>NC_050577.1:86220588-86834874 GCF_011100635.1 Trichosurus vulpecula
CATTAGCTTTAGCAATAAGAGAAGAAAAAGAAATTGAAGGAATTAGAATAGGCAAAGAAGAAACAAAGCTATCACTCTTTGCAAATGATATGATGATATGCTTAGAGAATCCTAGAGAATCAAGTAAAAAAAACTACTTGAAATAACAAATAACTTTAGCAAAGTTGCGGAATATAAAATTAAACCCACATAAGTCGTCAGCATGTCTATATATTATTAACAAAGCCCAACAACAAGAGCTAGAAAGAGAAATTCCATTTAAAGTCACTGTAGACATTATAAAATATTTGGGAGTCTACCTGCCAAAATAAACCCAGGGCCTATATGAACACGATTACAAAGCACTTCTCACACAAATAAAGTCAGATCTAAATAAATGGAATAACACCAGTTGCTCATTGTTAGGCTGAGCTAATATAATAAAAATGACAATTCTACCTAAATCAACTTACTTATTCAGTTCCATACCAATCAAACTACCAAAAAATTACTTTATAGAGCTAGAAAAAAAAATAACAAAATTTATCTGGGAGAACGAAAGGGCAAGAATATCAAGGGAATTAATGAAAAGAAATGCCAGGGAAGGTGGCCTAGCCACACCAGATCTTAAATTGTATTACAAAGCAGCAATCATCAAAACTATTTGGTACTGGCTAAGAAATAGACTTCTGGATCAGTGGAGTAGGTTAGGTACACAAGACACAGTAGTTGATGATTATAGCAATTTACTGCTTGATAAACCCAAAGACTCCAGCTTCTGGGATAAGAACTCACTATTTGTGGAAAACTGCAGGGGAAACTGGAAATAGTATAGCAGAAATTAGGCATAGATCAACATCTTACACCATATACCAAAATAAAGTCAAAATGGGTACATGATTTAGATATAAAGGATGACACTATAAACAAACTGGGAGAGCAAGGAATAGTTTACCTCTCAGATTTATGGATAATGGAAGGATTTATGACCAAACAAAGGATAGAGAACATTATGAAATGCAAAATGGATAATTTTGATTACATTAAATTGAAAGGTTTTTTGCATAAACAAAGCCAATGCAACCAAGATTAAGAGGAAAGCAGAAAACTGGGAAAGAATTTTTACAACCAGTGTCTCTGATAAAGGCCTCATTTCCAAAATATGTAGAGAACTGAGTCAAATTTATAAGAATACAAGTCATTCTCCAATTGATAAATTGTCAAAGGATATGACAGGCAATTTTCAGAGGAAGAAATTAAAGCTATCTATAGTCATATAAAAAAATGCTCTAAATCACTGCTGATTAGAGAAATCCAAATCAAAACAGCTCTGAGGTACCATATCACACCTATCAGACTAGCTAACATGACAAAACAAGAAAATGATATATGTTGGAGAAGATGTGGGGAAATTGGAACACTAATGCATTATCAGTGGAGTTGTGAACTGATCCAGCCACTCTGGAGGACAAATTGGAACTATGCCCAAAGGGCTATAAAACTGTGCATACCCTTTGACCCAGAAATACTACTTCTAGGTCTATATCCCAATGAGATCATAAAAAAGGAAAAAGGACCCATATGTATAAAAATATTTATAGCAGTTCTTTTTGTGGTAGCAAAGAATTGGAAATTGAGGAGATATCCATCAATTAGGGAATGGCTGAACAAGTTGCAGTATATGAATGTAATGGAATACTATTGTGCTATAAGAAATGATGAGCAAGCAGACTTCAGAAAAATCTGGAAAGACTTATATGAACTGATGATGAAGTGAGCAGAACCAGGAGAACATTGTACACAGTAACAACCACACTGTGCAACGACTAACTTTGATAGACTTATTTCTTCTTAGCAATGCAAGGATCTGAGACAACTCCAAAGGACTCATGATGGAAAATGCTATCCACATCCAGAAAAAGAACTATGGAGTCTGAATGCAGATTGAAGCATATTATTTCTTCTCTCTCTCTTTTTTTGTTTATTTCTTCCTCCTCATGGTTTCTCCCATTGATTCTAATTCTTCTTTACAACATGACTAATGTGAAAATAGGTTTAATATGAATGTGTATGTAGAGCCTATATCAGATTGCAAGCCATCTTGGGGTGGGAGGGAGGGAGAGATGTGGAGAAATTTTAGAACTCAAAAATCTTATGGAAGTGAATGTTGAAAACTAGAAATAAATCAATAAAAAATTTTTAAAAAGAATACTGCATATAGTGTCAATCTTTTTTGATATGTTGCTTGGTTTTGTTGACTGGGTTTTTTCCCCTCCTCTTTATTCTTTGTTATAAGAGATTGGTCTCTAAGAAGGGAAGTGGGAGGGGGAGGGATACATTGGGAAGTGGAAGTGATAAACAAACAAAAGATATCAATAAAAAATATTTTTTAAAAGAGTATATTGGGGACTTTTTGTGAACTAACGAAAAATTAATTGTTGATTGTTTGATTCACTTGGACTTTTGTTTTAAGACTATTTTACAACTCTGACATTACAGGAATTCTCCATAAAACAGCTTTGGCCTTGTATTTTAAGTGGACAATTCATAGGGTCATAGATTTAGGGATAGATGGGAACTTCGAAGATATCTACTCAGTGGATAGAGCACCAAACCTGGAGTCAGGAAAACTCATCTTCGCTTGTTCAAATCCAGCCTCAGCCACTTATAGCTATGTGACCCTGGGCAAGTCACTTAACCTTGTTTGTCTCAGTTTCTTCATCTGTAAAATGAGCTAGAGACGGGAATGGCAAACTACTCCAGTATTTTTGTCAAGAAAACTTCAGGCAGGATTTAGCTAGATTCTATGTACATGGGGGCTCCCTGCACCTGAGGTGGTCAGGGGAAATGAAGATTCCATGTTATCCGAGAAGGTAGAACAAGTTAGGGAGTTGGTTTTGATGGCTGTAAATTTTTTTATTTTAAATAAAAATGCCCATGTATTTATTTACAGGTTCTGAGTATAGCTCTGTATTATCTTGATCATCAATTGTATTTTTGTAAATCCTTTGATGGGTCTTTTTCATTAGGCTATGGAATTGGGAGGTAAATGTGAAACAAACAAAACTTCTTTTGTTGGGTCTCTCACTATCCATGGTGAAAGAAATTTCTTTTCTTATTCTACCAAAGCTCCTCTTAGCCCTTCCTAAATCCTGCTCAACCAGACAGGACTGAAAAATGTCTGAACAGTGATAACATGGCCCAACTTGTGCCTCCCACACCCCTATTTTCAAATTGTGGGTACTGAAGCTTAAGAAGGTTGAGGGACTGACCCAAAGGCCCATGGGTTGTCAAAGGCAAAGCAAAGACTTGAGCCCAGGTTCTCTGACTCGAAATCCAGCACTCTTTACATAGTAAAGCATTACTTCCCCAGTCCTAAGAAAATGAATTTGACCTCTCCATGATCTCTCCATGAATTCCTAAGAGTAGCATGTGTTTCAAGGTAAGATAGGTTTGAGGGAACAGAGGGAGGAAGAATAAATTGTCTTGTGAACTGAGCACAGGAGAACAATTTGAAGAGTCTCCCCCAAGCCTACCCTTTCAACTTTCCATGTATCTGTCAGGTTAAGCAAAATCAATACCCTTGAAATCTCTTGTCTTCCAGTCTCCTTCTCTCACCCTCTCTACATCCTGCCGGGTCTTCCCAACTATCTGATGGGTTCGCCCATGCATTTCCCTGTCCCTATCCATTTAGAGTTCAATTACAGCTCTTAGTGAGGCTCAGGTCCCTCTTTGGGTTTTCAGTGTGCTTGGAGATGGGCTGAGTTTAGAGCTATTGTGTGTACAGAAGTATCAAAAACCTTCTGTCCAGCAAGCTCATTTATTTGCATTTTGGATTTTGCTTTCAAGTGGTTCCTAAAGCACAGTCTCATTCATAAATATTTTTTTCCATGAGGACTGAATCACAATAATAATAGCTCACACTCATACAGCACTTCACATGCATAGTTCTACGAAGGCAAGTGTTATTATCCAAACTACAGATGAGAAAAACCAAGGCTCGAAGGAGATCAGTTATCTAGCACATTGCATGAGTTACAGTCTGCTAACACTGCTAACAAGTCCCGGGGTCGGTATTTGAATACGGGGCTCTTGACTCCAGCTCCAGCACTTTCTCCTGTTACACTGTCTCTGGGTCATAAGCTATAATTCGAAGAATCCAGATTTTCTCCTCTCCTCATTTCTGATCCTGAGTCTCTGGGCATTTATCAAGCAGTCAGAGTACTATTCTGAGAAAGCCAAGGACACAGCCCCTTCTCACCCGAACCAATTAGTTCCTCTCTGATTCAAGTCGGCAGGACAATACCCTATTCCCAATCAAGTGTCTCAAAAACGTATTGGTCACAAGGATTGTGAGAGTATCATGGATTGACCAATGCAGCTCTATCGACACTACTGGGAAACGTAATTCGAAGTCCATGCTTTGTTGATGCTAGGTCAGTAGCCAGTAGCTCCCCGTTATTGACTAAATAAAGTCTCAAGTCCTTATCCTGGCATTGGAGACCCTCCACAGTCAGGTTGCGGTCTCTTTTCCTCCTCCTATCTCCCATTATTGTTTATACAACTGTCCGCTCTTGCCACAGTGAAAGAAATGCCCCCTATTTACAGCTATAGCATATCTTGGCTCCTGCAATACCTCCTGCCCATCTTTGAAAGGCCCAGCATGGAAGTTTCCATTGTCACTCGGTCAGGAGAGCTAGCTCCATTCCTCTTAACCCCCTCTTGCCTGAAGTGTCAAACACGTGGCCCACAAGTCACATGTAGCCCAAACCAGGTTAAAATGTAATTGGGAAATAGTTCAAAAAATAAAAATACAATAAAATCTTGATATGAATAATAATTTTAAATCAATGTGCAGTAGCAGGTATCCTTGGGTATGATTCTATGGACTTGTTACTACTTGAGTTTGATACCACTGATCCAGCCCAACTTATCCAACTTATAGATGATGAAACAAACACAGTGGATGGGAAAATGACCTGTCCATGGTCATACAGCTAGAAAATGGCAGAGTGGAGATTTGAACCCAGGTCTTCAGACTTCAAATCATCAATGATCTTTCTACTACAATACATTCATTCCCATAATTTATTATTTATTCCATTCATGTAGCAGTTATCACATATTGCTTTGGATTGATGCATATCTCTCATCTTTTCTACTAGACCATAAGCTCCCAGAAGGCCAAAGACTCTGTTTCTTATTCTTTTTTTTGTCTGCCATAATGCCTAGCACATAGTAGCTACTTATGAATATTTGTTGAATGAATGATGTTATCTTCAGGTGTGAAGTTCTATACTGGTCCAAATACACAGTGTCCCAAAAGTCTTAGCAATTAAAAGCTATTAAAGCTTAAAACTGTACTAAGATACCTTGAAGAGACCTTCCCTTTCCCCTTCCTCCCCAACCAAAAAAAAAAATCTAGCTTGTACAAAATCTGTCCTATGCTTGCCTTCTGACTGGCTTTTGTCAGATCCACCCCTAGCTAGCCTCCCCATAAGAGCATGTTGTAGGTCTTTTTTCCCTGCCACCCCTTTGTGTGTGTGCTTATTTAAGGATCTGCCCAACATGCCTACTTGGATGGCCTCTTCATGAAGGAGATTCACATTTACATGGTGCTTTAAGCTTCTCACCATTACATGTAGGTTCTAAGATGCCAGACAGTACAGCCTACCTCTCCTGTCCAATTGACCAACCATTATACCTAGCTTGTGTATTTTCTGAGTGCTGTAAGGTTTTTTTTCCAGTATATACCTATACTTTTTCTTCCTCTTAGAAAGATGTCATTTTAGGGGCACAGCCTATATTTCACAGGTCAACCTGCCAATATTCAAACCAATATGATATTCATACACAAGTTTGATTCCCAAAGGGCTAAACATGAGGTTCTTAAGACTGAGCCTACTCAAATGAGCATGGAACAGGGTATCTGATTCCCAGGGCCATTAATGACATGCAACTGGCAGAACCAGTACAATATAATCTCATTATTAAAAGGTACATTATTCTATAACTTTAGAGCCTCTCCTAAATGATATCTCCTGAAAACTGAAAACAGAACAGAATCCTAACAAAACACAGTTATCCTGTGAAGATGGTGCTCTACCTTTCTCTCAACAGAAGGAAAAAAGGAAGAAAGGAAGGAAGGAGGAAAGGAAGGAAGGAAGGAAGGAAGGAAGGGAAGGAAGGAAAGAGGGAAAGAAGGAGGTAAGAAGAGAGGGAAGGAAGGAAGGAGGGAGGGAGGGAGGAGGGAGAGAAGAAGGAAGAAGGAAGGGAAGGAAGAAGGAGGCAGGGAAGAAAGGAGGAAGGGAGGGAGGAAGGGAGGGAGGGAGGAAAGAAACACTGGGGATCCAAAAAGAGGCAAAAGACAGTCCCTGCCCTCAAGAAGCTTACAATCTAATGGAGTTAAGAACATTCAAACAAATACATACAAAGCAAGCAATATACAGGATAAAAAGGAATTAAAAGTGAAAGCACTGAAATTAAAAGGGGTTGGAGAAGGCTTCCTGGAGAAGATGGGGTTTTAGTTGTGACTTAAAGGAAACCAGGAAGGTCAGTAGTTGGAGAGGAGGAAGGAGAGCATTCCAGGCTAGGCAGCCAGAGAAAATGCCCAGAGTCAAGAGATGGAGTACTTTGTGTGTGAACAGCCAGGAGGCCATGCCAGTAGATGGAGGAGTACATGTCAAGGAGTAAGGTACAGGAAGACTGGAAAGGTAGGAGTGGGGTAGACTGTGAAGGGCTTTGAATGCCAAGCAGAGTATTTTGTAATTGCTCCTGGAAGGACTAGAGGTACGGGTAGAAACAGCAAGAATTAGCAACTGATTAGCTTTGTGGGGTGAGGGAGAGTGAGGAAGGAGGTAGTAAACATGGGAGACCAGAAGGATTGTGGCATCCTTGACAAAAATTTTGAAATGTCCAATAAGCAGTTGGTGATGCTGAACTGGATCTCAGGAGAGATGGACTGAACAGAGTAGCTAAATAAGTCAGAGAGATCAGAAGTCTGGGCCCTTTCTAACCCAACCAGTCTTCTTAGACACCATGGTGTTCCTCAGCATGTCTTACAGTTAAATGCATCTTTGATGGGCACATACAGCAGGAAAGCCTAAAACCTCAATTAAATGCAATGCTTAGGAAACTGGAATGGAATTTTCTGTTTAAGTCAAAATAACCAGAACCTCTCCCCATCCTCCTTTTTAAAGGCTGGTTGCAAATCCTTCCCAGTCAAGCTCCTTGAAGGCAGGGGCTATTTCTCTTGTGTTTATATGCCTCTTGATGATGACAATCCCTGCCACTTAGTAAGTTTCACGAAATCCTCATTCACTGGTGGATTGAATTTCCCTGAGCATAATGGAATATCTGGTGGTTTAAAAAAATCTTACCCCAGAGTCATTTCCATGATCTAGAACTGGGGTGTAGTTCCAGAGGGTGCAAAAGACTGGGCTGAACACTCATACTTAGTAATAAGAATACTTTATACTCGCTTTCCTCCAGGTTAGTTCAATGGGCTTTCTATTGTCTCTCACGATATGTAGGAGATGGGTAGGTATTGCTACCCTATTTGATACCTGGAGGAAAACTGAATTCAGCAAACATTTATTTAGCAACTACTGTGTGTACGGAACTGTGCTAGGGACACAAAGACCCAAAAGATGACATTGACTGTGCCCTCGAGGCAAAAATAAGAGAAGGTAGGGAGAGCTAGGGGCAAATGAGAAGCCCAGACAAAGAAAATGCTTGTGGAAAATATAAAATATTAGCTTAAATAAGGACCTGGGACCTGAGCTGAGCCTTAAAGGAAGATAAGGATTCTGAAAGGCCAAGATGAGGAGGGGGTATATTCTAGGAATGGGAGATGTTTAGTAAGAGTAAATGGAGGGAGAAGAAGGCCTGCTGTCTTCACAAAAGAGATAATAAATCAAATGGACCAAACATGAAGTATGTAAAAGAGTTCTGTAAAATAAGGCTGGAAAGGGAGAGTGGAGCCAGATTATGGGAGAACTTTAATGTCAAGGTCAGGAAATTTGCATTTTATCCTACAGGCAATAGGGAACTATAGAAGGCTTTTGAAGAGGAAGGTGACATGGCCCAACTCGTGCCTTAGAAAGATAATTTTGGCAGCTGTGAGAAAGTTCAATTGGAGAAGGGGGAGATAAAGAAAGGAAGCAAGTCAGGATGTCAAAATGAGAAATGATTTAGACCTGAAAGAGGGTGGTGGCCATGTCAGTGGAAAGAAAGTGATTGACACAAGAGTCTTGGGGAAGAAGAAGAATGCCAGGAACTTGACAAGGGATTCCTTTTGCAAGATGAGAAAGAGGAAAGAGGTAAAAATGCCTCAGAGGTTCTAAGCCCAGTGACCTGTTTCATGAGATGCCAGGGCCAAACAGTTTATCACCCAGTATCTCACGTTCTGGGGATGGTTCTTTCCCTATTTAGCAAGGCTGGGCTTCAGATAGTAAATCATCCTATGTCAACAACATCCTCAGAACTGTTCTAGGTTGGCAGAACTTGATGGTGCTTGAGCTCACCTGGCAAAGCCTTCAAGAATCCAGGCTCCCTTTCTCACCAGAACAAGACATCAGAGGTGAACGTAGGTGGAAGGACAATAGTCTCTCACATTTATACCATGCTTTAGGGTTCATGACATGAATCATGTGGATTTTCTCATTTGATGTTTACAACAATTCTGGGAGTTAGGTAGCATGCATATTATTTGAATGCATTCAATTATTGTTATACATAGAGACCCAAATAAGCGCCCAGGTGCTTTTATCTCCCTGATGCTACCCATGCTGGGCACACAGTAGGTGTTCAATAAAGATTTACTGAGACTTGATTTACAAGCCCAATTCAACCTAACCAGCATTTATTAAATGCCTACTATGCACTAGGTGTCCCATATACAAAAATAAAGCAAACAGTCCTTGCCCTCAAGGAGTTTAATTCTACTTAAAGAATATAACATGTCCTTGTATAGGTAATTTTAAGAGGAGGAAGAGCAGTAGCAGTCTTAGAAAGAGAACAGGAATCAGAGAAAGGCCCAGAAGTAGACATCTCTCTGAGCCTGGGCTTTGAAAGAAACTAAATGATCAAGCATTTTTGATGATCGTGACAATAATTTTCTATCTACTCAGGAAGAAAAATGAAGTGGGGTAGGTAGGTTCTGAAATAGAACAGTGGACCATATACATTAATGGTTAAGTTTTTGTTCAGTCATTTTTCAGTCATGTCTGACTCTTCATGACCCCATTTGGGACTTTCTTATCAGAGATACTGGAATAGTTTGCCATTTCCATCTCCAGCTCATTTTACAGATAAGAAAACTGAGCCAAACAGCATTAAGTGACTTGCCCAGGGTCACACAGCTAGTAAGTGTCTGAGCCCAGATTTTAACTCAAAGTAATATTGGGGAGTGGAGGGAGTCTAACAATTAGGGTTCAGGAAAGACCTCATGTAGGAGTTACTACTTTAATTAAACCTTAAAGAAAGCTACAAATTCCAAGAGCTATGAGGAGGGAGTGCATTGTAGGCAGAGGGAACAGCTTCTAGGAAGGCTCTTTGTCAAGCAGTCAGCAAATTTCTGGGCTACAGATCAAGACCTTGAAATTCCCATCCACCAATAACCTTAGGCAAGAAATAATCTTTCTAGGTCTCATTCTCTCCGATTCTAAAATTATCAGATCTAAAACAAAGTCACCATTGTTACCACATACACATCCACAAGGGATATGTACTTTCCTGGACCAAAGTGTCATTGAAAGCTTTTTTCTTAATGAAATACAACATACCACACCAATGGGCTTTCTTCCCCCCTGCTCTTCCCCCCACCAAAAAAAAAAAAAAAAGGAGAGAGAGGGAGAGAAAAGAGAAATCGTAAAGTGAGATGAAGATACACACATAGGGAAAATATTGATCCTTCTGGTTGAAGTAGGAAGTTAAGAAGGAGAAAGATTCAGTTCTCACTTCAACATCTTGATAATGAATATTTTCCTCCCAAATGCACATTGTCAATAAACATCAGCAAAAAGAAAATGTTAGAAGAATATAAAGAGAAAATACTATTTTATAACATTCTAATAAAATAGAGTTGTGAACATAGTATGCACTCAATAAATGCTCATTGACAGCTATGGGGTGAAAATGAGATCTAGAGTGGTGTCTAGGACAGTCCTCTCTCTAGTTATGCTAAAAAATCATAGGCATTTTCATATGTGGGATTCAAACATCTTTTCATTAGTATTTAACTCTTATTAATAATAAAATTAACTTGCCTGCCTTAATGTCATTTGCAAAAGTATGGTTCTGGTAGATTGATTTTTACAAATGGAAGCCTAAGATCTGAAGATTTGGTACACTGGCCTACGAGCTCAAATTTTCAGGGACTGGCATATTTCAAAATGTTTTGTCCCCATGTCCTAATAACTCCTTCAAGGACAGCTGATGAAATTATGGGCCCACTGAAGAAGAACCATGACTAGGAATTTTTGCACCAGGCCCAAAAGGCAAGAGACACAAATTCAGCCTCCACCCTGATCAAAGACAGGAGTGGAGCAGGGAAGAACTCACCTGCAGCCTGTCCTACAGGGGGAGACAACAATCAAGTTAACTGCCAACTTCCTATTTTAAATTATTCTTCCTGCTAACCAGTCAGCAAGCTCTGTTGTTTCTAGCTGTTGTTGGACTACAAGGACTTTCAGTGCTTTCTGTATTTAGTGGCCTGGGGAGTGTTCCAGTCACCCCACCCAACCCATAGTTATGTATTAATAACAGCTAACCTTTTTACAGCACTATGTGCCACACACTGTGCTAAATGCACATTATCTCATTTGATGATAAGGAAACATAAAGAAAGAGCATTTGTTCTTTTTCTCTGAAATTAGTCTATAAAATCGCTGAATCTTAGACTTGAATAAGATCTTTAGAGTCAATAAGCCAGCCTCCCACTAAGTAAAGAAATTAATAACAGCTAACCTTTTTACAGCACTATGTGCCACACACTGTGCTAAATGCACATATCTCATTTGATGATAAGGAAACATAAAGAAAGAGCATTTGTTCTTTTTCTCTGAAATTAGTCTATAAAATCGCTGAATCTTAGACTTGAATAAGATCTTTAGAGTCAATAAGCCAGCCTCCCACTAAGTAAAGAAATCCCTTCCTCAGTGATACTTGAACCCTGCCAGGGACAGGAAACTTTACCACTTTGATATGAACCCATTTAAATTGTCAGACAGTCCCAGTCATTAGAAAGGTCTTTTACATATTGGGCTATACCTGCCTCCCTGTAAGTTGTACTCCCTGGTCCAAGGTCTGCCCTGTGAAGAAATACATAATGAAGTCTATTCCCTTTCTATATGATAGCTAGCCCTTCAAATATTTTAAGATGGCAATCATGCCCACACTAAAGCTTCTCTTCTCCCAGTTAATCATCTCAGATTTCTTAATAGCTACAGTCAGTGCCGAAGAGTGGATAGAAAGCTGGTCTCAGAATCAGGAAGATGGTTCAAATCCAGCTGTTGGCCCATATTGACTGTGTGACCCTGAACAAGTCACTTGACCTCACAAGCCCAGACAATTCTCTGATTGGAAGTCACAGGGAAAGGCTGCCCCATATTGGAGGAGAGACTGTCCTCACTAAAAGTTCCCTAGACCAATGAAATCACAGAATGGGGAGAAGAGGAGGAGGAGGCAGGAACAGAGATCATTTCTTGATCACTAAAGTCTTCTGAAGGCACTCAAGTTTATCTATGACTTCTTTCCAGTGGGTCACCAACATAATATTCCCAATACTGTCAGACAATAAGGAATACAGTGGGACTAATTCTTACTCTGATCTAGATGTGTTAATTGTACAAATGGAACCTAAACAGCAACAGCTTTTTTGGCTTCTACATTTAAACCGATATGAGCCCTGCCTTTATCAATCTCTTCTATTGGTGGCCAGGGATGTCAGCATAGAAACAGAGCTCTATGAATTTATAACATTTGGAAAAACCAAAAGAATAGCCGGCAAGGGCAGACCAACCCTAAAATGAATTACTTTCCCTATGTGCCCTTCTTTAGAAGGGAGGGGGGAGGAGTGGGAGGGAATAAATCCAGCAGCTTTTCTTTCACCATCCCACCAGCCCCTCAGGTATTAATTCCCTGCTTCCCCACATATCAGTAGTTTCTTTCTTCAATATTTCAACAGAGTTGTGATCTCATTAATGAAATACAGTATTATTCATTTATTTATCAAATATTTATCGACACCTGCCTGCATAGGGCTGTGCTAGTCTCTGGGAGGAAGACGATAAAGAAGCAGAAGGTACAATCTCTGTCCTTAAATAGCTCAGGCTTTGATAAACCAGCCTTGGCTTTCACAGCCACCTCCATCCCACGCTCAAGCTCTTACTGCACAAATAGACACTCTTCCCACCCCTCTCTGGGGTCTTCCCCCACCAGAATATAAACTCCCTGAGGGCAGAGCCTGTGTTGCTTGCATTTGTATCACTAATGCTTAGTGCAGGGCCCAGCATATAGTAAGTGCTTAACAAATGCTATATCTATCTATTTCCACTTCTATATCTCTGCATCTCATTTGATCCTCAGGAAAATCCCTTGAGGTAGGTAGTACAAATATCACAAGCCTCATTTTACAGATTAGGAAACCGAGGTTTTATTACTCCCATTTTACAAAGGATGAAACAAAGAGATTAAGCAATTTATCCATAGTCACATAGCTTTTAAGTGGCCAAGCCAAGAATTCAACCCAAGTTCAGATATGGAGGGGTTTTTTTGGGGGGGGGGGAGGAGGGGTTGATTCTTTTTTTATTTCCACGACTGGTTTTCCCTCTTTACTTGAGAGTAACAATGCAAAGCAGCATCTGAGGGGTGCAGACAATAAGTTCTACAGGCTTTCAGAGGAAACTTGAGTGATCAGGGCAGAATTCACAAAAGGAGTGAGATGTGAATGGGAATTTAAAGGATGGTAGGTAAAGAGGAGGAGGAGGGCATTCCAGGTGGCGGGCACAGCTTGAGCAAAGATATTTTCTCCTACCCACTAACTGAGACAACTGAATGAATGTCGAAGGGGAAGTGAAGAGGACTGGAAAGCGAGATATTGGGCATTCTTTTTTTTTTTTTTGCATTTGACAAAGTGCTTTCCTGCATCTGTGCTTGGCCCCCTGTCTCATTTAGATGTTTCCTTTCAGCCTTTAGGGCAGGGATGGTGTCATTCTTTCAGCTGCTGAGAGTTCCCAGCTCACCATGGGTGTTCCCTAATTTGCTTTCTTAAATTGCAGCCTTTGTCTGAGGGTGGCCAGACGGTCCATTTTTGTGGGCTTAGCCTGCTTTTCAGTACAATAAAAACTCGATTAACCAGAGCCTAGTGAAACAGAACCCTCCAATGGTGGGAATGTTTTCAATGTTCACTTTTAGGAGAAAGAACTGAATCATAAGAAAGCAAGCAAATATCTCCATACCACATAGGCAGGCATCACTGCAAAGACAGCCCTGCTTCCCAGTCTTCTCAGCTCCATCACGACCCTTCCAGAAACCCTGGGAGCCCACTTTGGGCTCCCCTCCCTGTTTTCCCTCATGAGTTCAAGGATGGCAGGCAGACAGGCAGGCATCCATTTTGCAAAGGTTAATTGCTGATGGTTTTAACTGAGTAGTCCTCACATTACCCATGTCTAATTCGTTATAATATTATATGAACAACCTGATGAGCTGGCAACTGCATGAAGGTTTAATTAAGTTGAGAACAGGGCTAAGTTGAATACAATTTAAGATCTTGCTTCCCTGTGCCAATTGCAATCCTGAGGCAACATAATATGTAAGAACTATGGTGGCTGGCCAGTCTCACCATTTTTGGTCATTATTCAGAGGTTAAGATAGATTACAAGTGGAATGTGACCTCAAATGAACCAAAGAAACCTTTTCCTGAGACCAATATGGATGATCTTCAGAAACAGCAGCTTTATCCTTCAGACCACTGCTGAGACAGTGACCAGGAGTATGAGAGATTAATCCAAGACCTAGTATTTTATTGTCCATAATGAAATAACAGTGTCAGCACCATCAGACTTTGCTGGGGCCTTGCTGAGAATGAAAATATGTTAATAATAACTAACGTGTTTTGTCTGCTTGTTTTCCCTTATGTTTATGTAGTACCTGGGTGCCCCTAGAAAAGCTACCTTAGGTTCAGAATACTCGGCACATCAGCACCATAGCCCCCATCAATGGATTTATTCTTACCAACCAACCAGAAGACACTTGAGTTCAAAACAAAAAAGATTTAATCAAACAAATGCAGTAACAAGAAAAGAATCTCATTCATTCTAAAGTATATTCCCTCCTATCAAAGAAGAGAATACACATAAAGAACACATATTACCCAGGAGTGAACATGAGTCAAAGGGCAGGCACACACATAGACACATGTATAACCAGGGTATGTGCACAGCTGAAGCTGCTAACACTACAGAATTGCTGACATCACATTGCTGACATCCTAGTGATGTCGTTAGCCCACTCTTTGCTGTTCTCTGAGGAATGTTGCAGCCCTTCTGGGGACCCCTTGCCTATCACATCATCTCTACTGAGTATCTCTACTTTTGTCATGGTATCAAGCTGCTCATTACTTCATGCACTGACCATCCGCTGTTCTGCTCTTCCATCTACTGAAATGCAGTGGTTAAAAAGTCTGTCCTCCTCAGGGAGAGCTATGCACAATGAGTAAAGAGAATTAGCAACCAATGTTGCAGGTTAGAGAGGAAGGAAGAGAACCAAAGAGTAGTATCACAGAAGCCAAGAAAGAATATGAAGAAGGAAGGAAGTGGGATATGCCGGAGTGTCAAATGCTGCAAAAATGCTCAAAACTACAAAGTCCAGTTGAGAGGAGTTAAGCAGGCAAGTGAGGGTGAGGAAGTGAAGGCAGTAAGACTACTCTTTCTGGAAGTCGGAATAGAAGAGAAACAGGAAGATAGCTTGAGGGTGTGGCAAGATCAAGGAAAGGTTTCCAGGAAAGGGAAAAACCAAAGCAATTTTTAAGCTGAGGAGAAAGATCCAGTAAGTGGAAGATATTCAAGATGAATAAAGTGTGGATAAAAGATTGATGGACCTCCATTCCACAAGACAATGGAGTCAGGATCAAGGCACAAAGATGATCTTGGTAAAGAAGAGGGCTTCCTCATTCTCTGGAAACAAAGGAAAGGAGCAGAAGCTGATTGAAGACAGATTTCAATAAGGGATGTGAGGAAGTTCATATTATATGGCCTTGATCTTTGCAGTAATGTAAGCTATGAGATTCACTGTTAAGAATGACAAGGTAGGTAGGGGCAGCTAGGTGGCACAGTGAGTAGAGCACCAGCCCTGGACTCAGGAGGACCTGAGTTCAAATCTGACCTCAGACACTTAACATACTTACTAGCTGTGTGACTTCAGGCAAGTCACTTAACCCCGATTGCCCTGTCTTCTCACCTCCAAAAACAAAAAAACAACAAACCCAACAACAACAAAAAAAGAATGACCAGGTAGGATAGAGTTGGAAGCTTGAAGAGAAAGATTTGCAACACTTTAGGGGTGTGATACAGAGTCGGATGAAAGGGTTGCTGGACCCTTATAATCCTTCCACTGGACCATGTTGTTCTATCTAAGACCTTCCTGAATAAACTTTATTCAGATTTGAGGTGGATAAGAACATCTGAGTAGTACATTCTATCCCATTCCCTAGCCAGTGATATGGTATACAACCTGCCCATAGTGTCCCAGCCTAGAATCCAGTTTTCTACCCTTATATTGCTCTAAAAAAATCTATACTAGGAACCTGGTCCGTGGCCTTATAGAACATAGGATAGTAGTTATTCCAGGTTCATTTGGTGCCAAAAGCACTAGAATCTTAAATCTAAAGAGGAACTAAAAAACAACCGAGTCCAATACTCTCATTTTATAAATGAAGAAATTGAAATCCAGGAAGGTATAGTCCTCAAGGCCATATACATAGGTAGTTAGCAGTATAGTTGGAACTAATACAGAAGAAAATATGATTCTTTTTTTTCCCATTCTGCTTTCCAATGTGGTTTCAAACAATGCACTGAGGACAAAATGCACTGCTATGTAAGAGACATTTATTAAGTGCTTTAACGTTCCAAGCACTGTGCTGGGCACTGGGATCACAAAGATGAAAAACGACAAGGCCCCTACACTCAGAGAATTTACAACCTAATTGCCTATGACGTGTACATAGGTAGATATGATGTAAAGTAGAACGTGAGAGGAGCAAAGCCAACATACAGATAGAAAACCAGGAGAGATCAAGACCATGAAAACACCAGGAAGAGAGAGTGTCGAGGAAGATTAAGTGATGATGGTGACACAAAGACATGTCAAGAAGGATCAGCACCGAGAAAAGGCCCTGGATGTCACAATCACGAGACTTTGAAACTAATATCCTTGGCAAGAGATGATCCAGCCTTTACTTGAAGACCACCAGGTCTGGGGAGCCCATAACTTCCGACTACCTTGAAGATTCTCAAATTATGAGGACGTCTTCCTTCTACCAAACCTAGCAAGATCTTTTGAGACCCTGATTCTTGTCATTCCCCTAGATGGGAGTACAAAAAAAGAATTAATAAGATTATGTGTTATTCTCATTCTGAGTAAGGTATAGTCTCTGTCAGGCAACGTGCACCATAGTGGGAGAGAAAAGACCTAAGTATATAGAGGGAAAAGGAACAGGGAAATAAGAGGCAATATTGTCATGGCTTGATGGTGAGGAAAGGGATCAGAGCTCCTCTGCTTCATTTCATTCTCAGACAGGGAGATCATGAGAGCCTAGAGTTAGAGTCATCATCGCTCCAGTCTATCAGCTAATCTGAACCGAGTGGGGCGTAAGGGAAGAAGCTCAGTGAAACAGTGGCTGGAGAGCTAGGAGCGAGGCTCTGTGAGGGAGATAAAAAAGTGTAAGGTGGGTCCACTGGAGGATTTCGAAATGTCCAGGAGATTTCGACGGACAGTAGTGGGAGAGAGAAGACTCTCCAATACAGGAATTCCCTCCACCGAGTGATTATCACACAGTTGGTAAACGAATAGGTAATCTGAAAGACAGGCTTGGGGCAAAGAGAGGTTTAAATGACCGGCTCATGGTCACACAGCTAGTAAGGGTCAGAGGGAGATTGGAATCCACTTCTTCCTAACTCCAAAGCCCAGACTGTGTGTGATGTAAGATACAGAACACTGGCAACAGAAACTATGCATGGGATGAAAGGTAACTGGCATTACAATTCAGATAAAAAGGGATCACAGAGGATTGTGGGAAGGAAGATAAAGCAATAGAAGGCTTCAGAAAGGAGGTGGTACTTGGGTTGGGCCTTGAAGAATGGAGTTATTATGGATAGGTGAGGAAGGAAGACAGGAAAGTAGGAAGGCAGGAGAGGAGGAAGGAAAGGAGAAAAGAAGGAAGTGAGGGAGAGGGAGAGAAGGAGAGACACAACAACCTTGTGGTAGGCTCTACTCTAATCCTCATTTTACAGTTGAGAAAACTGAGGCAGACAGAAATTAAATGATATGCCCTGGGTCACAGCTAGTAAGTGTCTCAGACTGGATTTGAATTGGGCTCTTCCTGGCTCCAGGCCCAACACTTTATTACTGTACTACCTAGCTGCCTAAGGGGAGGGCTTTCCAGGCAGGGGACACAACTGAGCAAAGGCTCCTAGAGGGAGGAGAGTGAATGAGAATTCCAAAGCCTGTAAATCCCATCAGGTGACTCTGCATTTTGCCTCAGCATCTAAGCAGAGGGTGTCTGCAGAAAGGCCTTTGTATGGCTAGAATCTAGATTCAGGCAGCACTGAATCCAGGGAGAAGGCTTGCCAGAAAGACTGAGTGAACGCTCGAGTTCGTTCTTGGGTGAACGTCCTGCCTGTTACCATTGCGGATGGGGCATGGCGGGGAGGGGGTGTCTCTTCACACGTGCACAGCCCTGAGCTCCACACCTTCCCATTCAACATCCACCAAATGGCAGCTTCTCTCTCCCCCAAGGAGAAGGCAATAAACACTGGGTCGCACTAGTCAGTGCCTGAATGGTGATTCCAGCACAGCCCCGCCTGATAAGAGCTTGAAACATTTTCAGTAATCACCATTGTCATTTTTCCCTCTATTTCAATTACAGGCATCAAACTCCCAGTTCCTCACATCACATCTCACAGCTGCAGCACAATGGTGGGAAGGCTAACCTTTCCCTGGTGGGCTGGGTGCGAGCCAGGGTAGCCGGCTTCAATCCTGGGGGCTTTCAGAACCACGCGGAGCCGCCAGGACTAAAACGGACGTCATTGCCAGTCTGAAACGGGGATGCAGACCTTGTGGGGATTGCTTGTTATTGTAACGGTGCTATTATGTGGGGGACATGGGTCGAGGAGAAAATGAGAGCTTTGAGTCACGGGATCATAGACTTGAGCTGGAAGGCCTTCTAGAGGTCATTTTACAGATAGGGAAACTGAGGCTCAGCTCATACAGATGGTCAGGGGTAGAGCCAGGTGCTCTGATTTCAGACCGGGCACTGTTCCCACCACACCCTGCCCATTCTTAGCCCTTTCGATCATTGGTGTAATCAGGTCTGTGATCAGCTCATTCCTTTGGTTTCTGCCAACATATGGGGGTTGAACTAAACGATTGCGGTCAGTGTTTCCTCAAAGGGAGCAGGGAAGGTATTCACCTACCCCTTCACAGGAGACATCCATGCCATCCATCTACCTTCTGACAGAATTATCCATGTCAGGCCATGGACCAGACAGGCTGCTGGACCTTTGAGAAGAGGATTCATCTCAGGCTAGTCAAAAGGGACCACCCCACCCACTCCCTCAGTAACCTGACTCCATCTGCCCTGATCCTCTCTTTGACTAAAGGCTCCCACCTAACTCTGTTGATTCTTTACTTGGTTGCTTCACTGGCTCGTGAGATTTAGAGCTGGATAAGATTATAGAGTTCAGCTAGCCCAGCTCCCTCGTTTTACTAATGGAGGTATTTAAGACTAGACAGGTGTCAATGATTTGCACCGTCACAAAGCCAGTAACAGAAGCAGAAATCTCACCCATCTCCTCATTCCAAATCCGACTAAATTCCCCCCACAGCATCATCCAAGCTTGGTTTTAGTTTTGGTTTTTTTTTGTTGTTGTTGTTGTATTTTTTTTTTGCACACTTTGCTAAGCCAACCCACTCAAGCCCTTAGCTCTGTCTTAAGTTGACCTGCATCAGAGGGAGTGAGGTTTGCTTGGACAGTGTTTCTGGAGCCAGGGCACTCCTTGCTCAGCTGCAGGCCAACACCAGGCTGCTGCTGCCCTCTGCTGGCTTGCCTCAATCAGGCACCACCCCGGCTAACCCTGACTGTCCCCAAGCCCCACCTTGGCTTCCTGACTCCTTCAATATTTCAAGGATCCTGTCCCAGGTATTGGGGCACCTGCTGCTGACACAGATCCCTATTTTCATATACTTTAGCTTTCAAGCTTTGAGATCTACAATGCCCCACCCAAAAATATTCAACACCCCCCATCTTCCTTTGGGTAGCTAGCCTTCCCAAATTTAGCTATCCTGGTAGTTGGATGATGGGCACACACTCTATTGCCTGGCCCCTACTGAAAACCTTTCATCAAAGCCTTGGTAGCATGGAGCAGAGTATGCTTTCCAAAGGCATGGCCTCCATGCTCACCTCCGTGACCTGATGAAGAATTAGGAAAGGACTCCAGTGGAAGGGGTCCATGAAGGCTGAGGGTAAGCTCTCCTATTCCTGATTGTTCCAACTCAAATGATAATAATACATTTACTTAGCGCTTCATAGGCTTATAACACACTTTTCTCACAACAATGCTATGAGGAAAATAACATAAGTACTATCATTCCCATCTTATTGAAAAAGAATCCAAGGTTCAGAGAGGTCCTTTGCCATTTATTTATTACCCTAATAATAAGTATTAGCACCAGGATTCCAAGGTCAGCACTCCCCCCACCCCATTCCCCCCATGCCACCATACTTGATTTTTTTAGAAATCTTACTTCAAGCACTGAATACAGCATGGATATAAACCCCTAAATAGTCTTCTTTCAAAGATGAGATGAACCTAGACATCAGTGGGCCAAATTATAAATCAATAGTCCCTTTTTGACTATTTTTCTTCCCTGGAAAATAGAGAATAGCAGTAGCCTATGGCTCCAGTGCCCTAGCATTTTAAGAATTTGTCCAATGTACTCTGATCAAGGCTTCCTTCTCCATCTCAGGGCCCTTCACATGATATCCCAGTCCCTCAAATCCTCTTATAGTCTTCTGGAAGAAGAGAGACTCAAAAGACTTAGCCAAAACATTAAGTGAATCAGGTTATTTTCAAGACCAGAAGGCGGGGCTTCTCAAAAGAAACAGGTACATGACAGTCTACAGCAATGGTGTCAAATTCAAATAGAAACATAGGCCACTAAACTGTATATATAAGGATCCCTGCAGTCTGAATATATAATGACTTAGAAAACCAGATGTTTATGTATTTCTTTTTTACAACATCAATATATGAAAATCAGGTAGAACTATATATTATCATGGTCTGGGCCACAATCAGGAATGTCATGAGCAGCATGTTTGGCTTCTGGGTCTATAGGTTGTTAGATCAAAAGGCAAGTCATTCCAGCATATGTCCGTTCCAATATATAGACTATATGCAGACTATAAGCTCTTTGAGGGTAAGAACTATTTTTCATTTTGTCTTTGTATCAGTAGCACCTAACACAGTTCCTGGTACATGGTAGGTGCTTAATAAATGTTTGTTAAATTGAACTAACGCATTCATTTTGCAAGTATGTTTCCTGTTGTAGTTTAATCTATATCTACAAAACACATGCATGCTTTCTGAAATGGCAAAAAAACTGGAAATTAAAGGGGTACCCATCAATTAAGGAATGGGAAATGGCTGAATTAATTATGGTGTATGAATGTAAGGAATACTGTTGCTATTTAGTCATTTTCAGTTGTGTCCGACTCTTCTTCGTAAGCCTTTTGGGGTTTTCTTGGCAAAGGTACTAGAGTGGTTTGCCATTTCTTTCTGCAACTTATTTTACAGATGAGAAAGCTGAGGCAAACAGAGTTAAGTGACTTGCCCAGTATCACACAGCGAGCAAGTATCTGAGGTCATATTTGAACTCAGATCTTCCTAACTTCAGGCCCTGAATTCTATCCATTGAGCCACCTAGCTGCCCCTGAAAAGAGGGCATACATAAAGGAATTACTATGGTCCTGTAAGAAACAATGAAGGGCAGTTTCAAAGAAACTTGGGAAGTCTTATATGAACTGATAGATACTAAAGGCAGCAGAACCAGAAAAAATAAATTCTATTATCACAACTACCTCCCACAGGGCAAGTGAGCAAGCCTAGCTAGAGCAGCAAGGCACTGTAAGAGAGAGACAGGAGGCAGCATGTGTCAGATGGGTCAAACCACTGTCACCCCTTTGACCACCATCTCCCCTAAGACTCTGATGGAGAGAGGCCAGGACCCTGGTCCCAAGAGCCTTTCGGGGCAGAAGCGGGGTGGGGGGTGGTGGCAATGCTTCTAATCCAGTGCTTTCGTCCTGGGAAGCCACACCTATGCAGATACGGTCTGGCTACTTCTCCTACAGGTGCTACAACTACAGCTACCAAAGAAACATGAGAAGACTGAATTGATCCTGTACCATTTTCTTGTTGATCCGATTTACAATTTTGTCCTGTAACTGCTTAAGTCATAGCTTTTTGACTCTGAACTTGGCTCAGCAATTCAGCTGGTTTGTAATGGTTAATGTTTTAAAATCCAGCTCTCTTGCTAATCACTAATTTATTCTTGCCTCAAGGAATCAGCTGACCTTGGGAATGTGTGGGAACACGTGGGTGTGAGGTCTTTACATGAGGGTGTGAGCTATCCTTCAAAGGAGTCTGGTTTGCTATCCAAAAGTTTGGGCTGCTAGCTTGCACCTGGACTCAAACAATGACTACTTCTTAGTCTCAGGAGAAGAGGGGTCAGTGCTAGCCCCCATTACCAAACTTACAACCAATCATATTGTTCCCTGTCCCTCAGCTTTTTAACCAATCATGTTGCCCTCAACCCTATGATGTCACCTACCCTGTTCTGTACTCCCCAAAACCTTTAAAAGGGAATATGTCCATCTGCTCAGGGTCTTTGGCATAAATGAAGGCAAAACACTGACCCATTTATTTACAGGCAGCATGCTCCTAGTAATGTTATCTTGCTCAGAGAAACATGCCTCAGTTTACCTTTTTGTTAAATTTCACCTGTGACACACAGAAAGGAAAGTTCTTGCCACCAAAGTCCTTGCTACTGTCAAATTGTTCACCATCAGAAACTGATATGATTTTACCAGTGGAAATGATAGTAGAGATGAGACATTACTATCTGCTTTGCTCTCGTACCCTAAGGACCATGGAACTGTTCCATCTGACTTGCAGCTGAAACCTCCCATATGTATTGTTGCCTCCCTCACTGGAATGTGAGCTCCTTGAGATCAGGGAGGTCTTGCTTTTCTGTTTGTAGCACCATGCTTAGTACAATGCTTTGCACATAGTAAGCACTTAGCAGATGCTTTATTCATTCATTCAATATTATAAAAACAAACAACTTTGCAAACACTTAAGAACTCTGATCAACTCAATAATCAATCATGAGTCCAGAGGATGATGATGAGAAAAAATCCTCCCCACCACCTAACAAAGAGAATATGGACTTAAAAATGCACCATGAGATGTAACATTTATGCACATGGACAATGTGGGAATTAGTTTTGCTTGACTATGCATTTTTTTTCTTTTTTTTTCTTTTTTCCAGTTGTAGAGGGGATTATAATGAGAGAAAATCAATACTTACTAATTGAAAAAAAATTTTCAAAAGCACATGAGCATACACAGTGTGGTTGGGTAAAAACTCCATGAAATCAGATTTGGGTTATGTCTTTTTTTTTTCTTATCAAGGGAGGGAGTGATTAGTAAGAATGAATTGTGTAAGTGACCAGAAAGGTAATGGGACTAGAAACCACACAATGTGAGAATTAGTTGAAGGAATTGGGAATATTTAGCCTGAAAAAGAGATAACCATGTCAACATGATAAGTATCTTTAAATAGTTACAGGGTGGAAGAAGCATTTGACATGTTCTGCTTGACCCGGGAGAGTAGAACTAGAACCAGGGCATGGAAACTACAAACTTCCCATCATCTATAGGATAAAGTCCAAACCAAGGACCTTCACAATCAAGCTCCAAACTACCTGTCCAGCTTCATCTGCCTTTGCTCCTTTCACATGAACTACCAGCCACCCCCACCACATACTCCACAATCCTGTGACACTGGCCTCCTGGCTATTCTTCAAACAAGACACTCCATCATCCTATTCAGAGAATTTTCACTGGTGCCATCCTTCATGCCTGGTATAGTCTCCCTCCTCATCTCTACTTCCTGGCTTCTCTTCAATTTCAGCTAAAAGCCCACCTTCTACAGAAGATCCCTCTTTCCAGATCCCTCTTAATTCTAGTTTCTTCCTTCTGTTGATTATTTCCAATTTATTCTTTACATAGCTTATATGTCCATACTTGTTTGTGCACTGTCTCTCCCCATTAGATTATGAGCTCCTTGAGAACGGGGATTATCTTTTGCCTTTCTATGTATCCCTAACACTTAACACAGTGCCTGGCATATAGTAGATGCTTAAAAGATGTTTATTGACAGCCTTGGACAAAAGCATAGATGGCATGCTCATCAAATTCGCAGATGACACTAAGCTGGGAGGGATAATTAGCATCCTGAATGACAGAGTCATGATCCAAATTATATTGACAGGCTAGAGCATTGGGCGGAATTTAATAAACTGAAATTCAGTAGGGATAAATGTAAAGCCTTACATTTGGGTACAAAAATTAACCTTACAAGTACTAAATAAGGATACATGATTAGACAGTTTGTCTGAAAAAGATTTGGGGATTTTAGTGGATTGTAAGCTTAATATGAGTTATCAGCATGATGTAGCATCCCAAATTTTCAAGATGGTGGAATGAGTGGAAATAGAACAGTCCAACTCTCTCACAATAGCAAGGATTTGCAAGGGAAAAACTTTGTATGAAGAAATGATCAAGAAATCCAAGGAGAAACTATAGTTAAATGCATTTTTCCAGCCTAAGTTAGAAAAGAGAAGCCTTTGGACATTAGACAAAGGATCTAGACAAAAAAGCCCAAAGATGGTGGTTCACAGAAACCTTGCCAAACAGGGAGCATGGAAAAGCTAGAGATACCTAGAGCCTCAAGTTGCATACTAGGGGCAGACAGGAGCCCAGACAAATTTCTAGTCAAGGACACCTGGAGCCTGTAGGTGTGCACTCTGACCCTAACACAGGACTTGGAAGTTTTCAGGGCTCAGACTAGGAAGACAGTGATCTGGACAGAGTGGATCATACCATCCTGGCACAGACCACTCAGCATGAACTGCCTCAGCATGGCACAGTGAGCCACTTGTGGGGTTCTTAAAAAACATAGTACTCATCACACAGACCCTAGATAAGAGAAGTACTCAGAGGTACAAGTTCCCAATTAAGAATGTAAGGTTGGAAAATGAGTAAACAGAAGAAAACAACTATGAAGAAGAAATATTTTGGGATTTAGGAACACTCAGGACCCAACCACATAAGAAAAGAATTATTCCAAAACATCTATAAACAAAACATAAATCCATAATTGTAGCACGAACTCTACTGGAATTCTTGAATGAAATGTGATACGGGAGCCAAAAAAGATAATGTTATCTTGGGCTGAATTATGCAAGATACAGCTTCCAAGGATAAAGAGGTGATAGTCCCTTTATACTCTGTCCTTGATTAGGACTCATCTAAGGTACTATGTTCAGTTCTGGAATCCACAGTTTAAGAAGAAAGTTAATAAGCTGGAGAGAATCCAGAGGGCAGCAATCAGAATGATGAAGGGCTTCATATTTATGCCATATGAAAATCAAATGAAGCAACTAGATACATTTATCCTGAAGAAGAGAAGACTCAACTCAATGGGCACACAGTAACTATGTTCAAGTATTTGAAAAGGTGTCATGTGGAAGAAGGGTTAGATTAGTTCTGTTTAGCCCAAGAGGGCAAAACCAGATGCTCTGAGGCCCATAGTGCTTCGATTTGTGTGTATCATTTGGCCTAGCATAACAGTCACTAGAACTACTGAAGATCCAAAAAAGAAAGTTCTCACCAAAGTCATTGGCATGGTCAAATGGTTCAACAAAAGAAATTGATATAGTTTTATCAATGGAAATGACATTAGAGAAGATTTATTACCATTTGCTTTGCCACTGCAACCCTAAGGACCACAAGGCTTTGCATCAAACTTTCAGCTGAAAAATCCTTTATGTTTTGTCTCCCCCATTAGAATGAATTCCATGAGACCAGAGAATTTCTCTACTTTTTGTTTGTATCTTCAGTGATTTACATATAGCAACCATTTGATTAATGATTTTTCATTCATTCATTTATTCATTCATTCATCTAGTCAGCCTCTTCCATGCTTCCTATCCTTCCCCTGCCATCTTGCCATCCACCCTGCCTTCTATTCCAGCCTGTAGACCAATGCATCTCCAGAGACCTTGCTCTGGAAGACTTTATCCTGTCATTTCTAGAATTCTCACCCCGGGGACCACACCGTACTTAGTGGTGAATGTATCATTTGGCTCACTGTATCTAGCCAGCCTCTGCTGTGCTTCATATGCTACCCCAGCTAACTTCTTGCCATTCACCCTGCCTCCTCTCTCACTTTCAGTTTTCAAGCTCTGGACCAAATAAAATGAATCCTGCCGCTGCTACTGGCAATGATAACTTCATTATGGCTTCATTTAGCATGGTTATGACCTCCCAACGCAAAACCCCTCACACTGGCCACTACTCCCTTATATATGTTATTTTCCCCCATTGGAATATGGGGTCTTTGAAGGCAACGTGTATCTCACTTTTGTGTCTGTTTCCCTTTCACTTAGCACAGAGCTGGGCACATAGTAAGCACTTAACAATTTTTTCATTCGTTCAAATTGCATAAAAGAACATTTAGGCTTGAGTTAAGAAAAAACTTTCTAATAATTAGAGCTGTCAGAAATTGGAATAGGTTCTTTCAAGAGAGGAATAAGTTCCTTCTCCTTGGAGGTCTTCAAGCATAGGCTTAATGACCACTTCTTAGTTATGAGGTGCTAGGTAATCCTTGTGCCTAAGTTTTGATCTCAATGATTGCCAGGTCCTTCCAAATCTCAAAATGCTGTGATCTTGTGATTCTAATCCCTTGATCCTATGTGCTCTTTTGGTGGCCAAACAAGCCTATTCACTTTCCCAACTCTGTGTGGTACAATGGGGAAAGCACTGGTTCTAGAACCACAGGACCTTGGTTCAAACCCCGACCTGTGGCACACAGTACCTTGGGGAAATCCCTTCACCTCCCTCAGCCCCAATCTCCTCATTTATAAAATGAAGGTTTTATAAAAGATGGCCTCTCATGTCCCTTCCATTTCTAGATCTATGAACCTATTATTCTTCCCATCCACCCAGAATGGTACCCAAATCCAGGTTACTCTGAAAAACCAACTCAAATCCCATCTCTTTCATTTGTCCTCACTGACCGTTCTCTACCTAAAGCAAAAACCTCCCTTCTCTAAATGGTATTAGTGCCTACTGTCTAGGACTATAGCCATTTGCTATTAGTTGGGTATTGTCTCCTAACATTTCTCCCTCTGTTATCTTGAACATCTATTGAAACCTTGTATTCTTACCTTCTTAATCTGTATACCTTACCTCCCCAACTATATATATATATGTGTGTGTGTGTGTGTGTGTGTGTATGTATATATGTATATATATATTTTTTTAAGTAAACAAAGAAATTTATTAGTAAACCAATGGGAGGTTATAAATCCTAAATTCTTTCAGAAAGAAATGAAATATAAAGCTGAAAAAAGTCCCCCACTTAGCCCTCTCTTTAAAATGCAAAATAGTATTTCCAGTTCAATTTGACATCTGAAAACTTATGTATACAAATACATCTACATACAAACATACACAAGTAACCCCAACACAGCCACATCTTGCCAGTAGGTTTTAAGGATAACCAACACAACTAAAGATCTTTTCTATTAAAACAGTGCAGAAAATGCTAACTCTTGCATTCTCATACTGACTAGAGTTAAATACATTTTATTAAAACATCAATGCACCTAGAAGCGGGGAGGAAGGAGAGAAGTGAGATGAGCAAGTTGTCTTATTCATCCTAGACATTAATCTGGGGCCACAAAATTCTGAAACAATTTCACATCATACATCTCTCACAGCTTTTAGGCCAAAACATTTTATAACTATTGCTTAGTAACAATAGATTTAGCAAAGAGATATATCACACATTTGTCTAATAAGCCTTTTATCACACTGGGGCTCAAAAATCCCACATGTAGAGGCGTCATAGACATTCAAAGCTTGTTTTTACTATTTCCCAACTATATTTTTAATCTCCTTGAAGGTAATGACCTTGTCTTTTGTCTCTCCCAAAGCCAAGAACCATGGATATAATAAGAGCTGCATAAATGTTTGTTGATTTGATCTTATCTGATAATGGTGCCCAGGCAACTACATATTAAAGTAGCAAAAATACCTCTATCCTTCATCAGTTGGAAGGGAACTAAGAACAGGTGCATTGTCACTTAGGGAAACCTGTCCAAGGTGATTGTAGAGCTGAAAAGCTGACCTGCATTACACTGAAATTGATGCCTCTCTCCATCTCCCTCCACCAAACTCCTGACATAAGGATGATTGTGAGTGGTCCACCCATGCTTTGGTCTTTTGCCAACCTTTACTCCTATGCTCAGGTTCCCTCTCTGGTTTCTTCACAAAAGGCAGCTAGAAAGACTACATTTTACTAAACGTCAAACTTGACACCCTACTTTGCTTCACAATGTCTTCCATTTCCATCAGTCCAGAAGGTGTCTTTTCCATTTTGTGGCCCTAAGGGATAACGTGAGCACCTTGAGGGCAGGGACTGTCTTTTGCCTCTATTTGTACCCTCAGCACTTCTCCCAGTGCCTGGCACTTAATAAATGTTCATTGGTTGATTGATTGATAACTCACATTTCTATAGTGCCTTGAAGTTTACAAAGCTCTTCCCACAAAACCCTGTGAAGTAGGTGATAGAAGTGTTGATGGGAATTTGCAGTGGTTATAGTCTTATTTCTTAAGGGAATATTTAGTAATTTGCATGGCTTTACCCTCTGCTAAAGTACCCTCTACTTACTTAGGAAATTGAGTTAATCAGTTCTTCAACAAGGGTTTACTGGGCAACAACTATGTGCCCATTACTATTACTGTGTGAGACACTGTGGAAATGCAACAGAAGTCTGAGACCCAATACCTGCCCTCAGAGAGCTAACAATGTAGGTGCAGAAAAAATTAAACAATAGTATTGGAGTCAGAAGAGCTGAATTCAAATCTACATCTTTCCACTTAATACCTATGTGACCTTGGACAAGTCATTTCATTTTCATAGGTGTCGGTTTCCTAATTTGTAAAATAAAGTTGAACTGTCTTTGAAATCCCTCCAACTCTAAATCTATAAGCCTATCTATATTCAAGGGTGAAGTGATATGGACATTCAAAGATATTGGTTCTGATCTGAATCATCAGGAAAGTCAACAGAAAGCAGGTAAGACATGAGCTGGGCCATATTTGAACGGGCAGAGAGGAATGAGAAAGGCACTTCAAGGAGGGGAAATCAGCCCCTTTTATCATGGCCTATGAATCAGGGATTTTCCAAAGGGTCCCTTAATAAGTAACTCAAATTTTTTTGTAGCCCTTTATAGTTTGCAAAGCACCTTCACCACAGCAGCCCTGTGTGGTGGGTAGTGCAAACAGTATTATCTCCATCTTACAGAGGATCCCAAAAGATTAAATGATTCACCCAAAGTCATTGGGGGAATAATGGTTAGAGTCAAGATTCCAAGGAAGGTTTTTCGACTGCCAGACTACTAAGCTGCCTACCCAACCCTTCATCTCCTGTAGGTAACAGAGGCCTTATTTTCCCATTCAGGATTCAGGGTGTTTGGTTTGGGCTGCTCCTGCATTGATAGTCACACTTGTAGAGCCATTATAAAATTCTAAAAAGAGACTTCAAGTTCCCCATTGGGGAATCATCCCTTCAGGTCTGTCATAGAGGGAACACTGACCTAGTTGCCAGGAAATGTGGGTCTAGTCCAGGCTTTGCCAATAACTCCCTGTGAGATGAGTTTCAGTCCCTTCCCTTCTCTGGGCCTCAATCTCCTGATCTGTAAAATGAGGAGACAGGATCAAATTATGTCCCAGCTCTAAGATGCTATTATTCCATTATTCATGATGAGGGTGGAAGAACTTGAGTCACTGGGTACGCCTACGAATTCTTAAATTAAATGCCAAGTGTCTAGTGAAAAGTGAATTGACTCGATGTAACTCAACAAAGAGCATCTCCCTGCCTTATACACACCTTTTAGGCTAGAATGAAAAAAAAAAAGCCAAAGGGAGAAATATGAGCCTGAGGCCCCCACTCCCTGGATATCTCTCTCTCTCTCTCTCTCTCTCTCTCTCTCTCTCTCTCTCTCTCTCTATCTATCTTCAAGGTCTGCTAACTTCGCCTGCTGTAGATGACAGCCTTCCTGATGCTCTAAAGAAGTGGCTGGCAGACTAGAGCCCAAAGGCTGAATCTGGCTCACAGCCCACCAATATTAGTATCCTCGCTTGTGAGCTGTATAAAAATGGGCTGCAAGCCAGCTTTGGCCCTTGGGCAGTAATGTGCTGACCCCTAAGCAAATGGGACCTTCCCTCCAAATGCAGATGAATTCAAATGATCTTATTCATCACAAAAATATTCAACAAGCATTTCTTAACATGTATAAGCCACCAAGAGATGCAAAGGGGAATTACATTGTCCCTGCCCTTTGGGACAGGGATTTTTAAGCAAAGGGTTTGTACACTTGGATAAGAAGGGGGAAAAAAATCTTTATTTTCGCCAACCTCTAACTGAAATTTAGTACTTCCTTCCATTGTGAACATAGACAACAAATATGATTTTGAGACAAGGTCCACAGGCTTTACCCAACTACCAAAGGGGTTCACGAAACAAAAAGAGTTAACAACCCCTGCTTAGGAGTGCACAATCCCAGCAGGGGCAAACAACCCAGACTCCTCATCTTGGCATTGAAAGTCCTTCATTATCTACCCCGAGACTGCCTTTCCAGACATTTCACATGGTTTCCCTTCACTCCATCCATGTCACAGCACAACCAGCCTGCTTGTTATTCCCCAAACATGGTACTCCATATCCTGTCTACCTACTTTTTCTATGGCTATCCCCCATGCCTGACATGCCCTCATCTCTACCTCTTCACATCTCTAGTTTCCTTCAAGGCTCAAATCATGTTTTTTTGTTGTTTGGTCATTTTTCAGTTGTTTCCAACTCTTCATGACCTCATTTGGGGTTTTCTTGGAAAAGATACTGGCATGATTTGACATTTCCTTCTCCAGCTCAGTTTATAGGTGAGGAACTGAGGCAAACAAGGTTAAGTGACTTGTCCAAGGTCACACAGCTGGCTAGTATCTGAGACCATTTTTTTATGTTTTTCTGATTCAATTAATTTTTTTACATAATTTATTTTGAGGTCAGATCTGAAGATGAGTCTTCCTGACTTCACACTTGGCACTCTATCCACTGTACCACCTTGCTGCCCAGTATGGGCTGCTATAGCTTACAAGCCCCCATTGATATATTTGCTATTAGTAGTTAGCCAGAGGATAAAATTATCTCAAACAAAGACTTTTTCAGAAATGCAATGAGAAGAAGAGCAGCAGTACAAAACAACTCCCCCACATACATAGTGTTGATTGGAGGTGTATGGAGCAGACCACCAGAAGCCTGAGAGAAGCCAGGAACTGAGGAAGGAGTTGGCCTAATAAGTCTACTAATAACAACCCTCCCTATCCTGATCAGCAGCAGCAACAGGATCCAACTACAGAAGGAAGGGGACCAAACAAGACACATCCAACTCATCCAACAATGCTGGGGGGACCAACCTGAGCACCAAAAACCTGAATTCAAGAACTGAAGCTATCAATATGAGAAAACAGAAGAAAACATTGATTATGATGAAGGAACACTATGGATTGAGAGAAGCCTGAGAGGGAAGTCCAGGAGAGAATGGCCCCATCACAACCACAGGCTATCAGGAATAAAATTTTCTGGGCTCCAAAATAATGTGCATTTCTAAAACATTTAAAAGTTTTAAATTTTAAAGTTTTTTAAAAGTTTTCCTCTCCATGCCACCCTCTATGTTGTACTCTAGGCAGATGCCTACCTTATCTACCCCTAGTCACAGTCCTGTCCTAGGAGCACCAAGAATATTGGCTAAGGTAATAAGGAAAATTCACATAACCCTTACCAATAAATATTCTGGTTTTCTTAACAAAAATTCTTAAAAGTTCCTAACCTGGAGTCCTCAAATCTAGTTGGGTTTTTTTTAAATATTTTGATAACCATATTTCAATATGATTGGTCTCTTTGGTAATCCTATGCATTTTTTAAAGTATTTAAAAATGTTCTGAGAAGGGGCCCATAAGCTTCACGAGATTGCCAAAGTGGTCCATGATACAGAAAAGGTTAAGAACCCTATTTTTTAACTTAAAATGTTTATTATACTTAATATAATATTCTTATATTAATATAAATATATTTTCTTTTTCATTTCAAAATTTGTGTTTAAAATCTCAGTATCAGAGAATATGCTTGCTTTCATGAAAGGTTTCACTGATTGACTCATTTTGAAAATGTATCATCCATGCTTGAATGCACCCAGTTTATTCCCTGCATTGTGTAGACTTGGCCTCAGGGTCTCAGGAAGCCCTGAATCGATTAGCTGGTTTATCCCACGGGCATGACTAAGTGGGAACACTCTCCTCAGGTGTGACTTTTCTCTCTTTTGAGGCAGTTCTGAAAAAGCAGGCGCCAATCTTTGAGACCTGAGGCAGAGGGAGGCTTAGATTGAAGATTACTGCAGCTTTGTCACCGGGGAACCACAAGTCTGATTTTAGCTGTGGCAACCTGCAGCTGACTCACTGAACCATTAGAATGTGTAGACAGTGGATGCAATGCCTCAAGATAAAGCAGCAAAAGAATCCTCACTGGGCATCACAAATATCATCAGAGTATTTAAGATAGAATTGTTATTTGCAGAGCACCACTATAAAATATATATATATGTATATATATACATAAAGAATATATAACTATATTATATATACATATATAATGTGTATATATATGTACATATATAAAATATGCACACACACACACCCCTCTATATATCTACAGCTCTTAGATCATCCTGTTACTGAATTGGGATCGGGGCATAAAAATAACCCTATAGAATTAAGTTAAGTACCTCAGGCTGGCTCCCCTTTCTTCCTGAAATTTGTTCTGCACCTGCATTTTACAACTGGTTCTTGATTCTTAAAGAACCCAGATCCTTTGGGAGTGTTTTCCCACAGACTTTTTTTTTAAACATTCAACTAAACAACACTGGTTTTATTCAAACTCATGTAGCAGTTTTTTTAATAATATATCCATCAGTAGTAATAATATTCTCATTTCAATGATATGGAAATTGAGACTTAGAGAAATGAAGCACCTTGTCCAAGGTTACATAGCTGGTTTCCTAAATCAGATCTGAGCTGAAATCTTCCTAAATATGCAAGTCCAGCACTAGGCCCACTACGTAATACTGCCTCTCAAATCCTATTTCTGACACATTGTGGCTGTGTGTCCCTCAGGTAGATCAATTAGCTTTTTGGTATCCCCAGAAACCATTTAAGATTATAAATTACATACTCATTTCCAACTGGATACATAGAGGGAAATCCCCAAAGCATCTGGAAGTTCCCAATATCAATAAAATCACAGGTCTAGTCCAAAATAATAATAATCCATTACCAGTACGCTCAAATATTCAAATGGATTAATGTTCTATTCAATTTGGAAATTCTTCCAGTAATACAGATTGCAACCTGTTGTAGAGAAGGCTTACACTAGGCCAGTTCAACGATGCAGGCTGATGGAGCTGGGCAGTGGGAAGCTGGGAAGCGTTGCAATGCAACAAAGCATTTGAAGAACATAAATGCAGTTAAAGTAGTAATAGCAATAATAATTTTACTAATCATAAGAAATTAAGAGTACACCTGGGAGTTAGGAACTTGGCTCAGGACCTCCTTTGTGGCAGACAGCGGTAGCAACAACAACAAACCTTCTGACACAATCCCCAGCCTAACTACTCCAGGCAGTGAAGAAGCCAAAGAGCACTCCCATCCTCTTAAAGAACCAGCCCCAGCCTACCCAGAGCCACCCACTGCCCAATATGGGCACTGTGCCAGGTTGTCAAAAAGAAGAAAGAAAGGAAAGTGAGATGGTGATAGCGAAAGGCAAAGAACAGCCAGGCTCTGGCAGCAGCTGCAGAGGGGACCACCACTTGGCTGCCCCTATTGGAATGCAAGCTTCCTAAGGGCAGGAACTGTCTTGCTATCCCTAGGACTTAGCACAGTGCTTGGCACATAGTGCTTAATAAATGCTTTTTCATTCATTCATTCATTCAGAGTCAGTGGACTTTGTAATCAAGTCCCAGTTCTAACCCTGACTTATTGTGTGACCTTAGACAAGTCCTCTTTCCACTAAGGCTAACTCAATGAAAGCGTTTCCCAACCTGAAAAGAGGAGCAGTTTAGACTTGATGGCATCCAGGGGCCCTTAGAGCTTTCTACCTGATGATTAATCCTTCAGGGGGAAAGAGTTCTACTTCCACCCCACCTTGCTTCCTTGGAAGTGCTGCTGGAAGTCCTCCGGGGTAGTAGATAGAGCTCTCTCTAAGTCTGTTTACTTAATCTATCACCTTTAGCAATAGGATAAGAATGCAATTCTTCCCCAGCTGGATTTCATTTTATTATTTAAAGGTGGGAGGAAACAGTTATCTCATCCCTATGCCTCCTCTACTGGGGCTCAATCAATGTAATTTGGATTCTGTTGCTGTTTTCCTCCCACATCTCATTAACCCAATGGCTGCTGCTGCAGCATTTGCTGAGGAAGTGGGAACAATGCTAAGAGTTTCTTCCCTCCCAGTTAAGAAACTTGCTGAAATAGACTCACTAGACCTTGGGAACTCTTCTCTCCTCCCTAGGGTGTTATAATTCCTATAGGCGCTCATTGGAGTCCCACTTTCTACTGAGAAAGTCCTGTCATAATGTCTCTGCATGCTGAGAAGGCCAGAGGGGGATGATGTTAACTGTCAGGAAGGCCATCCTCAAAATACCTCGGATAAACAAACAAAAAAATTCTAATAAAAAAAGAGGGTTTTTTATAGCTTTGTCACAATAGGGACGTAACCAGAGAATGACATAGACTCCGAAAAGAGAGTTGGCTAAAGGATATCAGGCCTTACCTGTAAGTGGGATAGACTTACATGGTGTGATCTTTGGGTAGATCCAATGTACCCCTGTTCACCTTCCCCACTAATTCTTAAAGTTCTACCATTAAAGCTGGGGTAAGGGTCTATAATGTCCCTGAGAAAGAGATGAACATACCAAGCCATTATCAGTTATCAACATTGAGCTATAAACTACAACTACCATAGCTTTTAAAATTATTTTGATTTTAACTAATCAATTGATTTTTAAAGTTTTATTTATGCCTGCTGTTTTTATATTAGTTGTTTCCAAATATACCCTGAAATCCCTACCCTCAAGCCTTCCCTTACAAAAAAAAACAAAAACAAAAATTCAAAGTAAATAATTAAGTAAAACTAAACAACACATCAACTGTCTGATGGCATATATAGTAACCTATACCCATAAATCCCATATATCCCCACGTCTCCAACAGAAGGAAGTAAATTTCATGATTTTTTTCCCCTAGGATCAAAAATGGTCATTATAATTACAAGACTTCAACTTTGTTTTATTGTACTTTCATTTACATTCATGAAATCATTGTTTATATTGTTTTTCTGATTGTTTACTTCATTTGTTCCAATTCATGCAAAATTTTAATATCCACTTAGATGTTCCCTCAAGCTCCCAAACTTCAAAATTCCTCTGCCTTCTTTAAATCCCATAACATATTGTTTTACTCCGCCTTAGCCACATATGGAGAGGGTTACACACTAGATCTCACTATTACCCATAAATGTTTGACTTCTCTAATTTAGAAACAGTGACATTCCTTTATCTGACTGTAACCTCTTATCACAGGCAGCTTTGGGCTTAGAATCAGGAAGACTCATCTTCAAGAATTCAAATCTGGCCTCAGATGCTTATTAGCAATGTGACCCTGGGCAAGTCACTTAACCCTGTGTTTACCTCAGTTTTCTCATCTCTAAAATGAACTAGAGAAAGAAATGGCAAACCACTCCAGTCTCTTTGCCAAGGAAACCCCAAATGAGGTCATGGAGACTCAACAACCTCCTATCATTACCTTTTCCTATGCTTCAATGCTCCTAAATCTGTTCTTTGCCCATAACAAGAATTTCAGACCCTCTATGGTTGGTACTCTCTCAGGCCATTACTCTGCTTTGACTTTATTCTCTCTCCAACCATTTCACCTTTAACCTATCCTCTGCCTTTGAATCCCTTATGTCTTTATCCTATCACTGATATCTTGCCAAATTTCAGCTCTGGAATCTTCCCATGCTCTGCTTCCTCAACCCTTACTCACAAGCTGCTAAACACAGCTAGATGTCTTCCAACTGTGCTGACTGGATACATTACAAATTTGTTTTATCCAATCTCAACTAGGCCCTCTCTGCAGTAAGGCAATCCTTTCATTGTTCCTTAATTAATTCCCTTTGATATGAAGCCTTTCCTGATTCCCTTAACAGTGAGTTCTCTCCTCTCAAACAACCTTATGCAGAGTATTCCAGAAGTCTTAAGAGTTTAATAGCTTAAAAATTGCACTAAGGTTTGTAGGACACCCTATATTTAACTACTTTGTATATATTGATATTTGCTAACTTTATATTTATATTGTGTATATTTTCATATATACTTGTCTTCTCACTAGAATAGAAGCTCCTTGCAAGTAGGAATTGCTTCATTCTTTGTACTTTTGAACACAACACATGGCATAGTACATTGTAGACATTTAATAAATATTTGTTGGTTGATTGATTTTTCCATGAATTACTCATATTCATCATTTCTTACAACAAAATATTCCATTACATTCACATACCACAATTTGCTTAGTCTTGCCCCAGCTGATGGGCATCCACTTTGTTTCCAGTTCTTTGTTTCTACAGAAAGTAATGCTATGAATATTTTGTATATATGGGACCTTTTACTCTGTCTTTGATCTCCTTGGTTATATGCCCAGCCCAATTTGTTTCCAGATCTTTGTTACCACAAAAAGTGAAGCTATGAATATCTTGATACATATAGGACCTTTCTTTCTGTCTTTAATTTCCTTAAGGCAGATGGGATCTCAGGATCAAAGGGTATGCACAAGTTTAGTCTCATTTTTGGCATAATTAAAAATGGTTTTCTAGAATTGTTGAACTAATGCATAGTTCCACCAAAAGCATATTAATTTGCCTTTCTTCTTGCAGTTCTTCCAATATTGACTTTTTTATGTTTTGCCATCTTTGTTGTCGTTGTTTGGCCTTCGTTCTCAAAGAAGACCATGACATCAGGAAGATGATGCCATGACTTACAAATTAATTGGATTTAGGTGAGGAAGGGCTGTTCAAGGTTACCAGTCTCACTTTCTCCTCTGGAGCCATCTGGGTCCAGTGACAAGATGTAGATCAGGATGACTAGAGATGGCCCCCATTTGCCATCTTTACCCATTGACTGACTGTGACATGAAACCTCAGGGTTGTTTTGATTTTCATGTCTCTTATTACTAGTGAGTTAGAGCAATATTTCATGTGGTAGCTTGTTTGAGATTCTTCTTCTGAGAAATGAACCGTATCTCTTTTAACATTTAACCCAGTACTTAGTAGAAAGATTTATATGCAAAGGAACTTGCTAAAAAAAAAATTGTTTTAAATAAAACGTTTGTTGGAGTAAATGGAATGGAATGAGTTTATAAGATTCCATGACAAATAGTTGAGATGAGATTCAGGGAGCAGTAAATAAATAATCCCAGAGTAATGGGTCCCACTAAGGGAAAGCTCTGTCCTAAGGCCTCTTCTCTTTTCTCTCTCTTCTCTCCCAGTGATCTTATCAGCTTCCATCCATTTTGTTATCATCTCTCGGCAGATGACTCATAGATCTGAATGTCTGATCCTCATCTCTTCCCTGAGCTCTCATCCTGCTTCTGTTTGCTGGACATTCCATCTGGATGCCTCATAAGCATCCAATACTCAACATGCCCAAAATGGAATTCATTCCCTTTTGACCCTAAACTCTTCTCTCCTCCAAATTTTCCTTATTTATGTTGAGGTCACCAGTATCTTTCCAGTCTACCAAGTTCTCAACTTCAGAGCCTTCCTTGGCTTTTCCTTCTTCTACATCCCCTATATCCAACCATTTGCCAAGTGTTGTCCATTCTGCCTCTATACCCCATAATTCTTCACCTCTTCATTGAAAGGAAGAAGGTACGTTTCTTCACATCTGTCCACATCTTCCTTCTATTCACATGGCCACCACCCAGATCCAGTCCCTCATCAAATCTTGCCTGACCCATTGCAAAAATCCCTGACTTGGATTCCCAGCTTCCAATCTCTCTTCTCCTATCCATCCTTCACAAAACTGACAAAAGAATTTTCCCAAAGCATGTTTAGCCATGGCACTCTCTCCTGAGCTCCAGCACTGCATCACTAACTGCCTATTGGATATTTCTGGCTGGATGTCACAGAGACATCTCAAATTCAACATGTCCAAACCTGAATGCATTATCTCCACTTCCCCTTCCCCCATCATCTCACCTTGCAAACTTCTGTGCTTCTGTTAAGGGCACAACAATTTTTCTATTCTCTCAGGTTTGGATTCTCTCCATCACCCCCACCAACTCCTCACTCTCCTTCATTGGACATACCCAATCAGTCAACAATTTTCATCATTTCCACCTCCACAACATCTCTCATATCCTACCTTTTCTCTCTGCTGATACAGTCATACTCTCAGTTCAGGCTCACATCACCTCTCCCCTGGACTAATGAAGGGGCCTCTCCATTGCTTTTCCTATCTCAAGGCTTTCACCAATCCAACCCAACCTCTATAGGGTGGCCAAAGAGATTTTCCTTATACATACATTGGACTGTGTCTCTCTCCTCCTCAATAAACTCTACTGGCTCTCCTATTTCCTGCAAGACAAAATATAAACTCATCTCTTTAATTTTTAAAGCCTTTCATGACTTGGTTCCGATCTATCTTTCCAGCTTCATTACATTTCACTTCCCTTCCTATGGTCCAACCAAACTGAACATTTCTCCCTTCCTCACATATGGTATTCCATCTCTCATCCTCATGCCTTTCCACTAGCTTTGTCTCATGCTTAAAAAGCACTCTCTCCTTACCTAAGCCTCGTGGAATCCCTCACTTCTTTCAAAATGCAGCTCAAGGACCACCTTCTGCATGATGCTTTTCTTGATTACTCCCAATTACTAGAGGCCCTCCCTCAACAACTACCTTGTGTTTGACTTCTTTGCATTTATTTTTAATATATTCCATGTGTGCTCATATATGTACATGTTATCTACTCCCAATAAGGTTCTTGAAGATAGATTGTTTCTCTCTTTTCTTTCTTTCTTTCTTTTGCTGTTGTATTCCCAGCACCTAGCACAATGTCTAACACATAGTAGGTACTTTAAAATGCTTATCCATTAATTCATTCATTCCTACATGTAGGCACACCTTTGTTGAGAGTCTGCCTTGTATATTAGAGCAGAGTTTCCCAATCTAAAACTTCATTAACATCCAGCAGTATATCTAAAATCTCTACCATGGACAGCTCTGCTGTCTATAATCTCAGCCCCACTATTTAGACAAGGGTCAGCAAACAGGGCTCAGGAGCTAGAAGTTAGAGGGTCATAGTACAGGGACATGGAGAAAGATAGCAAGGATAATGAGGATAATTCTTTAAGTTCATAGTCTTTAAGAATAAGGAGTATTTCAGTCTAAAAAGTTTTGCAAAAAATATTAATTCTACACACATCTTGTTTGCATGTTATTTCACCCATTAGGCCGTGAGCTTCTTGAGAACAGGGACTATGTTTTTGCCTTCCTTTGTATCCCCAACACTCAGCATAGTGCCCAGCACATAGTAAGTGCTTAATAAATGCTAGATGACTATTGATGGTAAAGATAAAAAATTGACTCATTCCAGAGTGGGAAACACTTTATTAATGTGAACTACTACCATATTATACCAAGTATAAACCATCCAAAAATAAAGTCTGTACTCCTAAAATTGACTCCCTTCTTTGTTAAAGAAACAAAAAATGGGTACACACTGAAAAACAATAACTCCCATTTCTATCCACATTCCTTTACCATTTACAAAGCCTTTTCCTCCCTACAACTATGTGAGATTGGTAGTACAAATTTCACCCTCATTTTACAAAAGAGAAAACTGAGAATCAAAGAAGTTACTCACCCAAGGCCAGTTAAACAGTAAGTTGAATCACAACTGGAACCCAGGACTCTAGGATTTTCCAAGTATATCTCTGCAAAAAGAGTTTTACTACCTCATTGCCCATTCTGATTCCTTCAATTTTTTTCTTCTCTTATTGCTATTGATAGCATTTGTAATACAGTATTGAATAATATTGGTGATAATAGGCATCCTTGTGTCATTCCTGATCTTATTGGGAAAGTTTTTAGGTTTTCTTCATTACAAATAATGTTTGCTGATATTTTTAGGTAGATGCTTCTTATCATTTTAAGGAAAAATCTATTTATACCTATGCTTTCAAGTGTTTTAATAGGAATAAGTGTATTTTTTTTCCAAAGTATTTTCTGCATCTATTGATATATGATTTTTGTTACTTTTGTTATTGCTATAATGAGTTGTGTTAATAATTTCCTGTATATTAAACGATCCCTGCATTCCTGGTATGACTCCCATTTGGTCACCAAATATAATCTTTGTGATATATTGTTGTAGTCTCCTAACTAGTATTTTATTTTGGACTTTTGTATCTATATTCACTAATGAAATTGGTCTATAATTTTCTTTCTCTGTTTTTGCTCTTCCTGGTTTAGTTATCAGCACCACATTTGTTTCATAAAGAGAGTTTGGTAAAACTCCTTTTTGCCTATTATTCCAAAAACTTTATTTAATATTGGAATTAGTTGATCTTTAAATGTTTGGTAGAATTCACTTGTAAATTCATCTAGTCCTGATGTTTTTTCTTAGGAAGCTCACTTATGGTCTATTCAATTTCTTTTTCTAAAATATGTTTTTTAGATATTCCATTTCCTCTTCTGTTAATCTAGGCAGTTTATATTTTTGTAAGTATTTTTCCATTTCACTTAAATTGTTAAATTTATTGGCATATAATTGGGCAAAATAACTCCTAATAATTGCTTTGATTTCATCTTCATTAATGGTATGTTCACCTTTTTCATTTTTGATACTAGTGATTTGGTTTTCTTCTCTTTTAAAAAAAATCATATTAACCAATGATTTGCCTACTTTTTTCATAAAACCAACTCCTAACTTTATTTATTAACTCAATGACTTTCTGACCTTCATTTTGTTAATCTCCCCTTTAATTTTTAGGATTTCCAATTTGGTGTTTAATTGTGGATTTTTAATTTCTTTTTCTAGTTTTTTACTTGCATACCCAATCCATTAGTCTGCTCTTTCTCTATTTTATTGATATAAGCATTTAGAGATACAAATTCTCCTCTGATTACTGCTTTTTCTGCATCACTTAAGTTTTAGTATGTTATCACAGTACTGTCATTCTCTTTAATAAAATTATTATTTCCATGATTTGTTCTTTAACCCATCCATTCTTTAAGATTAGATTGCTTAGTCTCCAATTAATTTTTAATATGTTTCCATGGTCCCTTATTAAATATAAATTTTATTGCATTATGATCTTAAAAGGATGCATTCAATATTTCTGGTTTTCTACATTTAACTATGAAGTTTTTGTGCCCTATGTAACCAGAATGGCCTTTGTTCTCTTTGAATGATTCAGCTTACCTCATTGAGCTTCCCTGGACACTGGGGCTTGCTCTTCCGGGGCAGGAAGCCCAGCGACCATGCCAGGAATCAGAACTTCCTGTGTGATTAGTCATGGGGCTGGCTGAGGGGAGGTGTGTTAACCTGGTCTACGCTAGGGGGAGGGGCCAAGTCAAGAATCAATCGACCCTGGTCATCCCCTTTATAAGAGGGGAGAGGACAGCTTGAAGACCCTTTTTTTCCTTTTCCGGTTGGAGCCAGAGACGCCTACAGCCGAAGCTGAGCTGCCAGTAGCAGAGCTGACCCACGTGGAGCGAGGAGTGCTGAGCCAGGACTGGAGGCCAGTGGGTAATCTTCTTACTGTAGAGGGGAAGCATGTATACGATTTTGCCTTATACTATCTCGCTTCTCTGTGGCCTCCTGGTTACCCTTGTGAGGCGGACTTATTGGGCCTGGAAGCTTTTGATGAAAATATCAAAACGAGGACGCTGGTTTGTGGACTTGTTACTATGGAGTGTAAATACATGCTTTAGTTCTCCTGCCTTCTGCCTAGAAATTCCTTATATCCTGTGGTTCCAAACCTTTCAGGCACATATGAGATTCTCTTTGAAATCATAAATTCTGCCTTCCTAATATACCCTAATATATGGTCAATTTTTGTAAAGACATTGCTGAGAAAAAGATATATTCCTTTCTATTCCCATTCATTTCTCTCCAGATATCTATCATATCTAGCTTATCAAAGATTCTATTCATCTCCGTGACTTCTTTATTATTTTTTTTGTTAGATTTATCTAATTTTGAGAGGAGCAGGTTGAAGTTCTCCACTATTATAGTTTTGCTATCTATTTCCACCTGTAATTCATTTAGCTTTTCCTTTAAAAATTTGGATGCTATAGCATTTGACACATATAGGTTTGGTACTAATTGTCTATGGCACTTTTTATCATAACATAGTTTACCTGTTATTTCTTTTAATTAAATCTATTTTAGCTTTAACTTTGTCTGAGATCATGATTGCTACTCCTGCTTTTTTTCATATCAGCTAAAGCATAACATATTCTATTCCAGCCCTTTATTTTTACTCTTTATGTATCTCATTTTTAAATGTGTTTCTTATAAACATATTGTCAGATTCTGGTTTTTGATCCATTTTGCTATCCATTTCTATTTTATGAGTGAGTTCATCCCATTCACAAAGTTATAATTTCTAGCTGTCCATTTCCCTCTGTGATGAATGAAAAGCCCAAGAGGCAGAGTTTCTGGGTAACTAATAATCAATTTATTAACCAGGCTAGCACATAATCAATAAAGTGATGGTCAGTAATCTCTCTCAGTAACCAAAGACAAAGACCATGGAGACCATTGAATGCTTAAATATTGTTGGAAAAGTGGGTGCCCCTGATAGGTTGAGATCAACTCAGATTGGTAAACAATCAATGAGGGTGTTGGACATATTAATGAGGAGGTGGGTCAGAAGTCTTCAGCTCTTCCAGCTGCGAAATAATCCATCTCCACCCAGAGGACTCAAGTTGTATAATGGGGGTTTCAAGGGTGTAAACCTAATGCTTTGGGGCTGGAATTCACCTAGATTAGATTTTATTTACACTTTAATCAGAAGCAAACTCTCCTATGGGTGGGGTGCCCACCCAAGATTGAGGAGAGTGTTCTTGGAAAATTAAGCCAATCTCATCATCAGCCCTCTCCTTCAGAGACTACAAGGACTGGTCCCTGAATGAGGAAATAGAGAGAAAAAAACCCTAATTTAGTAATTATTTATTAATGGAAAATATTGATTTCTCTCATCTCTGTTAGAAATATGCTTGACACTGAGATTCAGGTATCAAGGGCAATTTATTATTATTGAGGAATTCAAAGGAGTTGGTAAATGTTCCTGGTCAGGAGCAGACTCCACCCTTGTTTAGGAAGAGGGAGTGGGGAGTACAGGAGTGAGACCAACTTTATTCTGTTAGACTGACATAGATTGATGCACCATCAGCTCAGTACCTCAGTACCTCCCTTCAGAGAATCTCCCTTCTAGATCACAATATTCCCTACATGCCCCCAACATGCAATTCCTTGGCATGTTCCCCGCTCCTCAACATACATCCCATGCTCAAAAATGGTGGAAAACTCCTCCCTGTGGGTGTGTGGGGTAATATTCAATTAGCCAATTAAGCATGCATGGTAGCCACTTGACCCAGTTTTCTCTTCAACCCTGACCATTATCTGGCCAGTTTAGACCAGTTTCACCTATTGAAACTGTGGTTTCTCCAAAACCACAAACTCTATTCCCATTGGCTGAGGACTCTCATCCTTGGTTAATCTTTACTCCTTCTTTGTTTCAGCTGACAATTAATTATTCTGTGGAACTCAAGTAACTCTTCTGTGGAAACCTAAGTTTTCCTAACTTTTACCCATCTCTCACATCTCCATCCTATTTTTCCTCACTGTTTATCCTTGTCTTCCTCTCTTTTTACCCTATCCTCCTCAAAAGTCTAATTGACTTTTAACTATTGCCTCCCTAATCCACACCCCTTCTAAGACTCCCTCCCATATCCTCTTCCCTCACCCTCCTATCTCTCCTTTCTACATGTCTAAATTATTCCCTCTTTAACCCAGTTCTCCTGAGAATAAGGTTCTAGCACTACCAGCCCTCCACCCCTACCTGCTTCCACTGTAACAGTTCTTCCATTTATGCCTCATTTGTATGACAGAATTGCTCCATTTTACTTCTCCCTTCCCAGTTTTATTTTTTAGCATCATCTCATCATAATCAACTCAACCCCAAGCCTTCTATCTATATATGTTCTTTCAAACTACTCAAGTAATGATAACATTCTTAAGAGCTACAGATAATGTAAACCCTTTTGATGAGGGCACAGTCTCTGGGAACCCCTTGAACCCCTTGCCCAGTCCTCTATTGTCCAGCTGTTTCCCACCCTTAATCTTGTCTTCCCAATGACCTCCCACCCTTAATCCTGTTTCCTATCCTTAAACCTGATCAAAATATCTATACCCTAGCTCTGCTACCCCAGCCCTTTATGGGTTGTCATTTCCATATAGCCTTCAGCTATTTCCCCCACCCTGGAGTCTGACCTCATCCCAGTCCCTTCAAGCTCCTCCTTAGACTCCTCCTTAAGTCCCTCCCTAGACCTCTCCTCTGGTCACCCCAGACCATCCCTCAATCCCTCCCACAACCTTTGTGTATATAATCTCCGTCTTGCCTCCATGAAGGCGGTCAGATCCAATCTAGCTCAGATTGGTCTGGCCCGCTTTCCTTACAGGTGTCGCAAGGGGTGGGATGTCTTGGGGCAGGCCTATTTGGCTAACTCTTAATAAACTTTATCTTTTCCCTTGACTGAGAAAGCTTGAGTCGAATTCTTTCGGCAGGACCCGGTGTGTCGGTACTTTGGGGTGTCAAGCACCTCTCACCCCAAACCCTCATCACTTTGACCTTATTAAATCTCTTATAATTGGTCTTCAATATTTACCTTCTTGTGTTTCTCCTGATTTTTGTAGGTCTAATTTTCCATTGTTCTGGGCTTTTCCTCACAAACACCTGAAAGTCCTTTAATTCATTAAATCTCCATTTTTTTTCCATGTGGGATTACATTCAGCTTTGCTGGGTAAGTTATTCTTGGTTGCAAACCCAGCTATTTTGCTCTTCAGAGTATAATGCTCCATGCCCTTCAATCTCTTAATTTGGAAGCTGCTAAATCTTGTGTTATCCTGACTGTAACTCCAAAGGATTTAAACTATTTTCTTCTAGTTGCTTATAGTGTTTTCTCCTTGAACTGAGAGCTTCAAATTTTAGCTATAATGTTCCTGTGAGTTTTGATCTTGGGACCTCTTTCAGGTGGTGTTTGGTAGGTTTTTTCAATTTCTATTTTACCCTCAAGTTCTAAGGTTCAGGTCAATTTCCTTAATAATTTCTTGATGTATAGTGTTGACTCTTTTTATCATAACTTTCAAGTAGTTCAATGATTCTTTTATTATATCTCCTCAATCTATTCTTATTTTTCTAATGAGATGCTTTATATTCTCTTCTATTTTCTCATTCTTTTGAATTTTTATTACTTATATTTTATATTATTACTTTTATATAACATAAAATATATATATATATATATATATATATATAATTTCTTGGTGTTTTATGAAGTCATCAGCTTCCCCTTGACCAATTCTAATTTTTAAGGAGTTATTTTCTTCTATAAGTTTTTAGATGTTTTTCCAATTGGTTGACTTTCTTTTCTTGCTTTCCTTGCATTACTCTTATTTTTTTTCTTAATTTTTCCTCAACCTCTCTTATTTGATTTTTTAAAGTCTTTGTTAAGCTCTTCCAAGACATCTTCTTGGGACTTGTGACCATTTCACTTTTTTCTTTGAAATAGAAGTAGCTGTTTTAACTTCACTATCTTCTGAGTCTGAACCCAGATCTTCTCTATCACCATAGTAGCTATTTATGGTCGGGTTCTTTCTCTTTTCCTTACTCATTTTTTAACTCTGCCCAGGAGCCACAACAAGTGGCCCCAGAAATGTTGTCACCACAAAGCCCTTGCTCCCTTCCTCAGCTGCAAGGTTCAGCTCACTCCTCTGCCCTGGAACCAAAACCAGAAACTCCACCAGTGCACAGAGCCAGCAGGGGTCATGCAACCTCTCCTTGACCACACTCACCAGTGTGCTAGCTCCTCTTCACCCACAGCCACAGCTGTCAGTGCACCTGGACCTCTGCATCTTCCACAAATGGAGCACCCTGTAAACTTCCCTATCAGCTCCCAAGCTGTCCTGGGGCAAAAATTTCTGAAGATGAGGTGTCCCCAGGGTATGTTGTTGGTTGATTGAGTGGTATCTGCCCTGAGGTGTGTGCACTTCAATGAGGCCAGAGGCTAGACTACCAGTCTTTCCTAAAGTCCTCCTCAATTGTTTAGGCAGACAACTGCTTTATCTAGACTTTTAATTATTTCTACTGGAGAATTTAGGAGTGCCAGGTAATTTCCTGCATTATTCAGCCATCTTCCCAGAACCTTTTCCTTTCCCACTCATCTTGAAGAACCCTCTGGCTCTGGACAGAGTCTGTAAATACCTTGGTAGTCTCCTTCACTCAGGTCAGAAACAGAACTCTGCCACCTGACTGCTCTTCTCTTCTTTTATAATTCAATTTAACAAAACTTTATTTTTTGTTATGAACCTACTAATCCCCTGTTTTAGGTATTGAGGAGCTAAGGATGAAAATAAAACAGACTCTGCCTTGGAGGAATGGAAATGGAAATGGAGAGGGGGGGGCAGGGAGGAGTAGGGAGGACCAAGGTGGAAAGATACAAAATATACACAAATAAATACCTCCAAACAGACCAATGGATCTGTGATTTTATCACTCTTCATCAGTAGGTATTCTCTTCAGTAATACAGATTACAACCTCTCCATACCTTTCTAGCATGAAAGACAATTCCTCCAAGACTCAAGAGCATGGGACAATATAACCCATATCTGCTCTGCAGCCAGATGGAAGTTTGGGGTCATTAAATAAACTCTGAAATTTCCTAAAGTCAGTCCAACCTGTCCTGTTCACACAAATAAGTACAGTAGAAAGCAAATTGAGGAAGGAGAAGACATGAACAACTGAGGTAATTGGAGGAAGCTTCATGGAACAGGTGATGCCTGAGATGAAGCTTGAAGGAAGACAAGGATCCTGAGAGCCTGAGGTGAGGAGGGAGGGACAGCTTGGGAACTCACTGATTCCGAAAACGGAGTGTTGGGTTTGAGGAATAGTTATACAGGTGAAGGGAAATAGTAAGAAGCAACTTCCCACCGTGACTTTCAAAAGCAGCCTAGCAATGAGGGGGCCCTAAGATATCACTGCTCAGAAAGAAGTAAGGATAAGCATATGAGTGGGGATCCTCTACATGTCTTGGGAGCATCTTGTAGGCCTATAACTAGGTATGTCTTAAGCTAACGTTTATATACAACTAGCTCCTGGTTAGGGTGAATATTGTATATTCCCAGAGAGTTGGGATCAATTATGGTATTTTACATAATTATAACTTCAAATAAGATAAATTTGAACACTGGTATTTTATATTTGCTGTCTGATATGATCTTTATAACAACCCTGTCAGGTAGATGCTATTATTATAATAACCATTTTATAGATGAGGAAACTGATGCTGGGGAGCTTCATTTGGGGTAGGTTGGGGAGATGGGAGAGGTTAAGTGCTTATTTCTCTAGAGTTATATAGCTAGTAAATATCAGGATTTGAATTCAGATCTTTCTGACTCTAGTTCAACGCTCTACCCACTACGCCATTTTGAAAATGAGAAAATACTTGTGAAAATGAATAATGATAGAGTATAGCTTTGGTTGGTTAGCTCAGTTGGTTGGGTGACCGGGATAAGGACACCAAATGTTGGTTCAAACCTTGTGTGGGTCAGCTACCTTTGCAAGGTTTCCTGACCGTATGCTGTGCCTCTGACCTGGGCTAGCCTGACTGTGAATGCATAAATTAAGAGAGACTATGTGAGAATGGGTGATTCCAGGTAAATCTATCGGAAAAACAACCCAAAGTAAATGACCCTTCTAATAATGATGGGCAAAAGCAATACCTCTGTATAAGAAAGACAGAACTTACCATAGCAAGCATTTAAATAAGCATAATGATAGCAACAATGATGGCTCATACACACACATATGTAAAGGTTTGCAATGACTTTTAAATTGATTATCTCATTTGAACCTCAAAATAACTCTGTGAGCTAGTTACTCTTATCCCCAGTTCATAGGTGAAAAGGTTAAACCACTTGCCCAAGCTTGTACAACTGGTTAGTAGTGGAGGCAAGATTTGAACCCAGGTTTTGGTGGCTCCAAGTCCAACACTTTACCCACTATATCCCCAGCTCTGTTCTTCATCGTGGGAGGGAAGAAGGTAATTGATGTGCATGGGAAGAGTTAACAAAAGCTGAGCAAATGAAAAAAGGACAGAAAACGAGAGGGGAAGAATGAACATATGTAGGTAATCTATTGCTTTTTCCCCCTTATCAAAGCATCCCAAGTACAATTCCCCACCACCACCCTTTTTTTTTCCTACATGGAGGGAGTTTTGAAAAATAGAACACATCTCATGCATATTTTCACGTGTATAGGGTCTCCTCTGGGCAAAATTTCACAACAGACCATTCTGGTCTTTGACACGTGCTCTATGACTGTCTCCTCCATCCCGGAGCCCCCTTTTTTCTTGGCCCCCCCAATCACCTCACTCCCTCTGAGCCACCCAAGTCTTCCCACTTTGCTGCCTTCCCAGGCCTGTACCCTAAGTTAGAAAATGACCCCCCTCTCCACTTTACTTTACCTACTCCCCTCCGTCACATGTGGATCCCCGCAGAGCATAAGTCTCCTTAATGGAGTTTCAGGCAATATGACAGTGCAGAGAAAAACAAGGAAAGGTCTGGAGCAGGAAGACTTTTCCTTCCTAGTAGCCCTCAAGTCTAGAAATGTAAAGTTTACAAAAATATTAAAAGCATGGGGAATGGGAGCTGGAAGGAGTTAGTTTGGAAGCTTTTCTTTTTAGAGGGAAGGAGAATGTGATAATCATAAACATATTTCATGTTTCTACAGTACTTTATGTTGTAAAAAGCGCTTTCCTCACAACAATGCTGAGGCAGGTGGTGGGAGAATTTTTACTCCCACTTCACAGAAGAGCAAACGGATGCTCAGAAAAATGAAGGGGGGGGGGCCACTCCCACCCCCACCCCACCTAAGGTCACATGATTAGCGTCAAAGTTGGGACTGAATCCCAGCTTGACTGTATATAGTATATACTCCAACCCATAGCCCATCAGGATACATAAATTCTTTGAGGTCAAAGACTGTTTTGTTTGTCTTTGTGTGCCTTGAACTTAATAGGTACTTAATTAATAAGGGTGTGTTTTGAACTGAATAGGAGGTGATTAATAAATCTTTGATAAATTGAATATAAGAGCTTGACACCCCTGACCAGACTAACTCAACTCCTCCAGGCCTGGGTCCCCACCCATACTTGGACCTTGTAGTCTTTCCCTTGGTGCTGACTCATATCAGGAGAAAATCCTTTTGTTTTCTCCACAACCACACCCTGCTTGAAACACCCACCAGGATTGTTCCACCCACACCTTCCTTCCCAGTACCTGGAGAAAATCAGGAAAAGCTTCCGGGAATGAACCCTCTTGTAACAAAGGAATTTAAGAGACTGAGAATAGTGGAAAAACCCAAGGAATTAAGAGGAAAATAACCTTGTTGACAGCACATTTTAAGGGGGTATGGGCATTACAAAAGCCTATTTCTAGAATGCTAAATATTCTCCTGGAGATGCAGCATGGTGATAAAGCATGAAACGTGACTGGCTTAGAAAAATTAGAATTCCAGGTGACACCAATGAAGGAGGATGAGAATGAAATGGAAAGAACACTGGCTTTGGAGCCAGAAAACCTGGGTTCAAATACCACCTATGACAATTACTATTTGTGTGATATTAGGCAAGTAATTCAGCCTTCCCAAGACTCGATCTCCTAAACTATATAATGAAAGGAGGCCTCTGAGATTCCTTCCAGCTCTAAATCCATGATCCATGGGTAATGGAAAGACACATTGTAGATGTGAGCATGCTATGACATATAATACTTTGTAAATATATACATATAATTATTTGCATGCGAATAATTATACAAAAGGCCCGATATTCATTTTTATGCTATTTTCTGTAATGACGTGTTTTAATTTTAAAAATAAGATCTCAAAAGGGCATGAAAGGAAGGTCAGTTTGGGTCACTCACCTAACCCCCAGGTATTCTTTGGGGCCACACTTTTAAAACTGTAACTCATGAGCCCCCATTGATATGTTTGCCTTCAATAGTCAGCCAGAGGATATAATTTTCTCAAAGCAAATGCATGGTAAAAAACAAACAAAAAACAGTAACAATATAAAACACTTCCCCTGCAGAGCATCACTGGAAGAGAGGGTACATACACTCTGTATTAATGAGGCACACTCTCAAGGAATACATGTGATAAAGGCAAATGATGCCTTTTGATGTTGCAGATACACTAGATGAACAACCCTGATATTATATTGGTATCCTCATAATATTAAAGTATTAGAAATGCGGTTTTGGGGATCACTGGACTTCCTAGGCAGGGCCAAAGTCCTGAGGAAGAACCCCATGATAATCCCTAAGGAAGGCTGTGCAGACCACAGGACTCCCAGGGGAAGGCCAAGTGGTAGCCCCCCCCCCTTAATCTGTGGGGATCACAGGGCTCCTAGGGGTCAGACCCTAAGGAGGACCCAAGTGATGGCCCCTTAGAATGGCGGTAAGATCACAAGGCTCCCGAGACAGGGCCGGAAGACCCAAGTGATGTCCCCTTAAGAAGTCTGTGCAGACCACAGGGTTTCCCAAGGGAATCCCAAGTGGTAGCTCTCTTAACACTGCAGTGGGGATCACAGGACTCCCCAAGGTAAGGTCTGGAAGTAAGCCTGAGGAAGTAAGCTTCTGCTGCTCATTGCTTTCCTTCCCTTAACCTTAGGAAGATCCATGTGATTTGCCCCTTCTCACCCAAAGAACTCAGGACCAGAATGGGCAGAAGAAGGTGTTTATTACACTTCTCGCAAGAGTAGGTATAGTGCTCACAGGAACACTCACACCAATATAGCTAGAGGAGGAGGGGGGTGGTTTAACCATTCCCTCCACTCCTGCTAGAGTTATGGTTAGTTCACATTCTTTATTTTTTACATAGTTTTCCTAGGTTATACAGTTTATATAGGTAGGATAATAAGGGTACAGAAGCAAAAGTGAAGTTAATTAGATTTTTCTTGTCTGAGTTTAGGATTAATCTACATTCCTTACTCCCCTAAGTTCCCTCTTTAACATATGCAAATTATGCAAAAAAGTAGGCCTGGACTCTTGACCAAGACCAGACCCTAGATGAGCTTGAACTGGTTCAACCTGGTTCCCCTGACTGCCTTCTCAAAAAGCATGCGTACAAGCCTCTGACCTTCACCTGACCAATCTTGAGGCCTGGTTTCTGCTAAAGCTGGGGTGGAGGAGGTGGGGGAAGTATACCTTCAGTTTTGTGGAAACAAAACTCCTCCTCCCATTTCTTACAAAAGGGAGCAGAGGAAGTCCTTCTAGTATGTCCGCTGAATCCTTTGCAGAGGATTTGCAAAAGGACATGGATGCTCAGGATGGGAAGGAAAGGAGTGGAAGACCTCCAGTCTTCATTGCTGGGGGCTCTACTCATTCCAGTGAGATGACAAATTGATGAAAGTATCTAAGTCCTCAAAGTCAGATTTCTTAGACCATAAAAGACACACCCTTCCCTATACCATTTTACCCTTACAAATGCTGTCTTCTGGACAACTTTCAGCTCAAAGATGTTTGGGATCTTTTCCTAAAGGCCCAGCAATGCCCTAAAGACATGATTTCAAATTTAGGTCCTCCCCTTCCCCCATCTACAAAATATATTTTACATAAACCAGCCCTCCCCATGTACCATTTCCTCTTGGTCATCCAATCTCACTGTTTTCTACACATCTGCTCTAGTTCCCTAGATCTACTAGGGAAGCTACTAGCTAGCACACCTTCTTCTCTCCATCTTTTCTTCTTCCTAGGGCTAATCACTGATTATACGGGAGTCCTGCTTGTGCACAACCCAGGATACAGCATATCTATTTTTGTTAATTCCACAACCCCTCTGCCCATTTTCAGAGAGAGTAATTTGTTAACGAATGTTCTCTCCCACTACCCATTCTCCAGCCTCCTTTCCACCACGTGAGGCAGAGTGGTAGAAGTGTTAAACTGGAAAACATTGAAATGGAGATAAGAAGTAGCCCAAAGGTTTAGTCTCAACTTCCCCACTTGCTATCTCTGTGACCATGATAAGTCATTTAGCATCTTGGAGACTCAGTTTCCCTGATCTATAAAATAGGGATAATAATCTCTTCCTATCTCACAGGTTTGTTTGGAGGATCAAATGAGATAACGTATGAGAAAGTACTTTGTAAATTCCTCTGCAAAAACAAAGCATTGTTGTCATTACAATGGGTGTGGGTAGGAGAATCAACCAAAGTGTTTGTGCATGCCCAGTTAGATCATGTTTTCTAAGTGCTGCCTACAATGCTGGGCACCCTGTGGGAGTTTTATAGATCCTTCTTGACTGACTGGCTGATTGTGGACTTATAGGGTGGGCCAACCAAACGATTTCCTTAGGTCATTATTGGGAAGGAGAGATGTTTGCTTACCTGGCTTCTTTCCAAACTCCTTACGTCACTTATCTATCACTCACCTTCCCACACACCCACTGTCTTCTACTTGGGCTCATTGCTGGTTGTTTGTTGTTGACTTGTTTCAGTCACGTCCAATTTCTTCATGATCCCATTTGGGGTTTGCCATTTCCTTCTCCAGCTCATTTTACAGATGAGGAAACTGAGGCAAACAGGGTTAAGTGACTTGCGCAGGATCACACAGCTAGTAAGTGTCTGAGGCCAGACTTGAACTCAACAAGATGAGTCTTCCTGATTCCAAACCCAGCACTCTATCCCCTGTGCCACCTAGCTGCCCTACTCGTCATTGGCCACTCGTGTTACTACCACCACCTTGAGGTCCTTCGGGTGGAAATAGAGCTCATTGTTCTTCTTCAGTGAATTACCCACATCAAATTCTTAGGCTGCCCTTTACAGCATATGAACTTGACTTTCATGGGAAGAAATTCAAAATGTTCATTAAATACAGGTGGCTAAATGATAGACACATAGCAATTATAGACTGGAGCTTTGTTCAGTTCTAAGGGAGACAACAGCAGTTTGGCATAATAGAGAGAGAAGTGGCTCTGTACTAAGAGAACCTGAATTCAAATCCTGCCTCTGACTCTACTTCCTCTGCGACATCGGGCAAGCTACTTAATATCCCTGAGACTCAGTTTCCTCATCTGTAAATTGAGGAAGGTTGGACTATATGATCTCTAAGGTCACTTCTACCGCTAAATTTCTGCTTCTGCATTATAATAATTTAGAGCTGGAAGAAGGGACCTTAGAAATCATCTGGTACAATTTCTTCATATTTATATTGTTGTTCAATTGTTTCTATTTCTTCAGAACCCCATTTGGGGTTTTCTTGGCAGCGATACTGGAGACGTTTGCCATTCATTTTCCTGTTCATTTTTACAGATGAGGAAATGGAGACAAACAGGGGTAAGTGGTTTACCCAGGATCCCACAGCGAGCAAGTGTCTGAGGCTGGATTTGAACCCGGGAAGAGGAGTCTTCCTGACTTCAGGCCCAGCGCTTTATCCACTGTGCCACCTAGCTGCCTTCCATCCTTATATTACAGAGAGGGAAATAGAGGCTCAAGATGACATAGAGAATTAATGGCGTGTGTTCTAATTCCACTCTTCTTCAGTCCTAGACTGGCCAGGTTCTCTCATTCACTCTCAGGTGCAATCGAGAAACATTTACTCATTTGCTCTGATAGACATAAAGACTCTTCTTATGCTACATTATCAGTATGAGATGATGTGCCTGTCCATTTTAAGATACCTCCAAAGAAGTCAGAATATAACTGTAGCTGGGCTAGGACAGCTATGACAGGGACAATGGTTATTGTTGAACCATATAAATGAGTTCTATCCACTAAGAGAGATTAGGGGCTTGGAGAAGGCAGTAGCAATGAAAGAACTGATAAAGGCTTAATCAGGGGTGGAGCATCTGTGGCCCCAAGGCCACACCTGGAAATGATGGCATAAAGGATAGCTCAGCAGAGAATCTTATAGCTCTGGCTTTGCAGACCCACTTGACATGATGCAACTAACTTATGGGACAAGATGAAAAGACAAGCTTGGGAGTAACAAACCATTGGAACAGCCAGAGTGTCTCAAGTTCATACAACTGGGGATCAGTGATTTTGGTTCCCTTTCTATTCCCCTTGGCCTGGGCTTCTAACACTGTGTCCTTGATAATCCACCTTAGCATTGACAGTGAGACTGGGACATTCTTAGAGGATTCTGAGTGAATCAAGTGAAACCTGAAATTGGACAAGGAGAGAGGAGCCAGAGACCTGTTTCCTAGAGGATGGACCTACTGGGCTTGCCAAGGCAAATACTTCTTCCTATTCCAGGGCTTCAATCAGCTGACCCATGAGTGCTAGCAACAATCCAACAGGGGAGAAGGCCCACCAGTTTCTGGGAAGAAAAGCATCCTGAAATGAAGAGCCCAGGATTGGTGATGACAAAAAATAAAAACATTTCATTGACCTAAAAAGCTATATCATCACTCAGCAAGAGAGTGTCAGGGTTACAGTGGCTCAGGGAACAGAATTCCATCCATGAATGGAATTCAGGTCAATGTATGTTCCCTCATCCTAGTTTGGGCAGCTAGGTGGAATATTAGAGTGCCAGGGCTAGAGTCAGAAAGACTCATCTTCCTGGCTTCAAACTTTGCCTCAGACATTGACTAGCTGTATGACCCTGAGCAAGTTACTTTGCCCCGTCGGCCTCAGTTTCCTCATCTGTAAAATGAGCTGGAGAACGAAATAGCAAAATGATGCTTTGTCATAGCTTCATTTACCCAGGTTACTACCCAAGATTATTAGCCCCTGGAAGGTTGACAGAGATTGGGGACATCAAATGAAGAGTGGTGCAAATGTGAGAAAGTGATAAAGAGTTAAGAGAGGGACTCTTTGGTACCCAGCAGTGCACCTGTCCTCATGCCACTTTGGGTGTTAGATTTATAACAGGCTCTGCCCATGGGCACAGGCTTTGGAGCTTTCTAGCAGCACCACATTTTAGTGATGAGTTTGTAAGGACAAACTAAAGCACAGTGAAAATTTCAGATGCTGGGGAACAGAACTGCTGAGCCCTCAGAGCCATTCTGTTATCCTATGTATAGACTATCCTGGACATCTCCAATAAGGAGAGAAATCTGGGTTTCTATGCCACTTCTTTCATTGGGAGCCAGGATATTTGTAACCAGATACTGATTTTTATTTACTTGGGACCCAGACCCAGAACTTGATGCTACAAGTCAGAGTTGGGGCCTGGGAGAAATGGACAGAAAGTAGACAGGGCTTCTTCAGTCTGGGGAGTAGAACTAAAATTAAACTGAAGTCACACTTTGTGATAAAAGCAGCCATTGCTTTGACATTAACTTACATGTTTCTTTTTACCACTTTGATTAAATGCTTTTCTGAATCAATGTCCTCAGTAAAGGTGATTCAATGGCACAAAGGGATAGAATGGGAAAGACAAACAGGTGGGAAGTCAAGCTGAGTGATTTGATTTGCACACTCATCTACATACAGATACACCTGCTAGACAGAGTCCTCATCATCCACTGTGACCCACGCTAGAGCTGAAGTTAAGGGCTGATTAGCAGTAACTGCTTAGAGATTTTGACAGGGAGGAACAAGCACCTTAGCTAACACTCAGAGAACATGCTGGTGTTGAGTGATAGGCATAAAATTTGCAAGGGAGTGAGAAAGCTCCTGGTGACAGAACTTTCTATTCAAGTTCCTGCCCCAAATGGGGAAGAGACAAGAAGAGGAGAAAGTGCTGAGGCTAGCAATCTACCCCTCCTGACAGAACCCTTGAAAGTACAAAAGAAGCAAAGGGAATAGTTAGAATGTCCATTAGTACTGTCCTGTTCCATCCAGAGGAGGCTCCCCACATGCTGGTGATCAGGTGAAAACAGCTATAGAAGGAAATCCTGTCATAAGGAGAGAAGGGCAGGCTCTGAATTGGGATCTGTGGAAGCAAAAACCAAAAAGCCAGACCAGTTTGGTACCATGACTTCTTTTGAGGGAAGAAGGGGAGAAGGACTGAAGTCCAAAGTGCAGAGACAAGCTGGAAAACTGTTTGCTGAAACAGGTATTCAAGCGAGTCAGTCCTGGATCAGGAAGAGACAAAGTGTGTCAGAGGAGTCGGCTGTTTTTCTGACTCAACCCATCTCCGCAGGGCCCCCCTCCTGCCCTGCATTAATGGGCCAAAATGGTCCCAGACCGTTGGACTGTCTCCTTTACCCCCTCCTAATTCACTCATGCTGTTTAGAGAATGGGTTTGAAGATTAAACAAGAGGATGTCAAGGAGTAAGATCTATGGGAAGAAAAGGTGAGAGCACTAAGAAGGAGGTTGATGGCGTTTAGCCCTTTCTAAAATGAGTCAGGGAAGGAAATAAATATTTAGGGGCAGCTAGGTGGCGCAGTGAGTAGAGCATGAGCCCTAGAGTCAGGTGGACCTGAGTTCAAATGCGGCCTCAGACACTTGACACTCATACTAGCTGTGTGACCTTGGGCAAGTCACTTAGCCCCAATTGCCCTGCCAAAAAAAAAAAAAAGGGAATAAGTATTTACATACAGCCTAGTATGTGCCTTGACTAAAGCATAGTGATGTTATTTTGGTCCTCTTCAAGAATGAAGGACAACAACCAACCAACCAACCAACTATGTGCCAGGCACTGTGTTAAACACTGTATAAATATTATCTCATTTGATTAGGACAAATCACATACCTCCTCCCAGGTAATGGGGGTGAGAGGTGGTGGGATTTTTTAAAAGAAGGTATATCATTAGCACTGGAAGTAGAGAAGCCACAGACACTCAAGCATCAAAGGCACCCTGAGCAATCTCACTCTTCTTCTAGAAGTCTGCAAGGGTAAAGGTCAGTCAGTAGCTGGGATATTTAAGGAAGAAAAATGATAGTTACTGGCTGTAGATAATCAGGCACAGAATTGTAGACAACTTGATGCCTTTAATCAATTTGGGTTGATCATATGACATACTTGGTATTGTTTAGTCATTTCAGTCATGTCCAACTTTTTGTGACCTCATTTGGGGTTTTCTTGGCAAAGATATTATAGTGGTTTGCCATTTCCTTCTCCAGCTCATTTGACAGATGAGGAAAGTGAGGCAAACAGGGTTAAGTGACTTGCCCAGGGTCACACGAACCCAACTCTTGGGAATTCAGAAAGTGTTTGGTTGCATTGTCTAGGTCCATAGGAAGTGACTTTGATGCAATGTTTTCTCTAGTATGATCATCAGAGAATAGTTGGGAGAACAACATATATGTCTTTGTTTTCCTGGGTATTTTATATCCTGTGGCAAAGTTTATACCCAGTAGCAGAAGATTGGATTTCTAGCAAGGGATGAGTCTTTGATGATAAGTGCTTTCTGAAATAACCCAGGCTACATCTCCTTAGGCTGCAAACCTTAAAGCTTTATATAAATGTTAGCTATTATTATCATCAGCGATGCAATCTGAGTTGTTTCAGAAAGGCCTTATCATCAAAGACACAGCCCTAGCCAGAATACTTATAACGAAGTTTCCTTGGTTATCTCTTTTTATTTTTTGAATGTTTGCTTTGTAAGATAGCATGATGGTTAACTCCTGCTTTTTTGGTTTCATTTGGAAATTTTTCCCCCTTCTTTCAGTTTTATTTTGTATATGTCTTGGTTTTTTAAATGTATTTTCAATAAGAAACAGATAAAGGGTTTTGTTTTCTTATCAAATCTGTCACTGTCTATAGCTTTGATTATTTGATCCATTCACATCTGAAGTTATAAAAATTAGGTTTATATTTTCCTCCATTCGTCTCTAATATTGGATTTTTTCAAATTATTATTATTTTTTCCTTCTCTAAATACTATATTTCTTCCTTTATTTTAGCTTAATTTTTTTTAAGGTGGCCCTGTTCCCACTGGCTCTCTTCCTCTCACCCTAACTTCTTCCTTCCCTTCATTATCCCTCTCACTTTGGAGTTTTACTTATTGGTTCCTTTTTCTTTCCTGCTTTTATCTGGTTACTTAATTTGTGCCCCACTTTTTCCCTCCATTTATCAAGTACATTCCCCTTTCTTCTCTTCCTCTTCAACTACTTCTCATTAGGTTTTTAAATTTCATCTTTTCCACCCCTTTCAGGAAAAGACTTCTCTCCCTCTCTTCACTATTCATCTGCTCTTTCTGTCTATTCTAAACCCTCATTTTCTGGTTCATGATCCCTCCTGCATTTCTATTGTCTGGGAGGTTCAAGAAGCAAATAATCTCTTCAGGTCTGGTTTTCGTTCTAAGGATTATTGAACATCCATCTTTTCATTTATAGCTAAGCTCAGATTTGCAGAGTTGACTACCCTGAGCTGAATGCTGAGCTCCATTGTTCTTCAAAACATAGTGTTCCATTCCCTCTTGCATTTTCTAGTGGGTGCAGAATAATCTTGTTATCAAAATTTCCTTTCCTTTGTATTTGAAGGTCTTTCTCTTGATCCCTTGTAGAACCAATTTCTGCATTGAATTGTTAAATTTAACCACTATGTGTCTTAGAGTTTGCAGCCTTAGGTTTTTTTTTGTTTGTTTTGCTTTTATTCTTTACACCTATAAATTCTTTCCATTGGTGTTTCATTTTCTGTGTTCAGAAATTCTGGGCAGTTCTCTTACATTATTTCTTACATTATGATGTTCAGGTTTTTTTGTCTTATCATGTTCTTCTGGGAGACTATGAACCCTAGTTGTCTCTAAGACCAGCATGTTTTACTTGGAAAATGGGAATATTTTCTTTTAATATTATTGTTTTTTGCTTCTCTTCTTCTAAATTGCCCTTCACTTCTATGTTTGCATTACCAATCAGTTATTCTCTCTTTTGTTTCCTTGGTGAGACTTGCCATCACAGATTCAAGTTTTTCTCTTCTGCCCTTTTTTTTTTTTTTGGATGCACTGGCCATAATTCTACTCTAATTTCAGTCTTTTTCCCCTCTTATTTTCTCCTGTTGCTCACTTTTTTACTCCCTCCCCTCCGATGGAAGTTTTCTTGGGGACTGGTTCTCAAATCACCTGTCTTACTCCACACTGGGCAATTCACAGTTCACTAGCTCTCTTCCCCAAATGATTTTTGAGGGATAGAACTGAACCTAGACAGATGCTAGGTTCTTTGCCTCAGGCTTAGTGGAGTGGGTCTTGTTCCAGTGTCCTGTCTTGCTCCCTCTGTCCCTCCATCTTTCGTCCAATACTAGCATTTCAAAGAGATTCCATACTGGTGCTAGAATGAAGGTATACTAGAGTATGGGGCTGAGTTTTGTTGCAAGCCTATGGGCCACGTCTTTGGTTTGGCTATTCTAGTCCCATTGCTGGCAGGTAACATGGTGGACACTTAAGGGAGAGGGTGCTAAGTGAGCTCAAGGTAAGCATCAGTTCAGTTCATAGTGCTATTTTTTTAAACCCACTTCCTGGTTCCAGGTGTCCTAGACCATGGAGATAGCTGAAGTTGCTTTATCTTTGGTGCATAATTTAAATTTTGGAGAGATTTGAGAGCTCATGGGGATGAGAGTAAATATTTAATCCTACATTTTGTTGATCATACAACCTGGAAATCCTTGGTAGAATATTTAGACCATATCATATTATTTATGGAAAAGGCTTCTAAAAACAAAAAGATAATAATGTCCAGAAAAGCCATCAAATACAGATTCAGTTAACAAATATTTGTTGAGAACTTACTAAGTGTCCAGTACTTTTCCAGATTCATTAAAAAAAAAGACCTAACAATACCAGCATATAAAGTAATCAGTGTGTAACAGATCAAGATGAACATATGTGTTTGTAGAAAGAGTGCAAGGCAGCCTCAGAATTCAGGGGCACCCAAGTTCACAGCTTTGCCGGAAGAGCTGGTCAGAAGCAGACACATCTGTCACTCATGACCATCCACTCACATCAGTCCATGGCTGTCTAGGCTTCCTCTTTTTCAGTCCAAGGCCCAGCTCATTCTCCATCTGCAGCACCTGATGGACTAATTCAATGGGTTACTCAACCAACTGCATGTAACAACCTGCTATAAAGCCAGATCTCCTAACTCATCCTCTGTTTTACTCTTCTTTTTAACCTCAAGGCAGAACTTTGCATTCTTCCCTATTACATTCTGTTTTTTTAAATTTCTAGTCAACATTTTTTCCTGTTGACATCACATTGAACCTTGATTCTGTCATTCTTCTCATTTTGTGTTGCCAACACATCCAATAAGCATGCCTTTATGTCTTCACCCAAAGCAGCTGTGAAGAAAGGGGCCAAGTAAAGAGCTCTCTGGCCCTCCTGGAGACATGATACAATAGGAAAGACACTGTCTCTGCAATCAGAGAACCTGAGTTCAAATTTCTCCTCTGCCAATTACCACCAACTAGGTAGAACAGTAAATAGAATACCAGGCCTGGAGTCAGGAAGACCTGAGTTCAAATCCTGTCTCAGATACTTACCGTATTTCCCCACGTATAAGATGCACCTTAATTTTGGGGCCCGAAATTTGAAAAAAAAGTATTACATAAAGTTATTGAACTCAAATTTTATTCCTCATAAAATTCATGCAACTCCTCATCACTGTCAAAACTCCCATCCATTAGCTTGTCCTCATCTGTGTTTGATGACTGAATCACTGTCTTCATATATTGCCTCGTCCTCAGTTTCGTCCATAGCATTTGAAATGCCACACTTATTAAATGACTTGACAACGATCTCAATCTTGATATTATCCCAGGATCTTTTCACCCAGGTACAAACTCCTCCTATGGTTGGTTTCTTCACTCTTGCCTGTCATGGCCTTCTTCTGCTGTGGAGTTTTCAGTAGGGTTTCTTCTTCTCATAGCCAGTCTCGGACTGTTTTCTCAGTTGGAGGACAACCAAACTTACGTTCAGCAGCACGATTTCCATTCGCTTTTGCAAACTGAATCACTTTTAACTTGAATTCAGCACTGTACGAAAATCTTTTCTGAGCCATTTCTGGGCAGTACTTGGCAAAACGTAACCTAATAGACCAGTAACAAATTCGAAACAATGAACGCAAAGACAAGTGTGAAAAAGCGGGAAATGTAAGTTAAAAAATCTACAACGAGTGCAAAAATAAGAGCGAAAAAGTGGAAAATGCAAGTAAAAAAATCTACAACTGCTATATAAGACACACCCAGTTTTTAGACCCCAAATTTTTCAAAAATGTTTACGTCTTATGCATGGGGAAATATGGTACTAGCAGTCATCCTGGGCAAGTCTCTTAACCTCTGTTTGCCTCAAGTGCTAGACCTGTAAAATGAGTATAATAACAGGACCTACCTCATTTGGTTATTGTGGGGATCAAGTGAGAATAATTGTGAAGCGCTCAGCCCAGGGCCCAGAACATAGTAAGCACTATAGAAATGTTAGTTATTTCTATTACTACCTACCCCACCTTGGGCAACCTCCCAGAACCTAACCTTCCTTCTCTATTTTAAGGGAGAACCTGAAATAGAGGACTCCAAGGTCTCTTCCAGTTCTAAATCTATTGTTCTACAGTGCTGTAACCTTCCTCCAAATTCCCATCAGTCCATTAACTCACATTCTTATGGAAGGATCTCAGTCTTTGGTCAGTCTGTCTGTGGATGATACAATGGAGTTCCTAGGACAGAGCCTACTTACTGCCAGGCACCAACCCTGGAAATCTCCATGGTGACTATAGAAAACCCTCAGTGCGTGGCTCAGAGGGCGACTTCCAAGGTAAAGATTGTCGGCTGGTGACCTTGCACATCCCTCCTTCACTCAAATCGAAGTCAACTGCAAGTCATGTCATCATTTCCCTGATGCCATGGTCCTCTTCAAAAATGAAGGACAAACACCTGTGAACAGACCAAGTTGCCTGAATGAGGGACCCATCTAGTTGGGTAACTCAGCTCATCTTCTCCCTCTCCTTCTCTCCTGGTGGTGGGAAGTAACCTGCAGTTCCTTATACGGTCCCAATTAACCCCGGGTCAGGTAGCCTTCCTAAACCTCAGAAAGGAGAACCTAGCCATTTCCCCTTTTCTATTAAGGTTGCAGACAAATGTTAAATTGCCTTCTTTTCATTCATTTAATAAGCATGTATTAAACTCCTACTATGTGCCAGGAACTATATTAGACACTGGGAATTCAAAGACAAAAATGAAACCAAAAACTCAACAAGTTTACATTCTATTTGGGTGGGGGAGGGGGGGCATGATTCTTGCTTCTTCCGCTACCTTGTTTGGGGGCACTTCTTTAAGAAAGGCTAACATTCAGGGGACCAAGAAGAGCAAGAGTCATCAGGTATAGTGGAAAATCAATAGAGTAAGAGTACATAGATTCAGATCCTATTTATGATTATGCCTGTGTAGCTGCAGGCAAGCTCTCTGGATCCCAACTTCCTCATCTATAAAAATGTGTGGGTTGTACTCAGGGGTGTGCTAAGAACCAACTTGAATTCACTTGTACAGGCATATGGTTAAATTTTTAATGTGAGAATTTATACCTCTGAAATTGGCAAATGCTACAAATCAGGGCTTGATTTGTGAATGTGATTGTTTAGCCTTAAGAAAGTGATGGAGATTTTTCACTTCTTTTTTTTTTTATTATTGAAGTTTTCTTCAATAATAAAGACTAAAAATGGAAATATGTTTTACGTGATTGCACATGTATAACCTATATCAAATTGCTTAGGGAGGGAGATTGTCTCAGGGAGGCGGAGAATTTGGAACTCAGAATTTTTTTTAAACTAAATGTTAAAAATTGTTTTTACATGTAATTGGAGAAAAAAATAAAATATTAAAAATGAAAGTAATGGAAAATTTTAATAATGCAGATTAGACTTAAAAGTACATATATTTTATTTTGAAAACTGATTGTGAAACTTTTATCAATATACCCTTGGTTGTGCTGGGTGATTTCTTAAGTCTTTTCCAGCTCTTAAAACCAATGTGTACATTTTGCTATTGGTTTTATTGCAAATTTACCTTGCTATCCAGGGGCTCCAAAACCACATCCAGCTGAAGAGTGCATTTAAAAAGAGATAGCCAGAATTTCCCTCTAGTCCCATCTTGCCACCACACACATGCACATAGGCCTGCAACCTCAGAAGACCCTAAGATAAGCCCTGCCAAGACTCAGGGATGGAAACCCAATTCCTGGTGGCTGGCTGCAGCAACCCAAGATGAATGCTGTCTTATTCATGAACTCCCAAATGCCAATGAACCCAACAAAGAGGGAAATGAATTAAGACAGGCAGAGGAAACCCAGTCTATCTCTGGACCCACAGGAGTAATACAGTATTAGTTCTTGTAGTCTCTGGTGAAACAAACTACAGAGTGATAAGGTCTGCACCAGAAAACTACTTATCTTAGTCAGAGATCCCTTTTTAATTTTTTTTGAAATTTATTTTAAACTTAAATACAAAATAAGAAAAGAAAAAGAAAAAACATCGCCATGTACAAAGCAAAATACAAGAAATGATTCAATATAAAGCAATAAATTTCCATTTCAAGAAAACCTATATAATAAATACCATACATTGTTTTCAAAGCTGTCCAGCTTTTCTTTGCTTCCTTGCAGGTTCTTTTAACTTTTCAAAGTCAGATTCATTCACAACTAGCTCTCCTGACTGCCTAGGAGCTGCAGAAACCAAAAGAAAGGGGCTGAATATTGGGCAGAACTGAACAGCCTCAGAAAGTGTTACCTCCTCATTTCTATGATATTTTTGGTTTGATTTCAGAGGGATAAAATCTAATTTTAGAAGAAAAAAAATTATCTGCCAACACAATCTGGCCCTGTAATCTGGAGAAATTAACAGAACCAAATGTCTCAAACCTTCCTTTATTCCATGCCTAACAACCACCACCACCAGGCAAAAACTTCAGAAAGATTTCCCCTGTCTTTTGTTCTTCGCAAAAGAAATAAAGCTCACCCTAACTTCAAAGAACTGTTGGTGAAGCGTGTCTCCTTCCTCTTGGTGGCAAGGTGGTGGACTACAGACATGGAAGAAGACATATGCCATCAGACCTGCTCTGTGACTCGCTACTTTCCTGCTCTTGGGCAATGCCTGTGAGTCTCAGTTTCCCCACATGAACCGCTAAGGTCCCTTATAGCTGTACATCTATAGATGTAGCCATTGCATTGATCAAATGAGATGACACCTATAAAATGCTTGGCACAGTTCCTACCTCATTTTGCTGATCAGTCATTTCAGTCATGTCTGACTCTTTGTTACTCCGTTTGGGGTTTTCTTGGACAAAGATACTGGAGTAATTTGCCATTTCCTTCTCCCATTCATTTTACGGATCAGGAAACTGAGGCAAACAAGGTTAGGTGACTTGCCCAGGATCACATAGCTAATAAGTATCTGAGGCTGAATTTGAACTCAGGTCTTCCTGGCTCCAGGCTTGGCAATTTATCTACTGCACCACTTTGCTGCCTGCCTGGCACATAGTAGGTGCTTAATAAATGCTTGTTCTCTTCCCCTTGCCTTGTTTTGCTTTGCCATGCTTCTTGGGGTTGGGATTAATGGGATATTGGTTAGGGACAGCAAAATCAAAAGAGGAGAACATCAATAAAACATTTATGTCAAAATTTTAAAATAAAGATGCCCCTTTTTAGGGAAAAAGTACCCCCTCCCTGCCAGGGACCTCTTGCCATGAATGTATTCACCTTTGTGTATGGAGGGTCCCAATCATACAGCTTATGGAGTCAGCTGCTTACTGCTTTGGCCTCAGCTAAAGAAAAATTCTAGGATTTCGGGGGAAGAACTAATGGGATCTTGTATCCTAGGTCCACTTCATGTCCAATTTCCCCTACTCACCTCACTGCCCACTTTAAGTCCAAGTCTCATGGAGAGAAAGAGAGAGAGAGGTACTCGGTACCAGCTCCCCAAGGAAACCTCCAAGGAAAAAGCCATTATTTGGGTGAAGTGGGCTAGCTCACTCTCAGGCTCAGGAGGCTATTGATTGCCGCTCCCATAAATCAAATTTATTTTCTCAATGATTGGAAGATTCATTGTCTCCTGACAACCAGTGTCAATGGGTAACAGCCAGCCAGTCAGGGAAACAATAATTTTTATGCCATAAAAACCGAATTCCGTTTATTCACTGAGGAGAATGAATGCTGCTTATCAAGCGAAAACCTATAAAATTCCAAGTGACAAAAGGCAAGGAATTAAGTCATGATATATGGTGGACCAGCAGACCTTTCATTATCCATGTCTATTACCCAACAGCCTCCCTCTCCCTCATCTGGGGGAATTTACAACTTGGCCACTCAACTGTCCTAACTAACCCATAGATTGTGGCTGGAGCCAAGGCTAACTAAGAATCATGGAATCTCGAAGTTGAAAGGCACCCTAAAAACTCATTTAGTCCAACCTCCTATCTGTACATCTCTAGGAACATGAAGCCCACACACAATTTAGGATACGTCAGCAGCTCATCTAGCACAAATTCGACTGGATTGCCCATCCCATCCATAATGTAAGACATGTGGTCTCATCACAGCAGAACTAAGGATACCTCCACCTGAAAAGAGATTGCAAGAAGTTCCAGACCAAGGAACCACACTGGAGCCTCGCTATACTGCTATCTCTAGGATTCCATATGGGTTATAGGCTATTTATAGATATAACTGTCCTATAACAGAGTACAGTTAGTCCTGCTATATCTCAACACATTCATTCCTAAAAATCACTGAGCTATGTAAAACTTCACAATAAAAACCACAGGGCTTATGGGAAAAACAGGGTTGGAACATAATGCTTAAAAACTTCATTTGTAACAAATTCTTCAAAATATAGGAATTTAATAAAAATGGTAGCATAGTTTTATTCATGTCAAATGGCTAAGAAATGCATGAATTAAATTTTGTTTTAAATTAAAAAAATTTTTACAAAGAAATACATAAATACTATGCATTATTCATGGTGGCATCCTCAGCTTCAGGCTGATTAAGGAGACTAGGGAGATAAAGTAGTATATGGGATGGACCATCCCTCCTCAGTCCACAGTTCCTACTGTACCAGAAGATATACAATAAACATGCCACTTTACTTTGAAAAAGATCTGGTTTGCTTGGGGAAGAGGGCTTCTAAACAACCAAAATTCAGCCTGTCCAGCACAAGTACAACTGGATGGCCCATCCCATCCAGAACATGAGGCATGTGACCTCACCACGGGAGAACTAACGCCCTCTGTGCTTAACCATCTCTTAGACATTCTACTGAGAAGGCAGCTCAGGGATAGCAGGGGTCAAAGAGGCTAGCTCATCAGTTGGTTCTTGGTTGGGAGGTAGAGGAAATGTTGTTCCCACCAGCTCTCTCTGACTCTATTCTCTCCAGCTCTCCATGCCCAGACCTCTCAGCTCCACACTGGGAGACAGAAGTTGGAGCCTGGCCATACACCGGCCAGTCCCTTCCTACCACAAGACCCTTGAGGTCACTCTCCTGATGGAATGCCAATGTTGCAATTTTCTGTGTTCTCCCTGATTCTAAAGGACAAATCCCACATTTAGCAAACACAGAATTCAAGTTATGCTCAAACCGTTCCCTAATATTTCAACTTTGTTGGAACAAATTCATGTTTTCAACACAAGAGTTATAGCAGAACTGACTGTACCTCAGTAAATTTTATTGTATCCCTTACACGGTTTTATTAAAGGGGCATAAGCTTTGCTCCAAAGTTTGTACCAAATTGTCCTGTAACAGAGTAATTTGGTAAACAATATTATTGCGAGATTCCAAGGAAGAAGCTTTGCCATTTAAAAAATACCCTCCTATACTCCCAAAATCTTTGCATGCAACCTCCAATACATGTCAGACCTCAAAGTCATTGTCAGGGTGCTGGCTAGTTTACTTAACTGTTTTATTTTTTTAAATATTATTTAATTAAATATTATTAAATAAGCATCTATCTCTCCCTCTCACTGGTCTCTCCACTGAACAATTTAAAAAAATATATATATAAAAAGCAAAACTCTCATAATAAACATGCATAGTCCAGAAAAACAAGTTCCCACAGTGTCCATGTCCTAAACAGCATGCAACATTCTGCATTTTCAGGCCATTTTCTCTCTGGCAGGAGGTGAGTGGGGTTGAACTGACCTTTTTCCTCCTTTCTTCTCTAGTTTTAGTTATAAGAGATGGCCCACTGGGGAGGAAAGGAGGGAAGGCTGTATTTGAAAATAAATGTGATACACAATGAGGAAGCTAGGTGGCGCAGTGGGTAAGAGCACTGGGCCTGGAGTCAGAAAGAGCACAAAGACTAGAGCTCAAATTTGACCTCTGACCCTTACTAGCTATGTGACCTTGGGTGAGTCACTTAGCCCCTGCCTGCATAAAACTGGAGAAGGAAATGGCAAACCACTCCAACAGCTAGGTAGTATAGGAGATAGAGCACCAGGCATAGACTCAGGAGGCCTTGAGCTCAAATCCAGCCTCAGGCACTTACTAGCTGTGTGACCCTGGGTAAGTCATTTCACCGTTTGCCTCAGTTTCCTCATCTGTAAAATGAGCTGGTGAAGGAAATGGAAAACCATTACAGTTTCTTTGCCAAGAAAACCCCAAACAGGGTCGCAAAGAGCCAGACACAACTGAAAGGTGACTAAACCACAAACAACATGATGCAACAGGGCAAAATGAGGGAATTTTTTTAAAAGAAAAAAAATGAATTCCAAAGTTACAAGTAATTGCCACAAATCTATCAAATTGAAAATAATTCCCCAAAAGATAAGTGGACAAAGGATATCTGTGTAAGGCATCCCCAATGGACAGCGAGCTGGGCCCAGAATTTAACTGTATGAGCAGGAGAGTGAATTGGATTTTCTTTGTGAAATTCCTCTTTCAGCAATCTCAAGCTTCACCTAAAATGAAGGCCCATTTTGCTGATGTCGACATTCTTCCAGCGATGACGAACAATAAGCCTTTTATCTGACACATTAAGAGCGGTTACAGTTAGTTAGTGGTTAGACACTCAGGGTTTCATAGTGGATACAGAGCCAGCCCCCAAACCAGGAAGACCTGGCTTCATATTCTCTGTGTGATGCTGGACAAGTCTCTTCATCTCTCAGCGCTCCCAGGAGACAACAATACGACCACTACAATAATAATTCCGATTTACATTTATATAGTGCTCTAAGGTCTGCAAAGTGCTTTACATACATTCTCTCCTTTGGTCCTATGAGCAGCAATTTATCCATATTGGTAGAGGAAGAGCCTTATTAGGAATTCTCCATCCCAAGGAAAGCATAAATCTAGTCCAAAAAAAAGGGTGGGGAGAGGGAGGAAGGCCATGAGCCTTAATTGCAGACACCCAAGGGAGTACAGAGGAGGAAGGAGAAGTGGCATGGGGAGTTGAGGCATCAGCTAACACTTCCAAAAATAGGGCAGTCCACCTCCAAAGCAGGCTAGGAAAGGGCAGGGAACAGATAAAGCCAGCAATGGTTGCCAAGGGCCTCAGGAACAACAGCCTTCAGGCCCAGGCATGGGGATGGAGTACACAGTACCTCAGGAGATGCTGCTACCAAGGCTTGCTACATGTTACACCCCTCTCTTGATGGTCCTCCTCTCATCACCATGTGTATCAGGGATGCTGAAGGGAGCCAGGTGTTTTATAGGGAGCAGTAGGGTCTTGTTCAGGCCCCTCTGCTTGGCTTCCCACCTCGGGTGTCACAGACAGGAAAGTCTGCCAATTCCCAAAATTTCATGGAAGTTGGAAGCATCTAGCATGGAAGATCCCAGCAAGATTCTAGAGGAACTACCAAGTAGAAGAAGGTATATATGATTAGGACAGCTACAACATGTCAGAGACAGACTAGACCAAGGGTGGGGAACCTTTAGCCTCAAGGCCACATGCAGCCCTCTAGCACCTCAAGTGCAGCCCTTTGACTAAATCCAAACTTCACACAACAAATCCCCTTAATAAAAGGATTTGTTCTATAAAACTTGGACTCAGTCAAAAGGCCACACCCAAGAACCTAGAAGGCTACATGTGGCCTCGAGGCCACAGGTTCCCCAGCCGTGGACCAGACCCACAGCACCAGGACCTCTGATTACTAGTCCAATATTTTCCCCCATACTACAATGCAGGGAATTTTGAGCAGCCATAAGGGAAGCAATCAGTAAACATTTATTAAGTACCTACTATATACCAGCCACTGAGCTAAGCCCAGGACAGCACTGGCAGCACACGGACCCTATGAGTAGAGGGAGGGCAGAGTGGACTAGACAGAAACAACATGGAGGGAGTTAAGAGGAGTCTCTGCCAAAAAGAGGTGCTTACATTGCAACATTCCTTGGGGTTGGGCTGGCCCTGGCAGAAGGATAGCAAAATGCAAGACCTTGCTGATCCTTAGTTGATAAACCCCAGGGGGAAGGGGACCTCTTTCCCAATGTCTGACTACCTAATTAACCCTAGTGCTGTGAACTTCCCATAAGCCCCTTCTGATTCCAGACTTTGGGCCCAGGATGGCTATGCAATGAGGTAGACCGGCCCAAGAATGTGTAAGCTGTCCAAGAAAAATCAATGCTGCCTGACCGATGGGGCCCAACCCAATGTAGGTGTATGAAAGAGTCACAACTCGAGAAAGCTAAGCCAGCATTTATTCTGTCCTACCTGACATTCTCGGCACAGCTTCTGACTGACACACAGCATTAGGAGCTAACGCCCAAACCACTCACCTCCTGTTCTGTCTTATTCCAGGGCCCCAGGCAATATGACGAGACTTTTGAACCCCAGCTGTTCATTTGGGCTTTAAGAAAAGAAACACACAGAGAAGTCTATAGAAATGAAATGGGACATTGGGGGGCTGTGGGGAGGGGAGCAGGGAGGAAAGCTGGCTTTTAAATGAGATGTTAACATTGGTCTGTGGTTAGACTTTAATCAGAATCATAGTATATTAGATCTTGGAAGGAGCTTAGACAAATCTAATCCAACCCCTCAGTTTTACAGATGGAGAAATTGACAAACCCCTTTACCCACCCACCCACCTCCACCCCCCAGACCTCCTACCCCTGCTAGTCCCCACCCTCTCTGGTAGTGTTATAAGTTCACGCTGGGATGAAGGGCAGGCTACTCTCAAGAAAGGGAGGTAAAATGAACATGGGATAGACTCTCTGGTCCCTTCTAGCCCCCAAATCTTAAGATCCCACTCTCGCCTCCTGGGAAATGAGGTAGAGGGGCCTGAACCAGGGGACAGCTCAATTTGATTTCAATTCCACAAGCAGGGACTAAACTGCTGTTAGTTGCTAGGGATACAAAGACAAAAACAAAGCAGTCCCTGCCCATAAGAAATGAAACATGTACACAGAGGAAGAGGTGGAAAGAATGTATTCTAGCCTTGGGGGACAGCAAGTACCTAGGTTTGGAGATGGGAGACAGAATACTGCATTTGGGTAACAGAAAGAGGACCCATTTGGCTGTAACACAGAGCATGAAGAAGTATAGCAGTAAGTCTAAAAAATTAGGCTGAAGCCAGGCTGAGAAGAGTTTTAAATGCCAGACAATTTAGATTCTAGAGGCAATGGGGAGACATTCTTGAGCAGGGATGTGACTCAGCGTTTTAGGAATATTGATTTATCAACTAGGTGGAGGATGGATTGGAGAGGAGGCAGGGAGACTAATTAGAAGGCTAATGTAATGATTCAGTTGAAAGGGCCATGGGTGGAAAGAAAAGGATAGAGATGAGAGATATGGAAGTAGAATTAGCAACAGTTGGCAACTCATGGGTTCCAGATATTTTCTCTGATTGACCCCTATGTCTGGAATGCTTTCTCTCCTTCACTCTGCCTATTGGACTCCCTGGTTTCCTTAAGTCCCAACCAAAATCCCATCTTTTTCACTAGAAATCTTCCTCAACCACTCTTAACTCTAGTGCCTTTCCTCTATCAATTATTTCTTATCTATCCTGTGTATAGTTTGCTTTGTATAGATTTGTTTGTATGTAAGCTCCTGGAGGGCAGGGATTGCCTTTTGCCTCTTTTTGTAACCCCAGCGCTTAGCACAGTGCCTAGCGCATAGTAGGTACTTAATAAAAGTTTATTGATTGTAATTATATATGGAAGTGAGGAAGGGGAAGGAACCGATGATGGCTTTGGAGTTGAAAACCTGGGCGAGTAGAAGGATGAAAGGACTGTCAACAGAAATATGGAAGTCAGGAATAGGGGTAACTTTGGGAGGAATAGGGGTAACTTTGGGAGGAAAGGAGTTCTGTTCTAGATGTGTGAGGTGAAGATGGTGGGGTATGTATTATTTCACCCTTTGAGAGTTGAGGAAACTGAGGCCAAGCTTAAGTGATTTGCTCAAGGTCCTAGAGCTAATCTGTACAGAGGCAGGAATAGTATCCATGTCTCTTCCCTCTGAGCTCCCCACATCTGAAATTCCCAGCTGCTGTTTTCTCAACTTCTGTCAAAGTGTCACAGATCTGGGCAGATGGTAACCTGTGGACCTGTCCCAAAAGGTAAACCTTGTCCTACATAAGCCCAGGCCCTAGAAGTTCAGACCTGCCCTCCCATGACCCCAGGGCTCCTTGCCAGAGGCAGCGCAGCTCATTCCATTTTCAGGACTATACAAAGTATTGGTTGAGTGATCTGAACAAGGTCAAGGCTATCTTCACTGTTAAAAAGCCTTCACAAATACTTCTCCTGACCTTCAGTAAGAAGAAAAAAGAAACTAGTTTGCACCACTAGTTCCACATCCTCCACTGAATCTGTTTCTACCATCCTCTACCACCCCCTACTTCATAGGTTACAAACTTGCTTTTATCTTAAATGTTTTCCTTTCCCATTCCATGTTCTGACTTTTATTGATGCCTGACTCCTTCCTGTGAGACTCCTTCCTGACCACTCTCTCCAACTCTGGTTTTATTCATTTCCTGCCCCACTTCCATCAATGGTCAAGGGGTGGTGGAGTTGGAATATTCCTTGTCCCCAATTGACACTTCCAACCTCTCCCTCCACCATCATCTATTAGTGATCTCTTCTCCTTTAAGGTTCATTCAATCCACATCTATCACCCCATCAAAACTCTGATAGCTACTGTCAACCAATCTTCTCTTCTTTCCTCAATGAATTCCAAGTCTGGCTTCCAAACTTTCTCTCCTCCTCAACTCCCGCCCTTATACAAGGAGACTTTGACATATATATGGATTCTCCTTCGAACATGCTAACCGCCCAGTTCCTCAACCTATTACCCCTCCACCTCACCTCAGATACACACAAAAACGTTTGCTATCATTACATCCTTGACCTTTGCCATCGCACACAAGTGTTCCATGTCCATCTTCATGAACCCTAAAATTCCTTTATCTAATCACAATGTTGTCCCTCCCTCTGCCTTGCAAGTACAAACTCTGTCCTTCGTCCCTACCAGGACTTCCAATTATCTTGATATCTCAGTTCTTTCCCAGGCCCTCATCTTTGCATGGGCTACACTCCACTTCTTTCCCTATCTTGACCCCTTGGTGAACTAGTTCAACACTGTCCTATCTTCCTCTCTCAAATGCTTGCCCCCTTGTCCTGTTGCTAATCTTCCCTTGCCAAGCCTCAGCCTTGGATAATTCTCCCCCCCGCCCCCCACCCCTTGCCTTTGTTCCTACTCATATTCTGCTGAATGAAGCTGGAGAAAATTACAAAACTTTGCTTATGCTACATAATCTCAACTGGCTCATCACTGTGGCAAGGTGATTCTTTTATACCTCCCTAATTGAGTCATTATTCCACTCACCACAGTGGCATTTCCAAATCTTTTCATACCTCCTCAAGCTTCCCATACCTCCCCTTCCCCCTACCCTCTCAGCTGAGAACCTTACTTCATATTTCATAGGAAAAAATTGAGGCCATTTGTCTTTTTTATCCCCATTCCAATCTCCTCATCTCATGTCACAAGAAGGGGTGGCCCATCTCCTTGCCCAGGTGAAACCCTCTACATGCCAAGGGATCCCACTCCATTCTATCGTCTCCAGTAGATTGTCCTTCTGTCATTTCCCATCTCTTATTTTCCAGCTCTCTCTGACTCCTGGCTACTTCCCAACTGCCCATAGATATATCCTTGTCTTCCCCATTCTCAAAAATACTCACTTGATCCATGCTTACCACTCACTTGCTACCACCCCATATTTCTCCTTCCTTTTGTGGGAGAAGTCCATCTACAATTGGTGCCTTCACTTCCTTTCCTCTCACTTCTTCACAGTCCTCTACAGTCTGGCTTCAGACCACATCATTCAACCATAACTTCTCTCTCCAAAGTTACAAATGATCTCTTAACTGCCCAATCTAACGGCCTTTTATCAATCCTTGCCTTTCTGGACTTCTTTTCAGCCTTTGACACTATCACTCTTCTCCTTGACACGCTCTTCTTACTAGGTTTCCATGATGCTACTATAACCTGGTTTTCTTCCAACTTAACCAACTGTTCCTTCTCAGTCTCCTTTGGTGGATCTTCATTGGGGTCACTTCTACTAGTGGGAGGTGTCCCCCAGGGCTGTGTCGTAGGCCTTCTTCTCCCTCTATACAATTTCACTTGGTGATCTGATCGGCTCCCATGGATTCAATGATCAGATGGTTCTCAGATTTGTCTGGCTCTGACCTCTCTCTTGACTTTCAGTCTCACATTTCCAACAGCCTATTAAACATCTGGAACTGGACACCTTAAACTCAAAACGTCCAGAACTGATCTTATCTTTCTCCAAAAATCTACCCTCTTTCTCATTTTCCTATTACTGTTGAGGGCACTATTATCCTTTCAGTCATGCAACCTAGGTTGTCACCCTTGACTCCTCACCCCACCCTCCCACCCCAAATCCAGTCTGTTGCCAAGGCCTATCCATTTTATATTCATAACATCTCCCTTCTATACTACCCTTCTCTCCTCTATAACCCTATCAGCCCCAAGTGTAGGCCTTCATCACAATAGCTATTTGGTTGGTCTGCCTGCCACAAGCATCTCCCAAATCTAGAACGTCCTCCACTTACCTGCCAAAAGAATCTTCTTAAATCACAAATCTGGCCATGTCACCACCCCTCCCACTCCTTCATTCAATAAACTTCAGTGACATTGAAGTAACAGACAGTGAAGGGCATTAAAGCCCTTCATAACCAGACTCTCTGACCTCTCCAGTCTTCTTAACTTTGCTCTTCCTTCACATATTCTATGATACAATGACAATGGATTCCTGGGGTTCTCCTTACACATGATGCTCCATATACTGGCTTTGGACATTTTCTCTGGCTGTCCCCTTGGCCTAGAATTCTCTCTTTCCTGATCTCTGTCTCCTTCCTGGCTTCCCTAGCTTCCTTCAAGTCCTGGAACAACCTCATCTTCTACAAGAAGCCTTTCCCAGTCCCCCTTGAGGCTCATGCCTTCCCTCCACTGACTTCCCTCCACTGTCTCCAATTTATCTGTATACATCTTCTTTGTTGATAGTTGTTTACATCTTATGAGTTCCCTGAGGTCACGGATTATCTTTTGCCTTTCTTTGTATCTGCAATGTTTAAGCACAATGCCTGGTACATAGTAGGCACTTAATAAATGTTTATTGGCTGGTAGTTCAAATTGAAGGATTCAGGAATGGGAGTAATATACAATGAAGCTGGAAAGATGATTTGGAGCTTGCTAATGGACTTCCCAATGAAAGGAAACACAATTGTAGTATACAGGCAATGGAGGCGGGAGACCCGAATGAGTCCTACCACCTATGCTGTGGCTGTGTCACTTCTGGTAATCTATTAACCTCCTGGAGCCTCAGTTTACATATTTGTAAGAACACAGAACACTACTTACATTACTTCCTTCACAGGGTTTTGAGGAAAGGGCTTTTCAGTAAGAACTGTCCCACCATCATTTGCCTTTTTTCCTTTTGACCCAAGGTTATGGTGACTCTTTCTGCACATCGACAATACTGAAGCTCCCTGGGAACAGGGACTGTCTCTTTGCTAAATTTAGTATATCTCAGAGCTAAACATAGCAGGTGCTTTATGGATGTTCATTGCGTGCATCAACGGTTTCCTTAGACTCTGAAGTATTTCCAGAAATTTTACTCCCATCTGCGGAATGAGTACATCCTTTACTAAGGGTAGAAAATAATACCATCAGAGGAGCCCCAAGATATAGGTGCTCTGGTTTACTAAAGTATCACTATGGAAGCTTAATCTGCCAGATAGTCCCTTAATCATTTAACAATCTCTTTTCCTACCTGATTAGGGGACATGACCATGCCTCCTGAACCTCTCAACAGGTGCTAAGGGAAACAAAAGGAGGAGAGTAAAATTTCCATGGTCTAGAAAAGAGAGCTTGGGAGTAGTTTCCCTTGACAGAGTTTGAGTGAAAGGAAGAAAAAGGGGGCAGTGCCAAAGGCCAGTCTAATCAATGGCTAGAACTCCCTCGAACTGTGATTAAGGATCTCAGATCAAGGATCTCTGCAAAGCACCCATTTCTGCACTTCTGATGGCATTGACTGTTTTCTTTCCTCTTTAGCCTCAATTTTTAAAAAAGTTCCAAAATTTACAAAAACAACTACAATGTAGTAAGGGGAACTAGCTTTGAAATACTTCAGACCTCTGATCATTTCAGTGACCCATCAGGATTCCAGAAAAATGATGTGAAACATACTTCCCACCAATTGGCAGAGAGGCTAGAGGTGCAGAGTGAGACATACATTTTCTGACCAGTGTATGGATCTGTTTTGCTTGACTGTACTTGTTACAATGCAGGATGTTGGGGTTTTTTTTTTTATTATTTTAGTGAGAGTCATGGGGAGGGAGGGAAGTAAATAGGAGTGTCAAAAAATTGGAAGAGAATATTAATGGAACATTAATAAAATATACAGATGAGAGCAAAAAGAAGTTCAGAAAGAGACAAATAGGATAGTGTTGGAATTACCATGTTAAATTTATTATATACTTCTCAAGGGCTATACATAATAGAGATACATAGCTTCCTATGCAATTCTCTTTCTGTTGTTTGAAAAGGGAAATGAATTATGCTTGCTGACTTCTGTCTAGGTCATTTTAAGAGAGAAAAGCCTCCTCTTCCAACTTCGCCTTAATGGAAATGGAAAAGAAAAGAGATTTTCCCATACTTTCATCAGCAGAGTTAATGATATCAGTATAGACACTGGAGGAGGGGATAGAAGTGAGATCAGACTTGCTCCAGAATCCAGACAGGGAGAACACCCCCAGAAGGCCCAGAAGATCTTTGTCCCCTCCAATATCTACCCTCAGCTATATCCTTCCCAGCATACTCAGCAGGAAAAGCTCCTCTGTTTGATGACAGAGAACCATAGAGGGAAGAGAGTTAAGCCAGAGCTCTAAGGGACCCATTTCAGATTGCTTCACAAACACATTGACTTCAACCCATCCATTAGGAGCCTCTTAAAGGCAGGGACAATTTTCTATTTCTCATTATATTCCCAGTGCCTGTAACACAGTAAGGTTTTAATAATAAATGTTTGCTGAGTTAAATTGAAATTCCTGTTTCCCTGACCTCAGTTTTTTTGGCCACCTCCCACTCCCCATCCCTCTCCATCACTGTCCCCACATCAGCTGGAAAAAACCTATCCTTAGCTGCCTCATTCATTATTATTTTGCTCTAACATTCTTCTACAGCTGCTCCCTTCCCTGATTTGATCCTCTCTGGTTTTCCAGTCCTACCATCTGCTTAGCCATATAATCACTGGTCCGGCACAGCTCCAATTGGGCCCCTAGCCTTTGATACCAGTTGCTAGTCTATCCTCTGATCTCCTGTTGTTTCCTCTGTCTGCAAGCTGCATCTTTCATCTCCTCCCTTCACACCCACCCACACACTCCCAGCTAGTCTCCTCTGTCTTCTCCCTAGTCTTAGCTGCTCTGCTTGGGTCTAGTCCCTGTTAGCACAGTTTTATTATCTATTCTCCCCATCACCCACCAAAAACAAAATTAACAGAGGAAGAAATGTGTACTGATGTGGTTTCATCTTTAATGGACAAACACCAGGAAACTGGAATAGACCACAGCACCGGGGATGAACTTTTAGCTCTATTTGCTAAGTTTCAATTCTTTAGATCAGAGGTTCATAACCTGTTGTTTATTACAGATCCCTTTGGCAGTCTAGTAGACCCCTTCGCAGAAGGATGCTTTTAAATATAGGAAAAAAAATTAAACACATTATATTGAAATAGTTTAAATACTTTTAAAAATACTAACCCTGTGAAATCTATCCCTGTAAATCCCGGGTTAAGAGCCCCTGCTTTAGAGAATGTCGACATGCTTAAAACTACTATTTCTCAGCAGAATGCCTGAGATGGGTATGCAAGGTGTTTGTTCTGGCTCTCAATAGCCCTTATTTAGGGTTAGGGTCATACATACCTGTGATTTCAGCCATTAGGGGATTCCACTCATTCCTTATTTATTAGCATCTTTTATGAACAAGGTGCTATTAGCACCTTTTGTGAGCTAGGTTCTAGGTTTACAAAGAAAAAGCCAAAATCATCATTGTTATCAAAGAATTTCCATTTTACTGGGGGAACAAAATATGAAAAAAGAATATAAATTAGTTCAAGATAAGGGGAAAGAGCTCTAATATTAAGAGATCAAAAAAGGATTCCTATAATAGGTGTCATGAGCTGATCCTCAAAAGAAGAGGGTTTTAAGAGTTGGCTATGAAAAGGAAGTGGATTCCAGGCGTTTAGCACAGTGGCTATAAATGGAATTCCAAGTTCATGCAATAGGCCAGAGGTCAGTTTGGCTAGAACGATGAGTACGCAAAGGGGAGCAATGTGAAATAAGTTTAGATAGGCTAGAGGCAGGCTGTGGAGGGCTTTAAATGCCAAGCTAAGGAGGGGCAATAGGGAGCCAGCCCCTGAGGATTTTTGAGGAGTGCAGTCACATTCCTAATACTCAACATTGCCTTTTCATCTCTAAATTAAAAAAAAAAAAATTCTCTTCCTCTGATGGTGACTCAGAACATATAAATAGATGAGTTAACGTATAGGAGTGCTATAGCTTTATTCAGCTGCAGAACTTCTTCCCCCATAAGGTATATTGAATTGGCTATAGATCAAACAATCAGTCTCATCCAAATTTTGGTAATTGAGCTTCTAAGATGAGCAACTGATTAAATCTCTATAGTGAAAAACCTCCAAGTTCATAATGAGATGAGACACACAAGTGCCATCTTCACTGGTTTTGCCACTTAAGGAAATATTGTGCCACGCTTAGTCCCCACTCAACAATCTCTACCTAAAGGTCCAGAAAGTTTGAAAAACTCTTCCATCATTCTCTTGGTTTATCTTCTTCCCTAAAACCACCCTTCCTTACAACTCACCTCTTTTTGTTTTTGTCCTTCCAATTGGGCTGAAGTAGAAAGAACGCTACATTTGGAGCCGGAAGACAGGGATTCTGGTTCTGCTGCTGACTACCCATGTGACCTCAAGCAAGTCAATGAAGAAGTTGGGTTCTGAGGCTCTTCCTAGCCCTACGTCTATGATTCCAAAATCACCCAGGCTTGCAGTCTCAAAGTCATTCTCAACTCTTTCCTCTCTCCCCCAACCCACACCCAATCAGTTGTCAGATTTTGCCAATTCAGCATCCATGGTATATTTCACTGGTATCTGCTTCTCTCTGTTCATGGTCTCACCCAGGCCACCACAACAGTGGATTGTCCCTTAATTGGACCTTCTCCTTTTTCCATACCCTTTTCTACATAGCAGCCAAAATGATCTGCTAAAAAACACAGTGTGACCATTTCACTCCTCTGTTCACAAACCTTTTGGAGGACCCTATTGCCTCTAGGACAAGATATAAACTCCCAGCTCAGTGTTTAAAGCTTCAAGCCAAACTTTTTCCAGGTTCACTACGTATTTCATTCCTTTACTGCTTTGCCCTAAACTCTGCATGCCACTTCCTACCTCCATGGCTTTGCATAGAATGTATACCTGGACTGCATTCCCTCTTTCTGCTTTTTGGAATCCTTAGCTTCCTTCCTTCAAAGTTTGGAACATATTCCTTTTCCTACAGGGAACAGCTGTTATTGCTCTCCTCTGCTCCCTCCCCCCAACTCTCCTCAATGCTTATTGGATTGTAGTAGATAACTTCTCTGTAAAAACTTAGCATTAGTTATGACTAGGAGTGTCAGCACATGGGGCAAATTCTGTTGAGCAGACGTGTATGAGGAGGCATAACCTTCACAGGATGGACTGGAGACAGAGGTCCTGGAGTGGAGGAGGTGGAGAAACTGAGAAGTCAGGGGGTTTGAGGGGGCAGGGTTTGGTGTGCTAAAGACTGTGATTTAGGCATTGAGCTTATTGGGGAATAGGAAGAGTGACTTAGAAATCCACAAATGACATCAATGAGAGTCTGGATAGGATGGAGTTGATTTTCAAGGATGACAATTCCTCTTGTGGCTGTGAGTATGAGAGGATGTCCAGACTTGGGAAGGTGTCGAGAGATTTGATGTCTTCAGGATAAAGCTGAGTTTTAATGACCCAGAAGATGGAGGAAACATGGAGAGATGTAGGATGAAGGGGAGTGAGTTAAAGAGCATATTGGGGTTCCAGGGGGCATACTAGAAAGGTAAGGCAGAGAGTTATAGGGACTAGAGATGAGCAAGGTTGATATGAATACAGAGGAGAGCATGGGAAAGAGGTTTTTGAAGGCAGATGGACCTAGGAAAGAGTGGATACCATAATGGAGAAGGAATGGCCTATCTGCTCCCACTGATACAGGGTCTGCTCCTCCAGCCTCCAAACTTCCCCTATGCCCCTCCTACCCCAACCCCTTGAGGCAGAGGCACAGACCAACAAAAGAGCTCAAGAGGTGAGGCATGGGGATGAGCCATAATGGGGAGAAAGGAGCAACCCCACCTACCCATCAAGATGTCAGCAATGAGGACAAAGCCCCAGCTGTCCTACCCTAGTTACAGTTTGGGTTGGCATACTTGTCCAATGGGCTCTGTCAGAATCATTTATACTCAACATTTCCTGTGTGAAATGGGAGGAAGATGTCAACTTTGTTTCCTTTCTCCTAATATGCATCCCACACTGGCCTTATTCCACACCTACCTCACCCCCACCCCCCAAATAAAGTATCCCTATGTTTTCATAGTAACAGTTGAAAATTATGCCAAATCCGTTTAGAACACCCATTCCTCCGTCCCCTCACCCCACCCCATCCCCCAAAAAAGACAGAACGATGAAGAGAATTGCTTTTATTTTTAAATATTAGTAACACAGCACAAACAATTTAGTGGTACTTATCAAGTGACCGACAGAAGGGCTATGCTAAATCTTAATGTTTCACATATGTAGTACCTAAAATATCCTGCATATGAAGAATCTTAATGTTTATTAAGGTTACAGTTTTCATGATAAGCATAAATACTAAGTCACCCCAGGGTTCTAAATTAATCTACCCTCTTTCCCTCCCCCTCCCCCCACCTCTGATAAAAGGCCCTTAAAACACGATTTTAACAATCATTTCATACAAGCAGCGGCTACATTTGTATTCTGGCTTCCAAAGCTCAGTATGTTGTTACAGCATACTGACACGCTGCATTTTACCAAGGAGAGCTCAGCCTTCAACAGTGCTAGGTAGAAGCTGCCGGCTTTTTATTTTCCCCAGTCACATCAAAGATTTCACAATGACTACATCTTGAAGACACAAAAGAACAAACCAGTGTGACCCAGAGGCCCTGGTGTTAAGAGGGAGAGAGGAATTCACTGCCAAGGAACATGCAAGGAATCAAGTTAAGGCAATACAAAGATTCTAGTCAGCGCTCAAAGAAAAAAAAAAGGTTAAGGAGCGATAAGGTCATGCAAATGAAGTAATTATAGGGGGCTCTGCCAGATTCAAAAGAAATGATCTTTTTTTTTTAATGAAGAGAATGTTTACAAACTGAAAGTCAGCTCAGTCCATTCACTCAGGATAGCAGATGTCGCTTTAATCTAGCTTATTCCTTCCCCTCATCATGACCCTACATGAGAAGAGTCAATATCACTGTGGAACAAGAATTATTGGGGCAGAATCCTGTATATCCACTGAAAAAGAATCTCATAAATAAAATAAAGAGGAGATTCTGCATCACAACCCCCGCCCCTCCCAAAAAAAACCCTCAGAATTTTAAAGCAGAATTTGGACAGTCTGGAGAGTTTGGGGACTAAGGTCATAATGAATGTAAGGAATGAATGATTTCACCTTTGGAGTGATTCACTGGTCACCTGGCAGTACCTATGATGAGACAAAGCCAGAGGCCTAGAAACATTCAGGCCCTGGCCTGGTTATCTTCTACCTAAGAGAAAGTACCTTCTTCATGGTTCAATATCTAACTCACAGTATTACAGTTTTCTTAAATTATGCCATCTTTAATTATCTTGCTTGCTAAGTAGTACACGTTCTACCTCCATTAGGGAAAAAGGGTCACTTGGCAGATCCTTCAAGAGCTCATCCCTGCCCCCAGTTAGGTTCGTTAGGGCTCGGGCTTGCAGGGTTCTGTTGTAGCAGTCTGTATGAGGGTTGTATGGATGAAAAGAGTGAGACGGAGGTTTAACAGAAGGACCCAGAGGAAAACCCTCGCTAGAGTGGCACTTAGCCCCCGTGGGGAAAGGACACAAGGTAAAAACATCTACGATCTTCCAAATCGCCAACACAACACACATCACCAAACCACCAATCCCTAGCCTGGCAGTCTTCTCACCTGCCTAACCTGACAACCCGTTATTAAAATGTCCGAAGTCTCACGAGAAACTGTGATAGTGCAATTTTAGTACAATATTAAAACACGAGCTGTCTTCTGCCTAACAATGTGTACAACCAAAACAATACACACACGCACAGAGATGTGTTCAAATGGTATAGGATCATATGGTGAAAAGGTACTGGTGCGTCTGACAAGTCCGTTTTAATGGTTCCCTTTGGTCGACTTCTTCTTCTTCTGCTCTTCTCTCTGTTTCTGTTTCTTCCTCTTGCCACCTTCTTTGTGTCCTGAGGAAATATGGCTTGTAAAACACTGTTCAGATATTAACTGCATTTCCTCTTTAAGAGGCAAATAGTTCTATATATCCCACTTAAAACAAACATACAAGCTAGTATCTTCACTTGCAAAATTGCCACCTTTAACACCTATGTACACAGGGCTGATCAGGGCAATCCCCTGTTGGGGGATGCGGGGAGGGAAGTCCCCTGGAGCTGGGCAAGGACCCTTTTGCTCTGTGGGAAAAGATACACGCACCGGCCCCTTACTAGAACTCATATACAACCAGAAGCTCTTGGTTAGGGCTCCTGGTTGGGTCCTTATGTCTGCATAACAAAGGGATGTGCATGAGTCCCTCCCTATGGGGTCACAGCCCATGCATAGCACAGATCAGGAGGTTCCTTTGATCAATCCAACTGCATCTCAAGCAAACCTAAATTCAGATTTTTTTTTAAGTTACAGGTTGAAAACCTTTTAATATTAGGAAGACACCATTCAAAAATCTTCAAAGCCCTTCATGTTTGACATAGAGGCTACCCATCAAGCCATCTCTGTCTGTAATCCTCCTAAGCCTTTCCACCCCTTCTTTCAATTCAGGGGAACCTCAACCACCTCCCTGGTAACCTGACATATTAACAGTGCTATTTCTCCTGGTGATGAGACTGGAGAGCATTTGATTGTGTTGGAGCTTTCCAACAGGCCCAGCCTGAACTGCAGGGCAAGGAGGTTACTTTCTCTGATATTCCCTCTTTGGGGAAAAGGTTTGCTGAACACTGGGTTCATTTTCTGGCATGGTAGGATGTTCTCCATTAGAGTAAGTACCCAATGTTCATACTTGAACAAGAATCCTGCACCTTCCCAGTCTACCACCATGCTCCGAGTTAAGATTTTGCTTGCCAGAGCTGCCTGCCTGAAAACAAAAGTCTGGCTCTGGACAGTGATGGCAGAGCATGGCTGCATGCACTTATCCTCTGAAGCTCTAGCCAAAGGGGTCAAGGCACACTGGCCCTCATCCTGTAGTCACTCTGGTAGAAGGAGCTCCCAGCTGCGAAATGTGGAGGGGCTGCAAAATTGGCTTGTCAGATGGAGAGACCTGATGCTTAATTTAGGCAATAAAAGCACAAGAGTTCAATCCAGATGTCTCAGTTGGGAATCTAACAAGTGAAACCAGTAATAAGGCAGAGCTACCACCAGCCTGCACTTTACAAAGCACAGGTCCCTTGATCCACTGATATACATCACAAAAACATAAGGGACTCCTGCTAAATGTAATAAATATTGGCCTAAAGATGGCTGAAGTAGGTGGACTCTCAGTAGACAATCGATTTTCACAAACAGCCTCTGGAAGAATGACATAGAATGCTTCCATGCCTGAGAATGATGCCCACTCCGACACTAGTCAAGTCATCAAACATTCACCTTAAGGAAAGCCTCCCCTTTTCTTTGTTTTAGTTCAGGGGGATTGGGCTGCAGAGGCCTCGTCTGTCTCAGAACCTGGCTTGAGGCCTGGGACACATGCCCCCACAGAGAGTGGCATCTTTCTCGTTCATGGCTAAAGACCGACACATTTCACCAAAGGCGTAATTATTTCCATATCAGAGCTTGCTGAGCTTGGCGCATCCATTTTAAATTCGAGCATCTACCTCTACAGCCTACAGCCTAGGTTAAGGCATGAAGTTTTTACTTAAAACTAACTACTAGCCTCCTAAACAGGAAGCTTAACCAAAGCAGGACATATGGATTTACTGATTATTCTTCCTTCACTCCACGTTGGGGTCAAGCTTCAGGCATGATACCTCCAGATATAAAACAACAATCCTTAAGACAGCCTCTAATCCCCATCCAGTTTTATGCTGTTATAGTACCTTTCTACTAACAGTCCACTTATTTTACTGGGACCATGTTGGCACGCGGAACTCTGAAAATTCAAAGTTCTCTTAACATGGTCTTTTCTACAACACATTGAAAAGATAGATGCCCTTACTCTTGAAAAATGTTCTGACCATTCAATATGCCAAGCGGTTTGAAGGCCCTCATGGGTTTGAAAATGAAGAGAATTTTCAACTTCCCTGCCAAGATCCCAACATGGCCCAAAAATGTTGCTAGGTTGGCCAGCAGCAGATGTAGACTAAAAGCCAAAGCTTTGCCAGCAGGAGGCGCAATCCGAGACTGAGAGCAGATCTGGCGTGATCTCCCACAAATAAGGATGAATGACAGGACTAGCTGAGGCGAGAGAACTTGCTTGGGAAAGAAAGTGTTGGTCCCTTAGCTGGTCCCATGTGGTATGTGGAAATGGAGTAGAGATGGAGGATTCCAGTCCTCTTAATTCACCATCTCAAAGTCATTCCAGAAGCACGTTATGAAGCAGACATCACAGCACGAAGCAGGTCTTGCCTACCTCACTTACTGCCACGGTGGAGAACAAATCTCTCATGGTGGAAAAAAAGTATTGCTTCAGTTTAGCTCCCCTCTCAATCAAAGATGTCTTTCCTCTGTAGCAACATGTCCCACACCCCCCAAAGGGGTTTATATCTGAAAGCCTCAGAATTCTTCTCTGGACTCCAAAACCATTCTAGGTACCCCAACCCCTTTTCAGTCTTGTCTTCTCCCATTAGAACATAAGCTTCCTGAGGGCAGGGACTCTCTGTATTTGTATTCCCAAATGCCTGACACTGAATAGGCGCTGAATATATGCTTGTTTCCTTCCTTCCTGGTCTGGCTCAATCTAATTCAGGAACCCAAGGTCCAAACTCCAGTTCTGACACTTTCTACTTATGTGACCATGGTCAAGTCACAATCTCTTTGAGCCTTAGTTATATCTAAAAGATGGATTTGTTAATAATTTTACAAATTATTCTCCACATGATTGTTTTGAAGAACATGCTCTATCAACCTTACAAGTGTCACAGGGAGTTATTATCCACGGTGTGGATTGTGAACCCCAAGAGACACAGCAAAGATTTCTGGGTCTTGTTATCTCAAACCTACCCCCATCTGGGATACGGGGGAATCCAGATCAGTTGGGGAAAGAGAAAAGATGGAAGAAAAGAGCAAGAAATGATACAATTCAAGTAGCACAAATCAGTTGAGTGCATATATGCCAAATATATGCAAATTCATCTTGGACCCTTCTATTTCCCCCACTTGGGTTTCTAGGGCGAAAAAATTCTTACTAGACACTAGGCTCTGGATTCTTACCAGGGGGAAAAATAACAATTAACTAAAGGCCCCCAAGGGTGCAGAGTTATGTACCCCTAAATGGATATATAAAATGGCTATTTAATATGTTGAATCCCCGTGGAGGGGAGCCGAGTCAAGGGAAGCACATTTCAGGCTACTAGTTTGGAGTCCTAACCTATTTGTCACTTTGTTTTGAGTCATGAAACATGAAGAAGTGAAGTTCATAAATAATGGCAAGCTAAGGACACTGATGATTCCATTACTGCTAATAGCAGATTAAATTTAAAAATCCCAAACGTAGTTAACTGGGAGCCCAATGAATTAAAATGGCTGATATCAAGAAGCAGAGAAAAGAAATGGAGATTTGGAAAGGCAGTGACGTCCCTTGGCTTTCTGACTCATTTTAGCTCCAATTTAAAGGGGGAAAAACAGGGATATGAGGATGGCCTTCTTCACTCCAGAAGATCCAATTACATTTACATACAATGGCAAAAAAAAAAAGTACCACATTTTAATCTACCACTAATTGACTGATCCCCAAGGAACTTCATTTATTTCTCTCTGAGGCTGTGGCATTTGGAGCATCAGCAAGAAAATTAAAACTTAACAAAGGCAATAGGAATTTCTAACCCAAGCACAGCAAATAAAGATCATCAAGTCCAACTTTGTAAAAAGTCATGAAGGGAATGAATTGGACTTTTAGGCCCTGTCCACCATGTTAGCACCTCAGTATCTGCCTCCTACACCCCCTTCTTTCAGGTGCCCAGTGTTCTCATACTGTCGCCACCACTCCAGTTCCAGAAGAGAGAGGTCTGATGGATGGAGAAACCACTAAACCAATGTTTCAAGCATATACCCTTTGCTAGGGACATGCTTAAACATTAGGTTGACTCAAAGAAACATCTGTTGTTGTCCAGTCTTTTCAGTAATTTCCAAGTTTTCGTGACTCCATTTGGGGTTTTCTTGGCAGAGATACTAAAGTGGTTTGCCATTTCCTTTTCCAGCTAATTTTACAGTTGAGAAAATTGAGGCAAACAAGGTTAACTGACTTGCCCAGGGTCACAGTTAGTGTCTGAAGCCAGGTTTGCACTCAGGTCTTCCTGACTCCAAGCCTGTTACTCTATCCACTGTACCCCCTAGCAGCCCAGAGACTAGGACATAGGGAACTTCAAAGTATCACAGATTTAGGGCTAGAAGAAATCTGCAGCCATCTAATCAAATCCCTTCATTTTATAGACCAGGGAACTGAGGCCCAAAGAGTTGAATTGACTTGCCCACAGTCATATGGGAAGTAGGCATCAGAAGTGGGATTTGAACCTAAGTCTCCCAGACTCTCTTCACTGTACCAGTCCTTCGGGCTCATGAGCCACATACCACGGCACCATTAGCTTCTTTCTCTTGAGCCCTCCCTTCAAAGATGATGCCATTCATGGGCACAGAGTCTACACATGGCCAACAAAAAGCATGAGAAATGTCTGCTGTGCCCCTACTGGGGCATTTTCCCCTACCCCCCTCTTCTTGTTCACATCCTGCTCAGTCTAAGTTTTCTCTTCTCCTTCATTTGATTAAAAGAATAAAACAGTGTACTTATTAAAACAACTCTTGTAATCTGAGCTTATTACAACAACAATTTAAAAAAAAAACCGCCATAAGTTCCACCATGAAGTTGCTCTTTTTGCATTCCTCCCCTTTCCCATTCTCCACCCCCAGGTTTTCCTAAAAGAACCTTCAGGGCCACAAGTGTGACAAAGCAATGCCTTCATATTCACTGGGTGCTGTGGGGCAGAGAGGGAAGCAGGTGATAGAGAAAGAAGAGGAGGAAAAGGCAATGTCCTTGGGAGGTGGGGGAGGGGAATAAGATAAGCGGGCACTGCACGGCTCTGAAGGCTGCTTCTGTCACTCAGTCAATAAACACTTATTGAGCACCTACTATGTGCTGAGACATGGTGCCAAGCTGGGGAGGAAGAGTAATCAACTCCATTCATACCAATGAAGACCAAATGAACTGACATTGTCTCGGAGATAGAGTCTTTCTAAATCCAAGCCATTTCCCCATTGGAAATGTCGGTGGCTGACCTTAGCTTGGTGACTGGAAGCCTAGAAGCAGAGGAAACAGGAAAAACCCAGGCCAAATCACACCAAAACAATGCTTTCTAGTCTTCTGTTCCTGAACTGGAGCTCCTTCACCTTTCCATGGGCCACTGACAGAGAGGAAACAGGACAGTATGCCAGGTGGGCCACCTGCCCTGATGCAAAGAGAAAGTTAAGAGCCTTGCTTTTTTGGTTCTTGGCAGAATGTTTGGAGAAATGCCTATCAAAGTGGTCCTCCAAAACCACCATCTGGGTTTTGAACCAGATCAGCAAAGAAAGCATGGTTGAGAAAAGCCTGACAAGAGAAACTAGGCTCATTGTGATTAGGTTCTAAACAGTCATTCCAGCATAAAGATTGAGGTCTAAGCTAAATCCCCCCCATGGTCACCAAAGTCTGTCATTATGTCCTGTCCATGGTATACACCGATCTGTGTATATGCCTTTCCCGTATTCAAAAGACCATCAAGTCTCCCTGTAGCCCTGCAGCCCTGCTTGGTAATTTGCTAACATCATTCTATGGACAGCTTTCGATTGTCCACCATGTGACTAACAGCACCACACTTCTTTACTTGGTTTCCTAGACCCTTTATCCTCAAGAGTTCTTCATCTTTTCATGTGCCACGGGCCCCTTTGGCAGTCTAGGAAAACCTATTCTCAAAATAACATTTTTAAATAATTGAAGGATATACTAAATTTCAGCTGGAGGTTAGCGAAAATAAAGATGCTTCCTGAAATCTATCCACTTGGGTCCATGGACTCCATATTAAGAACCCCTGCTTTACCTGGACATCTGCCAAGGTCAACGTATTTAGAGCAAGAAAGGCCTTTAGAGATGACCTAGTTCAATGCTCTCATTTTACAGCAGAGTAAACTGAGGGGCTATGTGAGGTGACTTGCCCAGAAACACACACAGAGGAAGGAGGCTACAAGCCCAGGTCTCCTGCCTCCAATTCCAGGGCTCTTTCCCAGCAAAGCCAATCTCCTGTTAAAATGTTTCCCAAATGAAACACACACTATAACTAAGAGGTAACTGACTATACAGTGTCTTCCCTACAACTTTATCAAGATTTAGCTTGGCACACTTTCTCTACTTTACCTTGTGGGAGGTCAAGAGGTAGGAAGGAGGAACAGGGGGAGAGTTTAAGTTGCAAATTGTCTACCTATTACTCCAATTCGAATGATTAACGAACTAGTAAAAGATACAGCATTCATATGACAGTTTTCTTTATAATTTTTTTTTAAGGCTGTAATTCTTAGCTGAAAAACAGAGGAAACCAAATACACAGATGTTAAGCTAGTTGTATTAAAAGGAATGGTTTTGAGGATGACAAGCTGAAAGTGAAGTTAACCATGAATGATTAGTTTGACAAGCTCCATGCTGAATGCAATGTAGGTAATCACAATAACAGAAAACACTCGGCAGCATTCGTGGGCAAGTTAAGTGGTTTCTTTTAAAAAAAAAAAAAAGGAAAAAAAGGATGCACACAACACTTTTTTTTTAACATGAAAACTTCTCAACCACATTCATTGTCCAAAGGACTCAAGAGCCTTCCTTTACAAGGTTCTCTTTTCCTCCAAAGACCTATAGCATGTTTGCGATTTGTCAGAATCAGATGAAGCCAAAGTTCATCCTTTTCCATGACATGTGTTCTGTGAAATGAATTCCCTTTCCAAGATAAGCTACTAAGTTTTAAGTAACACAATCACTTAGGCCATTTGGAACAATGCAGCTGAATTTTAAAGTTTTAAATGGAGATTAAACGTAAAACAATACAGTCAGCAACAAAGCAAAGGACCAATGGGTCAAACCTGCATGGGGCTTTATCATCCCATCGTTTTTACAACACAGTCCATGCTATTTGCACAATAAAATTATCCCGTTAGCCAGAAACCAAATTGAGAGTTGCTGCTGGCTCCCAAAAGAAAATTTGTTCTTTCTAAGAGTCTCCTTTGATTTTCATCCTCAAGGAAATTTAATCGGGACTAGCTAGACTGTGGTTACTCATGAGAACACATCAATATTTAAAACATAAAACAAACAATGGATCATAAGTGAAAGATACTTTTAGCATATTGATATCATTCATTAGAAACAATGGGTACATCCTATACATACACAGACACAGACACAGACACACACACACACATGTGCTTTGGCTGAAAAATTAAATGATTTCACAGACTTCTGGGTATCCTACTAGGCTGTGAGGCATGAGCTCTGATAGCAAGGTTCTCTGCTTAGCAACTGGTCATCAGATTGCTGAAACATGAACACATCTGCCCTATTCCCTTAAGGAGCATCACTTTTCAGGGCCTAACGTCTAGGTTGTAACAAATTTCAGTACTGTATTTACGGAAAGCTCCCTTCGATGGCATACTCTTTCCCCAAGGAGATTTCCACAATAGAAGAAATACTTCCCAAGAAATTATGCTTAAGCAAGTGAGAACAAGCTAACATGGACTTGGAGAAACCTCAGGCTTTGAAGGCCACACCAGCTGAGTCCAAGCTGTAGGTCCAGGCAGGCTAAGTGCGGACATAGCCACAACGATCATCGCTCCAAGGCTGGCCAATAGGGGAATTGGGGGTCGGGGGGCGGGAAGGGTACTGCCACTCATGAAAACCATCAATTAAGGTGGAGTGGGGTTGCCATCTTAATTGGTGGAAGAAATAGCCACATCATTTACATCATGAATCTTTAGTATGAGTACCCCCTAGATGGAAGGCACTTTGCCAAGAGTTGGAAATCCAAGTACTGCCATCTCACTAAGCAAGGAAAAGAATGACTGGTCAGGAGAGGTTTAAGATGATGATAAAACTAACACACTGGAGGGAGGGGACTAAAGTTATGTGTGTACCATATTCCTGTAATGCCGAATGGTGGAATTTTGGAATTGTAGTGAAATCAAGGCCTGGCATTTGCAAAGCATCTATATGGCTTTACACGAAGGCAAGAAGAAAATGGTTCTTGGGCCATATCTCTACATATGGCTATTTAACCCTCTCCTGCTCTGTTGGTGACTGAGGGCTGAGAGAGCTAGCTGATGGCACAGTGAATACAGCAGGAAGACCCTGAGTTCAAATTCCACCTATATGAACCTGGGCAAGTCACTTAATCCCAGCCTCAGTTTCCTCAACCATAAAATGGAGAGAGTAAAAGAACCTACCTTGCAGGGGTGTTGTGAGTATCAGATGAGATAATATTTGTAAAAGCGCTTAACACAGTGCCTGGCACACAGTAGGTACTGCCAACGCTTCTTCCTTTCCCCAGTAACGTAGCAGACACTTGTATTAAAGATGAACTCCTTTCTTACCATAGATGCTTGCCTAAGTGGGGCCCAACACACATTGCTAGGGTCCTTTAAATTACTGCAGAGTACTTTGACGTGTACCAAATTCTCCAAACTCAAAGCAACCTAGCATTCTAGGATCTGGCTCATCAGGTGACAATGCTACCCCTTCAGCCCCGCCTCCAAAAACACCTCCCTCTTCTCCCCCAGAACCCCCAAACCAGTCAGTGTCCAGAGTATACTGCAACTGGGGAAAGTTTCTAAACCCATTCAATTCAGACCTGAATTCATTCTGTATTCACACATCCTCCCCAATTGCCTCTATTTTTCATTCAATTACACAGGAAAAGGGCTGATGCCTCTAAATCACCCATCTGCTTCTACTGGCAACTCTCCATCTAGATTCCTAGTTTGGTTTGTGTGTCACAGTTGGTTGCTATGCTCATCCTGATGAAGCTTCAGAAGAGAACTCTTGACTGCAGGTAGAGAAAATGGGTCACAGTACCATGGGGTTTAGGGCTAGAAGGGACCACCCAGTCCCATTTTATAGATGAGGAAACTGACAGTGACTTGGCCAAGGTCACATGTGCACAGTAGGGATTCCACGTCCATTGTTCTCAGCACTACATACAGATACTGTGCTTTTTACCAGGCCAGAGCATTCTTAGAACCACTAACTCTACCTTCTCTTTTGCACTAGAGATACTAAAATCATAGATTTGAAGCTAGAAAGGACCTTGGCAGTTAACTAAGCCCTATCCAATCCCCTTATTTTCACAGGTGAGAAAATTGAGGTTTAAAAAAGTTAAGTGACTCGTCCAAGCTTGGCCCTGTCATTGCTGGCTGAGGCAGTGTTTGAATTCAGGATTCTTCTCCCATTTGTCCATCATGCTGTTTTCCCATTTCATAAACACTGAAGTATGGTACCCTGCTGTATTACAGAGGCATGAAAACCTCAAGGGGCTGCTGTTTCTTTATGAAATTCAGCCCTCCAAGTAGTAAGGAAAGGACCTTATCCCTTTGCTTCCCAGATCAAATTCAGACCATGTTGCCTTTTGAGAGACAGAAGATTTTTCCCCTCAAGTTCTTACTATTGAGCATTGGAAGAAAAAAAAATAAATTTGGAAGATTCTCCTACAAGACATCTTATGCTTCTTTTTCCATGGGAATAGCTTGAGGGGCCCCAATTAAGCAAGCTGTCCAGAGGGTATTTTATTAGCATACCTCCAAAATAGACCCATTTGGGCATCTGATCTTATGATTGCCAACTGTCTCACTTACCTAAATTAACGGACCTATATTAACAAAGGGAAGAAGAGGCATGGACAATGCAAAATGATCATTTATGCTTGGCTCTGAAATAGTCAGAGATTCACAGTTGATCAGTGACACACACATATACACATAAGCACTCGAGCGCGCGCGCACACACACACACGCGCACACAAACACACACATACACACCATGCCTATGTCTGTATCTAGACCTGATCCCCTAATGGTTAGCACTAACAGAACCCAATGGAAGGATAAAGGTAGAGGCAACTGTAGTTAATGATGACTATAATTGGGTAAGATGGAAGAAATGCACCCACTCTATAAATAGCTTTGAAATTCCACTTCTGTTTAGAAGTCTTAGATCACAGCTTCCTTCTACAGCAGCCTTTTAAAATTCTTCCATATCTGACGATTAGGAGATCACAGGACTAGATCTGGAAGAAGCCCTTAGAGGTCAGCTTGTCCAACTGCTTCATTTTACATATGAGTAAACTGGGGCCAGGGGAGGTAGAGTGACCTGCCCCAGGTCACACGAGTTATAAGGAACAAAGTTCAAACAAGGATCCAAGTCTCCTGCCTTCAAATCTAGCACCCTTCCAACTAGGCCATTTTGGTGACATTCTGCCATCTGGCCAACCTTTCTGGCTCCCAAAGTGCAGGTGTCGGGGGACTGTGCCTCTGTGGGGGCCATCCCATGGCTGAAGGGGCAGCAGGTTGACAAGTGAGTTCAGTAGCACCTGCAGCCCTAGATGGAAAGATTGGGGGTGGGTAGACACACACACACACATACACACACGCAATCTCAGGCTTCGCATTCATTCACAAAAGGTCACTCAGTTTAGTGCAATCCTTCTTACTGCAGGGGTCTTGTTTGGGAGGGTGTGTGGGGAAGATGGGAGAGGAGAGGACAGGGTGACTTCTATAGCGGCCGTGGAGAGGAAATAGATGCAACACGTCTTTGGCACTTAAGAGACGTCCCACTTTACTAGGGCACGAGGGTATCCTGTAGCTTATTACTGACACCAGGAAAAGGCATGAGAGTATTTTTCTGTAGTTACAGAGTTCTCTACCTGTTCTACCTGTATGGAGCCCACCAGACCTTAACGCTGAACGTGCCTGAAACACAAGAATCCTCTTCCATTTGCATAAGTTCTGGGTTATGGGCCCGGCATGTGCATCAAGGATGAATTAGAACCAGAGAACTAAAACATTAGCTGCTGTAGGGTGGGGCTTGACGGTGTTTAAAAGGAAGCAGCCCTTTGCAGTTATATCTAGCACCTTTTGTCCTGAAATAACAATACACTTCACACACACAAAAAGAACCATACAGCACCCCCCTGGTTTTAGAAGTGGGGGAAACTTGGAGGTTTGGAGAGATTAAGAATTACTTGAAAGGATGTCTGTCTCCTGAGTTAGGGAAGAGAACTGTGCATGGAACCCTAAAGCCTGCCACCTAGCACTCGGCTGCTCCGCCCATTTGGGCGTCTCCCCTAACATCTCCCCAAGCCCCAGACATGCTGTGCCCACATCAGGTCAGAATACAACAGCATTGGGTGTCATCTTTCTCTTTGTTCTGGTCTGGATGAAGGTGTCCCTCATTTGGGGGGCTCTCTACGGCAGCCTTTTTCTGCTCATCTGCACAGCTAAGGGAATCTGGGAGGACGGCATTATTCTGCTCCTCCTGCATTTTAGAACATTCACTTTTCGGGGAAGTAGGAGGGGGACTTGGGGCCCATTTCTCAGCAACCTCTTTTGGCACACCTGCAAAGAATATGGGGGACTCCCAGCTGCTGCTGCTGACTCGAGGTTTATCTTGCTCCTCCTCCTCAGAAATATTTTGAGGCACAGGTTTGGGGGGAGCAGGTCGGTTTATCTTCTGAGAACGGGCGCTGGACTGGAAAGGCAGGGCGTTCTGTCCTCTGCGGCTGCACTCCTCTGCAAAGGCATTGGCGTCTTCTACACCTGAAAGAGCACACACACAAATGCAAGAGGGACATAAGAAGGGCATTCTGGGAAATGGCTGCCATCGCACCAAGAGTGTGCTAGGAGATGGCTCACCCTTTGTCTCCTAGCAGGAACAAGATACCCAATGTTTGCTTTGAACAATCTGAAGCAAAAAGTTTGGCCTTGGCCCCTTTCAAAGGTAATGATTCCTGAAATAGAAGAGGGGGCACCAATTTTAAGTCCTCCTCACAAGCTACCATATCTTTCACCATTCACATGGCATATACTTCCTGTTTCAGCTCAGCTTAGCACAGGTAGGTAGGAAGAGAGAAAGAGGAAGCATAATGCGCCATGAAAACCGAATCCTGGACAACGTTTTACCTAGTGCGCATTTTTGACAGTTCAAGAGATAAATCATTGCCTAGAGAGATCTTGTTCCAGACTTTTTAAAGATGTTCCTCAGGTGCATTGCCCTAGACAAATTCATGTAGGGTGAAAAAGGCAAGTAATTGAGTTAATAATTTCATTTCCAGGAAGCTTTTACTCTAGAATCAGTGCAAGAGGCTCCTGAGTACTGAAGGCATTTGCTAATCATTCATCTATCATGAAAGGAAGTATACTGTGATAGAGGTGGTATCCTAATAGAACTCAAAATGACAGGACAAGGCACCCCACCAAATTCCACCATCTATTTCCAGAATGACTCCAGTGTTCTTTCAGAGATCCCAGCCTCATTCGCACTGAACATCTGAGTCTCTCTGTCACCTCCTCCCTTGGAATTTTAAGATTTACCATTCAGGGAGTAGACATTTCTGACTTATTTTGCCAAGTTGTGTCTTTTGGTTTTTTAAAGCTTTTCAAAAATGGGGGTTGGGAATAGCTTTGAATGCTGGGTGGTGAGTAAAAACAAAATGTGAGACTGGCTGAGAATAGTTGCAGAATGACTCCAATTTGAATTCTCGGGAACTGCTTAGAATGGACTTTAGATTGAGTAGTCAGATGACACAGGCATAAATGAGAAGGGCTTGAAGCAATGGGAGAAATTCATTGTCATTTAAAAATCCAATGATTCACCTGATGTGCTTAGCATCAAGAAGTGGTATGATTCCCCTTGCCCCTTCACCAGTGATGCTCCATTTCCCAACTGTCCTCCATGCTTGGAATACTCTCCTTCCTCACCTCCTGGCTTCCTCCAAGTCCCAGCTAAAAATCCCACCTTTTGCAAGAATCCTTTCCAGTCCTCCTTAATCTTAGCACCTTCCCTCTGAGATTGCCCCTCCATTTACCCTGTCTATATCTTCTTTGTAAAAAGTTGTTTGCAAGCTGTCACCTCTCCCCCTCCTCACCCCCCATTAAGATGTGACCTCCTTGAAAGCAGGGACTTTCAAACAGGAACAAAAAGACTGGTTTTTGCCATTCTTGTATCCCCAACTCCTAGCACAGTGCCTGGCACATAAAAGGCGCTTAATAAATGTTAGCTAATTGGCTATACTCTAAAGTGAGGATACTTAGGAGCACAAAGCCAAACCAAGTATATTACTGTCACCCTGAAGCTTTGTGCCTTCACTCCAACACATCTCAGTCATAACCAAATCACAAAAGAACCACTGATGGACCATGGGACTATGATTTTAGGAGGTTACAAAACTTGTGCTTATAAGAAGCATTCCTGATTATGTTCCCCTGCAAGGTCAGCTGCCCCCTCACCATCCTGTGCATCCATCCCTAGTCCTAGAAGTCCTTTTTATTAAAAAGAAGATGCTTTGACTTTCCATGATGGGACTCACACATGGATATCTCAAGTTTCTATGTGTCACCATTGGATCTAGGCAATAAAGACTCGAATTTAAATGTACAGGCTCTAAATTTACAGGCCTCTGGAAAAGGCCATCTCCCCCTTTCATCAAATTTCCAGAGTTGGATGGGACCTCAGAGGGCAGCAAGTTCTCTGCCACAAGCCTGACAAATAACTGGTTAAACTTATGCCAAGTTGGTTCTTACCAACAAGAATTTTGATGTACTACCTGCCGTAAATATAATAAATGAAACCTGATAACAACAAAATGTTTTCTAGAGAAACTGGACTTTCTCATTTCCCATCATGGTAGCATAGCTGAAGTCTCCTCCCTCCGATAACAGAGATCAATGAGTATAGGCTGTAATGAATCTTCTGTGGTAAGACAATCTCATCAATAAACTTAAGTTCAAACTACCAAGCCCTCTTTCCAGCTGAGATATGAGGATGGGCTTGCATTCTTTTCTCACTGAAGGGAACTCCGGTCCAGTCAACATTCACCAGGTTACTCCCCTCCATCCATCACCAATACAATTTCCCTTAAATATAGAAAATAACCCAGCCCAATAATAGCTGTTTGTGTTTATTCAGCACTTCCCGAGATGATGATTTCACAAGGGCGGAGTTCTTTAGACTTCTTCTACGCGTCTCATGAATACAGCCTTCTCACACCCCCACCCCGCCCCACCTGCCCTGAAGCTCTCCTCCTCTCCCCAAAGACATAGAACAGTTATTCTTGTAGGCATGAATACAGGAGTCTTTCAGCTCTGCAACTTCCATAGACCATAGACCAAGAGGCCAAAAGGGAGCGGTTAGTAACCAATTCTCCCATTCATTCATAGTGCGGGATTACAACCAAAGTGAAACATGGAAACTTTGGTTTTTCATTTCCCACCCACTAGCCACAGAACTCCTCTCATAAGCCTCCGGAGGATTCCAATAAACAAGATTATTGGATCCCAAGATTCTAAGTTGGAAGGGACCTTAAAAATCATAGGATCATAAATACAAAGCTCGAAGGGACCTCAGAAGTCATCTAATCAAACTCATTTTACAGATAAGGAAACTATAAAGTCCAGGGAAGTTATGATTCGCCCACAGTAACACAGGTGGGATTTGAACCCAGGTCCTTTGACTCTTAAGACTCTTAACGTTCTTTCCACTGTGAACATTACAGGATCTAGGGCTGGAAGAGCCCTTAGAGATTTAAGGTTCCAATTAACCCTGAGTAGTCCAATGTTTCATACACTGTAGACAGGAAGACACCAAGTCTCAGAGAGGAGAAACGACTTCTCTAACAGTGATACTAATGGTGACAGAAAAGCTACTGGGACCCAGGTCCTAACTCCTAGTCCAATGTGCATCTATTAACCATGCGGCCTGCAAGTCACCAGTAAAAGAAAACTTTTGATTTTTACTTTAAGAAGCTAGTAACTGACTGTTTTCTAATAAAAGTGGATTCTACCTAACTCTGGTCCTCAGTTTCCTCATTTCTAAAACAAGGGGGCTGGACTAGGTTGTCTCATCAAGCTCTCAAATTCTGAGATTCTACATAGGGCTTAGTTTAAGAAAACAAAATGAAGCAAAATCCATGGACACCTAGGCAACGGCTTCAAAGGAACGGCAGAAACTTGAGTCATCAACCAGGCTCTACAGACATAACCTAACTGGGCTAATGGAAAAACTGGCCAGAACTCAGAATCTCCAGATGATTCAGCCACAAAAGGAGTTTCTCCATTAAAGCTGAGGTGGCAACTGGAAACTGATTTTGCCCCATCTGGGGTTTCTGTGGTATGATGCAGCAAGCTGTGAAACTCCAAAATGTTCTGCCTGCAGGGTGAGGTAAAGCCTAGCACTGAACACAGACAACAAAGCGCAAACCTGGATCCCAACTAGCTGTCAGTCTACTTCCCTGTGAAAGGGAGTGGGGAAAAGCTATAGAAAATTATGGTACTACATACATCCTGATGGTAAGGGCAGAGTGTTTGGGACACATTTCAAAAACCCTGATTGTGAAACTGAACAGGAGGGTAGGTAGGAAGGGGATTTTGGTGACCAAGTTTCCGTAAGCTCACCTGGCTGCTTCCTTTAATCTATGTGGTTTCCCTGGCAATGAGTCAGTTGCCAGTCAACACAGCACAGTACAGTTGCTAATCACAGTCACCCTAGGACAAACTCCTTTGGCTTCAAACAGTAACCCCTGGCCAACCACTCAGTTTCTTTCTTCCTTAGTAAGGAATAGGCTCTTGGACCAATCCCACTTCAATAAAAAGCAGCAAATGCAGACCACAGATTGGGGTATGGGTCCCAGGGTGGAAATGTTTCAAAGTTAACTAGTCCATCCTCCTGCCTTCAGGCAGAACCACACCTAAATCATGCCAGACATGAGGAATTCATGAACTCATGTAATTACACAAAATTTAATACATACTTTATTAACGTGGAAGACTTAACAGTTTTTAAAGCTCTAGTCATGTGACACTTTGCCTTTTGAGCCTAATACAGAGAAAATATTTCAAGATACCTTTGGGTACTAGGAAACAGAGAAGCAATGCTCTCCATTAGTCTAGCTGCAGAGGTATTGGGTTGACATAGCCAGAAAATTGGTGAAATACACAGCCAGATCTCCAAGATGGCACCATATCCGGGGCGGGGCGGGGGGAGGGGTTTCCATTCACTGTGCCATGTAGAGGAGAATGAATGCTGGATTTGGAATCAGAGGGCTTGGAGTCAATCTTGGTTCTGCCCTTGCTAAATGTATGACCCTGGTCAAGTCACTTTATTTTTCTAAGACTCGGTTTCCTCATTTTTAAAATAAAAAAGTTGGATTAAATCACCTCTAAGGTCCCTTCTAGCTCCAGAACTATGATCCTAAGAGGGGAAACCCATAGTCAATGTTAAGAGACAGCATTTTTGAATGTGGCTTTGAATACATATGTCACATACCAGATGTTTTCATTTCTTTTCTAAGCTACCACTCCTACATAAAATCTTTTTTTTCCCTTTTCCCTTTGCTTTTATTTTTTAATTTGTTAACATTCAGCTTTTTAAAAATTACGAGTTCCAAATTCTCTCCTTCCTGCAGCCCCTCACCCACAAACTGAGAAGGCAAATGATATAGCATCAATTATATACCCACATAAAATCTTAAAGAGCTAAAAAATAATCTCAGAGGTAACCCCTATACAAATCATGAAGAGCCTTGTACAACAACCTCAAAAAATTGGTAACTCAATTTTTGATCTAACCCTTAAAGTGACCTGGAGATCACTACATCCAAAAGGCACACCATTCCACTGCCGGATTTTTTTAACTATCAGGAAGTTTTTCTTTATGTTGAGCCAAAAAAACCTACTCCCTGTAATTTCCAATTCCTAGTCCTGTTCTTTGTAGTTAAATAGAATTAGCAAATCCAATCCCCCCAAACCCCATTAAAACCCTTCAAATACCTGGAGACTGATTATTTGGTCCCCTCTAAACCTTCTCTTCTCCAGGCTAAATATTTCCAGTTCCTTCAAATGACTTCCTTATGGCATGGTTGCTAGCTGCCATCTTGGTCACTCCTTTTCTCCATGTTCTCCAACTTATCCCTAACCCTGTTAAATGTGATACCCAGATCTGGACACAATATACTGCTATATATGGTCTGGACAGGAAGAGCTCAACAGGGCTGTCATGCCTCCCTAGGCCTAGATATTACACATCTATTAAAACAGCCCAAGAATACACTGGCTTTTTGGGTTGCCTACAACTGACTATGTAGCCATCACACTATGGACAGACCTGATCTAGCAGTCCACTAGAAACCCCTGTCTTTTTCACATGGATTGCTTCCTGATCTCCCTTTCCCCTACACTCCCACCCATGTGCTACATACACCCTCTTTTAAATTTTTATTGTCAGTTTCTGCCCAGCATAAGAAGGCGAAGGTTCTGGATCCTAATTCTATCGTCTATCATACTAGTCACTGAAGTATGGCATGCATTAGAGATCTCTTTCCATCAGTCACTTTATAGAATTTGGTTTCTGCGAGGATCTTTCCTGCTATTTGTTTCAGCAGATACCTCACACAGCTTGGTGAACTTATTAACAGACTTAATACTCAACCAAGCAAAACTACATTCCACGTGAACACATTCTACCTTTTGGGTACATTCCTATGGGGCCTTATTATCTATACTGCATTAATTTTTTCACTTTATTATGTGTGTTGGGCTCTGCTTCACACATGTAAGTAAATCTTGTCGCCACAATGAGTTTATAACTTCCTTGAGTAAATCAAGGGCAAACCACCAATTGCACCTCATTGCCCATTCAACATTCCCCTGTGTTTACTGAGCTGGCAGGATGGACAATCCTGGGAAAAGAAATAGAAGGCAACTGAAAAATGAGAACCAAGAATCCAGTAATGCCTTCCACCCCTATCCAAAACTGCCCTTGGCTACTCTGCTCTGATCCAGCTACAAGTAAAATTAGGGCCTGATGAAACAAAGTTCCAATCAAGAAAGAATCATCTTTTTTTTTTTTAAATGAGAACATATACCCCATCACCCGAGATCATGATTACAATACTACAATACCTATGTTCACAGATGGACAGTGAGACACAACAGAAATAGCTCAGAACGTGGAGACCGAGAAGCCAGATCTGAATACTGTTTCTACCACTTACTAGATACCTCATTTGAGCTTCCGTCTCCTGATGCGGTGATAACATTTGTAATGGCTAGCTTACAGAGCTATTGTGAGCATCAAGTAAGATAATTATGGGGAGAGCTTTGTAAAATTAAAGCACAATCTAAATACAAGCTATTATCATTCATTCCAACAGAGTAGGTAGCAGTCAGTAAGCATCACAAGGAATGTAGTCAGTAAGTACTTAATAAATACTTGTTCCATCTAGCTCAAACTTTTATTAACACAGTCCCCTCCTAGTTTTTAGTGTTCTCTTCTTCCGGAGATTACCTTATCTTTAATTGTCTATTTGCAGGGTGATATCCTCAGTAGAGTGTAAGCACCTAAAGGGCTGACACTATTTCAAATATGTCTTTATATTCCCAATGTCTAGGGTAGTGCTTTGGACACAGTAGGTGCAAAATAAAGACAGCACAGTGGGAAGAACACTGAACTTGAGGTCAGGAAGACCTGAATTCCAAACCTGTCACTGACACTTTCTAGCTATGGAACCCTAGGCAAGTCACTTAACCACTCACAACCTCAGTTTTCTCATCTGTAAAACGCAGATAACAATAGCACTGTGGCTGGGAAGATCAAAGCCCTTCACAAACCTTAAGTCCTATGTAGTGCTAGATATAAAGTGCTAGCTAACAGTCCTGTTGTTCATTTTAAACGTGTGTTAAATTGAATCACTAGACACTGGAGAACAAAGTTAAACACGAAAACAGTTTCTGCCTTAAAAGACGTGACGTTCTCAACATACAACATAGACGCTCGTAGGCAGGACAATATAAAGGAGAGCACGCTAATCAACCAATCAGCAAGCAGTGCCAATAACTACCCTAGGCATCACCTTCAAGGGGCTCACATTCTACCAACAACATATCAAGTCAGGTTTCCACCTGGACTAACCCTTGGATTAGGATTCTGGGAGGTAAATTCAAGGAAAACGTTCATTGCAGGCGTGGGGGCCAGCCTTGTGCAAAGGCAGGCAGATGGAGGGTGGAATGCCAGTTTAGGCACTAAAATGTACAGCTAGAGCCGCAGGAGGGCAGGATGTGGTCACTAACCCTCTCACATCCCCACCCAGGAGTTTACCGCCAGTGGTAAGACCTCTGACGTGATGACCTTTTTGCCAATAGATGGATGGGGGGCTGGGGCAGAGGGAGGGAACTTACTTACAAGGATGTCTAAGAACATGAATACTGTAAATTTGTTTTAAATAGGTACAAACATTAAGATCTATTCTGATTACTACTACCAACCAGCAGGAATCGACCCACTAATTGTTCCCCACCTGCTGCCGCCCACTCTCAAGGAAGCTTTTAGTTCTGACCATGGTACTTTCGGACACTGTGAAAGCATCTGTGTTTGAGTCACAGAGCCACAGGCCCTGGCTGTTTGCCATGCCACAGGCTCAGAAAAGCCTGGCTGCTTCCTGATTCCCCATGACTGCGGATTACTTCCAATGCCTCCTGGAAACTTAAAGGAGAAGAAAAGGATCTGGAACGAGGGGATGAGGTACAAGGGGATGGCTAGGAGAGCCAGCTGCTTATAGGCAGTATGGCAGGAGCACTTCGTTACTCGCTGGGGGATATCTCTGGCCCTCTGTTTCTTCATTTATAAAATGGGGGGTACAGGGGAGTTTGGACTAGAATCTCTAAGGCTCCTTCCAGTTTAAAGTCTCTGAGCCCACAATCCTAGAAAGAAGAGGCAACATCTAAGATTGCCTCAGGACGACAAGCACCAAAATTTCCCAAATCACCAATACCTTTTGAAAGGTTGTATATTTGGGATGGGGGAGAGGGAGGGGAAGGACACCCAACAAAACTTGTCATTTAACTGGTGCAAGTTATTCCTAGTAAGCACAGGCCCTTAACCAGTGAAGACCCCGCCTTCTCTACAAATGACGGTCTTAAAGGAACCTGCCCAGGGTCACACAGTGTCAGAGGCACAGCTTAAACCCAGATGTCACCAACTGAGGCAATCCACTAACTAAACCATGCCGTCTTTCACCTAGGCTGCTGTTGGGCATTATCAGGCACAGAATGGACAGTTATTTACTGAAATGAGTAATGGAAATAAGGAGAAAATTTTTTTCCCTCATTTTTCAAATCTGGTTTTCTCTCATCTTGGGTAACAACAGTTAACATTTATATAGCGCATTTATATACCCTTTGAGGTATATACTATTACTATAGGTGAGGAGAAGGAGCCTGGGAGAGGGTCACACAGCCAGTAAAAAGAACCTCTTCATGACATGGAAAGATGAGCTTAGATTTTTAAGGGTAGCCTTGGATATCACCATATCTCGAAGTCCAGCTAGCTGGCCAGGCCCTGGCCTGGGCAGAAATTACTTTCTCCCACTTATGTAAGCATTCACTTCAAAGTCTAACAAAGTCTTTAGGTAAGGCCTGTGTATTCCTGCCATTTGTGTAGCTGGGGAAACAGAGGTTCTGAGGAGAGTGGCAGAGGAATCCAGGCAAACCAACCCAGTGCTCTCCCATGATGTCAAGCTGCTCTCTTCAAGAAAAGAAAAGTTATCGGCCACAGAAGGTTGGATTTTGGGTAGTGACCCTGAAATGACTCAGCAAACTCCACAGTGACTTGGCGCCACTGACTGCCAAGGTTAAGAGCCATATTTTTTTTTTCCCCTGGCATTACCTTTCTTCCCAAACCTGTTCTTCTGCTCTGAAGAGGTAAAGGAAAGAGCTGGAGGTGGGGAGGAGGAGGGTAGGAAGGACTTGGAAGAAAGTTAAGGGAGGCTATTCTCTTTGACTAATAGCAGCATACAACTAAACACTTCTCATCTTTCTTTCTCCAGCTTGTGACAGGCTTAGAAAAATCAATGCGGATGGGGACGTAGGGGATTAGATCTGGAAGGGGCCTCAGAAGTTATGAGGTGCAACTCTTTCATTTTATAAATGAAGAAACTGAGGCCCCAGGCATAAGGTAACTGTGGTTGGTGCAAGGAAAAGAAACTATGTCTTTCAAGTCAGAAAACCAGATCTATACCATGTCCCATGAGCCCATTTTTTCTGCACTCCTGTCCATTGGCTCGAGATTTGTAACAGCAAGCCCGCACGATGCCAAGGCTGGGAACCGGTACCCAGCCTGCCCTGTATAGCTGCCATCTGATACATGAAGACCACCTACAGTTACAGAATCACAAAAGCATTGGCCTATTGGCTGGGCAGACTGGCTCCTGAATCCTTAGGGTCTGGTCAGCCCTTCCTCTCCTCACAGAACCACAGACTCAGCCTCCATTTGGGAAAAGCAGTCATGGACTCGAAACCATTTTTAACACACAGGCAACTGTTACATTTGACATTTAATTGAATATCAGCTTTTTAGTCTTATAACCTAGGGACTCTGAATAAAGTTGGAGCTGATCTTTTTCTGCCCAGATCCATACAGCCTGAACCTATCAAAAGCAACCAGAAAGATACCCTGGGGTATGGAGTTCCCAAAAAGGGTCTCCCAAGAACGGCTATCCAGGTGGATAAAGTTGAAGTATGGTATCAACCAAGGACAAAGCATGTGTCCCCCTTTTGTTACTTCCACACCTAACAAAATAATAAATAACAAAAGTAATATTCAAACTGAAACCCAGCTATGTGTATATCCATAAAGCTCTCATGGTGGATAATAGGCCAAATTCCCAACGGAGAAGGGAGTTTCATGCCAGGGGTAGCCCCTCTACATTAATTTTTGCTTAAGCCCAGGGGCTTCACTTTCCCATCTCACCCACTTCTAGGCTTTGGGGGAAACGAAAATTAGTTTTTCCCCATCAAAAGGAAAGGGAGAAGGGCAGGAAGTAGACTACTGCCCTAGAGTAGAAATATTAAACAGGAGGGCGATGGTACACAACACTCCAAAGGGAAATATTTAATAAAATAAATAAAAATGCAATAAAACAATGTTAATTTGTGGTTCTGGAAGTCAATATACAACTACAGTAAGTCTATGTATGGTGTAGTGTTCCCATTTTTATCTGAGTTTAACACCACTACCCTGGAGTGTATATGGCACCAAGAATTCACTCTTTGAAAAGCTTTGGAGATACTATCTTGGTTGGGGGAAGGGTGGCACAGAGGAGGAAGAAAAGGAGTGGTTTTCTTCTCCAGTGGGTGTATATTAGAAAGTAGGCCAAACAGCTCATCAAAAAGGAGAACAGGAAGAAAAAACCATCCTGTACACAATTTTTCTGAGTTATTTACCAGCAGAGGGCAATATTGTACATGAAGAGCTCAAAGCAAGCAAAACATAGCTTCCAGTGTTGCTTAGGAGTATTCTTTCCAAGAGGATGGATAATGCGTTTGTTTGTTTGCTGCTAGAGACTTCACCTGTTTGCAGTGGCTTAGACAAAATGCTTAATGACAAAAATACAAGCCCAGGAATCTGATGGAGAAGAACTTCCAGCAAAACTACATCTATACGGGGGCAACGATAGCTACTTTTTGCCAACCGTTGCAGGGGTGACTAAATGCAATCTGGTTTTCTTCTGACCACATGAAAAACTGTTTTAAAACCCAGAATGCCACAGATTGGAAAGACATTTGCTCCTATGTGTCCATCTTTATTGTTCTCCCTGTTAGAATGTAAACTCTATGGAAATAGGGGAATATTTCTTTCTTTGTATCCCAAGTGTCTAGTGTACAGCTTGGCACATATAGTAAGCCCTTAATAAATGCTTGTTGACTGACTGTACATAATGCTCCTTGACCTTTCACTAGGGGACTGCTAGGCAGCTCTTTTCAAGGCCCAACAACAGACCAGAGAGGTTTTGTTGAGCACTCAATCCCCTCTTCCTGCAGCCTTCAGGGCAAAGTTGTGGCTTCCATAGAGGTAGCAAAGAGTCTGTATATGTTCTCTTCCCACAGAACCTCATTCAACTGCCAAATATGACTGCATTATTTACTTTCCTCTGTATTAAAGGCACCCAGCAGGTTTATGCCATTTTAGGCCTATTAAATTTATCACCCTCCTGTGTTAAAAACCAATTTTTAAAAAGGCAAAGTTTAATGGTAGGGGAGGGAGCAGACTAGTTGCAAATGAGTGTTTGAAATTTCCAGAAAACACTTAGCAAAAAGGTAAAATGCAAAAGTAATATTCAAATGGGAACCCAGCTCTATATTTATATTTGTAAAGTTCTCATGCAATCTAATGGGTCTTCCTATCCTACAACAATAGTTACTAAAAGAGTCAAATGTAATAGCATGTGTATAGTGATTTGCAAACCTAAAATATATATTTGTTATATATAAATGTGAGCTATTATTATATGAATATCATTAGCCCATGTACCATGAGGGCTTAATAGATTCAAGTTGTTTTTCAAGTAAGGGCCTATATCTAGCCACATGCTTCACCAACTGTCCTTGGGATCAGACGTATACATTTATTGGGCAGCTAATATGTGATCTGAAGTACAGATGGTAACACAGAGAAAGGCTACCTGGTCTAAATGAAGGGGAGGGAAGAGAACCCATGAGAAGCCTCAGTGACTCCATGCCTTCACCAACAAAGTTAATAATTAACCATTCCATCTTATATATAGCATATTAAAGATTAAATTTTCAATTAGAAAAATATACATGGTTCATCTGCATAGCTGGAATTGCAAAGTGCGTGGCAAAAGAACAGGTGAAAGGAAAGATTTATATTTTCAGAACAGAAGGGTTATATTTATCTGGAGACGCAGCAAGAATGGTTGATATAATGCTGTACTTAAAATTTAAGATCTAGATTCAAATCCCATCTCTGATATTAACTGTATGGCTATGGATAAATCATGTAATTTCTCTGGGTATCAGTTTCAAGCTCTCCATAAAAAAGTCAGTTACTATTATTATTAGCCAATAAGGCAATTCTAATTCCTTTTTGGTCTCACACTAAACAAATTTACAAAAACGGCAACCAAGGTTGGGATTAATTTCTTTGAGTCATATAAGGCACAGAAACATATAATCCCTCTGGGTACTGGAAAAAAGTCAGTAACAAATGTTCTGTATTCAGGAGGGAACTTCTTGTCGTTTACAGTATGTGTTGTTGGGGCAAATGACTTTAATTAAAAAGACAGAAACTCACAATAACATAATTGTCATTAAAGATGTGGATATAATAGTTCAAATTACTCTCCCTAAAACATAACTCTGAAGTAGCAACAAATGTTGAGGCTTGACAGTTTTAAGACTGTACCCCTACCATTAGCATTATAAAGGAAGGTCCCCCAAATAGTTTCTCTTCTCTGTCCACAATGCAAAGTGACTTCAATATTGCAGACCTTTAATCCTAGAAGGTTTGAGCTCTTGACAGCTGTTTTCGGCCTTGTGATAATTCACAATCTTCTTTCAAGAACTTAACTCCAAAGTTGACATTCAGGTTGTAAGTTCAACTTCTCTGGAGCAGAGGTTCTATTTTTATACTCAGTAATAATGAGATATGCCATTAGATCAACCATAGAAATTAGCACAGACCTGAAAAAAATTATGTTGGACAGTGGGGGAAAAGTGAGAGAAAAAAATGAATGCTGATAAAAATTGACAACCCAAACCAACGTAGGCTAATTCTCAATATCCTCGGAGGGAAGAGGACAAAATTCAAAATTTTAAATTAACTTTGAATTCTGGTTGTTATTCTATGTGGTTATGTTGAGGGGGCCTGATATAACAAACACTACGAACATATATGTTAAAAGTTTAGCAAGGTCAAAGAACAATTTGATAGGATTATCAATCAGTCTTAGGGGATAGGGAAGTAGCTATTTCCAAATGAGTGGCAGTGTCTTTTAAATAGGTAAATGACCTCTACAAAGAGCCATCTAGAGTAAGTAGGGTTGGTCAAGATTAGGAGTGGTCAGCGGCTTAACGGACCCTTGTATAAGATGCTAGGTTTACCAGCTAAAGTTAACTTTTTCCCCCAAACTATGGAAGAAGGTCCAACATACCAAAATACTCATGGCATACTACTTTTGGTGATAGCAAAGAACTGAAAACAAAATCAGTGCCAAATAACTGGAGAAAGACTGAATAAGCTGGGGCATAGGAAATGCAATGGAATATTTTTGTAAAACAGGATACAAATGAGGTAGCTGGGTGGCACAATGGATAGAGCTCTGGACTTGGGAGGCTGTAAGAATTGAGTTTGAATCCCACCTCAGATACTGTGTGACCCAGGCAAGTCACAACCTGCCTCAGTCTGCCCATCTGTAAAATGGGGATTATAGTAGCACCCACCTCACAATTTTGTTGTGAGAATCAAATTATTTAACCTGTGTAAAGCGCTTTGCAAATCTTATAAAAATATATAAGCCTATATAATAAACATAATATATAAAACAAATATAAATATATAAACACATGAATGCTAGCTATTATTATTATTAGCTATTATTCAGAGAAACATGATATTAGTATGAACTAAGGCAGAGTGTAATCAATGAACAAGCATTTACTAAGTGCTTCGTACGTGCCAGGCAATCTGGTAGGTACTGGGGATGCAAAAAGGCAAAAACAACAAACAGAATCAGCACCACATCCACACAGAAAGGAAGCTCAACGTTGAGTAAGCGAAAAACCAATAATGGTCCAGGGGAAGAGATGAAGTCATCTCTGCCCTTCCGCAGAGATGAGGGGACAACTAGAACACAACGTTGTACACTCTGGCAGGTTGCATTCATCTGTCAGGTTTTTTTTTTTCCTTTAATCACTTTTCTTCATTATGAGAGGGTTCACTTTTGGGGTGAGAGAGTATATATCCAGAAATCATTGATATAAAAACAAAAGACACCAACAAAAAAAAAAAGTATGGAAAAGCAATTAGTTTGTCACTTGCTAAGAATTAGGTTTTACAGATTTATTTTGGAATTCATGACCATATTAAGCTTTTAAGCATCAGAATATTATCTATTAAGCCTTTGAGGGATGTGCTAATCCCATGATGACTAATGTTCTGGCTTTTTCCAACAGTTCCTTAACTATTAGTCACCTTCATGCATGGATGCAGAGAAAAGTTAATTTCAAATCTCTTCTAACAGTGTATTTAACACATGTAACTTTTCAAAGGCCAGTAAAATTTCTGGGAGGTAGGAGAGCCATGCTCGCTATTAATAGACGCTCAAAACTTGTGTTTCAAATACCAGAAGGTTGGCAAAGACACTTTATCAAAGAGGAAGATTTCCTTGGTTTAACTTAAGGATGGTAACAAGAGCTAAGATGTATCTAATGCTTTAAGGCTTGCAAAATGTTATAGGTGGACAGGCAGATATAGATATATACACATGTACGTATATAATTTCATCAAAAAAATCACACTAATAATTATCACAGCCTTGTGATATGCCACCAACCACCATTATCTCCATTTTACAGAATAATAAACTGAGTCACAAAGCGATTGCGTGACTTGTTTAGTCATATTACTAATAAGTGGCAGAGTTAAAGACTCAAACCCAGACCTGACTCCAAATACAATACTCAGAATTCAAACATGCACAGGATCATCAGTTCATAAAATCAGAGATTTGGACAATTGGGTGAGACCTCAGAAAGCTAATCCAACTCTTTCATTTCACAGATGAGGAAATCAGACCAGAGAGGTTAAGTGACTTCTCCCCCAAGTCATAGGTATTAAGTGGCAGAGCTGGGATTTGAACCTAGGTTCTCTGAATGCAGAATTTGGGCTCTATCTACTTTATTGCTTTTGCCCCATTGTTTAAACTAGGTAATGCCAGATAACTATTTGAATAGATCTTGGCTTCCTTTGGGTCTAGTGGAATGAAAACAAGTTAGAACCACTTTCTCACCACCCTAATAAGTACACAAAGGCAGTTTCACCAAATTAGGATAAGCTTCACTAAGCCCCCAGTAGTCTTACTTATGAACCAAAAAGCAGATGATGATCCTTAAGTCCTGCACATCTCCATGTAAGCAATTCCAAACATTTCAAAAATGTTTCAGTGTTCAAATACTGCATTTCTGTTGAGGACTTTCACTACCAACTGAATCCGCTAACACCGCAAAACTCCACAGAGAATCAAATTATGAAGCCTCACAAATCCAGGCTGCCCGCATTTTCTTGTGCTCAAAAAGAGCTTCAAATTTTCCTGAATTTTATTCAAGCTGCCAACATTGCTAACTTGGGTGACAATTGGTCAAGCACCTTTCCAGATTGCTAACCCTAAAGAAGCAAAACCAGAATGAAAGGCCAAATAATTCTTAAAAACAAAACAAGACAAAAATCTGTCAGCATCCCCTTGGGCTAAAAAAGGCTGAAATCATTCAGAAGCTATCCTTGGAATGTAATGGCAGCTGTTACACTTGCACCATCATCTCACATGCCTCTGGTTCTTTCCCAAACTGGAGAAGTCCTCAGTCCATGAAGGAGTTCAGTTGATAAAATGCGAATGAAAACATGAACCCAACTGCTCTTTTCCTTAAATACAAACTGAGGAGCTTTGACCAAATATGAACTGCTTCCCAAGGAATGCAGAGACCATGCTCTCTTGATTGCACACTAGTTCCAGCAATACATGCCACCTGAACAGCATTTTTCCACACTCACTCCATTCAAGCCAAGGTATATGCCAACATGTATTTCACTAGATTGGTAGGGGGCATTGACTCATCCTCAGCAATTAGCCCAGGCACAACTCAGATTGTGGTGCTAAGCATTCTCATTCTAAGGGCTTCGGATCTCATCTAACACAATCCCTCCTTTTCACAGATGAGCAGGCTGAGGCTCCAGTAGTTTATGCAGTACCTTGGAGAGGCAGTATAGTACCAGAACAGATCACTTTTTCTAAGAGTGAAAAGACCTAATTATATGTTTAAATGGGCAAATCATCTCAGTGCCCCGAGCTCAGCTTCTTGTCTGTAAACTACGTCTCCCTACGCCTCATGGGGTTGTTGGTTAGAAAGCAATATTGTAAACTACAAAATGCCAAAAGAATTTGAGCTGTTGATAATGATTACTGAAGTTACAGAGTTCATGCCAGAGCTGGGATTAGAACCCAGACCTCTGGACTCCCACACATGCTAGTTCTTCTTTATATGGCTCTTTCCAAAGCTAAGGTCCAATGGAAAACCAAGGCTTCAACTCAAGCCATACATCAGGGGTTACCAGGAAGCAGTGTCCTGAGATGGCCAAGAGTACTACCAAGTTTTTTCTTTGGTTGCCACACTATCCTCACAGTACCAGAAACCATAAGAACTAAATACTCAGAGGCAATCTAGGACAAGTTTGGGGGTAGGTCCCATTGGAAAGGCCTTTTGTCAAGCACTTAGGGTCAAAGGATCAAATATTTAGAGCTAGAAGGGACTCAAGAGGCCATCTATTCCAACCCCTTAACTTTGCTGTGTTTGAAGTTTACCAGTGCCAATGTTCTTCTGCTCAGTGTCTGGCTACACATCTCTTAGAGGGGTTGAGAGCAAGTGTCTCAGGCCAAGGCATCAGTGGAGAGGAACAAAGTGGGACAGAATTCCACAAAACATACAAAGTAGACAAACAGTAAACTGAGCTGAGTGACCCTGGGCAAGTCACTTATCTAGACCTGCTTGAAATGTCTTTTTCTCTTTTCTCTCAAATTAGGACAGTGGCCTAAATGACCCTTCTCTCAAGGGCTTTAGGAGCCACAGACTCCGAACAAGGGGGAAAAAAGTGACAGGACAAAGAACAAAGGACAAAAGCTGGTTTGAAGAACTGAATCCAATTGTTCTCTCACTCAGACCCTGGGGAAATATGCCTTTAGGGAGTTTATAGCTTTCATCTGGCTTACTACCCCCTCAACATATTACAACACAGCCACTCGACAGCACTGCCAGTTCACCCTGTTCCTCCCCTTCTTACAAGTTAATTTTGTCTGGTGATGCAGTTGCCACCCATTAGGACTCAAACAGTTCAGGGTGGAAAACAGAGGCTGGAAGGGAAGAAATGCCAACATCAGCAATAACCCCGCCCCTTCTACCTACCCTCTCTCACAGCCTCCCTAAAGGACTGCTTCATGGGATAGGGTCTGTGTGTACAGACTGGCTGGGGTAGGGGGAGAAGACGAAAACAATTTGGCTATTTTAACTTCCAGTTCTTCAAATGCAGACCCAGAGGAATGATTCATGCCAAAACAAATCTTTGCAAATGAAAGCCCATATTGACAATGACTAAAAATAGATATGTAAACCTATTCACCCCAAATTAGCTCAGAGGGCTGCCTTCTCCACCAGTCCTCTTTTATCATGTTGGAAACCATACTGGTGCTCTGGGTGATTTAACCATGATATGCTGTAATGCTGTCCACAAGAGTGGCTTTTATAATTTTTAAAGAAAAAGGAACAACTATAAAATTGTGAAACAGATGAAATAAATCTCTAAATGATACTTCACAGGATACTAACAAAACACTCCAAGCAGTGACATTTTAAAGAATCTAATTTCTCCAAGCGTTAGCTGCTCTGTCAGCATAGATATTTCCCACGGAGACACTAGTCCTTTTTTTGGTTATGAGACCGACCCTTTCATTCAAGATCTTTCCCTCTACAGGAAACTTTGGACAAAATAACGCAAAGCCTGGTAAACAAAATGCCAATTGGGAGAAAACACAGGTATATATGCCTTAATGAGCACAATAAGGGCTATCTTGAAAGCAAAACATTGCACAATAAATGCTTTATTCCTGATTCGTTTCTGTAAGGGTAGAGATGTTGTTGCAGGGCAGGCCACACCTACTGCACTGGGCCATTTTAAGGGTACTCCTCCTGGAAACTGGGGATTATCTATCTGCTGAGGGGGTTCCCTTGGATTAGCAGGAGGTAGGCAATTATCTTTAGAAAGGACCCAATGGAAAAACGCTGCAGCACAGAGTTCTCTCCAGAGGCTTGTCACCATGGAAAAAGTTGGGGGGGGGAGACTGGGGAGCTACCCCCTCCCTGATTTTCATTAAGAAGCATATAGTCCCAAGATAGCTAAAGCAATTTCAAGATCCCATCCTGATGTGGCTTCTAAAGATCATTACTTGGGACACTGCTGCTGCTCCATGGATGTATCATTCACTTGAATGAGATCTGAGTTGTTTTTTTAATGGTCCCTTGACTATGGCTTGAAACTCAAAACTAATCCAGAAAATGGTATAATCTTGTAAAGGTTTTCATGTGATGTTACAATGACTTCAAAGAGACTAACTAGGAAACTACAGGAATAAAAGGAAATACACCTATCCAACAACATAGAGCATCGATATTAAAAACTGCCCACAATACAAGTAACTACAAATGAATCCTATTTTACAATGGTACCAGAAGGAGGGGAAGCTGTTGCTAGGCTGGCCATCTCACCCTCAGTTAACAAACTATGTGCTGTCACTGACTTGTCTAGGTAGGATACTAAATGGAGTGTCCTTTCTGTGGTTCTTCCTCTTAGAGAGTTTCAGTTCGTAGTTAGAGGATAGGTCACACGAAAACTTTTTTTGGGTGGGAAGTTTAGAGAGAACTGTTTCAGGATATTTCTATCCACTTGATTCTCCCATGATAAAAGTTAATTTAGCACTAGTTACCTGTCTCCAACACAACCAGAAGCAACTTAAGTTCCATTTGTTTGGCACTTATTAAGCATCTCCCCACTAAGATTCCTGTGATGCTTCTTGGTGAGGTGGGGAAGATGCAGGCAGCGTATTAGTGCCGGCAGGTCCTCTACAAGCTGGAAAGGCTTCCAGTCCTAACTGGTGATGCTACTTTCATTAGAGAACCATTCTAAATTCACCAAGGCTCATCTCCAGGTTGCTTGTGAGAAGGTGACTTTTTCAACCACAGCAATTCTCAAAGATCATCTATTAAGTTAGATAGAAAGGCTACACTCTGCATTTGTGGAAGGAATGCCCACACTTATACACTGCAGATCCCTGAAGTACTAAAGTCTAAATAAAGCACACAGAGTCTGTTAGGCCATGTGCCTAGGGACTGTCATTGCTCAACTCTTACACCGCTCCTTGTATTCATGCCTGGAAATACAATAACTGACGTGTTATTAAAAAAATGTTCTAAAGTTTGACTAGTGCTTTAGACATCTCATTTGAGTCTTTCACAGTCTTGTGAATTAAATACAATGGGCATATTTTCCCTCATTTTGCAGATGTAGAAACTGAAACACAGTTATGATTACGATTTGCCCATGGTCACAGCTAGTAAGGGTCAGGGGAAGGATATGAACACAGGTCTTCCTGTCCAGTTCAGCACTCCACCCAATGTTGACACAATGCACAGGCTGGCCTAACTCTTAGCATATTAGAAAGTAAGAGCTGAATACCCATTCCTATTAAAAACACTAGAAAGCATAGGAATAATGGAGCTTTTCTTAAAATAAGTGTCTATCTAAAACCAAAAGCAAGCATCATCTGTAATGTGAATAAGCTAGAACTCTTTCCAATAAGATAACAGGTAAAACAAGGATGTCCATTATCATCATTATTATTCAATATTGTACTAAACATCCACATTTTAGCAAAAAGAAAAAGAAATTGAAGGAATAAACACAATGAGGAAACAAAGCTATCACTCTTTGTAGATGCTATGACAAACCCCAGTGAACCAAAAAAAAAAAAAAAATCACAACAATTCAGCAAAGTTGCAGGATATAAAATAAACTAACATAAAACATCAACATTTCTCTCTATATCTACATATACATATATATACATAGATATACATAGATATAATATACATATATATATATATCTCTAACGAAATGCAACAGTAAGATATAGAAAGAGAAATTCCACTCAAAATAACTACAAAGAGTTATAAAGTACTTGAGAATGCTCTTGCCAAGACACACAGGGACTCAATGAACACAATTAGAAAATATTCTTCACACAAAGGAAAATCTAAATTATTAGAGAAATACCAAGTGCTCACAGGTACACAGAGCCAATATAATAAAAATAACAATACTACCTAAATAATTTATTCAGTATCATATCAATCAAACTACCAAGGAATTACTTTACAGAGCTAGAAAAAATAACACCAAAATTCATCTGGAGTAACAATATCAAGAAGTTCAAGGGAATCCATTTTTTAAAAATCCGAAGGCAGACAATCAGCTCCAGCTCTCAAACCACACCACAAAGCGGTAAGCATTAAAATAATTTCATATTAGATAAGAGTAGTTCATCAGTGGAACAGATTAAGTACACATCATGCAGAAGTAAATGATCACAGTAACCCAGTGTTTGATAAACCCAAAGATCCCAGCTATTGGACAAACACTGCTCGGAAAACTCAAGAATATGGCAGAAACTAGGCAAAGATCAACATCTCACACCATATACCAAGATAGGCTCAAAAGAACTTAGACAAAAAGGGTGTCAAAAGCAAATTAGGGGAGCATGGAAAAAATTACCTGTAAGATCTAAGGATAGGAAAAGATTTCATGATCAAGTAAGAGATATAGAAGTTCACAAGAGGTAAAATGGAAATTTTTGATAAAATGAAATTTAAAAGTTTTCTCAAAAATAAAATCAATGGGGCCAAAATTAGAAGAAAAGCAGGAAATGGAGAGGGAGATAATTTTCGTAGCAAATCTCTGATAAAGGTCTTATTTCTCTAACATATAGGAGAACTGAGCCAAGAGCCATCCCCCAACTGCTAAATGGTCAAGGGATATGAACAGTTTTCAGAGGAAGAAATCAAAGAGATCAATAGTCATATGGAAAAATGCTCGGAATCAGAGAAATTAGAGAAATGCAAATTAAACCAACTCTGAGGTACTACCTCACACCCATCAGATTGGCGAAAATGATAGAAAAAGAAAACTAAAAAATGCTGGAGGGGATGTAGGGCAAATAGGTACACAAACATACCCTGGTTGGAGCTGTGGACTAGTCCAACTATTCTGGAGAACAGTTTGGAAATGTCCCACTACAAGGCCTATATCTCAAAGAAATTAAAGGAAAAGGAAGCAAATGTACAAAAGTATTTATAGCACTTGAGTAGCAAAGAATTGGAAACAAAGGGGATGCTCATCAACTGGAGAACGGCTGAACAAATAATATAATAAAAAGGTGATGGAATACTATTGTGCTGTAAGAAATTTTTTTTTTTTCAGAAAAAATTGGGAAGACCTGTATGAACTGATTCAAAGTGAGCAGAACCAGAACGATTTATACAGTAAAAATACTGCAGATTAACAACTGTGAAAAACTTAGCAGTTCTGATCATTACAATGATCCACTTCAATTCAAAAGGACTCACAACTGAAAATGCCATCCACCTCCAGAAATAGAACTGATGGACTTGGAATACAGATCGAAGCAATTTTTTTACATGTTCTTGTTCTTATTTTTCCAGAACATGACTAATGCAGAAATGTTTTAATGACTTCACATGTATAAAGGGTATTGTAATTCTTACCTTCTTAATGAGTGGGGGTGGGGGTAGAGGGAGAGAATTTGGAACTAAAAATAAAAATAAAAATTGAATTTTCTAAAAAGAGTTATAGGGGTAGCTAGGTGGCACACTGGATAGAACACTGGCCCAGGAATCAGGAGGAGCTAAGTTTAAGTCCAGCCTTAAACACTTACTAGCTGTGTGATCCTGGGCAAGCCACTTAATCCCAATTGCCTCCAAAAAAAAAAAAAAGAGCTGTAAAAACACAAAAAGTTTTTTTTTTTTAAAAGAATGATTTGGAACAACAAAAGTAAATATAAATATGATTTTATCATATTCCAGGCTCCAAATAAGATTATTAGTGTCCCTTAGCTAAGTGGCCCAGAGGACAGAATCTGGAGCCTGGGGTCAAGAAGGCCTGAGTCCTAGTCACCATATTTGTTGTGTGACTCTGGGGCAAGCCACTTAACCATCCCCTGGCTCAGTTCCCTTAACTGTTAATTGGAGATCCTAGTATCACCCACCTCACTGAGTTGTTGCAAAGATCAAATAAGATGTCCATAAAACAGCCTTATAGTTGTTTCAATGCTTGTTCATTTCCCCCTCCCATCTTTACCCACTAGCTGTCAGTCAGTTAGCCTCTCAACACTAAATTTCTCCATGTGTCAGTGGGTATGAGGTAAAGTATGAAGAAACTCCTTCTCACAATGCAGGCCTACATTTTCACTAACACTTAAGAGTCTCAGAAACTTGCCTGAAGTCATACAGCTAGGTATGCATCAGCAGGGAGATGTCAGTTCAGGTCTTCCTGATTGCAAAGCTGGGTTCTAACCACCCCACCACACACTGCCTCTCTAAAATGAAGATACTAACACGAATTGTTATATAAGTAATAAAATGAAGGTACTACTTACCTCACAGGGTTTATGTTAAAGATATATAAAATGCTCATTTATTTGATTTTTTAGAACTGGAATGGGCTATAAGTTGTTATCCCTAAAGCTACTGGTAACTTCTAAGAAATAATCAAAGCACTAGGCAGAGAAAAAATGGGTGCGGATGACTATATAGTTACGAGACGTTGCCCTTGCCTGGCAAGAAGTCCTTGGGTCCTCTACACCAGAAGTGTCAAACACAATCTCAATGCTGTTGGCAATGCTCCCGAGTGTTTCCAAACCAGATTAAAATGTAATTGGGAAATATTTAGCAAAATAAATAAAAACACAATAGACTATGTTTTAACATGAGGCTTTCATCATGCAGCCAGGCCAGCATGATCCTGGTTGAGTGCTACCTCTCCCTTCTATTGGATTTGACACCATTGCTCTAAACTTCCAAAGAAAGAACCTCATCCCTTCCAGTACATACATTTTATACTTTTCAAAAACACTTTCACACATTATCTCAGCCAACTTTCACAATGATCCTAGTGAAGGGGGACCAGGTGTTACCTGTGTTTTAAAGAAGAAGTGGACACTTAGGACAACTTGCTCCGAGTCAGTAGAGTACTGGGGTGGGGGTGGGGGGGGGCGGAGCACACACTAAAGGAAACATGTCTCCTGGCCCAAGTCTTGGGCTTTTTCCATGACCCTCATCATTTTAACATCTTAAGCACAGCAACCTCTGAACTCTCTCATACCATCATCATATCTAATGCTAACATTTAAATAGAGCTTTAAGATTTGCAAAGCACTTTACAAATATTTCATCTTACCCTCAAACCTACCCTATCCTCACATACATGCCATTATTACAGATTAATCAAATTGACCAGGGCCACATGGCTAGTGTCTGAGGCAGGATTTGAACTCAGGTCCTCCTGACTTTGGGCCCAGTATCCAATCCCCTGTGACCCCTAGCTACATCAGCTACTTCGGTTTAGGGATGAGCTTTGCTATGCTAAACTCAAAAGATTATTCCCTACATTACAGGGCAAAATGATTTAGCCACCTTCCAACGGAAGAAATGGCATCTACCCTCAGAGCATACAGGAGAATGTAAAAAGGGAAAACAGAGTTTGAATAGTCAGTCAAACTTAGCACCCCACCCCATCCCTCAAAACACACTGCAGGCTCTCCTATCCCCATGTTTTACCTCACACCATTCTCTCCAGCCAGAATAGTCCTCCACCAAAATTATCCTAAGGCCCAGCTCAACGCTTGCCTTTCCCTCCTCAAACCTGCCCTAATCACTCCCAACGTGGGGCAGTTCCGCCACCTTAGAAGTCAGCAATCATCATCTCTACAGCTCATACAGGACTTCACGTGTATAGCTACTTTCCTAATTATTTTTGTAGATGGCATCTCACCAGTTAGACTGAAATCTTCCAGAGGGTGGAGACTTTCAAACATGGTAATACCTAGAAGGCTTAGGCCCCAAGGCCCTGCCCAATAGAATCATTCAAAAAATGGAAAGACTCGGCTAAGTACCAGACACAGGAAGAAATATCAGGCAGCCTTGCTGAAATAATCACCACAAAGATCTCCTCTATAAAAAGAACCTGCTAAATTCCAGTATGAGCGTCCCCAATAGAATGCTTGCAAGAGGTTGCTGAAAATAGGAAAATATTGTTGATGGTTTTATTGGAATTTCCTAATGATGATGGACACCATGCTACCTGCTGGCAAGGGGGAATAGGGCAAATGAGGGCAAGTGGTAAAGGAAAGAGTGTGTAGTTTGATAGCAGGAGACCTGGGTTCAAATTCTGCCCCAAAACATTTTATCTAGCTGCATGACTATAGAAAAGTTAGAACTGCTCAAAATCCTCTCTCCTTGTCTACAAAATGGAGATGATCCTTGCACTACCAATGAAAGAAAACTTGAATTACCTGGATCACATGATTATAGTGAGGAAAATGTCACATAACTCTAATAGCAGAATATAAATTTGAATAAATCATCTAAATGAGGGGTAGGAAAAGGCAGGTAGAATTTTTTTCAAACATCTTGAGACTCAGAAAAAACTGTCTTCTTTGTATGTGACAAATTTTATTTCAAAAGGTTGAGTCTTGGGGGACTTAGGGGAAGATTATAATGGACATGAAGGGCAAGGATCAACAGAAACACTTTAAATGTCTACTTACAAAGTGAAGGGCCTGAAATGTTTGTAGAAGGTTGTCCAGAAAATGTGAAATGGATATTGAAAATACCAGAATTTATCATCAAGAAAACAGTGGATTATGGTTAATTGAAAAAAATGCCCTCATTAATCATTCTCCTAAAGCCAAGGCACTCTTCTGGCTAATAAGGGCCAATCAGAAACCTCCTTTATTGACAACTGGTTTTCATGTCATTTGCTTCTTCCTTTTCCCTCTGATTTAAGTGAGACTTTTTATTTTTACTTCCATATACAGCAGATGGATCTTTTTTTCCTGCTGACTTTTTATAGTTTCAGATGTAAGGGGGAAAATGCCTTTAGCAAATGTTACAAACAAGCTCTATCACCCTGGGCAGGTTACAGTGCCTCTTTAACTTCAGGTGTTTTCATCTGTAAAATGAGAGGGCTGAATTAGATAATCAGGCTGGTCAGTTTTGTTAAGTGACTAACTCTTCTACCTTATGGTCTTAATCATTCCAGACAATTGCCCCAAGAAAAGTTATTATGGTCTTTGGGCATGAATTAAAAGCATACATGCTCATTAAAAACACGCACACCAGACTACAGTCCATCCACAGTTAATTGCTGTTGCAATGGGAGTTCTCACTGACTCCATGGCATCAGATTCATAAGCAGCCACTCAGGTTACTTTTTCTCTATGGCCAGGGGAAAGTATGACTAAGCAAGGTTACTCATCTATCAAAAGCTCACTGCAGAGTGCCAGAGGAGTAGCTGTCTCTTCTTGGACTTAGAATCCAGCACAGCAGACTCAATGTCTTTGAACAATTTGCTTGACATCATTCAGAGCCCCTTTCCTTTTAGCTAAGTAAGGAACCTGACCAAGAGAACATCCAGCATCTTCTCCAGCTGTAAAATCCAAACAGTGTAAGGATCTCATTAGCAAACACTAACTTAGACACTATGAGTCTTTTGAAGTTTGTTTTGGTTCTGGGCCAAGGAAGGCAGACTCATGAAGGTCTAGCTAATCTCAAGTCTTGGGGTGGAGAAGCAGGCAAAGGAACTGCTTATAACAAATGAGTGTGTCACTGCTATAATTAAACCTTCTGTGGAGCTGACTCTAGCTCATCAGTTTTGGTCAACATTAATGAGGGAAGGCAGCAATACAGAAAATACTAAATAATTTACATGTAATTCTTCCCATCCAACTTACCTCCTTAATGATGTTTCTTTTAATTGGGCCATAAGCATTTCACAACACAGAACTCAACTTATTCCCAAAATCCATCTATCTTCTAAACTTCCTAATTCTTACAGTATACCAACATCCTTCCAGTCTCCCAAGTCCAAAGCCTCTCTTGTCCTCCTGGACTCCTCAACTATGACTCACCTCATATATTCAATCAATTGCTAGATCTTGTTTCTCTCTCCACCTTATCTCCCTTTCTCTCCACTGCTGCTTCTGTAGTTCACAACCTCATCACCTCTTACCTAGTCTACAAAATATTACAAGAGCTTCCTAATTGTTTTCCTTGTGCCAATCTTCACACAGTGCTGATGATTTTCCTTGAGGACAGAATTAATTATGACATTTTCATATTCAGGGAATTTTTTGGCTCTGTGGTCTCTAAAATAAAACATAAATTCCCGTCATTTAAAACCTTTACAACCTGGGCCCAATGTACCACTGCAGTCTCATTGCCGCCATCTTGCACATGCAAGTCCAGTAAACCTGGCCTTTTTGCTGCTCTGCTTGTGCGCTGGCCATCCTGATGGCCCTCTCCCCATACCTGGAAAGTACAGCCCTCCTAACCTCTGCCTCATGAACACGAAATCTTTCCAGGTCCTTCCTACCCATAAGTGCTACTGCTCCTCACCCTAAAACCTACAACCTAAGGTACTTACACTCCAACATGTTTTCTCCCAATGTAATGGAAGCTCCTTAGGACAGGGGACTTGTCTTTGTATCCCAGGTATGTAGCATAATGACTGACACTGGTAGGTGTTTATGTTTGTTGTTGACTGGCATAATCAGCACTGGCCTTATCTGGGTCTAGCTTTTCTACTGATTAATTTCAATGACCTTAAGCCAATAACTTCATCCCACTGAGCATCAATTCCCCACACCTGTGAATAAACAGTATTAAATAGCTCTCTAAAGGTGCCTTCCACCTCAAAAATTCTACAATCCGACAATATGCTGTTTGGAATGCTACTTAGCTGTGTGGTGCCAAGCAAGTCACTTAATCTCTCAGCTCACCAGGCAACTCTCTGAAAGTTTACCTGTCAGTAGTTTCTTGATCTTACACCAATGAAATCAAACATATGGAATTCTTTTTTTTCAAAATCAAGAGGGTCATGGCTCAGCAACAAGCTGTAAGACACAGCCAACTTGAAATCTAAAACCTGCTACAGATACTCCATGCATGAATAAGCGGAAATTGATGCTATGAGTTTATAAATCATGTTGTTATAAGCTGCTGATCATTTACCTCAATTTTAATTTCCTGGGGGGGAAAACCCCCCTCCTCAAACATCTCCAATGTTATGTACAAATAGCAACTCATTTCTTACTGTGTCAAGGAACTTGCTGTATAAGACTTTTAATTTTTGAAATATTGTTTTACAAAGAATTTCAAAATTTCTACACTATAGAACTATTTGTCTTTCTTGCACTCTCTGTTGTATGGATTTAGTATTCCAAAGAAATTGTCACTAGTCCCAGAAATACAGACTTGGTATCCTTGGAAACCTTAAAAGAAAGGAAGAACTTCTCAAGTAATAAGGTACATTGCTAATTCGAAAAATATTTCATTATTACTAGGGTTCAAGCCTAAGGAGGCAATAGGGAAGAACGGAGACACAGAATGAGAAATAAGGCTGTTTTAACTTTCTCACTAAAATTTTTGTCTCCCAAAATATTTTACAGGAAAGCACAAAGCAAGTCAATAAATATGATGCATACTGCCACTTACTTCTCACACTGAAAAGTGGTGTGGTAAGTTCAGTAAACTCAAATAGCCTGTGGAACTGAGTAACATTTGAACTGTAATCCACTAATAAGCAAATGCTTGCTCTAGGGAGAATTTTTGGACACATTTACTAGCTGTGTGACCTTGGGCAAGTCGCTTAATCCCAAATTGCCCTGCCTTCCCCCCTCCAAAAAAAAAGAAATAGTGAGACATTTAAAAACATACCCTTAACAAACATACTAATGGGTACAAAGGTGTCTACAATGACTCCCACCTACCTTTCCACTCCTATCTAATATTACTCCCCATTCACTCTCCATTCCAGGCAAATGGACTAGCTGTTCCTTAAAATATGGCATAGATACACGTTGTTCAAGAAGTCTGTCTTGATACTATGCCTACCCTTCCCAATTCTTAATTCTCTTTCAAAATTATTTCTTGTATTACACTTATCTGTGGTCCTAATGCAAAGTGCTTAATAAATGTTTTGTGGAAGTTGTTAACTACTGAAATTGTTAACCAAGGTGCCCCTTCAAAGGTGTGACCCTAGGGGGATATATGTTTTACTACAACAATGTGGCCACTGCTCAATATACATCCAGATCTTTGGAATCAGCTTCACAAACCATCTATCATCTTCATTAAAAAAAGAAAAAAGAAAAACTCCTGATTGCTTCAGGCACATTCTAGCTTTTGACTAGCAAGTCTTAATCATCAACAACCTACCTTATTCACCAGGTTGGCTCCAGGTACATTCTGCTGTTTCTCTCCCCACCCCCACCCCCAATTAAAACACCCTCAATGAAAAATGAAGTGCCACTACTGAAGACAGTAAAAGGAATGATCTGGAGGATCTAAAAGCATTTCCACAGAAGTTCCAAAAATACACTGGGTGTTGTTGGGTAAGCAGTAATTTTGAATTCTATAACAATTCCTTCAGAGGAAATACTTAAATGAATAATTTTAATTTTTTCTTAAGTCATTACTTTATAATCATATTACATTTTTCTGATAACAAAGATTAATCTATCATCTACACATAAGTAGTATCCTTCCTCTTCCTGGATCTTTTTCCCCTTCCCCATAGGGAAAAAAATTTTATTTACCAGATAAAATGTTATGCAAAGGCCAAGCAAGACGAAAAATAGGTCTATGCTTCTCCCTTCTTATTAAGTACTATGCAGGGGATAAAAAAGTGAAAAGATACAGGCAATGAAATTAGATGAGGAAGGGACAGTAAAGAGGAAACCAACAATACAGCAGGACAGAAATAGTTATGAAATGACAAAATAATCAAAGATGTGCATCACCCTCTTGAGCCAGCTCCTGAATCAGATTGTTTCGTGAAATTTCTCCTAGGGATATATTCTACCTTCTAGGCAAAAAGATAACACCAGTTACCAAAAAGCTCAAACCAATGATCTATTTGTCCCAATCTCTAAAACATGGTAAAAAAAAAATCACATACTTAAAGCAATTTGTTTCTACTTTAAAAGAAATTTAGAAAGTTCCATTTATCTTCTTTCGAAGATTGAAAAAAGAAATAAAATTTTTTAAAATGTCCCTAATCTACATCTTCTTTAATTATGTCAAGGGTACTGCCATTTTTCCAGTCACCCAGGTTTGCAATGTTGGGAGTAGTCTTCCAACTTTTCCCATTCTTTCACCCCACATGTCATCAGTTCAGTAGCTTTCTTGTCAATTCTATATTCAAATCATCTCCCATATCTGTACCCTTCTCTCCAATCACAGGACCACCAACCAAGTTCAAGATCTCATTACCTCTTGCCTGGACTCTTGTAAAAATAGCCTAAGCAGTCTCTAAACTTCAATTAAGTCTGTCCTCTCTCCAATACTCCTCTACTCTTACTTCCTACTACTTTTAGGATCAATTAAAATTCATTTGAAATTTAAGGAACTTGACAATATGGTTCCAAATCTACTTTTCCAGTCTTACACTTCACTCCTCCTTCATGCACTTGAGTCCAGCCAAACTGGCCTTCTTGAAGTTCTTCACACACAACATAATCGCACACCTCTCATCCCTGTCTTTGAATGGAGTATTTTCCTTGTCTGGCACGTACACCCTCCTCAATTCTGCCTCCTAAGCACCCCTACTTTCCTTGAAAACTCAAGATTTTGTTCCCCTCCTATATATTTTCCTGATCATCACCAGTTGCTGCTTATTCAAAAAATAAAATTACCTTGGATTTACTTCGTATACATTCCACACACGGATAAAGAACATAACTTCTTATTCCCAATGCCTACTACATAAGTAGTTGTTTCATAGTAGTAGTTTGATAAACTTAAATGATCCACACATAGAATCCTTGATACCTGGCAGCTCCAATTTATAACACTGAACTGGCTCATATTATCAACTTGGGCACTTAGAACAAATAATCAGCCTTGTCAGCCTGTTTCCAGATACTCTGATAAACTTGTAGTCTCATCAATATTATTGTTCATAACCATACCATCTCATCTTATGCAACTCTTGTTCATGTTCCAAATTCTGGACAATTCTCCATGGGGTGTTCCCTCAAGATACTTGAGTTTTAAAATATAACCGAATTTCACGCAGTCACTGTATCGTTTAATCCCCACTTGACACTTGAAGGAACAAAATATTTATTAAGCACTTAGTATCTAGAAAGCACTATGCTAAGCATCTAGGATAGAAACAGAAAACAGTCCCTGCTCTCAAGCTCATGCTAATGGAGGAAGTAACACATAAAGAAGATTGTAGCTACAAATCAGACGGAATGATCTCATGGTTCTCAAGGTGCAGCAACAAAGCAGAAACAAAAATGGTATCAGTTATGATGCTGAAACATCGGACAGCACCAAGGGCTTTGGTGGCAACTTTCTTGGTGGGGGGTGGAGGGGGTAGATCTTCAAAACTGTGGTTGCAGCACATTTAGGAAGTTTCCAGGCTGGATCTCCACAGGGGTAGATTCCCAGGATTATGGCAGAGGACCCCAAAGCTCTTGAGTTCAGAGTCCTGGGGATATCTCCAACAGGTATTAAATGAAATGATGGTCAGGGTGGTTGTGGTGGTGATTCAACTGGCCATGATCAGCCTAAGTCCTTTTCTAAACACTTTCCTCTTAATAAAGAGTTTATTCAGCTTCTTCTGGGTATTTTTATGGGTGTTATACTGTAGCATACTTCCTTCTATGATATGCCTCATTTTTCAGTGACTGTGTTATTCCTCTTTCACTACCATATAACATCAGTAGAGAAATATAGGATTTTTATAGCCATGTTTCACACCAAAGTCAGTAGTCCCTAAACACCCCACACAACTTCCTAAAGCCCACAATCCTATTCAATTCTAAGACTAGTTTACTGACCATTTGCAATGTCTGTCCAAGAAACATATATTACCATAGGAGCAGTTCTATGGGCTCTTCATTTCAATGCCTATCAGTGTAGAAAGTAGGCATTTTCCATCCTGTTTGTCTACCTCTTCAGTGGTTAAGAAAAACCCATAGAGTCATAATGAATTGGGGGGGGGGGAGCATATGAAGGGGAAACAGGAGGCTGTACAAATAACACAACATCATCCATAAACAGAATCATCTGGAGAATTTCATCAACCATGTCTCAATCATTTGGACTCTGCACTGGATATTCTGCATGATAGTGGTAAATGTCCTATTCCTGGCTTGACAACAGCACTGGGGGGTTGCCAAACAAAATCCTATGTTGATGCATCTTTCAAAGAATTTATTTTTTCAGTCACTGGAGAGGTCTTGCTGGAATAGCTTTAAAAGTTTCACTTGTCTCACGAATGTTTTTTCCTCTAGTCAAAAGAACTTATATTCTCTGCATCTTTCATTCTATTGACTGTAAAGATGAGGTCAACTATAGAATATTGTTTGCAAAAGCTGTCTGTTCTACCTTCATCAAACATGTCTGGACACACACACACACACACACACACACACATACTCTGATTTTATGGAAATGAGAAAGTAGGCAAACAGATTTTCTTGATTGCTCTTATTTTTGCTGTAATGCTATTGTGCTTTCTTCAGAACAGGCCTATTTTGTATATGATCCTCTTCCTATTTTGTTTTCTTCAGTGCCAGTTTTAAATTCTTATGTGGCACACTGCAAATAGCAACATTCATGTATCATAATATATTTTAAGGTCTTCTTTTATCTCTCCCTAACCTATACAATTTCTCCAGTTGCCTGGCTCTTCTATAACACTAGTCACATGCCAAATTTTTCAAATGTACTGATAAATTTTGCAGAACTGATTTCTTCTTCCTCTTTTAGTTTAAAATAAATTCTTTTTTATAAGGGATAACCGTATGGACAGGCAAGAGAGGGATACAAGGAGAAATCTAGGTAATGTCAAAACAATACCAATTAAAGTCTATTTTTTTAAAAGCTCTAATTCACATTTTTGAAAATGGATAAACATTGACAGAAAGTTATATTATTAAATCATAGGTGTATTTTAGAAACACAGGTACCAAATTCTTTTTTCCTGAGTAACAGTGGGAAATGAATTCTAACTTCTGAGGCAGCCTGTAAGATTTGTAAGTTTTACAACCTATTGAGAGAAGCAATATAAATATCACTACCACTCCCCCCACTTCCAGTCTCCATTAGATCTAAATGATATACCATGAGTCACAAAGCCAACAGGTGCCAAGACTATAACTGAAATCAAGGACTTTCCCGGTTAACCATGAAAGCTATTTTCACTCTCTTATTCCTTGGTTTTGCCTTCATTTGTTATTCAAGGATGATACATGGATATAAGACCTGACTTCAAATCCTGCTCCAGACACTTACTAGTTATGTGATCATGAGCAAGACACCTAACTTTTCAGCCTCAGTTTCTTCACCTGTAAAACAGGGATAATAGTATTTACCTCACAAAGTATGCAATGCACTTTGCAGAGCTTAACTTGGCTACTGCCACTAAAGAACCACACTTTGCTGTCTTTTAATGACAGCTGTAAATGAGATCACCTGTTTTGTGTTTTATCTATGGGCCAGGGGAAATTAAAGCTAGGCTTGAGTTTTCTCCCCCCTCCTCCAAAACCCTTAGACTATGTGGGAAAATAAGTTAAGACATAAAAAACCACTAAACCTAAAAGATGGCAAACACTATCCACTAACCCTACACACGTTTTAACCTAAGAGAAATAATAATTATTGTATAGTGCTTTAAGGTTTGCAAAGCATTTGTTTAGCATGTTACCTTATTTGACAATAACTCTGACCTGTTATTATCCCAGTTGCATACATGAAGATACTGAAGCCAAGAGCTTATTGATTTGACCATGGCCTCAAATGTGTTAAGTGTTTCAGAAAGCATTTGAACTCAGGCCTTGCTGACTCTACGTCCAACATTACTCACTCCACAACCTAACTACTGTTTACACTACTCCCATGAAGGACCCCAATCGATCCATCCCTGACTATTGTGTGATATACTCTTATCCATGCCCACCTGTAAATACAATGTGTAAGTCCACTCAACATTCAGGTAAGTATTTTCTCTCACTCTCTCCGTTGCCTCATTGCCTGCTGAAGGAAACAGCGGTTTATTGGTTACCTATTATTTGTTTATACACAGGGCCATGGGATTATATATAGATCATAGATTTGGAAAGGATCTTACAGCTTATCTAGTCTGATCTTATTTTGCAGATGAGAAACCTCGACGTCCAGGGGAAATGATTCATCCGCAATAAGCAAAGTTACTAGGCTTTTTTTTTTTTTTTTGGATGGAGGAGAGAGTGGCAAAGGTCTACTTCCACAGAAATGGACCAGTAACTTCGTTGGTGTAGAATAAAGAAACTCCAACTATCTCTACAGACAGGCTCTCCAGTTTACAGGCTATACAGTTAAAAGTTGCAGGGGACATCCTCTAAATCACACAAGTCAGTTTCAGAGGCAGGAATCAAGCCCAAGTTTCCCTAACATCAGTTTTATACATTACCCCATGCTGCCACACCTCAGGAGCTCAATTTGGCATCCACATGACTAAACCATCTTTTCCCTTCCAGGCACGCATTTCTGGTGATATGCTTTACACATTGTTTCTCCTGAAAAACTTATCATTTATGTGTTGCAACCTGTTCATACCTTTGAGTGACGTTCAACTTCAATTATTCAAAAACTATAGTATTCTTACAGTCACATATCACAAGAAGGGTAATGGTGTTAAAAGGAATAACTGAAATAGCTGCACCTTTCCTAAAGTATTCTGGCCTTTCTTGTTCATTTCTGGGTCCATTTCAATGTCCACTAGCACCATCTATCCAAGTTATATGGATTGACTGATAGTCCAGGCAACAGGTATGCTTCATCCACTCAGTTTTTCCTATGTGGATATTATACATCTCATTAAAGTGGCTCCATGATGTTCTGGGAGTTGATACAAATAGACAAGACATCTGGAAGTACGTTCTCCGTCTAGAGGGAAAACTTCTTATATTTAGACTCAACAATATTGGATGTCCTCCATTACACCTTTAATAATAATAAACCTATTTTGTGCTTTACTTAATATAAGTAAGAAGGCTTAACAAAACTATCACAATTGTTACTTATTTTAAATGAGATGACCTGTTCTACCAAATCAAATGCTTTTTTTAGTCATACAGTAATTAAGCAGTGAGATTTTGTATTCCCTATATACCGTTCAGACAACTGTGTATAACTACAAAGAAATGGTATACAGTAAATACTCTGTATTTGTAATTAAGGATGCCCTGATACAGATTCTCATAAAATTCTGTAGAGATGAAAGAGTAGATAAATAGGTCAGTCAGTAGTCAAATTGTCTTGCAACATCACTTAATAAGTTCCAAAATTTCTCCTGTAACTTTAGCGTATTTCTATACTTCAGGTAACATGACAGTCAATGCTGCAAACCCTTCAAAAATGTCACCTTCTGGCCATACTTGTATATATATTTAGTCTAGTCCAACAACATCTACAATGGTTGCTTTTCTTCACTAACATTTAGTTTCCAAATAGAAGCACATCCAGGATGCAAACATGGTAGGTCCACCAACCTCTATGATCAAAAGTTTGCAATAAAAATCTTGGCGATAATCTCAGGTATTTTTTTCTGTCATCTATTTATTTTCATCTTTAAAAAGCCCAAGGGATTTAAATTGTCAATTTAGTCTCCTGCCTCTCTAAACTTGTTACCGCCATTGGTTCAACCATATGTGTTTTATGAAATGCTACTACCCATAACCTTCCATGTCTTTTAGAAGTTTATATACTGAACTAGCATAACACTTGGCTGCCACATCTTTCTGTTTGACAAGGAGATCAACTGTTTACTCACAGAGTGTTACGCTCTCCTCTATGGCAACTGATTGATGCCAATAAAACTTCTTTAGAAAAATGGCAATATCTTATTTTAACATACCTTCTTCCATTCATTTTCCACTTTTCAGTATCGAAAGCTTAAGTCAGGTTAAAGAAAGGTTTTTCTTTTATTTTGCAATAATTTGCTTTTAACAAGTTAATGGATCTAACGTTCAAAGAGTTGACTACGGAACATCTCCCACATTAGCTATGAGTCATTTCATGTCTCTTAAAACACGATTGAAATCATTTCTCTCATTTGGTCTTACCCATGTCTAATGCCTCCCACTTCTTTTCTCAAAATAATTTTTCATAATAAAATGGTGTGAGGCTTCTATGTAGTCTGTCTTTGGCCTTTCTGACTTTTTGATCCTCAAATGTATTTTTCAAGTTGGGGGAGGGATTCTTTCCTATGCATTCATGAAACATCGAAGTGATATGTTGATTTAACTTGGGAGAATGTATACCTCTTTTTCCTTTGTGAATATACATGGCAATTTTCCTTCATAGCAAGACTTTTGCAAAAATGTTTCATTAATTCTAGAACAAGATGACCAAATATCCCATTAATTGAGCTTCCTTATTGGCTTTTGGACATGAGTAAAACCAATTCTGCCAAATGCTTTCTTTGCCCTTCCAAGAACCTATAAAACATCCTTCTACTTAGCTACAAACTCTTTCTTTCTTCTTAAGTTTGATTCATAGCTCAAAAGTCAAAATCAATAAGATTAAATCTTAGTAGAATGTCTACTCATAGGTCATTAGATAAGGATCTCATATTTAGAACACCAAGAGCAAAGCAGATATTTACAGACTGCCTAAACTATGATTCTTAGTACATTCTGCTCTGTTACAATTACTCTGGAACCATTATTGCAGGAAAAAAAGTCATGTGGGATTGAAGGTCATTTTTTACTTTTCTCATTATTATTCTTCCAGGACCAATTATATAATTTTTTTCTCTAAACAAGTTACAGTTGTGATTTTATGCAAACACCTTTGTTACCACTTATCTGTAATGAATCACTTTATCTCCAATAAAATATATTTAACTTTATTATTTTTTGTTATTTGGGGCACACAATGTCCAATACCTCCCGATTCTCCTCTCCAAGTGTTCATGACCTATAGGCATGAAGTACCTGAATAGTCTATACAACATTGATCTTTTATTTCTTAATCCTGAACCATATTGATAGTTTCGCTAATACTGAACCAGACTTGCATTCCTGGAATAAATCCTACCTGGTCATAGTTGTATTTGTGATAAGTTGCTGCAATCTTTTTGCTAATATTTTATTTAAAACTTTTGCATCAACATTCCTTAGGGAAATTGGTCTATAATTTTTTTTCTCCATTTTGACTCTTCCTGGTTTTAAGTATTAGTACCATATTTGTGTCATAAAAAGAATTTCATAGGATTCCTTCTCCTATTTTCCCAAAGAGTCTATAAAGTATGAGAATTAATTGTTCTTTAAATGTCTGATAATATAATTGATATCAACAACAAAACTAGCAAAAAACCATATGATTATCTCAATAGATGCAGAAAAAGCTTGACAAAATACAACACCCATTCCTATTAAAAACACTAGAAATATAGGAATAAATGGAGTCTTCCTTAAAATTTTAAGTAGCATCTACCTAAAACCATCAGTAAGCATTATATGTAATGGGTATAAACTAGATGCATTCCCAATAAGATCAGAGGTGAAAAAAGGATGTCCATTATCATCCCTATTATTCAATTTGGTACTAGAAATGTTAGCTTTAGCAATAACAGAAGAAAAAGAAATTGAAGGAATTAGAATAGGCAAAGAAAAAACTAAGTCATCACTCTATGATGATTTACTTAGAGAATCAAGTAAAAAACTACTTGAAATAATAAAAAACTTTAGCAAAGTTGCAGGATATAAAATAAACCCACATAAATCCTCAGCATTCTTATATATTATAAACAGAGCCCAAAAGCAAAGGACAGAAAGAGAAACTCCATTTAAAGTTACTGTAGACACTATAAAATACTTGGGAGTCTACCTACCAAAACAAACCCAGGACCTATGGGAATACAATCACAAAACACTTTTCACACAAATAAAGTCAGATCTAAATAAATGGAATAACATCAAGTTGCTCGTGGTTAGGCCAAGCTAGTATAATAAAAATGACAATTCTGCCTAAATTATTTTACTTATTCAGTGCCATACCAATTAAACTGCCAAAAAAATTATTTTACAGAGCTGGATAAAATAACAAAATTCATCTGGAAAAACAACAGGTCCAGAATATCTAGGGAATTAATGAAAAGAAATGCTAGGGAAGGTGGCCTAGCCATACCAGATATTAAACTGTATTATAAAGCAGCAGTCATCAAAACTATTTGGTACTGGCTAAGAAACAGAGTAGTGGATCAGGAGAACAGGTCAGATACACAAGATGCAGTAATCAACGACTATAGCAATCTATTCTTTGATGAACCCAAAGAATCCAGATTCTAGGTTAAGAATTCACTATTTCACAAAAACTGCTGGGAAAATTGGAAAACAGTATGGCAGAAACTGGGCAGAGACCAATATCTTACACCATATACCAAAAAGTCAAAATGGGTTCATGATTTAGGAATAAAGGCTGATACTATAAGCAATTTAGGAGAGCAAGGAATAGTTTACCTGTCAGACTTACGGAAAAGGAAAGAATTCATGACCCAACAAGAGATAGAGAGCATTACAAAATGCAAAATGGATAATTTTGATTATGTTAAATTGAAAAGTTTTTGTACAAACAAAGCCAATGCAACTAAGATTAGGCAGGAAGCAGAAAACTGGGAAAGACTCTTTACAACCAGTGTCTCTCATGTCTAAAATATACAGGGAACGGAGCCAAATTTATAGGAATACAAGTCATTCCCAAGTTGAGAAAGGGTCAAAGGATATAAACAGGTAGTTTTCAGAGAAAGAAATTAAAGATATCTATAGTTATATAAAAAATGCTCTCAATCATTATTGATTAGAGAAATGCAAATCAAAACAGCTCTTAGGTACCACATCTCTCCTGTCAGATTAGCTAACATGACAAAACAGGAAAATAATAAATGCTAGAGAGAATGTGGGAAAATTGTTGCATTGTTGGTGGAGTTGAGAACTGATCCAGCCATTCTGGAGAGCAATTTGGAACAATGCCCAAAGGGCTATAAAAATGTTCATACCCTTTGACCCAGCAATCCCACTTCTAAGGCTGTATCCCAAAGAGAACACACAAGTGGGAAATGGACCAATAAGCACAAAAATATTTGTAGCAGCTCTCTTTGTGGTGGCAATGAGTTGGAAATCAAGGGGATGCCCATCAATTGGGGAATGGCGAAACAAATTGTGGTATATGAATGGAATGGAATACCATTGTGCTATAAGAAATGAGGAGCAGACAGGCTTCATTACAACCTATAAAGACTTATATGAACTGATGCTGAGTGAGGGAAGCAGAACCAGGAGATCATCATACACAATTACAGACATGCGGTATCTATAAGGACTAACTTTAATAGACTTGGCTACTCCCATCAGTGCAAGGTTCAAAGACAGCTCCAAAAGACTCATGGTGGAAAAAGCCATGCACATCCAAAGTAAGAATTATGGAGTCTGAAAGCATATTGGGGCAAACTATTTGCGCTCTATTTTCCTTCTTTTTTGGTTTCATTTCTCCTTTCTCATGATTCATTCCATTGGTTTTAATTCTTCTTTACAACTAGACTATTATGTAAATAAGTTCAATGTGAAGGTATATGTAGAATCTACATTGGATTACATGCTGTCTTGGAAGGAAGGAGGGAGGGAGGAGAAAATCTGGAACCCAAAAACTTTTTAAAAAATCCTGAACCATGTTTTCCAGCATATTCTTTGCCATCTTCCCATCTTTACAAAAACCATACCAAGCATCAAAATACATGCTAGTTTATCTTGAATGGTTTTGTCAAGCTCCCCTTAGGTTTTCTTTATCTAATCATCCTTTACAACTAATGTCGATCCACAAACTATAATTGTTTTAACAATAGTCATTTGTAACACGTGCTCCAATAAATGACGGATAAAATGTTTCTTGTTCCCTTTGATCTATGATACAATCAACTCCAATTCCTTTATTACTCCAACGAGAACCTATTAGTCATTTAGCTGCAACTTCCCTTTGTCTTCTGGCTTAATTTATATCAGGAAGACTGATGCATTACAGTCAAACCAAAAGTATGTCCACTTCTTGGTCACTGGAGAAGGACCTCTTATTTGGACTGCTATTAGTCAAGTTAATGTTAATAGAGGGTCTTAAAAACCATGCACTTTTTAGTACCTTCTGTCCCCTTTCCTGCCTCCCTATAAAATGGGTGTGGTGGGGGGGTGAGGGGTGGGGAGGAGAAGAGTAGGATTGGAGGCTATTTTCATGAGCCTCTTCATATTTACAACACATTTATCCTTGGAAAGCACATATCATCTTTTTGACTAGGACCATTATTTCAAGCCCATCTAGCATGACAAAACTTGGCAGAGCTTGTGTCCTGCCAGCATATGCAACTTTTTGAGAACCCAGGGACAACTCCCACAATAAGGCAATGTAGGACAATTGGGGGAGGATATGTGGAAAAATAATGCAAGGAAAGAGGCAACAGAAAGGGTTCTTAGTGATGAGCTCCTCAGAAGACTGGGGGGAGGGAGAAAGTGTTTATGGCCTTAAGTCTTTATAAAATAATGAAAATTGTTGGTGCTTTGAATAAATTCTTTCAGCTGAGAAATCAAAAGAATTTAAAAAAAAACAAGCACTGTTAAATAAAACAAAGGCATAAAATGTAAATTTTTTCAAATAGATCTTAGTTACTGACTTTTAAACTATGTCCACCCAACTTGAATATGCAAAAAATAAATTTAATCAGAAAACCCTAATTTGGTATTTTTCATGTTTGTAACTCTAAAGGAAAAGTGACATACTTAGACTCATTTTCGTTACAACATTTTATTTTACAGCTCTTTTTAGGGTAAACTTGCAAGATAACTCATATCCATGAAAATTTTTTTCTCAATAGAAAATTCACATTTAGTCCTGTTAGAAGTCAAATCAGGGACCACCTTTTAAAACATTTACACATCATTCATCAGAATTTTCAAAAGCCTCTTTCTTCTCTAATAAAGTTAGAAGAATCTTCTGAAGTTTCTTATCAGAGACCTTCTTAAATCATGTTTCTTTCCAGTAGCATAGGACAAACAGAAAACTCAGACAATACCCACACAATCAATTATCTACCATGTCAGATGGCTGTTGTTCCTATGAACTTTCATGAATATATCTTTTCTTCTGCCACCCATGGAAATTCAGGTTTCTCCAGAAAATCTGTCATGCCTCTCATTCTTTTCCTTAGTGCTAGAAGTCTGCATCATCAAGCTTCTCATTACCATTGAGATCCTCCCTCTGCCAAAGTACTCCTTTGAAGTGCAGATCCATTTAATACCCAGTCTAAGCAGGCAACGCTGTTGTCATCTACCCAAAATAACCATACTTCCTCAGAGTTCAATACCAGATGCAGTCCTCTTTTCTAACTATTCTTTGTGTTCCTTCCTCGAACATCTTGGCCTTCCTGTTTATAAATTTGATGATACATGATCATCTCCATTCCAACCACTTCTGTGACCAACGAGGGTAACAAAAACAAACATCAGCAAAATGGTTCTAATTTCATAACTTGTCAATTTCCCCATCTGATCATAATCTGTCATTCCATCTTTCCCACTGACTGACTTCTCAAATGAAATGCCGCTGCTCATTAGGTTATATTGGCAGTGCAATGGGGACATCTTTCCCATCCAGCAATAACAGGCCTATGTCACCTGCTTTGAGCCAGAGTCACATGAAGCCTGTGGTGGGGGGCGTTTGCCCGTAAGCTGGAGTAGGCAGAGCAGGCAGGGCTGAGTGAGAGAGGGAGCAATTTTGCATAAGGAAGCTTGTGTATAGGGAGGCCTGGCAGAGGGAAAGCTTGGAAATGGCGGTGCCCCCTCCATAGGTAACATGTATGAACTTCTTTATTACTATGAGAGATTTGGCTTTCTGGTGTTTGAATAAATGTTTTGGTTTCATCTCCCCTGAAGGGTCTGTTACATCTTGGATTCAAACCTGGGAGTATGCCTGCATATTCATGGCAGCCACTGTGGGCAGATATATAGGTGTATTCAAATTTGTGAAAAACAAACAGTTATTAGAGATTCAATCGCTACCTAGCAGAAATGGCCATAGGAACGTGGCTCTTCTAGCTACCAGATCAGTCTTCTCAAAATTACCTGGACTTTCTAATTCTTAAACCTCCTTAACGACTGTGACTTAGATTCTTCCTCAATCTCAGCTAACCAAAAGGAGAATTACCTCATCATCACTCAAAATTATGGCACCTACATGGTCATGATCTATGAAATGCACCTTTCTGATCATAACCAATCATCTTCCATCTCCCCCTCACACCCCTCCTCTAATCTTCTCCAATGCTCTTTGCCTAACAGCTCAGCCTCATGTTCAAGGTACCACTTACGTCTTTATCCTCTTAAAGTAAAACCTGTTCATATTTTACAAAGAACCAAGTTGAAATTACCCCCACTATCTACTTTTTTGGCCTTCTACAGACTCACCTCCCAGTTTCAATTTGGCTCTGATTTTGTAACTGACTTGTCCTTGAACGCACCCACTATTGATTTCAGATCTTTTCTTCTCTCCATAGGCTCCAAAACTCTCAGCAGAACATGTTATGTACTTAAACATGAAAACAGACGTCACCCATCTCCAGTTCCTTTTTCTCCCTACTCCTCATCTCTACATCATTTTTCATTTCGTCTTTTCTCTAGTATCAAAGACAAAATTTTGCAAAAGAGAACTCTTTTGATTTGCACCCTCCCATCTTTCAGGAGCTTGTACCCTCAATCATTCCAATTCTATTGTGCTCAATCTCCAGATGTAATGACTTCTTCCTTGAAGTTGGCAAACCCAGACCTCCCACGTCCCTAAAGACCTCTACTTGACCTTGTTATCACCTCTTTAGCTATCTTTGTTGTTTTTCTCACTGTTCAATGCCTTACCATTTAAAATCTCCTAATTACTAAATCCAATTTTATCTGTTTTGCAGTTTTAGGTTCTAGGTCACTGCTCTGCTCCCTATTCTGTCCGACTCCACAGGCTCCATCTCTTTTTGCTGGATGATCCACCTACTAAGCAGGGGTAGATATTTCAAGAAACTGATGCTAGGCCATGTCTTCTTTCCTCTCTATACTCTGGGACCTCCTCAGCTTTCATGGGCCTCATTTACAGCTCTACTCGGGTTAATTCCCAAATCGGGAAACCAGTCCCATTTACATCTACCCACTAGGCAACACCATCAGAATTTTCAAATAAGGTACTTCATATTCTCTCTCTTATACTCCAAACTAGCCTATGCTGCTACTAAGTCCACTAAAATTCTCCTAGTCATCCAGGTTTGCAACTATGGAATCTTGACTTTCCCTTCTTCCTCATACTTCTATATTCAATCAACTGAAAAAATCTAACAGCTTGTCTTTTTCAACATCTCGTCTAAAAGCCACACCCCTAGTTCAGGTGCTCAAAAGAATTACCAGCTGAGCAATAGCAGGAGCTTCCTAACTTGTCCTCCTACTTCTGGCTGGTACTCTGGACTTAGCCAGAGGAGCTCTAGTAGAGGAGAAAGAGAGAGGAGGAGAAAATAGGCAATATTTCCTATAGCCCCATTTGACTTTGGTGCATCTCTATTTGTGAGGGAGCTCTTCCTTCTATCAGTCCTCAATTTACTACTTTTCAACTACCACCAATTACATCTAGGTCTGCCCTCTAGGGCCAAACATAAGAAGCCCAATGCCTCTCACAATTGACAGCTTTCAGATACATGAAGACAACTATCATGTCTCCCCTGATTCTTCTCTCCTGAAGGCTAAGCATACACAATTCCTTCATCTAATCACCTACTTTAAGAATTCCAGTCATTTCAACATTCTCATTGGAATCCTAGCACACCTTAGCCTTCCTCAGCTGTAGTACTCAAAATGAGAATACAAAATTCCAAATCTTAGCTGAGTATATATATATGTACATTGGGAACTATCACTTCCTACCTAGAAGCTATATAACCTCTCAATGCTCACAAAAAAATTTTTACCTGTAATATTAAACACATTCTTGACTTATATTCACAGTTTACTAACACAGCCAAATCTTTTAAACTGTTTTCTAACCATGCCTCCCTCATTTCATATTTCTGAAACTGATGTTTTGGAGCCAACTGTAAGATGGCAATTTATCCCAACTCATAATGATGATGATGGCGAAAATAATAGCTAACAATTTATATAGTGCACTCTACATGCTAGGCCCTATGCTCAGCACTTTACAAATAGATCTTCACAGCCCTGTGAGGGAGGTGCTAGTATTGTCCCCCTTTTATAGTTGGGGAACCTGAGGCAAACTGAGGTTAAATGACGGCCAGTTACATAGCTAGTAAGTTATCGGAGGCCAAATTTAAACATTGATCCTTCCCTCCCGACTCCAAGGCAAATAAATGTTCTACCCACTGCGCTACCTAGATATTACATTTCATCCTCTTAGACTCAGCTCAATATTTAGGCATGTCAAAGTCTTTATGGTTGCTGAGTCCGTTCTTGAGTCTATTATGCTGTCTCTCTCAGCTGTGGTCATCTGAAAATTAGATAAACACTGCTGTCTTTGCCATGATCTAAGGCACAGACAAAAAAGTTCAACAAAATAAAAATCACAAGCTCTCAGATAAAAAATCCATTTCTCAGTCAAAAGATGTGAAGCCCTCAACAATCTCATTCCCACCTATTTTCTTAGATTTAATAGTACTCACTTTCATTCTGTTACTGGCCTACTATTACCCAAAATCAGTATCTTATGCCCTATTCTGGAATGCTCTCCACATCTGCCTCCCCCACGCACCTCAGCCACTTAAAATCCCTTAGAATCCTGGCTTCAAGGATTAACCCAAGAGCCAGTTTCTATGGGAAACCTCTCCTGAGTTCCATGGGTGTTAGTACTCTCTTATTCTTGATACTACTTAATATTTACTTATATATGTTTTATGTTATAAACAAAACATAAGCTCAAGGACTATTGTATTTTTACTTTGCATACATTTCCACAGTCCAAACCCCTATCCTGTTCCCCAAGTGCTTAAGAAATGCTTTTTGAATTGAGCTGTTCCCATCTAAGTTCTGTAAATATAATAACTTGTTATTAATATTATATTAACCACAATATTAACCATTCTACTGACATCATATTGTGTGTAAAATCTTCTTATCCTGAAGCTAAATAGGAGTTCAAGATTAGGTCAGGCTCCTAAATCTAAATATTTAACTGCCTCCTTCGAATCAATGAAAAATTACACAAACTTAAAGTAGAAACTTCAGTTTAGTCAAGTATTTGAAAGAGATACTATCTGTCACTAAATCAGTCAACATTTTAGCTCTTAGTGAACTGGGTCTTCACAGCTTAATATTATTATTTTGCTGGAAAGATTCTCAAATCTGCCATATCCACATTCAAAATAAACACACAATGCATTTATCTAATCAATTGCAGCTTTTGGCACTATACTATTCTACCTCCATTGAGTACAGTAAAAATTTGGTAACTTAATTGGTTACATATTAAGCTTATAATTAAAACTCACCTTAAGTAATCTCTTTCATTTAAGAAAAATGGTAGGAGACAAGAAAGGAAAAGAGATTTGACACTTTTATATTAAGCTTTATCTCTAAAGACACTTGGAAAGATATCTAAATACTTGTTAGAACCATGATCGCTATCAAATTTCATTAAAGCCTTTCATTTTTACTCACACAAAAGGGAGAAATGGAAGTCATGAAACGTAAAATCCTGCTATTTCAATAAACCTGAATGATACACATTACATCCAAGTTCATAAAGTCGAAAGGTAATTCACAAAACTTAGGGTCATAGAGATCTTGTAAAATTAAAACCTGACAACACAAGATTTTCCATTGAAACTTTTATCACATAACTGGATCTCATGTCTATGTTAAGAGAATTTTTAAAAATATCATGAAAACTGTACATACTTTTTCAAATGTTTGATGGTTGAAAATTTTTCTCATATGGTATGTGTTTTTGATAAAGAGCTGTTACACATGGAAAGACCTGGAGAAAGAGCATGAGGAAAACATGTTTCCTATTCCTGCCTATAATAAGCTTTGTAAATGTAGTTTTATCTAATAAAGATTATTTCCAAGTTCTCTTTCTGCTTCAAAATTAGACTTGGGTAATGGATTTATTTTTCCTGTTGTAATTATGCTACACAGAGAACCAAGAACAAAATTAAGGCAATAAAAGAAAGTCTTCCTACGTTACAAGGCTAAGTCAATCTTGAATTGCTTCTACTAAGCAAATGATTCTACATTTAAAAATTTAAATGAATCTTCTTCCTATGATCAGCATTTACCAGGGCTATCATATCATATAATGTCATAACTATTCAAAATTACCTAAGAATTAAAGCAAGCTCAGGCAAGCAAATTAATGAAATTTAACAGCCTTGCTTGACTGATAAACTTTTAATGACAACTACAACTGTCAAGTTTTCCTCTGAAAATGCAGTCATTTGGAAAGCAGTACAAGGGGAATGAGAAATAGGTTGATAAAAGTTTTACTTTAACACAATCCATGAATCAAAAAGAATGTAGCTGTCAAATTTCTGATGTGACAACCAAGAAAATAAGCAATCAATCATATAATTAGAAAGGCAAAGAAAAAGTGAAATTACTCAAATATACATAAGAAACACAAAATTGTGCTGTTTCATCACAAAACTTTCAATTTGACAATTTTAACCTAGTATTTAACCTGAGCAAGTAAATTGTTATGAAATAAATTACATTTAAAAGAAATCAAGATTCAGTCATCAATATGTGGTTCAAAAAATGTTGAAAACAAGTATTCTAATGATCAATTTTTTTCAGTGTTTTTAATTATGGGACCAAGCCACTGTTTGCTCTTTAAAATACACTGTAATTAAGAAAATACCTCACTAGAGAATGTCAGCTGAAACCTAGTATCTTAAATTTCCTGACTTCCTCACCAACACAGATTCATTTCACCAGTACATGTACAAAACTTTGGGTTCCAAGTACAAAAACAAATTTAAGGCATTCAAATTAAATTAAATTATCAATTAAAATCCGAAGCATCTAAGTTGATGTCATTAACAAGACTGTTATTCTCATTCTGGCTGTAAAAATGACAAGATTTACAATTCCTGACTAAAGTTCAAATATAGTTGCTTTCCCACCATTGACAGAAAAATACTCACCTACTTTTTGACGGTAGAGGACACTGAAATGCTGTTCTTACAAAAACATAGGTATAGATATCATTTAACAAATGTATAAAACATTGTTTTAGTTTAACCATTTTCAAGAACTCAAGATCGCTTGCAACACCTAATACTAAACTGAAACAAATTTACACAAATGCCTTGTGTCTGTCATGGTAAGTCAATCGTTTTAGCTATATCATGTTTCTGAAATCTAAATTAAGCAAAGAATAGCTGTAAAATACAGTATCTATTTTTGAGCATTTAAAAATCTTACTCTCAATATGCCTTTAAAAGATACCAGGCTAAAATAATTTAAATCACAGCAACTTTCAGCTTTTTTCCAATTATAAACAGTGTCTTGGGTTTTTTTTTCCATCATGAATAAAGATTAGTCTACCTTGGGGAAGTTTCACTTATTTGTACATATCCTACCAATTCACAAAATAATTTAAGGTAGATTATGGTAGTTTCGGTGCAATAAAAATTTTGGTAGCTTTGTATTTTTGCTTTGTGTAAAATTTTTGGCAATATAACTTTATAAACCACTTCATCTATGTTCAAATCATCCCAAAGGATTTAACCATGCAAAATGTTTTTAATTGTGTGCTTTCATAATAATTTTTTTATTCCATAAAGCACACATACATGCAGGCACACTCGCACACACACATATATACACACAAACACTCTCTGCTATAAAACCAATCTCCCCCTTTAAAAAAAAAAAACTCAAATGTTTACTCAAGTGCTAAGAGTTACCCTACAGAGGTATGGGAAACTATATATATTTTGCAATGGAAAAAAAACCAAACATCTGCATAGAAGATAGGCCCATATCCACCAGCAAAAATAAAATGAAATACTAATAAAGCAAAACTGGCTCCCCATGTACCCGAATCACACACAGACACAAGAAGGCTACAAATCCCATTCATGAAAGAATGCACCACAAACATTAGCATTTATTCATTTTCTTTTTTTTTTTTTTTTTTTTTTTTTTTTTAGCAAATGACAAAGACCCAGTTTACCAGATTCACTTTTTTTTTTTGCCTAGGCTTAACATTACATATTTAAACAATTGTCAAAACTTACTAAGTTTTGCAGCATTCATGCACAACTAGAAAACATCCTTAATTTATTTCAAACCAGAAATGTATTACCATTAATGTATTAATACCTTTTACTACTAAATACTTTAAAAAATTGAAATTAAAAAAAAAAAAAGATTCATCCTGGAAATGTTAACTTCACAGCAGACTTAAACTACTACTTGGCTCACATTTCAAACAAAATGGAAAAGCAAGATTCATGCTGGTGTTAGTGTACATTTTGCCCTAGCACTACTAAAGGATCACTGTTCACCTTGGATTAATTTTAATAAAAAGCAAAGTGCATACAGAAATTTACAACAATTTTAAAGACAAAAAAAAATGGTCCTATTAGTGTGGTCCCAACAATAAACTCAAAAGTCTATGACAAATAGGTGCTTCGATGAGCCGTTTATAAATACTTTAGATTAGGTACAATTATACTGAAAGAGTTCTTTTGAAATCTTCAAAAAAATGTTCCTGTTAATCCTCAAATGGTGCTTGTAATAGCTTAATATTTCTGTTAAATGCGTGCGTTGAATTACTTGTTATCCAAGCGTAGCAGCTGCTCCTTACCATTTATTGTTAAGGACTTTAACTGGCCATCTTCTTCAACTTCTACTCTTTCTTGACCATTCTCAACAGTTCTGTAGGACAAAATTAATTTAAAAACCTTTTTGGAATATGTTTATTAAAGGATGTAACTACAACACAGAAATACATGAAAAAACTAATCCCCATCCTAACATGAATGCATACAATAAGATGATGCAACAACTACAGTTAGCCAAGCTTTCTGCAATGAAGTTTACTAGCTATTTTTTCTACCTAAAAAGATTCTTTTCAAAGTATGAATAAACTTTGGCTCAACTAAACCACCTAAAGAGATAAACTCATCAAAAGGAATTAGTAGTTTAAAAAAAAGAAAAAACAAAACCAAACCCCAGATTTTATTATTTATTATAATATTTCCAATAGCGTAGGAAAAGTTTGATCATTCCACATCAAAATGACTACTTGGGATTCAGATTATAGCAATCACATCAAGCAGAAATTTAAAAAGGAAAAGGTTTTAAATAATCATGGACTTCCCCCCCCAACGAAAACATACAGGAACTCACTGCCAACCAATTTTTATGATTTCAGACTTAATCTAAAACCTACATTTTTCATTCTGAGAATGAGCATCTGAACAAGAACTTGGTAAGACTGACAATATGTCAACAAATCATTAGTCACTTAATCCATAAGAGTGTTTAAAATACCACTGTACCTCTTTGTAGTGATTTTTCTGCCATTTACTATTTTAGTCGTAGTTGATATGGATTTGAAGTTACCCATCCCACTACCACCAAAAGACGTAGAAGAGAACGAAGTAAGGCCTCCATGCCCCACTGAACCAAATGATGTAAATCCTGTATAAACAGAAAAGATAATTACAAATTTAAAACACCATTTCTATTAAATGTTATTATAAGAACTCAGAGCCAAAATGGCTATTACTTAGAAAATTCAATGCTATTCGAGGTAACATGGCTGAAATAAAAGTCATTTAGCAATACACCTGCCTTTAGATTATCACAAAACAAAGGATCATACAGAAACAAAGTCCTCCAAACCAGAAATTGCGTGTGCAAATGAATCAATTGTGCTAATTATAATCATATGTCAATAGGATGTAGAGCTGAAAGGAATCTCCAAATATTTTCTTTTACTTGAAACAAGAAACATGTATTTCCTAGACTTGGAAAACAAAAGAGTCATGCCCTTTTCACCAAAGGTCATGCCTTCAGTTATACAAAATGGAAACTTTGACACTTCAATGTGAACATGGCTTGCCCAACTCACAAGTTCAGGGAGCACACTGTTTCCTACTCTGGACTATGAACAATCACCATGAACATCTCTCCTAAAAAGTATCATCTTCCTATTTCTCCCTCCATTTTAACTATAAAAGCACCCTGAGTAAGTTTGTCCAAGTATTTCATATACCTATATGACAATTAGCTATGTTTTTTATACCTCATATGATCATCCTAGCTCCAGCTATAAATTAAGGTCGCAGGATTGTTTCTTCTAGTCTTTCTCTGCCCATAACACAATAAACAAATCACTAATCTTTGTTTTTAGAATCTTTCATAATTTCTGTCCTTGTACACTTATATAATTCAAACTGCTAAAATGAAAACCCATCAACACTATTTTTCTCCATGAGTTTTCTTTACAATCCTCTACAATTCACTTTATAGGAGAAAATGCACCAAATTTTCTTTGTTGTACAACAACATAACCTAGATCAGGATATGTCACAAAAAAGGAAAAAATTCTCTGGCCTAATTCGACTATTAATATTGAGCACCAACTGCATAAGATATACTATACATCAAACACTGACAACATTCTTATCATCTCAGGGTCTCAGGCAACAACCAAGGACAGAACAGGAAAAAAAACTCAACAAGATACAAAAATGTTTTTAAACAAAAGAAAATTTTGTATTCCTAAATCTTGGAGCATCTTAAAAATCTGTAGCATTCCATCACACTGTTGCCTCTAAGTACCTTAAAAGGGTCAAAGAATAGGCAGCAATAATATACCATAAAACCCAAATTACTAACAGTCCAAAGCAAATCAGATAGATGGATCAAGGTAATCACAGTTTAGGTTGAGAGACCTGAGATTAATCAGGCAACTGAGTAAATCTGGAGGCAAAGTGAAAAATAAGAGATCTTGATTTTTTTTCCTTTCACAGAATTGTAACAAACAAAAAAATGAGTTTCCTTTTGTTTGGTGTGGGTCATATACAATTTTATTCCTCAAGAAAACTGAGCAACAAAATTCTAATATCCCAGAGAATACAATGATCAAAAGTTGATCTACTAAAAATAAAAATGATAAAAATAAAAATTACACATAAAGTACACTTGTAAATCTTTTTTAAGAGTATTAGTTCTTTGAGGAAGCTAGGTGAGTAGAGCACCGGCCCCGGAGTCAGGAGGACCTGAATTCAAATCCAGCCTCAGACACTTGATACACTTACTAGATGTGTGACCTCAGGCAAGTCACTTACAATCTTAGAAACTAATACTTTTTTTTTGAGGGGGGAAGGCAGGGCAATTGGAATTAAAATACCTGTATCAAATGAAGAAAGTCCACTTCCAAAACCTGGAAATCCACTAAATGCAGAGAAAAAGGGTCCTGCACCTCTGCTTCTGTTTCCACGAGTCCCTCTTCGATTTCCAAAAAAGTCCTCAAATGGATCTTCTAGGAACAAATACATACTGTTATTTAAAATCCCATTTAAATTACCTCAGTTATTACAGATGGATGAGATCAGCTAAATAAGAAATATGAGGCACTTTAAATTTCAATACAGTATTCTTTAAAAAAGAAGGTAAGATTACAATGAAAGGAAAAAACTTACCAATTAGCTAAAATAACTATACTTTTAACTGAACCTCTAGAAAGTCATTAGAATACTCTTATCAAATAGCTCCTTTCTCTTACTGAGGGTGAAAAATTGCTAAGTTAAAGCTAGAAACCCATCATGAATGAAAAATTCAAGTTTTCCATGGTAATGGAAAATGCTTTTCTAATGCTTCTCCCCTTGGAAGGGAACCTTCATGGTTAGGCATTATACTACATCTGATACTTTCAAAACTAAACAGTAGCTGAAAATTTGATGTGATTAACATTTATATGAAATAGATAACGGAATCCACGGTATAGACATTCAAAAGAATGATACCAAACCACCAAAAGACAATGCACCTCTTTAACGAGAGCTATAATCACTCAGAATCTACAGAGCAAAATCCAAACGGATGAAGAACACCTGTTGTTCAATTCTGGGCATGCAGTTGAATGGACAACCCATTGGAATTAGTACATTAGTAAATATACTTTTCAGCTACTGCAGAGGACAAAATGAGATTGGTTCCAGAAAAACTAGAAGGAAGAAAACACCCCATACTCCATTTGAAAAACTACAGTCCTTTAAGAATCCCAAATGGCACACTTCTTTGTGCAAAAGATAAACCACCAAAGAACAATTTTCAACATGAATATTCTTCTGTTGATATTCTATCACTGTGAATCTTAACACCAAAGTTTTTAAAGGCCAAAACCACAGGCAAGCTGGCCAAACAGGTTATGGCAGAAGTGAGGAACCTGCAGCCTTGAGGCCTCCTAGACAAATGTTCTATAAAATTTGGATTCAGTCAAAAGGTCGCACTTCTAGAAGGCCACATGTGGCCTCAAAGCTGCAGGTTCCCCACCCCAGATTATGATCTACCGTCACAATGAGTGCCACAGAACAAGGTAGCATAAAATATATAATTCAAAAAAGTAGCATGACAATAAAAGGTGATGGGTTGGTCAATTACTGAAAGGGCTAAGAGACAAATAGCCGTTCTCAGTACTGCTGATACAAATAGCAGTATCAGAACATAGAGAATGTAAAAGACCTAGAGGCCTTTATTGCACTTAATAGAGAATTTATATAAGGACATGAATGAGAACATCTTGGGCTGAGAAAGCCTTGCCCTTTTTTAGAGAATACACACATCCATTTTATATAAATGTATATATGATACACATAAAAAATATGTATATAACTTTACATAAAATTATTCAAATAAGACATTCTAACAACTTTTTAACTTTTTTAGTTAGGTGAATGTCACTAAAACATCCAAAAAATAAAACTATTATCAAGATTTACATTATCTATAGTGCTATAAGAAAAGACAAACAGGATGGCTTCAGAAAAACCTAGAAAAGACTTATATGAACTTGAAAGTAAAGCAAAGTGACCAGAACCAGAACATTCTACACAGTAACAGAAATACTGTACAATGATCAACTGTGAATGCCTTGGCTAGTCTATTATTAGCTATAAGCGACTAACTAGCAATACAATAATCCAAGACACTCCCAAAGAAAAAATATAGCTTAGAAACACAGGGCAACAGTTTCTGAATTAGCATAGAACCTCAAGTAAAGTGCATACCCATCATTTGGGGAATGGTTGAACCAACTATAAAATATTAATGTAATGTAAGATTACTGGGCCATAAGAAATTATATGAAGAATTCAGACAAAGTTATGGAGATTTGTGTAAACTGCTATGAAATAAGCAGAACCAAGGGAACAATTTACACAATTACCACAAGGAAACATTAATGAAAGGCTTCCTAACGCTGATCCAATCAATTCCCATTTGTAACTTGAAAAGATTTAATAGTGAAGCATGCCTCCCACTTACTACCAAAGAGGTGGTGGACAGTAAGAACGGAAATAAACATTTTAAGATATGGACAATGTGCTCGATTTCTTTGCTTGACTATTTGTTGCGTGAGATTCTGGTTAGAAGGTGTGGGGAGGCAAATCACTAGAAAAATGAATGGTGAGACAGAGACAGACAGAAAGAAAGCAATGAAACATTTGAAATACAAAAAAAAAAAAATAGGCTGGAATTTTCAATCTAGGAGGTGTGAATGTAAACTAATAGTAGATTTCCTTAAGAGTAGAAAAGTTCACAGTGAGCTGATTAAAATGCGGAGGGGTACAAGGATTAAGCCAGGAATAACATTTTAAAGGGGACAGAAAAGAGTTAACGAATAAAATAGGGCCATAAGAAGGCCAAAAGAAGGAAGTCAATGGCAGGAATGATACAGAGGAATCTAAGAAAAAGATTATTAAATTTTGGCTTTTAGGAACTCACTAATGACCTCTGAAGCTACATAGTTCAATAAAGTTGTAGTAATGGAAGATTATAAGGAGTTAAGGAACAGATGGTGGATAAGTGGAGTGAATGAAAATACAGACTACTTAATCACCATGCTGGGCTGCCGGTAGACTGGAGAAGGCTTAACCAGAGTTCAGCTAGGTGCCAAAAGAAATATGATGGGGAAAGGGTTTAATAGCAAAGTAAAGTACATAATTGAATTGGTAACTATAGGGTTGAATATATAAGGAAAATAAAGCCAGAAAAGGCTGAAGGCCTGAGAGAATAAGGGAGAGTAGTACAACTAAATAACAGAGTAAGGAGAAAATATAAGTTTGAGGAGGCAGATAAAATGATGGAAGGTAGATTAGAATCAGAGATAAGAATTTCAGAGATCAGGACTAGAGTTTTGTAAAACATAGATGATGGTGAGATCAAGGGTGACTATCCTTATGAATGGCTCAGCCCACCTATAAAACACTGGCTGAAATGAAAATGCAGGCTGATGGGAATTAAGGCTAATGAACTAGGATGTTAGGGTGTCAAAGGAAGCCCCACTGAGGTATATATAAAAGCAGGGGTTGGAGGTGGGAGGAGAACAGCTGTCAGGTACTGAACTCCTTGAGGAAAGAAGCGGAATGACTTAGACACTAATAAATGACAATAATAACAATCTTCCCTAGGTGATATAGATGGATGCTGAGAAACGGTGCGAAGGCCAAGTCTAGGTGGCATAAGGAACAATAAATATGTCAGTATCTATTTATGGCCCAGTGTCTCAAGAAACATTTCCAGTGTTTCCATCAATACCAAGCAGTGGAAAGGATTGTCAGTTTCCAGAGTTAGATTTCTATTACCACTTAGCACTAGAAGGTGAGGTGTTAAAGACATCTAAGGGGAAAAGAAACTTTTTGGGTTTTTGGAATTCTTTTTACAATGTGGTGGGGATTTGGGGGTATGATGAAAGAGGAAGGCAGAAAAGAATGTGAAATGGAAAGGTAGGTCCAGAGTGGGGACAAACCACAGGGGACAAACAAGCAGAAAGTCCCACAGGCAGGGGGGGAGGGGGGAGATTCTATAATAAGTAAACAAAGTTAATAACGTGGGGTGGTGGCTTAAGTTTCTATAGCTGATCCATTCGAACCCGGGGTAGTTTTTGTTTTTTTTTTGTTTTTTCATTTTGGGGGGGGGGGGGCAGGGGAGAATGCTGGAAACAGGGGACAGGGAGCTCTTTCCAAGCCTCTAGGGCAGATTCCCAGTTTGGGCTGACCTCATGCTCAGTGCTATCCCACAGAAACAGAGGATAAGGCATACCCAAAATGTGGAACAAGCACTCACTTGTAACTCTCATAAATGACTTTTACAATTATCCATTACTTTTATAACATGTATTACTAACTCACAGAAATAACCATAATTCAATTATGCCTACTACTTATTAATTCAAAAAAGAAACTTCATTTTTGATTGCCACTTAATATCTGAAAAAAAAATTGGAAATAAAACTCTTCAGCCAAAACAAAACCAAAAAAATACATTTTTTTAAAAAACCTGTCAAATCCTAATAACTGAAGTTAAAAATTCAAGTGGCAATTTCTGCTTGCTACACTACAAAAAGCCTTTGGAATGTATCATTAAAAAAAAAACGATTCCAGCTTTAACATAAATCAATCTACACTTCAATATTATGTTCATTGTCACGTGAAGCATTACATTAAACAGTTCTGTAAGCTTACAAAGACTCGTAACAGAGCCACAAATGTCTTGTACATACGTGTTGCACAGTCTATATGCTTAATATTTATAGTTCACCTTTTAAAAACTACTTAAAAGTTCTTTTATTCAAATCTCATTTGTTAAAATCATCAGTACAGTGAGTAAAGAGCTGAATTTGGAATCAGAACCTATTCAAATCTTTTTACTGGTACATATTACCTTGGTGCCCTTGGGCAATTTAAACTGAGTTGGTTTCTTTGTCTGTAAAAACGAGCTGAACTAAATAACCTCCAACATAACTTCTAGCTCTAACCATACCATGAGCCTATGTTTCATACAACTCAATGGTCTCTATAATGAAAATGAGGCTAAATTTGCATAAGGTTTTAAAATCTAAAGGGGGGAAATTCAAGTTTCTAAGCTTTTACCTGATCAAATAAATATATTAAGTCACTTTTAATATAGTTGATAATTTACTTTAACTATATGATTCAATACAGATCAAGAATTTGGTTTTACCCCTCATTTACTATTAAATCCCTCATTTCTATCAAATTCTTTAAAAATAATTCACTTCAATAAACGCAGTAGAGGAAAGAAAACATTTGTTTTAGGGTTTAAAATTAAACTGCTTTAGTAGAAATTTTTAATTGGTCTAAAAAAGGGCCACTCTAAAGGTAATGTGGACGTAACAAAAGCTACTTCAAAAGACAGGAATATTTTCTTTGTTTTGTATTTGTATCCCCGGTGCCTATTGTAAGACCATGTACATATTAAGCATTTAATCAACACTTACTGAATGGATTCATATTGTGAATCAACTAAATTTTACAATGTTAACAAAAAGATAATTGTAATTCTATATGATGAACCCATAGTCCAATATAGCAACTCTATCTTCCAGAAATACTAAAATCTCTTCACAAGACAAACTATTGTTAGTAATGTTTGACAAGAATCCGCAAAAACCTGTCTTTCTAAAACATCACATTCTGGTCTTGTGAAATCAAAATTATTTAACATGTTAAGACAACAGATCTATGCTAATTCTATTACAACATCCAATGTTTAATTTAATGTTACGCCCCAGGGCAGCCCTTTTCACATTAAGCAATTATATCTATATGACTGTAGTCCCACACCTCAATAAGGTTTTCAGAGTCTTCTAATAAAGTAGTAATTAAGAGAGTGAAATTTAGGGAATAGATTCAATCTGACAACAATGGAAAAGTACAATTTGCAATGATTGAGAGTGATTCAACTCACTTCCTAAGACAACTAAAAATAACCCTAACTCCCCTACATAATAAATGTAACTCTTCAACACCTGGCAAAACTGAGTGGTGGAAGAGCCCTAAGAATTGTGGACAAGAAGGGCTCTACCCTGCAAGAAGGAAGACAAAAGCTGCCGAGTTTTTGATAATTTTTCTAGTATTTTCTTCTATTAAGAATCACCTTTCATATTTTTTGATTCTCTCATACAATGACAAAGCAATGATGAAGAAAAGTTCTTGACAATTATCATTTAAATTTGTCTTTTTTAGCTCAAGTCATTTAAAAGTTTGCACCTTCTGTATTTTTCTTGACTAAGAAATGATTCCTAGGATATAACCCATTAACACTTTTAACATCAAACAGAAATCAATTCACACTATGAAAATGTACCACAATATCAAATAAAAATACTATTCAAGGAAAGAAAAAAACCACAGTTGAAAGATAAGTTAAAAATAAATCCAATTAAGAGACAACTTTGACCTTGGTATTGAATACATAACAAATAAATATGAATGTGTTTTAATTAGTTATGGATAGTTTAACGTAAATTTTTATATGTAAGGATATTAGGACAAAAGCATTTCTTAATAAACTTATATCCACTCCTGCAACATGATTCTCTTTAAAAAAATAAGGAAAACACTCTAAGCATATAACAGAAAAATTGATTTTTTAAAGTTACAAATATACACAACTTTGCATGATCCTATCAAATCTGGGCTATTTTAAGATTTAACTAACAAGAATACTTAAGTCTTTCAATGAAGACCCTCAACAAAAGGTTAATACCTCTGGACTTCCCCAAGGTGGTGGATGAGAAATGAGGAAATGATACAGTTTCAGATAGGACCAATATGACCTATGTTAAAGAGCCCCCTTATAATAATGATATAAGTATTGTCTTTAGTGCTAAGCTCTGTGCTTGCACTTGTGAAACAACAGAAATATGAGACAGTCTCTTGCCCTCAAAGGGTTGACACTCTACTAGGGAGATACATGTTTATAAAAAAGAAAATAGAGATATGCAAGACATAAGCAAAATAAGTAACTATGGAATCAATAAATAATCTTGAGCTGAGCCGTGAAGGGAGGTAGGGATTCCAAAGGTGAAAGTGAGCACAGAAAATATTCCAGCCTATTGAAACCAATTTGGAGTAGAATTAAGGGTGTTTATCTGGGCTGAATGTTATGAGCTTAGAGCCAGACTGTAAGGGTTTTGAATGTCAAAAAGTTGTTATTTTACCCTGAAGGCTATGAGAAAACCTGGTTTCCCAAACAAGGGGGTAATACAATAAGAATTATCAATTTGGCAACTCAGCAGAAGAAAAAAAGGAAGGAAAGAGTAGATGCCTGGAGAGCAATTAGAAGACTACTGTAACAGTCTAGGTCAGAGCTGTCCAACCTTAGATTTTTATTGAAACAACAGACAATCTATTTTGATTTGCCATTTTAGTGAGAGCTCTGAGGTAGCTCAGCTTCATTTACTAAAGCATTTGTGTAAATTTCTATGGTTGTAGGTGTGCCCCATTTTGGACAGCCCTAGTATAGGTAATGAAGGCCTGGAATACAATGGTTGTGATCCAAATATAAAAAGGGAAAGTAGGAGAGGCATACAGGGAGGGGAAGGAAAGAGAAGAGAGATGATTGTGAAAGGTTAATATTAAATGAGTTAAGATTTAAAAGCATTAAATATTTTTTTTAAAGAGAATGAATATCACTTAGCACTATAAACAACCTTTGAGGTCACCTAGTCTAACTCTTATTTCACAAAGGAATAATATATAACACAAAGATAATCAGCTAAAATCCAGAGTAACCCACTTTTTAAGCCTCCTAGCAGCCAGGTCAATTTTCTTCCCACTATGTTTCACTGCCTCCAACCAAAACATTTAGGGGGTTGGGAAAGAGTTATGCTGGGATAGAGTACTGCCAGTATCACTAAGACCAAATCAATAAGCAACTACTTATTCATAACGCCAGTCCCAGCCCTTTTAAATCATCTGACCATTAATCTCTCAATAATTAATTGCGGTATTGATCCCAAATCTCTACTTCTTGTTCATTCTATTTCCTTTGTCTTAAAACCTCCCAAATGGTATCACAGAAGCATGTAAAACTTGGCGTTTTGACTTTAAGACTTACTCCACAATTCAAGTGGCTAAAATAAACCTGATTCTGACTTCCAGATTAAAGTTCACAAAAATATTTGCACAAATAAAATCATAGATTTTAAAGGAAAATGTAGATATAAAGAAATCTTCTAAGATTAATACAAGGTTTATAGGAAAAAGACCCTAATCAAAATAACAGAAGTCACTAAAAATACCTGAAAAAGAAACTATAATTTTTAAATTATCCTGCAAACAAAACAAGTGAAGATAAGGCAGTTTTTAATCTCTGTATCATACCTACATTTAACATTCTACTTTTTATGTTAAACCAGCCAAGTGTAAGGTGGAAGATCAAAACTCAATAAATTACCTTTAAATGATTTCTAGAATGTGCTAATTACCAAAATTTCTGGGTGAATTTATGTTATTTACCAAAAGTACTATTATTCCTCAAAAATTCTGGAAAAATAGGTAATACATAAGATCCAAACCTACCACACTTTGCTAAAAAGCATGGTGGGAATGGAGTGTTATGGGGAATAAGAATTTAGATAAAGCTAAAATATTCAAAGTACGAACCATATAATAATCCCCAGATGAGTGGCAATAGCTTAAACTCAAAGGTCAAAAGTAATGCAAAGATTAAATAATTCCACATACTCTATTTCATCAATTAAATTTTACTAGAAACCATGTAGAAATTATACTTGATACTCAAAAATGATTTTTTATAACTTCAAGTTTTGGGTGTTTCTTAATGGTTACAGAAGAAGTAAAAACAGAAAACTTTTAGAAATGGGAAGGTTTAACCATTTCATTACTGAGTGAAAATACAAATCTTAATCTCTAGTCTAAAAAGATCAGGTGAATACACATTAAGGGAAAAGGTAGAAAACTAGAACAGACTGCTAATAACAATTTCATTTTAAATAATACCTTCAGGAAATAGCCCACCAAAATTTTCTAACAGAAATTTATTCTGCAATAAAAGGCCAACACATGGTCTCCAAATCCTTAGGAAAACCTAAAATTTCAGAATATAGTAACCTAAATTTTAAATTTAAATATTTGTGCAGCCATACAGTAAATAATTTTTCACTCTCATTAGTAAGAATTACTTTTTTTCATAGGAGAAACCTACTTCTTGAAGGAATCACAATTTATCTGAAAGGTAAATTGTAGTTCAGATAAATCCAGGTGTTTGTTACCTTGGTTCCTTCTAGCTTCTTAATTCAATTTTCTTACTTCTTTCATTCCCTCAAATCACTATGTATTTCTTTGTAAATCATCCTTAGGTGTTGTAAATAGTAGTATACTAATGAACAGGCACATTTAACAAAATCCTACACAATTTGTAATAACTACCAGGACTAAAATCATTTCCTATAATTGCTTCAACTTATCAAAGAACAATACAAAATTTAAACCCTTAATTGAGCCCAAGGTTTAAGTGACTGGTACTTACAGCGAATTCTTTACAAAGTGAAGACCTAGAATTCTATGATGTTTCATATAATCTTAGAATTTATAGACACTAGTAGGCTCTTGGCAAGGTTTTTACTGGTAACTGATCTTAAGCCATTCAAGTTGTGCGTAGAGTCAAAGCCAAAGTACCCACAGAAAAATATGCAGGTACAGTGCAGAGACATCAATAGTACTCTCTTTGAAGTAAATTTTAGACTATTCTATTGAACTTTTATTAAATAAATTGCTCACTAACATACATGCACTGCCATCACCTCAGAGCAGGTTTACAGTTTCTTCCTGTTCCTGGGATGAACTCTTAATTCTTCATGAAGATAGTTACAGGTTAATCAAAAAAAAAAAAGGAGATGAACATAATAAGTTTTATGAAAATTAGCAATTCTTAGCTGTCACATCTGAGATTTTAAACATTTCTCAACTCTGGTGCTAAGACATAACTTTGAAGTTCTCAAAATTGTTTTTATTTGTGTGTAGAGTTTATTAATGTAGTCATATTAAAAAGGAGGAAAAAACTGTTTAAAAAAAAAAGCTGCAAAACTATAATAGAGAACAGCCCAACCACATCTTCAATTCTAAATGCTCCCAAATTTCTCACTAACAACCAACAATACCAAAGAGAGGTTCAGACGGCTCTTAGATGCATGTAGTAAAAACTAATCTTGTTGCTGGATTTAAAAATAAGATACATGTTATCACTGGGTGGGAAGGTGGGGGGAACAACTTATGGACTACTATTTTTTTTCTCATGTGGTGTATTTCCATGATTTCTTGAGATAAAAACAAATGTTGGAAAAATAAAATAAAATAAATCACCTCCCCCACCAATAGAATTAGATCATATTCAGGCCAGGATTTAGGAAATGATCTCTGAGAGCTAATCCAACTATCTCATTTTACAGAATTGGAAACTGAGGACAGAAACATTAAAGGGCTTCCCACTGCCTGTTTTTTCCCCCAGCATCACTGGTGAATGAGCTATTTCATATAACTTGGGTTTATCATGGTTTTATTTTAACCATTCATGATGGATATCATAGGTAGGTATGTAAGGAGGGAGAGAAAGAGGGAGAAAGGGAAAAAGAAGTAGGGAAAGGGAGGGGGAAAGGGAAAAAGAGAGAAAAGAGAAGCATTTCTTAAAAGGAAACTAAATAATCAATAAAGATTAAATAATCACCTTATTAAAAGCACCAGTTACAATATTACACTAATACAACAAAGCCCTCTGAGGCTTTTACTAAGCAGTAAAGATGGCTCATAACTAATTCTCTTTGAATTCGTGTAGCTGCCTTTAAAAAGACATAAACAAAGCAAAACCAAAAAAAAAAAAACTTTCTTTTTTTTCTTCCCAGACATCACCTTTTATTACAGACATGAGCCAAGCCTCCTTCCCAACCCCAATTTCTAGTCTGTGTGTTAAGGAACAACAAACTAACAACCCTATGAATAAAACAAAATGTCTTAAAAAGTGAAGGGCAAAGGGGTTCTCCTAATAAATAGTAAAATTCTGGAGCCTTAAATGCTTGGATTATGTGGCCTCTACTCTGGGTCCTCAAAGGTTTTTGTTTTGGGTTTTGGGGTTTTTTTTTGCATACTTCTTGGTGTTCTTCTGTGTTCAGGATAGCTGAGGTTTCCTGTTTAAATAAATGTGTTACAGAATTCTGGTAACAAGTATCTTATAAAACAAGAATGAGTCACATCACCCACATTTTCTTTTAATGTTTATTGTTAAACCAGTAGTGCCTCACGTTCCGCCTCACTATGTTCTTCCTCGCTGAGCAGTTCTTCATATTCTTCGCTGAGCTCTTCCATATCCCCATAATAAGGAAGCCTTTCACTTGCTTCTTCTTCACTAGATATAACTTCCAATTCCTCACTAAGCACTTCCCCTGGGCCCCGACTGTTCACCTCACTTGGTTCCTCTTCACTAGAGATAATATCCAGTTCTTCACTGGTAAAATCTTCAAAACACTGATGTTGTCCTGAAATACAGAGCTCATCCTCACTGGACACCACATCCAAAACCTCACTGCTATCTTCACTGGGAACTTCGTTAAACCCATCACTTTTATCATCAAAACCAGGCTGATCTAATTCCTCATTAGCTTCCAATTCTTCACTGGTCAGCTCTTCGAATCCTGGTAGGGTAAAACGACTCACCATATTAATGTTTATTAAATCAAGGCTCACAAAATATAACATTAAACTATGTTAAGACTCAGACTGTGCTCTCACATGGCCTCAACTCTCTCCTGTTTCTCTTCTTTTTCTTCCTATTACCTTTCTCCAATTCTCCATTATCTTAGTTATTCTCAAACCTAAAAAATTAAGGTTATGGGGAAATGTTTAAGTAAAAAGCCAGTGTGAACACTTTTGACCCCACACAAATATTTTTAGATCATGATACCTATGCTTATCCATTTAATGTCTAAAAATAGGTGATAATTACAATATAAAAAATTACATTCATCCCACTCCCAAATTAGCTGTCATTTTATGGGATAAGCATTTGTGAGTTCACAGGGAGGAAGAAAGGTAATTTTTTTAATAGTATCATCAGGGACATTATTATTAAAGTATTTAATCAGCTAAATCATTCAAAACCAAGTTGTATAGTCCTTTATTACTAAAAATTTCTAACATAATGGTAAATGCATAGACACAATGCCTAAGTTTTATTAACTATCTAGAGGGGATTTAAGAGAAGTCATCTAGTCTACCAACCTACCATAAAGGTAGGTATTTACAGCCACACCTTCTCATTGAATAATTTTCAGAGTTGATCTTACAGCTAGAAAATGAATCTTTAAGCTCCACTGGGAACCTAATCCCTTATCAATTTTTGAGTCAGAAAGTTCATCCTAATGTCTAACCCAGTTTTTTACTGCCATAATTTAACCCTTTTTTATATTGTGCTGTCCTCAATCAAAAGGATTACTGCCTACAACCACGTGTATCGTGTCCTTAAACATTAGCTATATCCCCTCCAGTCTTCTCCTGGTCTTTCTACCTAAGTTCTATTCTAAAATTTTCAACCAAAAAAGGGGACTGCTTTTCTTCCTAATCTTGTTAATTTTCCACATTACTTATGATGCAGGGCACCTAAACAGGACATTGTACTCTAGGTGCTGATAATCTAATAAAAAAATAATTCAGAAGCGTGCCTGGTATTATCAGTTTCAAAAGAAACAACACATATGTACACACACACCAGAGCACTAGGAAGACATCAAAAAGGCTTCAAAAATTTGTGGAATGAATTAAGATTAAAATTAATCTACCTCAAAGGAAAAAAAAAGCAAATGTATTAAAAGCACAGCTTTACGGATAACAAAAATCTCCTGCATCATGGAAGTAACAAAAAAGCCCCATTTCAAAATAAAGCTAAGAATCCCTGAATTCACCCAAATCTACACTAAACATACCACCAGCAGGACGGACAGTTACTTCATACACGTGCAAGCCATCAAGCATCCTCTTTTCCCTTGCGTAAATCCTTAGTGACTGAAAATGGAAGCCACCTAGAAGACCTATAAGAATGGATTGAAGAAGTGTCACTGCCAAACTAATATAAGTCATAAATATAAAAAAGGGGCAGGCAGTGGTAGGGTAACAAAGGGATTTTAAAAACAAGATATATTAGGAAACAAATACCCAAAAAGGTATTTAAGAAAAAGAGGGCCTGAATATACTATTACAATTTAATTGTAATTGACTACTTCTCTGAAGGTCTTTGTTTACATGTAATTTCTCTTTACTACCAACTAGTTTTTTCTTGTAACTACAGCTTCATTCACTTTGATAACTGTATCGATACATATAAACACTAAGCTTCCCCGGCAATAACACAAATTTTTAGTTTAAAAAATCCATCTTAAATATATCATGAAATAATCTAAATTTTTTTATCCCCAACAAAAGAAAATTAATTACTCAAGAAAAGTAAGTCAGAAAGAGGTCATTTTGACTATGCTAACCCAGTAATATAACCTCTTTTTTTCCTCCTAAATGGAAATCAAAAGACAGGGTTTAAAGGAAACCAGTCATTAAATCAGTCATTATTAAATGACACTTCCCACTCTTTTCACACTATTAAATATAAACCAAATTCAACACACCTAGTGACAGAGCAGAATTAAACAGGAACTCAGTCAAATTACCCTACCTCCAAGGGAAAAACAGAATTAAATTACCCCTGGAGAGGAAAATTCAAAGTATAATGTGGGTTTTCATAAAAATTTGGCCCCTGGTTACATGAGATAATCCATCCAAAAAGTTTTATCAAACCTCTCTGCCCTCACCCTCATTTTCCCCCAAGAAAAATGAGCAGCTTAAGTACTCTATATTATAGCTAAAAAGACAGCAAGAAACATAAAAACTAAAACTGAATTAGCAACTACTAATTTTAGTACACTACCTGTATTTCTACCATCTATTTTAATAATTTCCTTGAACAAAGTTCTCTCTTCATGAATTACAATGTGAAGATTCAAATATATGTTTAAAGTTTCACATATTGGACATTTGGATATACTCAATCTTAGTCAATATCCACATAAATTTATACTTGTAATCAAAACTAAGACATGACCATCCTTCAAAATAAAAGGCCTAACAAGTTCCCTATCTACTCACTGTGCTTCCTTGCTATAAACATTAGCCCCTTTATTATGTACTTGGATCTTTAGCTGTTACTTGTGTAAATGAAAATAGCAAACAACTACTACTATCTTTCCCATCAGGTTGTTCAAAAGAGTAAAAGTGTGAGATCATGAGAGTAAATGATGGAATTTCTTTCCATCTCCACACTATGATATGTTGCAGTTGCACCATAAATAAAACCTATTACCTACCCGAAGTGCTGGCGATTTAATTCCTCTTCTGTGCCTAGGATGGGCAGGGGCCTCCACTTGTTTTCCCCTGTATTCTTTGTAGATAGAATTGCTCTTCTTGCTTCCCTCCTGGGGGGAGGGGAGGCTCCAGATGATGATCACTCTCTCCAATCAGTCTCCAGGGAAATGAGGGGTAAACACAGGGTGTGTTTCCCCTTCAATGAGCCAGAAGACAAAGTGGCTGTAGCAGCACAAATTTCAACCCTGACCTCCAACATAGGCAGTGGATGCACTGAACACCCTGACAGTTTCAAACAGCCAACTGGAAAAACGGGAAGAAGCACTAACAGCAAAATGCTGACTGACATCAGGTACCTGACAAGACTTGAGGGATAGCCAAAGCACAGTTCTTTGCAGAAGAGGAGCTTAGTAGATGTTTCTTTAATAATCCAGACATATGTTAGAAAGACGAACAAGAGACCTACTTAATCATGAAGTCCATAATCCTACCAAGGAAGAAGCAACCTAGTCAAGCACTACCTCTCATTATAAAACTAGTTTCTCACTTCAAAGGACATCTCCAGGATCTGGATCTAGTGATATCATTCCCACCCTCTTTTTCACAAAACTGGACCCAAAGATCATAGTACACCACATTTAGAAAAAAGAAGATTATTGTTAAGTCAGACTAGCATTTCTTCTGCTTCTCAATATCTAAACTATCACCATGGCAAACACACACACACTTAATCTAAGAACCAGTTTTCCAAATGAGAATCAACTTATGTACATAACACCTGAAACCTTAAAAGTTTTCCCACTCATAAGCTGGCAAAAGAAATTTAAATTTGTACTTCAACTCTCTTAAACCATGACGACTGTTTCAAAAAGTCAGAAGCCTCTATAACAGGCAAAAAGTAAAATGATAGTAGAAATTTCCCATATATTTTAAATAGAAAGGCTTAAAACACTGGCATAATTCTAATTAATAGAAAGAAGCTGATTAAGTAAATCTTATTGAACATTGTTAAATTTTGTATAGTGCCATCATACCAGGGATACAGTACCACAACCAATAGCTTACCAAAGAAGTCAAATGAAAACGGGTCCCTTCCACCAAAAAATTCCCTGAAGACATCATCTGGGTTCCGGAATGTGAATCCATATTCAAATGGGTTATCAAAATGACTTCCACCTACAGAAATGGTTTAAGAAAATTATGTTTACAATTATCAGTATATTGTATCTAATTGGTATCATTTGCTTCAGGAAGAAGACATGGCACAGTTAAAGCCCTCCATGGAAGAGAGTAACACTTAGTAAACTCATAAATGCCCAAAAAGTTCATTATGTTTTAAGATGCCCTGCCTTGATTTGTACAACAGCAGAATTTATATTTCACAGTAGAGATGGAAAACTAACTACCACATTCAATCTTGTTAGCATCTGTAATCCACACAATTCTCAACATACTTTGTAATATATACTCCAGGGGAGACTCATGAATTTCATGGTCAACTACTAAGCAAACTTAAGGGACAAGACTTTCTGTTCTATTCTTAGAATGTAACCAAAACTCCATTGTATTTTTGGTTTCCCTCCAAAATGGCATAGATTTTACACCAGCCTCATCTATACTGGTTTATGCCCTATTAATTAATTGGGTACTTTAAAAAGCTAATAATATAAAAAGACAAAATAATTTGTCTTCAGAAAGCACTTACTAAAATTCACATGTGGGAAACCAAGTAACCAAAGAATTCCAGTAAATTTCTACAATTTTCAAGACAATTTTATTCAATTAGTTAATTGTTACCTATAAAGGCCAGGAAAGTCTGTCTACATGGCCTTCAGGAAATGAGGTACTAAACAGGAGGACAATAACAGTGAGTACTAGGAGTAGAATACAAAGGAAGAACTCTAAAGTACTAGCTCTACTTCCCTTAGTGAATCTGTTCAATTTCACACTGATACAGTATGTCAACAATTATTGACTTGATTTTGGCTAGACGAATCACGTTCAAAGAATTATCTTGGTCTAGTGGTATGGGCTAGGAGTCATCAAGTTTACAAGTTAAATTAAGAATGTGTGGCATACATACTTTCTACCCTTCAAAAGTAATTTTCTAATTCTAAAGTAACTGGCCAAAATTGTAAAAGAAATTATTTCTCCCAAAGAAGCAACTTTAAAACTCTATGTAAACAACACACACACACCACACACACGCAGCCCCCAAGAAGTGAATTCAGAGGATACCACTCCATGCCTTTGTAAAATGGAACAACTTTGGGTTTGTGAGCAATTGCGGTTTTTGGTTTTGCTAAGCTTTCTTTCCCCCTTTCTCTTTTCAATGTTTTGTTACAAGTGATGGCTCTCTGGAGGAGAAGGATATAGTTGGAAATGAAATTCATTTAAAAATAGAACATCGATAACAAAGTATTAAAGGAAAAAAACTGGCCACATAGATCAACATTTCCAATACCTACATATTTATAACCATGGCACATAAGTGTTCACAAAACCCAAAGCTGCTCAATTTTACAAAGGCCTGGAGTGGCATCCTCTCAATTCTTATCTGGGTCCAAGCTTGGTCATTCATTACACAGATGGAGTGTTCAGTTTTTGATTTGTTTTTCTTTTTAAGACATTCTAGCTTTAAAAGAACATTAACAATAATATATAGTAAATTCTAGGATCTAGCTAATAGTTTTATCTTCAATTTAAAAGCCAAAATTCAAGTTGGAAAAAAAAAGACTATTTTTGGTGTGAAATGTCTACATACCTCCTCCAACTCCACCATTTAGTCCTTCTTTTCCATGTTTGTCATAGATGTCCCGTTTTTTGGCTAAATAATGAAAAAAATAAGGCTGAGATATATATATATATATATATACACACATATATATACACCTTTTTCTTCTATACATATAATAGAAAAGCTATCTTCCCAATTGTATACCCATAAACATATATTTAAGTTTTTCATAGCACCAAATTTCTTAGTAATTGATGGAAAAGTCAGGAAGAAACAAGTAGTCAAAGGAGAGGTACCATTTCAAAAGAAACAAAAAAAAAAATCAAATATTTATCTTAGAAATATTCAAATTCACCAAATGATGAAAATAAAACAATACTAAGAAAATTTCAAGATATTTTACATAATTATCTCATTTAAGTCTCACAATAACCCTAAAAGATAGGTAATACAGGTGATTTTTATTCTCATTTCAAAGCTCAATCAACATTTAATCACCTATGATATACCAGGAATCATATTTGCCCTCAAGTAGCTTCTATTGCATCAAAGAAAGCAGAAATATACACGGATAGGAACAATATATACAACTTAAATACAAAGTAACAGGGGAGAAAATGGCACTAAGATTAACAAAGTTTCAGAGAAGTTAAAGAGTTTGCCCTTGGTTAGTTACACAGCTAATAAGTCGGGTATTCCAAATTCCAGTTCTTCCATTTTACTAACAACCCTGTTTCTCAAGATAATGAAGTTAGGATACAGGGGGCAAGACTTCATTGTTGGAAGAGCTGTGGGAAGACAGGAATGCCAAATGCTGAAAAACCTGTTTAGTGGCTCAATCACTCTAAAAAAGCACTAGGGATTATCCAAGAAAAGATCACATTCTTATGACTATACCCCAAGGTAAATAATATAAAGTCTGCTCCCCATATGTACAAGAACATTCATATCAACCTTACTTAGGTTAATAAAACACATAAAATAAATGGGGAATGTTCCACCAACTACTTTCTCCTATTAATATAATAAAACATGATAGCATTATATAAGGAAAGATGACTATAAAGCCTTCAGAGGATGGGGGGGTGAGGAGGAGGAGGAGGGAGCATATAACAATGAAATGAGGAAGAGTGAAAAAAGCAACATTATAAACATGATACAAAATGACAACGACACTCAGAATCACTATACAGCTTACACTTGCAACATGCTCTACAGTCACCAATTCTACCGAGTGCGGCTTGAGTGCAAAAAAAAAAAAAAAAACTATTTATTAAGAGCTTACTTTGTGCCAACCCAGTATTAAAACTGGGGTTACAAATACAAAGGCAAAGAGACCCCCAGCTGCCCTCAAGGAATTTATATTCTAATGAAGGAGACAAAACATAATAAGTAAGTGTGTAGCAGGTGTAAGTGGTGGCCAGGGAGGGTCATTTTGGCCCTGGAGGTAAACTTTACCTTGTTGTTAAAGTCTCAGTTTTTGCAATGCTGGTAACTGGTAACAACTGAGAATCTAGTTCAACATAATTACCATTTATTCAATACCTAAGGAAAACACTGTACAAGGTACCATAGGTGACAAAGAAAAAAATTAAAAGTAGCCTAAGAGATCTACCTCAATGAGGGGACATGATAGAAGACAAGAGCGCATACTGATTGAGTGTTGCAGTCATTTTGTATCATGTTTACAATGTTGCTTTTTTCACTTGTCAACATCTCATACAGAAGACATCTAGTCTAGTGATTACTATGTACCAGACACTGTGTGATACACTTATTATCTATTACTATGTGTCAGGCACTATGGGGATACAAAGAAAGGTAAAAATGGTCCATGAACTTACATTCTAATGGTGAAAACAAGTGTATAAATAGGCACATAGGAGATATAGAGCAGATAAAAGATAATGTTAGAGGGGAAGGGACTAGCAACTGAGGAGACTGGGAAAAGCTTCCTTCAGAAAGAGGTATTTTGGCTAATCTTGAAGGAAATCTGGGATTTTAAAAAGCAGAGGTAAGCAGAAAGAGCATTACAGGTATAGAGGACAGCCAGTATAAAGGCATAGAAACCAAACATGGAGCAACATAGGTGAGGAACAGAAATGTTTATCTTGGGAAACATTAACAGCATATGAAGCTTACAATAAAGGATACAAATATTCTAGATATAAATTTACACACACACACACACACACACACCCCTACACCTTAACATTTCAAACATGAAAATTAAGGATTTTCAAAATACTTCATTTGTATTTCCAACCCTTTTTTCATATTAAGAAAACAAATTCAAGGAGGTTTCATTGGGGGATGGAGGAGGGAAGAGTAGGAAGCAGTACAAAAGCTGTGATTTCATTTCTCATCCAAGTGGCAATTTATAGTCTCAAAAGATTTCCCTGGGGGCATTAAGAGATTAAGTAGTCCCAGAGCTAATGTACCAGTCAAGGACAGAATCCAGCTCTTCTTCTCTATTCCACTTTACCATAAATACCCACTGCTACTTCTTTCAGAACACATGAAAACTAAAGTCCTCTACAAATAGAATGAGAATGCTAAAATATCCTATGCCATGCTAAATCAAATCTGTGACTTGTAATCTGACTGTATACAAAGGAAAGTTTGTTAACTGTCCACTGTGAATGAAAACTAGCCACCCAGTTACTGACTGTTTCACACCAAGTAGATCACCAAGTGAGAATGGATAGGGAAAAGAGAAGAGGGTCTAGGACAGAGCTTGGGGGGACACCCACTGTCAGCCCATAGTTTTCCATTTAGAAGCTCAGCTTGAAGACTTGTAATAGCACTTGCTTTGTATCCCAAGACACATCACACCTACTCTTTTAGTAAAAAAAAACCATTGGTTATGTGCTCAACAATCACCCATTCATTCACAAAGATCAAGGTCAGTGGATTTAATTTTCCATGATAACAATCTCAATACCTAAGAACTAGTTGTGATTGTAAACTAGTTTAAAAACAAAACTTAATCTTGTAAATTGGAAGATCTGGAGTAATACTTTATTACTTCCTGAATTTGCAACTTTTCAAACATTTCATACATTTGTGTCATCTAATAGTAATATTATTAGAAAGCACTCAAGTAAAAAAAAATTTATAATTACAGGTTTCAGCTCTAATCCACCAATGAGGATTTCTGACTACAAACTTAGTTTATGTACAGGAAGGTAGAACATAATCTGTCAGAGTATGGAAAAATCGCAGCTACACAACTACTAATTTGGGGAAATAGGTGGTCACTTTGAATTTTCCAAAATCAATGCTTCCACAGCAAAACCAACAGCAAAAAGAGGTATTAGAAAACCCCTTTTAAAAATTCTCTTTAAGATGTCTTCACTTTGTAAAACTGAAAAAAATTTCAAAAGGATTCTCATCGGTTCATTATTGCTAAATATCAAAATAAAATATAAAAGGCTTAAAAAATTTTTGGCTAGTTCTAGCTCCAAATAGAATTTACAATTCTACTCAGCTTTTCTTTGTAATAATCAAATCAGGTGGTTATTAAATAAACTCTGAGCAGATTTACTGATTAGATATAGTAAAGGTTGCAACATAAACAAAAGTTAGGCTCCAATGTTATTCTTTTACATAGTAAAAAAGCCATAAATAGGGCTTCTTGAGTGGAAAAAAATCATACATACTCTACAATTCAGGAGTGGGGAACCTGTCCCTACCTCTGCACAGCAGAAATCAGATTTACAAGCATGTATTATGCAACAATTACACAAATCACACAAGCTATCTGTTGGAAGTAATAAAACAGTCCATAATCGTGGCAGCTAGGGGCCACAGCACTGGGCCTGGAGTCAGGAGCACTCCAGTTCAAATCATTTGGCCTCCCACAAACTAGCTGTGTAGCCCTGGGTAAGTCCTTTACCTCTGTCTGCCTTGCTTCCTCAACTGTAAAATGGGGGTAAAATAACAACACCTACATTGCAGGATTGTTGCAAGGATTCAGTGAGATAATGTTTGTAAAGTGCAGTGCCTGGTACGTAGCAGGTGCTATATAAATGGTGTTATATAAATAAGTTTCCTCCTTCCCCATCCATAACTATCCACGTTAATACTTTACAGCTATTTCCCAGTTGGTTACAATGGTTCCTTCAAAACTACCCCAGTGTTTTATATATTGATGAAACATACTTGGAAATGTCTGAGTAGCATGGCACATTCCTAGTCATTAATTCAGGAAGTATATCATAAGAACTGAAGCAACATTTTATTTACCTATTAGCTCTATTTTACAAGAGTTTTAAGCATAGTAAGTGAATGCTTAATAATGCATTTTGGTTAACTGACAAGAAATGAAAAAATATAAATCATCTACAAATGTACTAGAAGAACAAATCATCTAATAAAGAAATAACCAACATGAACTTCTGGTTGAAAAAACCCACAATCAACAAAAGTTTATTAAGTATTTAATATGGTTCAGGCACTGTGCTAAATGATGGGAATACAAAGGAAACGTTTCTGTCTTCAAGAAGCTTACATTCCAATGGAGGAAACAATATGGGGACACACACACACACACACACACACACACACACACACACACACAGAGTATGTGCAATACAATATCTATAAAGTAGCTTTAAGGTAACTTAGAGAGGAAAGCATTACAGGTGGGAGGAGGGGCGTAGAGGGAATGAGATGACTATCAGGAAAGATTTTTTTTTTCCGCTTTAGACAGTATCTGATCTGAATCCTGAAGGAAGCTAAGAATTATAAGACATAGAGGTGTAGGAGAGGGATCATTCCAGTAATGGAATATAGCCAATAAAAAAGGAGAGAGAAAAGGGAGAGAGTATATGATGTGTGAAGAATACCAAGTAGGTTAATGTGCCTAGATAGTCAACTACTTAGAGGGCAGTAATGTGTAAGAAGACTAGAAGGACAAGGTTGTAATTACCTTTAAATGGAAGAATTTATATTTGATCCTAGAATAGAAAACCATTAGTTCATTGAGTGAGGAAGAGGGGATGACACGGACAGAGCTATACTTTAGGAAAATTGGTGGCCATGTGGAGAATAGAGTGGAGTGGGGGGAGATTGCGGCAGGAAGACCAGTTGGGAAGCTACTGCAATGGTCTGGGTGAGAGGTGATTATGGCCTGAACTAGAATGACAGTTGTGTAACTTTTTATAAGAGAGATGTTGTGGGATAGAAATGGTATTTGGTACCAAAACTGGACATAAGGAATAAGCATCACAGTGAAGAGTGGAGAACGACACCAAGGTTGCAAAACCTGGGTGGGCTACTGGAAGGACAGTGCTGCTTCATTAATAGTAGGGAAGTTCAGAAAATGGATGGAGTGGGGTTGAGAAGAAAGATAAAGATGAGATGCCTATGGGATATTCCATTTGAATGACACAGGATTAGGGAGCTCATAAGAGAGATTATGACTAGATATGTGGATGTGGGAGTCATCTGCATAGAAATGCCAACTGAACCCTTGTGAGCTGATGAGATGACCAAGCGAGAATGGAGAGGGAAAAGAGAAGAGGGTCCAGGACAGAGCTTGGGGGGACACCCATTGTTGCTGGGTATGGCATGGATGAAGAGCCATAACAAGAAAGAGGACAAAAGATTAGATAGGTAGGAGAGGAAGTGAGAGAGATCAGTGTCACAAAAACCTAAGGAGAGAGCATCTAGAATCAATCAATAGTGCCAAACTCACAGAAAGGTCAAGGAGGAGGAGGATTGAGAAGAGGTTGTAGAAAGGTCAAGGAGGATGAAGTCTGAGAAGAGGCCATTAGATCTGACAACTAGAAGATCACCGATAACTTTGGAAAGAGCCCTTTGAGATGAATGATAAGATCGGGAGCCAGATTGGGGGGGGGGGGGGGGGAGAAGAGGGAGGAGAGCCGGGAGGGGAGATTAGATAACACTGAAAAGTAGAAACAGAGAGTGTAAACAGCTTTTTCAACAAAAGCACAGTTATACGGCAATCTATCCATAACAGTAGAATCTAGTTAAGATTTTTGAAAGATAAGGAAGACTTCAGAGTGTCTGTAGGCATAGGAAGGAATAGTTAAGTTGAGACAGACAGAAGATGAGGGAATGGAGAAAGGTGGGAATGGAGGAGAGATATGGAAGCAATGTGCTGGGGAGGGGGCTATTGGGGAAATAGGATCAAGGGTACATGGAGAGTTAGTCTAGTCAAGGATAAGAGTAAAGGAGATGGTGGGGGATCATGTCAGAGGGATATGAGATAAAGAGAAAATCAGGAGAATATTTGCCAAATAAATTCAATCTTTCTAGTAAAGTAAGCTCCTCATGAGAGGAAGGGATTGAAGACAGATTTAGGACAGTTAAAGAGAGAAGAGGTTTAAAACCATCCCTGTGGTGAATGAGAAAAGAGTTATTTAGAAAGGAGTAAAAGAATTGCTTTGCTGCTTTGCAAGGGCCCAGGTGAGATTGTAACATTAATTTGTAAAATCATTACTAATGGAATATAGCAGGGCAGCTAGGTAGCACAGTGTGTAGAGCACCGGCCCTGGAGTCAGGAGGACCTGAGTTCAAATCCAGCCTCAGACACTTGACACATGTACTAGCTGTGTGACCTTGGGCAAGTCACTTAACCCCAATTGCCTTGCCAAAAAACAAAAACAAAAAAAAAAAAAAAACTAATGGAATATAGCACCATTATTATTTAGCACCAAAATCCAAGAATCATATATATTATCAAAGTCATGTAGTAACCTTAGAGGAACTGTCAAAACTGAAATTTCCATCCTAATCCAGCACAAAGGCTGAATATCTGGGATTATTTTTCCCGCAATAAACTACCTGTCTATTGCTTTTAAATTTCACAGCAATTTTTGATTCTCCATCAATATCTGTAGAATTTTTTAAAAGATAAAATTTATAGGAAATTGTCTATACCACATGGAAGACAGTGAAGTACCATCAACAGGGCCTAATTATTGAAAATTACACTGCAGTGATTCTTTTCAGAATGTAGCATCAGCAACTCCTTATGAGCACTTCTGTCTTACCAACAGGAGTCAACAAATTATTTAACTTCATGCTACCAGGGATGAATAAGCAATACTTGTGAATACCACTGATAGGTCTAGGGAATAAACAGAGACTTTAAAAAATAAAAGAGAGGAAAAGATAGGTGGTAGAAAAGGAGAGGAGAAAAAAATGGCGAATTATTATCTGCCCAAGGATCACTGAACAAATCCCCGAGTGAAGATGACCAATATCAAACAAGAAATTCTTTTAGAGATCCTATAATGTAATATTCAAACTCACATAAAAGGCTGACAGAAGTCAAAAGGAGGTAAAAACCAGATATGCTATCTTTAGACCTAACATATGTGTAATACACCAAGGATGTTTCCTAACACTAGCAGACTGCACAGAAGTAAAATATCCTGAAGAGCCAGCTAATCCCCACCTGTAAATTGCTGGATATATTCTCTAATACACTTAAAGTGGATGAAAATATACCAAACTATAATTTTCTGTTGCCTAAAAATATATAGCAACAGTTCTCAAATTGTTGTTTTTCAAGTCTCTTATGCAAAAGTAACAAATAATTGCTAGAAGTCCACGGACCATACTGGGGTGTAAGAAGATATATGGTTGCTCAATCTGAGCAAAAACTAAACTCTGTAAAAAGTCTACAAAAAAACAATATATATGAAACTCTGTGATCTGGAGCTTTTTAGCTTGTCTTCAGCTATTCTAATAGGAAGGATGTGTTCAAGAGCCTCTAATGGGAACACTGAGGTAAGCTTACTAGGTAAATAACAGTAGAATCTACTACAGTAAATACTTTAATAAGTGAAAACACTTCTCCAAAAATACTAGTACTTAAAACAACCTTTGTTGAAAATTGGTTGCTATAGGGCAGGAGTCAGAAAACCAAAAGCCAAAATTAAAATAAAACTATTTTTAAATGAAAAAACCATTTGAAGATTTCAGGAGAAACGGGCAGTGGATCAAATCCACAGGCTGAAGTTTGACAACCTCTGCTACAGAGCAACAGCTCCAAAATGTTATAATTCTGCTACTGTTTCCAAAAGTCAAGCAAAATTCTAAAGGATGAAATCTCAATTTATAGTTATGAGATTTGGGTGGGTAGAGGTTTCTAAAAAAACACAGTGCCTTTTAAGTATATACATATTACCTTTTACAGATGAGACAATAGAGGCTCAGAAGACAAGTAATTTGTCCATGAGACTTGAACTCAGATGTCCTGATGCAAAAACTAAATTTCTCTCCACACTAAATAAGTATACATACATACCACCATCATCACCACTACTACCACCACAAAACAGAGTAGTGAAAAAAATATGCAGCTATAATTTATTTAATCCTATTCAATCTAAATAAACTATAAATAATCCACCTCTCAACAAGTGAGACATTTAAGACTAGATACCCAAACTCCTTTTGAATAAAAAGTTTTACTCTAAGATCTGCCACCACCACAATATCAGTATGATACTACAAAGCCTAGGAAGGCCTAAGAAAAATCTTGCAGATTTACCTTATTTCAAGGCTGTTTCATTGTTGATTTAGCTTCTGTACTAAATAAAAAGAGCCTTCTTAGATAAAAATTTAAAGTATCAAAAGCATCTATCATGAAATGATCAGGATCATCATGGTACAGAGGTAGGAAACAGAAATCTAAATAGAATTAACTGGCTTTGATAACTATCTGAGAAAAGTAAACCCTGAAGACGTTATCACAGACACCACCTACTCCACCAGTCTAAGCAATAGATTTATAAGTGATTGAAGTTTCAAACTAAATGATATTAATATTAAATTGTAAGTCAGTTCTGTCACAAATAGTGCCCAAATAAAACGTTCTTTCAAAAACCCAGACCAAAAAAAAATGATAATTCCAATGGTACATACCATTTTTTTTTGCCTTCGTTCCTTGAATAGCAGAGATGGTGGGCATTGTTTTTAAACTGTCTACTATCATCATTCAATCTATGAAGAAAAACCAGCTGACACACCATTCATAGCTATTAACTGTCAAATCATATTTTCCAGAATATTGCCAAAACTAGATCTTCATTTCTTGTCTGCTTGAAATCAGAAAATTTTGAATGTCAGTAGCGCTTTCCTCTGATAACGCCAAAATCGACTTAAAGAGGCAAATTATTGTACATACTTTGCTTGCACTCAGAATATCATTATCTTCACTATCCAGCCAATGTACACTACAGCTCTGTAGTACTTACCATCTGATAACACCTCATATGCCTCAGCTACTTGTTTGAATCTCCTTTCTGCTTCTTCTTTATTTTCAGGATTTTTATCCGGGTGCCACTTTAGTGCCAATTTACGATACCTAGAGTAAAGAAAAGTACAGAGAAAGGTATGTATTACATATGAATGTATAAAATCAATGTGCCTTCAATGGCAGTTTAATATGGTTTCAGGGGGAAAAAAAGCAGTTCAAAGATGATCATTTGCTAGATAGTTGCTACAACTTTTAAATCAAATGCTCATCTTCTCTCCAACACTAAGATAAATGGATTATAAACTAAAAATGCAAGAGAACCTGACATAGTGGGGAAGGGGGCAGGCTGACATTGGATACAAAAAGATCTGGGTTCACATAATAGATCTGTGAACATGGGGCAAGTCACAAATAAAGAGTTGCCATGGGGCATGAGTGAAGGAAGTTTCTATACCAGGAGGTCCCATCTCCTTAAAATATTAGAAATCCAAAAAAGAAAGGGTAGAAGTACCAACTAAATGTATCAAAACTGTGAGGCTCACTAGTACCTGATGAAATCTGGTCTATCAAAATATTTTACAAAAAAAGCAACTGTAAATAGGTTTGAGGTATTAAATGTATAAAAAACAGTGCCACAGACAGCAAAAATTCACGTAGGGTATGGAGAAAGAAGGTCTAGAAACTACCCAATGTGATTCTCGTTCCATTAAGTCCTAGAGGATAACACCCTACTTTACCTAGTCTAACACAAATAAACTTTTCTGAAGGAAATATATAGTTGACTATATAACTAGCAAACAGCAAAGTATCTTTTAGATACTATTGCTCTAAGAAACCTTTTGCTTTTAATATTCAAAAATACAACTAGTCTTTACACCGCATTTCCATTTATAAGGCAAATAGATTATTCTTATTTGATATTTATAACAAACCTGTAAGGTAGGCACAGCAAGTATTATTTCCCTTTTATGGATGAGGAAACTGCAACTAAGAGAATTCAAGTGACTTGCCCACAGATCACAGAGGTAAGCAATCATCAGTGGTAGAAGTCAAACCCAGGGCTCCCCTGAATTAAATCCAATGCTTTCTCAAACATTGCTATTAATACCCATCATCCTCTTGTGCCAGAATCCTATGGCTATGATTCTTGGCTTTTTCAAAGATATACTCAGCAGCAGCAAAATGATTAACATTGAGGAAAAATGTGTAACTTACCTAAAACTGAGTTAAGTTATAACTCTAGAACAAAGATACTTCAGTCTACACAACCTATTCAAAACTTACCTTTTTATTAAAACACACACAAAAGCCTATTTCTAGGCACAATTTAATTTGCTCTAATTTGCCCTTTCAGTTCACAATAAATTCAACTAGCAATAATTCAGTGGTAAGTAGCATCCTTTTAAAAGTTAAAATGTAAAAGACTAAAGCAACTACATGCTTAGGTAAGAAAAGCTAATGCGCTAAAGAAGAAATAAATCCTAGTAAGTTCTAAGAAACCTCAACAATTGAGAATATAACCAACTATGGAGATGGAACATTTAATTTTGCTCAAGAACCAATTATTTATAGCTAATATGAAATGACTTTCAATTGAAATTTTTTAATGCTGACCAGAAGTAGAAATTTCAAACCTCTGACCTCAAGCACCAAACTGTATTAGAATAGTTGATGATTCAATTGATGAAAACATGATACTCTGTATGCAACAACGTTCCTGTGGTTTGTGTTGCTGCTTCTACTGCAGAACATCTGCAACACTGCTTTTATAGTTAAGTCAATGGTCACTTATTTAATAGCTGAACTACTGCTGATTCCCTGAAACTAATCAATCACTGGAGTTCATAGTGCTCCATGTCTTTTTATTGGCCCATTCTCATATCACAGAGTTATTTAAGCTCCCTGTAGAATATTTTCTCACAATATATTCTCTTTCATCCACTTTCCAGCTGTGTCCAGTTTGGCATAACTGTGTCAGAGCAAGGATTATTTCATCATCCCTTTGGATGCAAATTAGTCCTATAACTGCTGTTCCATATAATTTCGTGTCTATTGTTACACCATTGTGCCCACCAGTCTCTTTTGATTCAATTCGATACTTCCCTGTGAAACAGCATTAGGCAAACCACACTAGGACAAAAACTTAACCTAATTCCTTTTTTATATTCTAAATGTCCAATGAAAATCTCTTTATTTCCAGGTAGTTTCCCTCATGTATGCAGAAATATAGACTCCACTTTTTCAGGTTCATCATCTATCTTGCTGTTGTGAAGGTCCATAATCAACTATAAGGGTATCCTTTCAGCTTACAAGAAACTAGTTTAAAAAAAAAAAACACTACTAAAGAATAAAGTAGATTTACTCATTCTAGGTAACTGTAGCCTTGTCTTCTTCCAATATCCAGCCAGATTCCAAGTCAAAAAGGTTAAAAGTAGGCATATGTAATCGATATATTACAAAAACAAACAAATACATATCAATATATTTTCTAAACCTACTCACTTAAAAAGTTTACTTCAACCATAGGAGGCAATGGGCTGTGTCTCTCTCTGCAAAGCCAGATAACTCAAAAGAATTGTAAAACAAGATTAAATGTCTACCTAAAACAACATTCTAATGAAACCTTATTTTAAAGTAATAAAAAGAATACTTACGCCTTTTTAATATCCTCGGGTGAGGCATGTCTCTGCACACCTAGAACTTCATAGTAATCCACCATGTTTTAATAGTTTGTTGGAACAAGTCCTGAAATTAAAAATCTTCTGTAAATGATAGGATTGTAATAATTTCTGAATTGGTGGGTTAAAAAGTCACTTCACCACAATGTCCTATGTTATTTAATAACCTATACTGCTATCTATTAACCTTAGGCCTTATGGTAGAGCTAAAGTCACAATGTCAAAGGAAGCAAATTTCAAAGATTCATATTCTCTCTTTGTTTGCTACAATGTTTCAGACCCTGAACTAAGCTAATAATAATTTAGGAAGGGAAACTCTCACATCCCCAAACATAATCACAAACTGACATATAGCCTAAATCAAGTGTTCACTGAGTCCTCCCAGTTACAGAATCCTGCAGATATAGGCAGGATTCAGGCATCAATCAATAAGCATTTATTAAGCACTTAGCCAGGCACTGTGCTGAGTGGTAGGAATATGAAAAACGGGCAAAAACATGTTCCCTGCTCTACAGGAACTCATACTAGAGCGGGAGACACAACATACAAAGAACTATGTACACATAAAATATATATGCAATAGGAGTGGAAGAAAACTGGGGAGCGAGGGTTAGGGAGAGTTAAGAAAAAGGTCTCCTGAAGATCTGAGCTGAGTTTTTGAGGAGGGTCAGGGAAGGAGGTGGGAGGTGAAGAACATCCCAAGCATGGAGGTGAGCCAGTGCAACAGCAGGGTCAAGACATGGAATGTGTGAGGAATAGCAAGTAGGCCCGCATGGCTGAATCCTAGGTATTGTAGAAGAGAAGCAATCATAAGACTGGAAAGTTAGGAAGGGGGTAGATCCTTTAAAATAACCCAACAAGAAGATTTTATCTTTTATCCCAGATATAACTGGAAACCATTGTTGGAGTTGACTAAAGAGATGACATGGTCATATCTACACTTTAGCAACTAAGTGGAAGAATGCCAGGCACTAAGCTAAGCACTGGGGATAGAAAGACAAGAGACAAAAACAGTCTCTGCCCTCCAGGAGCTTTCATTATAATGAGGGAGGCAGCATTTATATAATTATGCACTCGAAATACAAAAAATGGGAGAAGGCACATTAACAAATTTTGGGGAGTGAGGAAAGGTGACAGAAATTCAGAGAGGCCTTCATATAGAAGGTGCTATTTGAAGAAAACAACTAGAAATTCTAAGAGGAAGCAGGAAAGATGAAATGTATTTCAACAATGGAGATCAGCCAATGCAAAGGCCAGAGAAAGAGGAAATGGTATGAGAGATAAATGACTTTCATTAAGAGCTGTCACTTCTTACCCCAAATATACTGCCCCCCCACTTCCAACTCTAAATCTATCATCCTATAAACAAAAAATGGTACATCAATGTCATTCAAGGTCTGAAAAGTTGTGTTTTGAGAGAAAGACAATGGAGAGCAGTAAAGGCCTTCTAACGGAAGTGGAAGGGAAAAAAATTGGCCCTAAGGTTTTAGATTTTCTTGGTTTCTAGTATTCTTGGGTTTCTCAATACAGACCGATACCCAAAGCTGATTTTCTTTTCAAAAATACCCACAACCAAGCACGTATGCTAAGCATATTACTTCTGCTGTGGTTATTCAGAGGCAGCACCAAACAAAAAACTAACTGCTGCTTCCTCTTGTCACAAGCAGAAATTAAGAACAGTCTACACTGCTACCAATTAACTGATTCATTAAGGTGCTCAAGGGAAAGTGAGGCAGCAAAAAAAAGTTAAAAGTTGACAGTGGTAGCTACAAATTAATCACAAGAGCCATTGCTTATCATGTTTTTTAAAAATTTTTCCATGAGAATTTTCCTATTGCCTAAGATTACTTGCAGCTAATTTGTCACTTCTGTGGATTTATACTTTAACTCCATCCAACTTAGCTGAATCTCCAATGAAGTAAAATCCAAGAAACTTCCAAAACCGATTCTTTCTATTGCTCAAAACGGCTCTTTCATCTATTAAGTTAAATTCTCCCAGGCTCATTTCCAAATCAAGTACTAAGTCTTGATCTATCATCTAAGCATTTTTACATAAAGGCATCAGTTTTACCCTTTCTTGGCGATGTTTAAATAAAGACTTAGGACCTCAAAAGTACATGTGAAATCATACCCACTCTTGAATCCAAAACTCCATGCTATACTAATCTCAGCTAAAATGAATGCCAGAATTATTAGTCACCTTTTCTTTTTCATGTCTATTATTTTGCTTATGTTTTTCCTCTGCACTGAAACTTTGAATACGAAAAAATACAGCTAGTTATCTCATGAAAACAATGTCAAATTGATCTCAAAAAAAGTGTTCAGTTAAGGTAGTACCAGTTTATCACAAACACAAAAGAATTTTTTTTATTGGCTTATATTAGAATCAGGTGTTAACATCAGGCAGTCCAATAGAATTAAATTAAAATGTAATTGGGAAATTATTTAACAAAATAAATAAAAATACAACAAACATAAATAATGTTAGTATGTAGTTTCTTACGTAAGACTTAGTGGTCCTAACTTCTATTTGAGTTTGACACCGCTCTATGAGATTAACTTATGAAGCACACATGGTAAATATTATTAAGAAGAACAAGAGGTACTATTTGCATCTTCCTTGCTAAGACTAATATTTTTTCTGACCCCCTTCAGTCAATGACCATTCTATACATACCTCTCGGACCTTGTTGTAGAAATCGTCTCCCCCTCCCCCATGCTTCTTCAACCTCTCCCTCTATACTCTTTACCTACAAGGATACTTAGGATCCCCAAATTTGGAGATGGGGGGAGGAAGGGAGAGAAAGAAATGAGAGGGGGCATACATGGTGGCACACTTTGACACCAGGGTCTGTTTCCCCTTTGTCTTCATATCTCCATGCTCTAGGAGAGTGATAAAATGCATGCTAATTAATCAGACTTTTATCCACTCTACTGAAAACAATCTCTTAGGTGATCATGGCTTAATCACCAAGTCCAATGACCCTAATCCAGGAGCTGTATTAATAAGATGCCTCTTAAGTTAGAGAATCTGGGCTCAAACCCCATCCCAGGTGCCTTTGGGAAGTCCCTGGGCCTGCTTCTTTATCTGTAAAATGAAGGCATTGGACTACACAGTGTCTTCTAGCCCAGAGGACACTTTTTCCTTGACTTCTCTAAATGAAGAATGACACATCTAATGACATCATTTTTCTAGACCCTCCCTCTCTCTCCTTAACTCCTAAGGGTACCACACACTTCCTGCTCTCCTGGGACCACTCCACCTGGGTGCTCTCCAAGGTTCTAAGGTCTCCTTCACAACCGCCTTTTGCTCTTGGTCTCAAAAAAAAAAAAAAAGGCACTTGGCACAATAGACACTTAATAAATGCTTATAGACTGATTATTTCCCTTGGCAATTTCTTTCATGTTCTTGGCTTCAACCAACACCTGCAGAATTGACTTCCAAATCTCCAGTCCAGACCTCTCTTCAAGTTCCACACTTACACCTGCCTCCATCTCTACCTGAATGCCTTGCCAGAATCTCAAACTTCGTGCATGTCCAAATTCTAATGTATTGCCCTTCTTCCAAAACATGCTCTTCTTTATGAATTTTCTATTCCTATCAGCAGTACCACCTTTCAGTCTCCCAGAAGATTCAGACTTACCTTTCATTCTTCACTCATATTGTAAATGAAGAATGAAGTCCTATTGATTCTGTTGGAATAATCAATCTCTCTCCATCTTCTTCGGTTCTACTTCCACTCCCACTATTATAGTATAAGCAAGCCCTCAAAAACACCACAACCAATGGGACTTATCAGAAAAGACCTCCTAACAGATCCTCCTTTGACTTTGCAAGACATCTTAATGCCTAATCCCTTGTTCAAAATTCTTTTGTATTACCAACACTGGAAAGTTTAAAGTACTTTGCTTAGTCTCAAAAAAGGCTTCCCACAATCGAGTACAACCTTATCCTGATCTTGTACTAGTATTCCCATTCAGATATTCTACTCTATCCCTGAAAACCAGCAGCACTCTTCCACCTCAACAGCTTTTCTCATACTATTAATACTATACCACGAATGCCATCTTCCACCTGTTGAATACTCTACATATCTTTTGAAGTCAAATTGAATTTCCACTTGTTCCAAAATACCTCAGCTCACCCTCAATTGGTAAGGATTTTTCTGCTCTGACCTGACAAAGGTTTTTGTTCATTTTTTGCACCTCTTATAGTCTATCTTTACAAAGGTTATCAAGCACTTCATGTGATCCTCATAATAGACCTGTGTAGTACAACCTCATTCTAAAGAGGAAATGAAGGATTCAAGAAGTTAAATGACTTGCCTTACATTCCTAAAGCAAGTTAAGGAACCTGCAACCTAAGCTCAGGTCCTCTGAATCCAAATCATGTTTATTCCATTGTACTGTCTCTCTTACACACTAATAAAAAACTTGTCTATCTCCCGTTAAGACTTTATTGCTCCATGTATGCAGAGACAATACTATATCATTTAACATAAATTCCACCCAAAACCTACGATTGTAGAAAACATCTCGGAACACAGACACTTAAAATAAATGTTTGGTGAATTCAATTGTTGATAAAGATAATCATAGCATTTTAGAGCTAGAATAGAATTTCGGTTAAATTCAATTTAACAAACACCTGGCCAGCTGCCCTGCACTTTGCAGATGAGGAAATTAAGTAGAAATAGAGAATAGAGGAAGTATCTTTCATTCTCATTAATAACTTTGGAATCAAATACAAATACATTTTTTGTGGTATTTAAAGCCCTTCACAACATGACTTCAACCTACCTTTACAGCCTTAATATTGCTCCCCTGAACCACCTTCAGTGATCTCTGAAAAAATCAAACAGAAGAGGTATGCCTCAGGAGTGGAGATGGGCAAACACAATCCCAATTTCTGGAAGGGGAAAAGGCAAGTTCTTTAAATTATGGGCCAAAGACATTGACAGTCTTGGCAAAAATTCTTTAACTATTTTTCAAAAGTTTACAAGAACTTAGAAGGGAAGTAAGCAATAAGAGCCAGAAAATGTTCATCAAAAATAGATCATTTCCTTTGTTGACAAGGGTTTATTAGACGGGATCACTAGAGAAATGTCTTGAAGCATGTTTCAACTCTGACATTGTTAAAGGTGTCCCTTTTGCTTGGACAGTGATTTGTGTGACTACTATGAAACATTTCACGATTTTATGTCTCGTTAATTTCTGCCTGTAAAAAAAAAAAAGGTAGGCAGAATGTTAGTGTGCCCCTTGACTGGGATTAGATACATTTACAACATATGGTATACTAAATCGGAGATTCTCTTCCTAAACTGGAAGGGAACTTTTTTTTTCTATGAAGTAGATCATAACCCTCCGGATAATAAAGCAGAAGAGGATCTTGTTAGTCATTTAGTCTAGCCTCATCATTTTACATATGAAGAACTGAGGCACATAGAGTTAAGTGACTTGCCCATGGTCCAACATCTAAGTAGTAGATCACAATTTGAAGTGCCCAAGTCCTCAGACATAAAATGCAGTGTTCATCCTATTGTTTCACATTACCTCTTAGCTGCCCGTAACCTCTTAGTTGGCCTACTAAATGCTTAACAATGCTTTTTCCCCTTTGTAACTTTTGCAAAGCCTTACTAGTGTTTTACCAAAGCCTACCCCACCCCACCCCCACTCTTAAGAGTAATTACTTACAAGGTTGTTTTTAGAACAATTTATTAACATGCATCTAAGCAGGCTGCCTACCCTGAGACAAACTGTCACCTAAAATTAATGCATTTGTTATCCTTAGGATTATGAGAAATTATCCAATACAAGATTCCTATCCAAGTAACAGCCACCTATGTCTCTAAGGCTACTGAGGATACAGAATGTGTGCCAAGGCAACAATGCTCTCACCAAAGGGCCAATCTTGTAGTCAAAAAAAAAAAAAAAAAAAAAAAAAGACTGTCAGCAAGCTTAGCCAGCCTATTCTCTCAAAACCTTTAACAATTTGCATCAAAGTAAGTCTTTCTGTACATAAGCAAGAATTGCTTAGTCTCAAATCTCATGCTCTACAATGTGCATCATTTCCTATCTTCCACAATTCTGACAAGATGACTTATAATGTACCCAAGAGGAACACTGCTAACAGTGTACTAATACCCTCCCTCATGCATACAGGTCTGGCCATATTATGTTCTAATAAATCCAACTTATATATGAAATTTGCAAGTTGGTCTTTCTCACTTGTTAGTAGCATAGTGATTTAACATCCTAAAACCTACCACATAAAAACTTGACCACTAAATGCTGGGGAATGATAAAGGAAGACCTCACTAGCCTCTGAAATTTATCCTCCCAAACCCACAAGATATTTTGCTAAAATGTTGATATGTTTAGATAACTCTCCCAATAGTCTTGTGGGCAAGTTGGAATGATGAAAAAGGCAGTGTAAAAGCAGCTAAGTAGATGAATAATTCAACACAAAGAATAGTGATTAAAGGATCATCAACAAACAGCATAGTTATCTGGGGAGGGAGGGGGGGGTAATCTATCATTGGTCCTGTTCTGGCTCAACAGTTATCAATGATTTGTATGTAAGCATAAAAAACATGATTACAAATTTTCTGATACCAGGGAGAATAACAAGTTTGAAGACAGAAAAATACCAAAATATTTTATAGGCTAAAATCATGAGCCAAATCTACTAAGATTTTTAGGTAAGGACACACAACTCTTTGAGATTAAAAAGAAATTTAATTCCAGCAATATAAGAGGAAATGATTAGATAACAATTTCTATGGAGAAAAAAATACCTATACAACAAGAAGATTTCAGTTCAGGTAAAAGTGGGACCAAATAACCTCTGAAGCCCCTTATAACTCTGTAAACCTAAGATGCTGGTAGTCAGAAGCCAGTGTTCTACCACTGACTAGCTGTGTGACCTTAGTAAATTACTTATCCTTTCTGAACATCAATTTCTTGATGTGTAAAATGAGGGGACTGGAATGTTGTAGACTAGATAGTGGACTCAGTTCTCTAACACTAAAATTCTGTGATTCCACCTAGTTACCAAAATTAAGTTACTTATGGTTAGTGGTTAAGTTACTTAATTAATTCATAAACATGGCCAGCTCTAAGAAATCAGATCTTAAGAAAAATAGAATTCAAAACCTGTTTTTAAAAAAAAAACTCCAAAGATTTGCAATTTAGTCTACTTGTTCACAGCAGAATATTAAAAATATGACGGTTACTACTACTGCAATATTGTCAAATTTCAATGACATGTGTCCTTTATATTATCAAAACCTGTTCGTTTTTCAGGAAACGTACTTTTTAAAGGAGTTTTTTTTTTTATTTTCAGTTGGCCATTAAAACTGGCATTGAGAGATCTTTTAATTATGCAGAAGCTTTCCTGCTTCCTAGATGCAGTTAGGTGGCACAGGATTCAGGAAGATCTGAGTCCAAATACTGCCCCATATACTTACTAGCTATGTGACCTGAGCAAATGACTTTACCTTTCTTGAACTCAGTTTCCTCATCTGAAAAATAGGGGTAATAAGACATTAGCTTCACAGGATTGTTGTGAAGATCAAATGAAGTAACACATCACGCACTTTGTAAATGTTAAAACCTATAAAAAGTTAGCTACTTAACAATATTTTATCTTACTAACACCCCAACCTAAGTCAAAAATTGATTCAGCTCAGCTGATTCCAGTCACAGAACTAATCTTACAGTGTTGGACAAACAGCAGGCATTCAAAAAATACTTACTGATTCTCTTAAATAGCCTAATGTGATCAACCTCTGCAAACAATAACAATAAAAACAAACACCCTATTATTTGCTCAAACAGCTCAAGTTTTAATTTAGTCTTATTATCTTCTACCCAGACATTAAAAATTGTTTTTTTATGCTGCCTCTGTCGCTGTCAGGAAGAAAGCTGGATCTGTCACTTCAACAGAAGTGCAACTTAACCACTTTGGTTTTCAGTTTCCCATCTGTAAAATAAGGGGACTGGAATTAGATGACCCCTATAGCCCCCCTTCCAGCTCTTAATCTATAATCATAATGATCTGTCCTACAAAATACTTCATTTGTACAGAGCTGGGATTTATAAGTAAATCAAGCAAGTACCTTTTTTCACACTCCAAATAGAAGCTATCCCCACTTTAACAAATATTATGCACCAATACAGTTATCTAGCCATTTGGGGAAGTAAAGAGAAGAATTTCTCACAAAATACTTGTGTCAACAATTTCAATAGTTCTTTCATTTGGCTTAAATAAAACTGCTTAGAAAAAAAATGTAATCAAGACTGTTGTCATTTTGTTACCCCCTCAAAAAAGTCAGCATTCTTTATATAAATTATAAAACCCTTTCAGTTTTTCCAAATTAGGAATGTTTATATACATATATATGTACATTTTGAAAAATCAGTACCAGTATCTCAGTGTGGTAATTCTCCAGGAAAAATATCTTTCTAACTCTACAGTATAGTAGTTTAAACGCGACAATGTAACTAGGGTATGGAGTAGTACATCAATCTGGGAATGGCTTTATAATAAGGGCTGGTAGATGTAAAAATTCAAAAGCCATTCTCTACTACAGTTTAGAGAAGGCAAAGGTTGCCATTTTCAAAACTTGGCTGACATAAAAATTCCTAATCAGCCTCTGCTTAAATACTTGAGAGCAAGACAACTCCTACAAGAAATATCAAGTGTCCTAGCAGGCACTTTTTAAATAATGCAACAATGAAGTTCTTTAAAAGTATAAAAGGCTTTCTTGAAAAAATTACAAAAGGCTGTAACAATTAAAATGATTTATGACAGTAATGAGTGCTATACTAATGGAATAGAATACTAAATGTTATCTTAGTGGATATACTTGAACCGTGAAGAATGATTTAAGTCAAAGGCAGTGATAAAGTGGAATGAAGGGAAGTACTTCTTGACTATATTGATTCTACTTTCTCTAAACCCTTGACAGTACTTAATTTGTAATATAATAAAAACATTCTTATTATATATTTAAGAACCATCAACAGACATGAATGGTCAAGGAAATAGGCCCAAATTTTTAAATGACTGCTCATGAAACCGTAAACTTCAATTATACCTTTATTAATTTTTCTAAATGTTGTGCTCATGTCCCCTTAATTTTGTGTAGTTTTTTCATAGCTGTTGTTTAAAATGTATATTGCTCTTTCAGTTCTTTGTTCATTTTTTAGCATCACTTTATATAACTCTCCCCACATTTCTTTTATTTGTCATTTCTTATGGTACAAGGTTGCATTACATTCGTGTACGATTTCCTAATTGTTGCATGCATTTGATCATTTCCTGTTTCTTGCCACTGTTATCAATAATTTTGATGCAAATATTTTTGTATAGATAGATCTTTTTTCCCTGTAATACTAAGTAGTCCCACCACTAGGTAAGAAGAGTTTTGTAGAGCCTATCTTCTATTTCTACACTGATTCCAAATAAACCAACATATACCTCTATTATATTGTTTATCACAGGTTAGTAATCAATTCTACAGTCTAGTATTTATATTTTATTGTCTTATTTGGATCACTATCATATCCCCAATTAGATTTTAAGTTCCTTAAGGGAAGAGAACCGGATCTTACATCTTGTATCAGGGTTGTCCAAAATACAGCCCGCCTACAAGCACAGAAATTTACACAAATGCTTTAGTAAACTGAACTACTGCAGAGCTCTAACTAGAACAGCAAATCACAACATATTGTCTATTGTTTCAATAGAAACCTAAGGTTGGACAGTCCTGTCTTATATCACTTTCAAAGAAAGTACCAGAGACCTAGGCACAAACTAGGTCAGATATGCTACAGTGGGTATTCCTTTCATATACAGAGCTGGACTAGAATTCAAGGGTTCTTAATCTGAGATTTGTGAGCTCTTTTTTAAGACTATTTTGATAGCTGTAAAACTGTTTTCCTTTGTAATTCCTATAATGTTTTACGCATTTAAAAACATTATTCCAAGAAGCAATTCAAAGGTTTCACCAAATACCGCCAAAGAGGTCCGTGACACACAAAATAGGTTAAAAACTCCTAAACTGAGGTCCCTTCTAACTCTGTTAAAGACTTCTTGTGATTTAAAAAAAAGCTCCATTTATGGAGGGCACCCAGGCATTTCCCAGAAGGCTGCGCTCCACTGGCATTCTTCATCATGGCCCAGAAACATCTTTGTCCTGAAGATCACTCTAGTCCTGTAACTTATATCTCAGATACCCTCTGCCCCTGACGCTCAGCCCTTCCCAGAACCTCCATTTAAGGAGAGGGCCCAGGGCAGTCATCTCTTCATTTCAAGTTGCACTCTCCTCTAGACTTCATCATGCCCTTTCACAGAATACTTTCTCTCCCTTCAGCTGCCTTTTTAATGTGTCACCTTTCCTATTAGAATGTCTGCTACTTGAAGTCAGGAACTGTCTTTCTTTTTGCTTGTACTTGTATTCTCATGCTTAGCAACAGTGCCTAACCTATAGAAAGCACTTAATAAATGTGTGTTGACCAACAATACAACCAAAGAGAATGGCCATACAGAACTGGAAAGAAGAATACCAACACCAACAACACAATAGCAGCAGCTACTACAACAAGCATTTGATGAGCTCTACAGGTCAACTCATTTGAACCTAGAACAAAAGCATTTTTATTTGCTATGTTACTTCATCTGGTTCTATATTGTTAAACACTATGGGTTACTTCCTTATTTTCTATGTTCACTGAAACAATGAGCCCTCATGTTGGGCTTTGAGCTAGAAGGGTCTGGCTTCAAATCCCATTCATGACTACTTAATAGTTCTGTTACAATCCTATCAACTTTGGTAGAGGGAATTCCCATAAAACTTGGACCTCTCTGTGAGTCAATGAAATCAAAGTCTTTGATTATTTAGGTTTGAAAGTTTATTTGCTTTTGTTAAATCACTATTAAAATTTAAAAACATTTGTTAAAAATATCTTAGCATTTTGGGATCCTGATTTTATTCAACATAAAAGAGTCTTCTCAGCTTATCATGTATAACTCTAGCAAGTTCCTCTATACTGGATGTGAGAAACGTGGTTTTGGGGATCACTGGATTTCCCCAAATTGTGAGAACACACGGTTTTGGCAGAGCCAAAGTCCTGAGGAAGAACCCTGTGATAATCCCTAAGGAAGGCTGTGCAGACCACCCGACTCCCAGAGGAAGGCCAAGTGGTAGCCCCCTTAATTGGTGGGGATCACAGGGCTCCTAGGGGTCAGACCCTAAGGAGGACCCAAGTGATGGCCCCTTACAACGGTTGTGGGGAATCACAGCACCTCCTAGGGTTGGACCCCAGGAAAGAGCCATGTGACGACCCTTTAAGGAAGGCTATGCAGACCACAGGACTCCCAGAGGAAGACCCAGTGGTAGCCCCCCTTAATCTGTGAGGATCACAGGGCCTCCTAGGGGTCAAACCCTAAGGAGGACCCAAGTGATGGCCCCTTAAGAGGGCTGTGCAGACCACAGGGTTCCCTGAGGGAATCCTGAGTGGTAGCCCTCTTAACACCGCAGTGGGGATCACAGGACTCCCTAAGGCAGGGTCAGGAAGTCAGCCCAAGATGCTGCTCATTGCTTTCCTGGTTGCATGACCTTGGGAAGATCCATGTGATTTGACCATTCTCACCCAAAGAACTCAGGACCAGAGTAGGCAGAGGAAGGTATTTATTACGATCCTCGTGAGAGAGCAGGTGTAGTGTTCACTGGGAACTCACACTGACACAGCTGCAGGAGCAGGGGTAACCATTCCCTCCACTCCTGCTAGATTATGGTGAGTTTACAGTCTCTACTTTTTACAATTTTCCTAGGTTATACAGTTTATATAGGTAGGATAGTAAGGATACAGAAACAAAAGTGAAGTTAATTAGATTTTCCTTGTCTTAGTTTAGGATTAATCTACATTCTTTTACTTCCCCTACCTTCCCTCTTTAACATATGCAAACTATGCAAATCAGTAGGCCTGGACTCTGGACCAAGACCAGACCCTAGATAAGCTTAAACTGGTTCAAGAGGTTTGGCCTCTCTAGTTCCCCTGACTGCCTTCTCAAAAAGCATGTGCATGCATACAAGCCTCTGACCTCTCACCTGACCGACCTTCAGGCCTGGTTTCTGCTAAAGCTGGGGTGGGGGGGGGGGGGAGTACATCTTTAGTTCTGTGGAAACAAAACTCCTCCTCCCATTTCTTACAACTGAGATCTTCAAGCAAAGGCAGGATGAACACTTGTGGAACCTATAAGAGAAGGGTTTTTTTTCAGGTGTGGGCTCAACTAGACAGACTCTGAGAATCCTTCCAACTCTGAAATTCTGTGATAAACCCTCATCTATATCTTCAGTCACTGATGTGAACAAAAAGGACCAAGGCAAGACAAGCCACTAGAGTCCTCTTATCTGACTAATCTATCCATTAATCAATATTCTAGATCAAATTAATTCAACTAATCCTAAATTCCCTTAAATTATCCTGTCCATCTCTCCATTTTAGTCACATGGCTTATAACAAATGATTTACTTATAGTGCACCTCAAGTTTGCCCCATACTTTGTAATGATGAAAGTGTTATTATCTTCATTTTACAGATGAGAAGACTGAGACTTGACACTTGCCTCTGTAATATTAAGCAGGGTGGACTTTTTTTTTTTTTACTGTTTTCTCTTTTGGGATGCTAAGGTAATTAAGTGCCTTTAATGAGTCTTGCCTTTGTTTGAATTGGGGCAGGTAAAGAGGGACCTTTTGTCCTGTTTTGGAGTGCTTCTCAGTGCTGAGGTTACCAGGTACCTTTGATGAGTCTTGCCTTTCAAATGTAATGGCAAGCAAAGTGGGACTTTTTCCTGCTTTTTCTCTGAGTGCTTCTCAGCAGTAAGGCTCTCATTCACTGGAAGAGTGTCCGGTGATCTGAACAGATGGGACTCTGGGTAGAGACTCTGGGTAGCCTTAACAGAGCCCCTTGGCTTTGAAAAACCCAGATGTTGTTGTTTCTGTTTCTGGTAACTATGTATGTGATGTCTTGATCAGACAAAAGCCTGTCTGTTGATCTGTCTGTAATTTCTGTTTGACTTCTCTCTGAAGTTCAGGGTGCTGGCTTTTCCCCCTGAACTAAGTGGATAATATGTACATCTGATTAAAGTGAGATTGTTAAACCCTTAAAAGTTGCTTTCCTTAGAAAAGCAGATCAAAGAACCTGTGCTAGCTGCCCTCTTGTGTGCTAGTGTTGTTGGCCTTACACAGCCATGGTACCTGCAAGTCCCATTGTTGTTACAGTCACACAGCTAAAAGATCTGTCAAGAGTTGAGATTTGATCTTCCTGCCCCAATTCTAGCACTTACCAAAACTACCACACTGCCTCTCACGAGATTTTTGTCAAGTGTGTTGTTGCAAGGAAAAAAGTTTCTAAATTAGTATCATGGTGTTTCTCTTACTTTTAATCTAGCAATCCAGCCATGAAATGAAGTAATATTAGTCTGACAGGACTTTTTCTTTACTGAAACCATGTTAATAATAGTCCAATCACCCCTTCTCTTTCCCAACAAATATGTTTTGCCTTTGCTCACATCTTGCTGCTTAGGAAAATCACTGGGTCTAAAATAAATGTTACATAATCTCAACAGGGCCTTCAAAATGGCCAAGGCAATTTTTTCACACCTCCTTAATTTGCCTCTCCCATTCACCACAGTCCATTCCAAACTATTTCGTCCTTCCTCAGTCCTACCACAGTACCCCCAACCCACTCTTCTCAGCTGAGTAAAAATCCTTGGAAAAAAAATCAGACAGCCAGGATATCTCCCTCTTCCCTCCATATCTCACATCACTCAGAAGTCTTTCTCCAGTATCTCCTCCTGAAACCTCATCTCTAATAAGGAGGAAGAACCCTTTCTTCTAGCTAAGGCAAACTCCTCTACACACATAATCTTAATGCAATCCCTTTGTCTTCTCCAGGAGACTGCCACCTCTAACATCCTATCCTATACTAACTGATGCCTACAAACATACCCACATTTCCTCTAACCTTACAAAACTCTGACTTGGTCCTACCAACCCTGTTAGCCAATATCCTATAAACTCTCCTCCCCTTCTGGACTATACTCCTTGAGAAAGTTATCTATGATAAGCACCGCCACACTTCCTCTCTTCACTGTCTCCTAACATTCCAACCTCAATCAACCAAAACTGCTCTCAGCAAAGTCACCGACAGTCTCTTAACTCCCTTGTCTCAATTCCCTCACCTGTAATACAAGAGTCCCTTCCAGCTCTAAAATCTATGCTCAAGCAAGCACTTGAGTGCACACTATGTGCCAGGTATTGTGAGCGGCACCTAGGATATATGGAATACAAATATAAAAGTGAGACATTCTCTCTTCCTCAAGAAGATTATTATACTTTATGAGGAACCTATGCACATCTGAGTTAAAAATACAAGATTAAAAGTACTCCTCCTCTGAGTGACAGCAGAATATAAGTCAGAGGTGACTGGTTCCAATCAGAGCTGTGATCTAGCAGGCTTCTCATCAGGTGAAAGGTTGGCTTCATGAGCTGTTTGTGGGAGGTATGACATGGGCAGTTCAGGGTGTTGCATCTGGTCAAGGGAGAGCAAGGTGGGAGACTGGAATTGTGAGCAGCATAAAAAGCTGGCATTTTGTCTGAACAAGCTGTACTGTCCGTCCGGAGGTACCCATTCCCTGGGAATGTAGAATAATTTGGCTGAGTGCCTATACTCTATTAAGGGGACTACCCATTTATTCAGGAAGAATAAATGTAAAATATAATGAAAACCTTCTTGGCTTTCCAACAACTATTGTTTATACCTAGACTAAGCATGTTTCTCACACAAAGATAACTCAAGGCCCTTCCTAGCTGTTATTGCTTTACTGAGCTCCAGACCAACAGCTCAACTACTTCTGGGTGTCTTCACTTTGTATATCCCACAGGGAATATCAAACTCAGCATGTTTAAAACAGAACATTATTTTTTTTTCTCTTTTAACTTCCCTATTCCTGTCAAGGGTACCAGAATTCTTCTACTTTCCCAGATTCAAAACCCAGCAGTCATCTTCTACTCTTCACCTTTGTTCTCACTGCTACCACCACTCCACTTTACAATCAGATACCAACTTCTTCCAATTCTATTTCAAACCATCCCCTTCTCAAACCGGGAAAACCGTAAATGAACTAACGCAAAGAACATTATACTTGGTAACAGCAATACTGTATGATGATCGACTATGAGTAACTTAGCTATTCTCAGCAATACAATGATCCAAGACAATTCTAAAGGACTTACGATGAAAGGTGCTGTCCATCTTCAATTATCTACGCAGTTATTGTTGCCTTACTGATACAGACCCTCACACTATATAATTCTATATTTTCCTTCTTTTCACAACCACGTGCCTAGAAAAACCTATTTACATTGATTCACTCTACTTCCCCTTAAACTCTGAGTAATCTAGCAACCAAAACCCATTGGACCAAAGTTACGAATTGTCAAATCTCACTCTAGACTTGCAGCTCTGCTGGGATTCGACTCCAAGAGACAAGATGCCCTTCCCAAGATAAACAGACCACTTCTTATCTCATCACCATGTTGTAACTAAAGCCTCAGATACCACCTCCCCTCAGCCTCTCCTCCTTCCTTCCCTCTTAATGGAGAGTGGAACACAAAATTCCTCCAAGTTTTCCTTAGCAGAGGGCAGGAATTACCCTTCCAGCTCACTCCACTCACCATCTGCAGCTCTTCCTGCTTTCAAATGCATTGTACAAGTCCCCACACCAGATACCTCCAGGTTCCTTTTGTGTGTGTGTGTGTGTGTGTAGGTCATCCCCAGTTAGACAGTAAGCTCCTTTAGGGAAAGACCTATTTTTCTTTTTTTAAATATGTATCCCCAACACAGAACAGTGCCTTGCATATAGTGTTGAATAAATATTTACTGAACTAAAATGGAGTGACAATCTTTTTTCAATACTTAGCATTTATGACCTCTTTGTAAGATTTCACACAGTTGACCACCCTTCTCCTATATACTTTCTTTTCTCTGAGGGTTCAGGACACTACCTCTTCTTAGTTCTTCTACATATCTCAAAATCCTCTGCTATGTCACCATCAATATCCAGGGGCTTCATTGTGGGTATACACCACGGCTGTTTCTGGATCCTGTTCTCTTCTCCCCATATAATGTTCTCACTTACTGACCTCATTAGTTCTTACAGGTTTAATCGTCTCCATTCAAAATTAGTTATGTCCACAACACAGCTCCTTGTCTTTTCCCCACAAAAATCTTACTCCTACACTGAACAAGTTCTATGGAGTACCACGAATATTCCACTCATCTAGAGTTATCCTTGATTTCTCACCCTCCTTCACCCCACATAGCCATACTGTTGCCATTACCAAGTCCTGTTGACTCTACATCCATAACAACTCCTGAATACATGGGCTTCTATCCGATCAGAGGGCAACCAACCTAGTTCAGGGGCTTCCTACCTCTTGTGTGAACTACTGCAATAATCTCCTAAAAAATGCCCCAGCCTCAAATCTCTTCCTGAACCAGTTCCCCACAAAAGCTACCAAAAAGACATGCCCAAAGCACAAACAGTTATGGTAATTAGGGTGGGACTTTTTGTTGTTGTTCTCTTTTGGAATGCTAAGGCCTTCAAGTGCCTTTAATGAGTCTTGCCTTAGTTTGAATGGGACAGGTAAAGTGGTATCTTTTGTTGTCTTTGTTTTGGAGTGCTTCTCAGCACTAAGGAATCTTTGACTGAATCAGGAGTCTTAGATGACCTGTTTACCTCAAAGCCTAGTTCATGCGCGTTTGAATTGCATGTTTGTGACACCCTTTGACCCTGAAGAAGTGTATATATACTCTGAGGTTAGCCTTTTGCCTTTGGGGGCACAATCTTTGGAAGAGTGTTGGTGACGAGATACTGGATAGCCAAAGCAGTCAGCCACCCTCCCCTCCCCTTTAAGAACCCAGATGTTGGTGCTTCTCTCTGATAACTATGTATATAATGCCTTGATCATTCAAAAGCCTGATGATCCATTTTAATTTCTGTTTGTATTTGCTCTGAAGTTCAGGGTGCTGGCTTTTCCCCCTGAACCAAGTGAATGAAATATGTATGTTTAATTAAAGTGAGATTGTAAACCCCTTAAAGTTGTTTTCCTTAGAAAAGCATCAAAGAATCCGCACTAGAAGCCTTCCTGTGTGCTCTTGTTGGTCTTTCACCTCCACAGCAGCTGCTAGCAACACTGTTGATACAATAGTCTCCCTATTACCTCTGAAATCAAATACAAACTCATCTTCTTGAAATTCTAAACCCTTCCCAACCTGGATCCACACGACATTTCTGGGTTTACTTCCACACATCACTCCCCTTGAGTGGGATGCTTGAGTCCAGTCAAAATGACCTTCATGATATTCCTAACACTCAGCATTCCTTCTCTCATCCCTCCATTCCTCCTCTCAGAACAAGTCATCTCCTACATGGAGTCTTCCCTGATCCAACCCCCAGTCACTATTGTTGTCAACTCCATATATCTACTCTATATATATGCTGACATGTTTATGTGTACCAACTGTCTCTCTCCACCATATAACAGCACATGATCCTTGAGAGCAGGAAGCATGCCCCTTTGTTCTTTGTATCTCCAGCATGTAGTATAGTTGTGCCATATAGTAGGCACTTCATAAATATCTATGACATCTTAAAACAAAATTAACCAAAAATTTTTAATTATTTACTGTATATGGGGCACCATGTGCTAGGGAACTTAAGATATTCAAAGATATTCCCCTTCCTCATAAACTAGTAAAAGAGGCAAAACACAGAAACAATCATTACATAATGGAGATATGTTACATAAAATCAAAACAAAGCACTCTGATATCATAACAGAAACACATTAAGGTTCCTTGGAAGAAGTGGCAGTCATTTGGGTTTTTAAAAGTAGGTGGATAAAAAGGGAAAGGGTGGACATTCTGGGCACAGAGAACAATGTAAAAGACAGAAGTGTGGAAATGTAGTATACTCCCCAATGAGATAAAGCTGGAAAGGAAGTTAGGATAGCACCAGATAGTCAAGGACTCTGAATACCAGGCAAAGGAGTTTGGACTTTAAGTTAATAGGGAGCTACAAAGGATTTTTTTAAAGCACTGAAACAACATTTCAAGCTCTACAACATACAAAGACTTTGACAGTTATATACAGGGTGAACTGGAAAGGGAGGGCTGAGTGCCTTTATCAAGCTGTTGGCAGCAGTAAGTAGGCAAAATACCACAGAGAACTTGATAAGGGGTTATACATGAAAAGGAAGAGAAAGTTAAAAAAAAAAAAAACTTTGTAGGGTAGGAACAATACCTTAAGCCCCTGTTCCATGCAAATTTGGCTTCTTTTTCTTTAAAAGGTATGTGAAACCATCCTCAAAAATGGACTGCATCAGGGAACTAAAGGTTCGGATCATTAACATCATTTTCTAGTCATCTGAGGATAAAACAACCATGATGAGGAACTCCAAGCACCCTCTCTGAGGCTCAGGACCACAATGGCAATTCAGGTAAAGGAGATTCAGTCAGCTGCATCAACTGGAAGTGTCCTCCATATACAGGGTGTCCCTGTGTATGTATTTGTTGAATAACCTTCTCCTGCTATGGCTAAGTATATCTCCCTTTGTTAACTGCTGATAGACCCAACTACTAGCGGACTGGCTCAAGGAAAACCCAGCCCAGAAATTTTTGTAATTCCCAAGTTTAGAAAAATGAGAAACCAAGTGAATTAATAACGAAAATAAGAATTGGGAAATAAAAGTGCTATTGTAATATTACCTGGTCAGATTGCATTTGGAAGATTATGTTCAATTCTAGGCAACACATTTTAGGAAGGACATTACAGTAAATAGACCAAAAATGACTCAATGAATTCGAATTCAAGTTCAAATTTAATATGCAGATGAGATGATGTTATATCAAATTTTAATGACTATGAATTCATAAATGATATATAGTTGTAAAGTGTTACTTAAAGCAGACTGTTATTTTAAAAAATATATTTTTAATTCAGAGGAATGCCTAAAGTTCTCTATAGAGAATTTACAAGAAAACAAGAGTAAGAAGAAAATCACAGAAAGTGAGAAAGGGGAGATAGGTTACTATCTGCACCAGAAGGTAATACCCACACCAGTGAAACAAATTTATTGAAATATTAAGTATATAATATGGCAATATGTTTTGCATGATTGAGTATGTATAACCTATATCAAATTGCTTACTGTCTCAGGGAAGAGGGAGTTGAGGGCGAGAGAGAGAAAATTTGGAACTCAGTATTTTTTTTAATGAATGTTAAAAACTGTCTTTACATCTAACTAGGGAAAAAATAAAATATTATTTTAAAAAAGAAATATTAAGTGTAAGTCTTCAAACTTGTAACAAGTGCAATCTTAAAATGAAGAGTTCTACCTATAGGTTAAGAAACAAGTTTCAGATGGTAAACTTGAAGTACTCCATCCATACAATTAAGTATTAGGTCATAGCTCAATTTTATCCTAAGGCTATCACTATTCAACATAGAAAGCTAATTTTGCTTCCTCTCTTCTTATAGCTGTCACACTCTTAGATACAGAAGTAAAACAGTCTCCTCCAAATATTTAACCATAGAGAAACAGAACTATGAAAGGCTTTCATAGTTTGGATATTTCATACAGAACAGGTGTTAAAATATTTTTGGTAATATACAAAGCACTCAAGATACAAAGATGAAATACTATAACATTATCTCTGCCTTCAGTTCACAATCTAGCAGAAAGTTAGGATGTATACAAACTATAATATGTGTTATATGATGATTTAGTGAACAGGTAACCTGAGAGATTCAAGGAGGGAAGAATTTACTCCATACTATAGTCTCAGACATGGTTTTTTGCTTATGCAAAAGCACAGAAACAGAAGAGGAGAAAATGAAATCAAGGAACTGCTAGTGGCCCAATTTGGTTACAGAGTACATGGAGGTTCAGAGACTCAAATAAGGCTGGAAATAATGCTAAGTTGGAGCTAAACAATAGAAAGTTTTGAATGATGGCCAAAAGTAGTTCAAACGATAGGCAAGAGAGAGCTACTGAATTAGAAGTATGGGTATACCCTAGCCTGATCATTCCAATTATTTTTAATTACTTTGGTACTGTCAGTCTAGGAATAAGATTACTGGGATCTTATGATATTAGGAGATATGCTGGAGGTAGAGTTAATTAGGCTTTGGCAAACGATTAGAGATCGAAGTGTGTAAGAAGAAGAGTAAAAAATAATTTCAAAGTCTCATGCCTGATGACTGACAAAATGACGGTATCATTAACAAGCATTTCAAATTAGCTAAACAGGCTATATTTTTTGGAAGGAAAATATACCCCACTCCTTCATAAGTGATTTTCCTTAAGTATACCACTGCCTCTACTAATAAACTTTAAAAATATTTTACTCAAAAAAAAAAATTTTAAATTTCCCCCACTTAAGGAGATGGGACAGGACAGACATCTCAGGTAATTCCTTATTCCCTACACAGCAGTACTCATTTTGGACCTACCTGACTTCTCCACCACACCCCAAGCTAAACTCGTCATTGAGACATCTCATCATCTTGCAAGATCCACCTAATTACTCACAGCTAATCAGTACCCTGTGACTGGAGGGTGAAGCCATAAACTCCATTTTAGTATAGGGGAAAGAAGAGACATTTCCTCATTTCTCACCCAGTAGCACTCTTCTGGACCTCTTTGACTTCTCTGGCAGCCTTTATTTTGGATTTGACTTCTCCACCATGACCCCTGTGTCCCACCCCCTTTTAGCTTTGTGTGTTGTCTTCCCCATTAAGGTCTTTGAAGTAGAGGGCTCTTTCATTTTTTTATTTGTATCCCCAGGTCATTGCACAGCACCTAGCACACACCCAGGACGCATAGTAGGCATTTAATGTTTACTTACTATTAAATTAAGGGCTTGTTATAAAGTTTCAAATAGAGATGAAGATTCTACAAGCTGTGGATTGAGATGAGGTGTTAAGATTTTCCTATTCCATCCCTTACTAGTTATCATTTCCATATTTAATGAAGCCAGCAAGAATTGGATTCTCTGCTCAATGAATTAGTCACTTACTTCTTGAGTAATCCAAAGCAAACCTTATGAAGGTACATATATGGAGCCCAGTGTTTCCCATCACTATGGGGATATACCCACGTATTTTAAGTAGCAAGCTGAGATTTTCCTACAACAATTGCACTTTCCCAATTGCACTATCCTGCAAGCACAGAGCAATTTTCTCCTATAATATTCCTTTCATTTCTAGGATTTGAATCCTAATTGAGATAGGATCCCAGAGATCTTCAGTCCCACCATTAGCTCCTACTCCTCTTTCTCTTTTCATTTCTATTGTCAGAATATTCTTTTTCCAAACACTATGACTGAGGTCAACAATTATGGGTCAAAGCTGCTTCTATGATAGTCAAATGAATTCAAGGCGCCTAAATCCATTCAAAAGAAATTACACCTAAAAGTTTCCAATAAGCTCTGCTGAATAGCAATAACCTCAGCTTTTTGGGATTCAACAATTAACTTCAATAAAACAACACTGCCATTAAGAAAACTTAGGAAACATTAAATACATACCACACTGTGTACTCAAATATCAGGAATAATCATAATAAAGTTACTTCTAGACAGCCAGTTAGTGTCCCTAATGTTGTTTTCTTTAAATGGCACCTTTGTTGTTGAGTCCTTTCTGTCATGTCTGACTCTTCCTGACACCATTTGGGGTTCTCTTGGTAAGGATAAGGAGTGGTTTGCCATTTCCTTCTCCAGAGCATTTTACAGTTGAGGAAATTCAGGTAAACAGGGTTAAATGACTTGCCCACAGTCACACAGCTATTGTCTAAGGGCAGGTTTGAACTTAAGAAGTCTTCCTGACCCCAGGCCCAGCACTCTATCCACTGTGCAACCTAGCTGCCTTATCTATCTGAAGTAAAGATACCCCTGTTCAATCACAATTTCAATTAAAAATAATAACTGCTGACAGTGATGCAGTAATCTATGATTTTGCAAAGCACTTTACAAATATCATTTGATTTTCATAGCCACCCTGTGTGGTAAATTTACTAATTATTAACCCTATTTACAAGAGTCTTCCGATGAAGCAGGTTCAAAGAGAGGTTAAGTGACTTGCCCATGGTCACACCATTAGCTAAGAGCCAAATCTAGGCATTTAGGAGTTTGCTTTTTTGTAAGAGAAGATTACTCTATGGGAGGGGGAAAGGAAGGAGAAGTTTATGTACTGGAAAATATAAGTGATATAAGAACAAAAGACATTTTTTTAAATTTTAACATCTCAATAAAAGTCAAAGAAAAAGGTTTACTCCATTTTTCCTAGTCACAATTTTTTTTTTATTACTAAATCTTTTCAGGGTCCAACACAGCAAAATTTTGACATCGTACAATTTGTTTGCTCCATGTCCTTCTCTGATAATGCTATATATTTTCATCCTAAGCACAAATGTCAGTTTTATTAAAGTCTATGCCATTCCAATATTATTTGTGACACTTACCAACAAATTATTGATTTCAAAACACAAATTCAATCTTTAGAATCTGCCTTTAAGGGGACAACATTAAAAATATCTTGAAGTTCTATAAATACAGATCCAAACAGGATTCTAAAGCCCTTAAGAACTCTGAAAGCAGACTATTAGAGCAGCTCAGTATTTATACAGTGTTTGACTTGGGCTTCTAGGTACTCCAGAAGTAAAGTAAAAAAAAGTTGGAAAAAACTAGTATTAATATTCCTTTCTACAAGTCAATTCAAATCTCAACACAATAAACAATAGGGTAGTGGCCAGAATACCTGAATTTCATAACCACAAAACCCATTTGTTACATTGTTACATTCTAATGATGGTCTTTAATTTTAAATACCTTTGGCAATTTTAAAAAATTTTAAAAAAATTTTTTTAATTCATTTGCAACAGTGATTTCCCTAGAGAAAAAATGAACACCTGAACATCTTTCTAAATGCCATGTGTTTAATTTATTTAAAAAAAAAATCCATGGTAAGGCAGTCTGATGTGTAAAGCAGAGCTGGCCGCAAAATCACAAAGACCCGGGTTTAAGTCCCGTCCCACCTTTGACCCATATGGGCTGTAACCCTGAACAAAACATTTAACCTCTCAGTGTCCAAGGAAACTGAGACTGTAGATTACAGAACTTCTGCTGATCTGCATTGGTGCTGGGCAGACTTCGACACTAAAAAATCACAGGTCTGTAAAAAAATTTTGTTTTATACTTTGACAGAAACATTTACCTACCTTAAAAGTACACTTAATTAGCAAGTCACAAAACGTTTAATTATTTCTATGCAACAAATATTTACTAAGCACTCATTTGTAAAACATCTAGGAAGGTACCAGGTAAAAACACAACCCTCTCTGCCCAAAGTTTTATAGTCTAAGAGAATGAAACACCTAATAGTATAAATATCAAGAGGCAGGTTTTAGTGCTATCAGCAATAAAAATCAGAATAAAAGGGGTACCTTCTTATCATCCTGCCTAGAAACCTCACCCAGAAATTAGTGCACCTGAAGTTGTGTTATCACAGGATTTCAGATTTCTAGATGAAAGGGGCCTGCCTTAGAGTTTGGAAGATCATAAATTTAGATTGGGAAGCAATCTCAGAAGTCATCTTGTCCAACCCCAAGCCCCTCCCCCCCACTCCCCCCCCCCCCCCGTTTTAAAGTTCAGGAAATTAAGGGACAGGGAGCAAAAGTGATTTGCCCAAGATAACACAAGCAGTAAATGGAAGATTTGTGATCGGAGTTTGTCCTGACTCCACTCCAGATCCAGCAGTTTCTACTTCATGATAAAATAACCCACAAACCACATGAAGAATATTCAGAAATTAAAATGAAAGATTGTCAAAAGAAGTTTTAATCACTCCCAAGAAGTCTCCCTCTGTGAAGCTCCTCTAAAAAGTTCTTTGAAATTTTTTAAAATAAGATTTTTAAGGGCTATGCCCCCCAAAATCACTAAACTCTGAATATCCTTTAACCTAGAAATATCACTAGGAGACCTATACTACAGAAGAGATCAAAGAATGAGGAAAAGGACCCACAAGTACAAAAATATTTATAATCTTCTTGTTGTAAAAACTGAAAACTAAATGAGTGTCCCCATCTACTGGGTAATGGCTAGACAAATTATAATAAATGAATACAAGGAATACAACTATGAGATTATAACAAAACGGAAAGTTTCAGAGACACCTGGAAAGACCGTACAAACTGATGCAGGACAAGAAGAATTTATAAAAGAGCAACTTGTTTAAGTATACTTATTACAAGTCCTTTCTTTTATTTTTCTTCAATGCAGATGGGTGGAATGATGGGGGAGAGAAAAGGGGAAACAGAGTAATAGAAATTGGATAGCAAAAAACAAAACCTAAAGAAGCACGTCAATGAGGCATTGTTTCTAAAAGCACAGAAGAAAAAAAAAGGCTTGAAAAAGCAAAGATAATCAGGGTGGTGTGAAAACTACAGGTTAAATTTACTATATACCTAAAGAGAAAAGCAAGCCGCACATGTATAATCTTTTTCTGTTCTAATGTGTATAAGGAAATGACTTTTATTTTTGGTGTTTAAGTTCCTCCACTCCTGACTCCAGACTTTTTTCTCCACCACGACCCCTGCAAGATGCTTTCCCTCTCCTCCCCAACTTTTCAGCTTCCTTTTAGGGATTTGTCTTCCTCATAAGAATATAAGCTCCTGGACAAATATGTATAGTAAGGTCTTACATAGATGCATATGAATGTAGAAGTCTATATACGAGCATGATTATAGATATCAAACTATATGTATCTATAAGCAAATATATGTTTTACAGGTATATGTATGTGTATATACACACGCACACAGCTTTGTGTGTCCATGTATGTATGTGTGTGTGTGTGTGTGTGTGTGTATCCGAACTTAACTGTACCCTGGGGGAGGGGGGAAGAAGGGAGAGAACAAAAGAAAATTTACAAGGAAGCAAAACAAAAAAAACCTCAACACAATGAGTAGTATTATATAGGCTTTCTTGAAATGGAAATTTATTACTGTATATGTTGAATCATCTCTTACATCCTGCTGTACACACAGCAATGCTTTTTTCCCCCTTTTCTTATTGTGTATTTAAGTTTTAGTGTTTTAGTGTCTAAAATAAATTTTTTTTTAAAAAATCATCAATACATAACAGGAAAAAAGAATACAACTTTCTTAAGAACAGGAACTGTCAAAAAAAAAAAACAGGAACTGTCTTTTTCTTTTTGTTTCTATTTCTCTTCTCTCTCTTCAGCACAAGTGATGAGCACAACGTGGTTAATAAATGTTTGTTGTTCACTTCACTTCTGTATTTCTTGTAATCAACATCTCATCCAAATCTCATTACAGATTTTAACTTATAAACTTTGGGGAAGCAAAGATTTCCTCCTATACTTGGAAAAGAGAATAAAAACCTTTGTAAAAAGACAACTGGCCAAAGAAACCCAGCCATTTGCTGCAAAATTAAATATACTACAGTCTAATTAAGTCCAGAATTATAAAGACATTTGCTGGCCAATGCACTAAGGTAGCGTGGGATAAAAATCATCCAAATGAAATGAACCATAGCTTTCAATAAATTCAATGTACTTCTTTCAGGATTGTGAAGTTCTTAAGGAGAAAGATACAGGTTTCAATATTTATTGACCTTGTCACACAATCAAGCAACAAATTAAAGCTTCTTAACTTAGATATTATTAAACACCACCTACAGTGCAGCATCTAGGTGGCACACTGGACAGAGCACTGGCCCTAGAGTCAGGAGGACCTGAGTTCAACTCCAGCCTCAGATGCTTACTTAGCTGTGTGACCCTCGGGCAAGTAACCCCATTGTCTCCCAAAAAAAATTTTTTTTTTTTTTTTAAAACAATACCTATACTCTCCTCAGAGATCTCCAGTCACTCTGGACTAAGGGGTCTTCAGCCAATCAGGTAGGTGGAGCCTCACCCAAGAGAAATCTAAATGGACTGATATCCTACCCCACAGATCGTAATTTCCCTGTAAGCAAGCGGGCTGGAATATATTACTTCCTCTATTTAAGTCCAGACACATACACACAGGAGCTTCCCTAATGAGCCTCACAAACTTGTAACCTAAAGATTTGAGATTAAAAAGTAGCTTCTCTTCAATAAAAAAGTTAGGGGCCCCATCTCATAGTGATTTTACGAGGCATTTTTATTTTTTTTAATTTTAAGTTTTCAACATTCATTTCCACAAGATTTTGAATTATAAATTTTCTCCCCATCTCTACCCTCCCCCCACCCCAAGATGGCATGTAATCTGATTGCTCCTTTACCCAGTCTGCTTTCCCTTCTATCATCCCACCCCCACCCCCCACCTTTTTCCCTTTCCCCTTACTTTCCTGTAGGGCAAGATAGATTTCTATACCCCATTGCCTGTATGTCTTATTTCCCAGTTGCATGTAAAAACAATTTTTTAAACATACTTTTTAGAACGTTGAGTTCCAAATTCTCTCTCTTCTTCTCTCCCCACCCACCCTCCTTGAGAAGGCAAGCAATTCAACATAGGACACACATGTATCATTATGCAAAACACTTCCATATTAGTCATGTTGTAAAAGACTAACTATATTTCCCTCCATCCTATCCTGCCCCCCTTTATTCAATTTTCTCCTTTGACCCTGTCCCTTTGCAAAAGTGATTTGTTTTTGACTACCTCGTCCCCCAATCTGCCCTCCCTTCTATCATTCCCCCTCCCCCATCCCCCTTCTCCCTACTTTCCTGTAGGGTAAGATACCCAGTTGAATGTGTATGTTATTCCCTCCTTAAACCAAATCTGAACTGAAGACAGCAACATTCACTCATTCCCTTTCACCTACCTCCTCTTCCCTTCCATTATAACAGCTTTTTCTTGCCACTTTTATGTGAGATAATTTACCCTATTCTATCTCCCTTTCTCCTCCCAATATATTCTTCTCACCCCTTAATTTTATTTTTTTAGATATCATCCCTTCATATTTAACTCACCCTGTGCCCTCGGTCTATATATGTGTGTGTGTATATATGCATATGTGTGTGTGTGTGTGTGTGTGTGTATGTACTGTATTTCTCCATGTATAAGATGTTCCCATGTATAAGACCCACCTTAATTTTGGTGCCCGAAATTTGAAAAAAATGTATTACATAAAGTTATCGAACTCAAGTTTTATTCAACTGCTCATAGCTTTCAGGCATCTTTTGGGCAAGTCTGGTACGTGTACGCATGCTTAGTCCATTCTGTTTCATGAACCTGAAGCACCAATTGTGTCCTTCTTTGAAATCAGTAACTTGTTTTTCATCAGCAATTCTTCTTGCCTCATGCTGAATCACCTTTGGGGACACAGGAATTCCAATTACCCTTTGCTCTTCAATCCCTATCTTCAATTCCCTCTCTAAATCAGGCCATTTTGCTGACTTGCCTCTCATGGCCGCCTTCTGCAGTGGCATTTTCAGCAGGGTTTCTTCTTCCCGTAGCTAGTCTCAGATTGTTTTCTCAGTTGGAGGAGGACCAAACTTATGTTCAGCAGCACAATTTCCATTCACTTTTGCAAATTGGATCATTTTTAACTTGAATTCAGCACCGTATAAAAATCTTTTCTGAGCCATTTCTGGGCAGAACGTGGCAAAACATAACCTAATATACCAGTAACAAACGCGAAACAATGAGCACAAAAACAACATGCACGAAAAAGCAGGAAATGCAAGTAAAAAAATCTACAACCCCTGTATAAGACGCACCCAGTTTTAGACCATAAATTTTTTGCAAAAAGGTGCATCTTATACATGGGGAAATACGGTACATTCCCTTCAAATACCCTAATACTGAGAAAGGTCTCGAGTTACAAACAGCATCTTTCCATGTAGGAATGAAACAGTTCAACTTTAGTAAGCCCCTTACGATTTCTTTCCTGTTTACCTTTTCATGCTTCTCCGGATTCTTGTATTTGAAAGTCAAATTTTCTATTCTGCTTTGGTCTTTTCATCAAGAATGCTTGAAAGTCCTCTATTTCATTTAAAATCTATATTTTACCTTTTAGTATTATACTCAGTTTGGCTGAGTAGGTGATTCTTGGTTTTAATCCTAGCTCCATTGACCGTCATATTCCAAGCCCTTCAATCCCTTAAGGTGCTAGATCTTGTATTATCCTGATTGTGTTTCCACAATACTCACATTGTTTCTTTCTGGCCGCTTACGATATTTTCTCCTTGACCTGGAACTTGGCTATATCCCTAGTTCTCTTTTTGGGATCTTTTTCAAGAGGCCATCAGTGCATTCTTTCCATTTCTATTTTACCTTCTGGTTCTAGAATATCAGGGCAGTTTTCCTTGATAATTTCTTGAAAGATGATGTCTAGGCTCTTTTTTTGATCATGGCTTTCAGATAATCCAATAATTTTTAAATTATCTCTCCTGGATCTATTCTCTGGGTGAGTGGTTTTTCCAGTGAGATATTTCACACTGTCTTCCATTTTTTCATTCTTTTGGTTCTGTTTTACAATTTCTTGATTTCTCATAAAGTCACTAGCTTACACTTGCTCCATTCTAATTTTTAAGACAGTATTTTCTTCCGTGGTCTTTTGGACCTCCTTCTCCATTTGGCTAATTCTGCCTTTTAAGGCATTCTTCTCCTCATTGGCTTTTTGGACCTCTTTTGTCATTTGAGTTATTCTATTTTTTAAAGTGTTATTTTCTTTAGTATTTTCCAGCAAGCTATTGACTCATTTTTAATGATTTTCTTGCATCACTCTCATTTCTCTTCCCAATTTTTCATCTACTTCTCTTACTTGATTTTCCAAATCCTTTTTGAGCTCTTCCATGTCCTGAAACAAATTCACATTTTTCTTGGAGGCTTTTGATGTAGGCTCTTTGACTTTGCTGACTTCTTCTGGCTATACGTTTTGGTCGTCTTCATCACCAAAGTAAGATTCTATAGTCTGAGTCCTTTTACACTGCCTGTTCATTTTCCCAGACAATTAAATTGACTTTTGAGCTCTTTGTCAGGGTATGAAGGCTTTCAGAGTGGAGAGTGCTTCAGGGGTTTTGTGCTGCTGTTTTCAGAGCTATTTCTATTCTGAGGTGGTTTGATACTCCTCTCCTAGTCTGTGCTCTTATCTGTGAGTGCAAGTACTCCTTTCTGCCCTGTTAACTACCAGGAGGAGCACTCCCTTTCTACAGCCACCACAAGCTCTTCCACACCGAGCACTCCTCCCCCAAGGACTACCAACCAGACCCAAGCAGGGCAAAGTGAGAGAACACTGCCTCAGCACCAGCAAAGAGATCCCTGTACTCTCACTCTGCTCAGCGGTTTGATTCCCCCCACTGTCTGTGGGCCTGGAGTTCTGGAAGCAGCCCCCACTGCTGGGGCCCCACTGTGCCCTTCTCTCACCCACATCCAACAGTTTTCCCACTGACCTGCTCAATTGTCTTTGGTGTTTGTGGGTTGAGAAGTCTGGAAACTGCCACAGCTGCCAGTGATTCAGTGCCCTGAGGCCTGCTCTGCCCATCCTGGTCTGTCCTGGCACAGCCCACACTGGGCTGCACTCTGTTCCCAGTAGGGTGCAATAGACCCTCCCCAGCTACCATCCAGGCCATCTTGGGCTGGAGACTTGTTTCACTCTGTCATTTCATGGGTTCTGTAGCTCTAGAATTTGTTTAGAGTCATTTTTCACAAGTACTTGGAGGGATTTGGGGGAGAGCCCAAGCGAGTCCCTGTTTTCACCCTGCCATCTTGGCTCTGCCCCCAGGCTTTTTTTTTAATGACTGAAATCACACCTAAATTCCATCCCATAAAAAAGTGATACTATTCAGTTCTAGCACCCAGTAGCACATTACTTATGGGAACTAAAGATCCTGAAGACTGCAAAAACGGCAAACACTATTTTTTAAACCAAAAATAATGACACAAATGACACAATTTAAAAGGAAAATATTCTTCAGGTCTGTAGAGCTCCAATATTGTCAAATCACTATTTCTAACTTAATAAAAGGTAAACAAAGTAAAAGGTAAACAAACCAATAGTTTTGTTTAATTTATAAAAAATTTTTAAAAACTGATAGGCAAACAACACTTAAGGAAGAATAGTTACAACATTTAAGGGGAAAATCTGTGAATTATCTAAAATAAGTTATTAAGATATCACTTCAAAGTTCCAGTTTCCCATTTTGCAAGAAGCAAACTGCATCATCCCAATCCTCTCCTAAATCAATGGTCAGGGGAGACAGAATATCACAAGGCTTAACATACTTAACTTATAAATGAGAGGGACTGACAACAAACATGATGGGAGGGGAGGACTGGTGGGGGACAGGAATTGATATCATTCTGAACCAGAATGCAAAAGCACAAATGGCTTTCTTTCAATGCACCTCAAACATTCTCCTTCAACTTTGACCACAATCTGCTCATAGATCGACCTGTTTACCTCAAATATTGTTCAAAAGCTTTTACTTCAAAGCTCTTGACTGACTAAAACATCAGCTGTCCAAAACCCTAAATAGTTCTTCCTAAAAGCTTTTTTCAAAGGATCTGAGATTTTACTCCTAGAAGGAGCAACGTTTTAACCATTTTATATTTTTTTTCTAAAATGCATTAATAGTTCATTTATATAAAACTTTAAAATTTATAAATCATCTTCCTCACTACTACCCAGTAGGGGTTTTTTTGGTTCAAGCCTGTGATCTCATCAGTGTAGGGAATTCCCAGTATAAAAACTCTCTCAATTAATGAAAATTCACAAATTGTAATTTGTTAGAAAGTTACTTGGGTCACTGAGAGATTAAATGACTTGCCCATGGTTACACAGAAGCAGAACTCAAACCCAGGTCCTTCCACAATCCAAGGACAGCCCTCTAGCCAATATAACGTGCAGCCCTTGTGAGGTAAATAGTATATATTATCCCAATTTGACAGACAGAAAGTCTGGGTCAAAAAGGACAAATAATTTTCCCATGGTCACATAACCAGTAAAAATTTGAACGCAAACTATTCCCAAATTTAATGTTCCTCACTCTAAACCATGCTATTTTTCTCTGTGTTAGAGTATACTAAACAATTTGACCTTTTTCCACAACTCAGGATCACTGTCCATTGCTCTGGTCCAGTGTGAGGTATCCAAGTTTGTTCCCATACTAATTGGCAGAGATCTTTTGTGCTTTTAAAATTTTTATGTCAGCTTTTGGGGTTTTTCTTACTCCCTCAGATGTTTTTTCTTGCATTTTTGGTATGCCCTCCTCTATAAATTGCTGCACATGCGAAAACCTGATAAACAAGCTTATTTAAACTCAGCTTAAAGTCTGAGTCAATAAATTCAACATAGGAAGCTGGAAGGTTTGTCCCATGAGTCAAGTATACAAATGTAAAGCATCCCATTCAACTTACTCTCTGGATTTCCCCACATCATTTCTAGCATGACAACTTTGCCCCAGTGAGCTCTGGACTGGCCCCTTCTTGTGTTGGTTGTTTTCCCGTTAAAAAGTAAGCCCCCTGAGAGTAGGAACAGTCTCTTTTACTTGTATTTGTGACCCAGAATGTTGCACAGTTCCTGGCACTTAAACAAGTATTTAATAAACAATTTAACTCTACATTTCATGACAACATTTATTTTAATCGATGGAATGAAAATTTGCTTACTTTCTGGTTCCTGGCTAAGTTCTACATAGGTGAGCAATTATTATTACACATAAAGAAGCTCTCACTAATGGCCTCTATTTTTTAAACAATTTCTATATGGATCTTTCAAATAGTTATGTCTGGGTGCCAACCTTGAGTTTCATACCTCAAAGCAAATTGTCACATTTATATATTTTAAACAAGTCATCTTAACACCTAAATTACATTAATAGTTTATAAACTGGTCTATCTAGGCATTTCTTTTTACAAAACTAATAGAATACTCCTTAAATGCGATTTTCATAACCTCCGCTCCCAGGCCAAAGAATTAATAATGGTTCCATACCATTTACATATCAAAAATAAAATCCTTAACTTACTAACTCAGGGCTTGAGTTAACAACTTATATACATCTCTAGATAGAAACCTGCCTCCCCCCCTCCAGTCTCTCAATCTAACCAAACTAATTTGCTTGCTAACCCAGCAAAGACTGATTCCTTCTTCTAGGCCTTTCTTTGTATGCCATTTCCAAATGAGGTGCCCTTTTCCACTCTTTTCCAATCCTCTGAGTTCAGTATCTCCAACAAGTTTTCCATGATGTTACACATTTATCCTTCTTTTACTGTCTGACATAATCATTATGAATTTACTTGTTTTCAAATAATTGAGACACTTATTAAACAAAGCTGAAACTCCAGAAGCCTATCCAACTCAAATCATCATAGATGATTGTAGTACTGCAACAAATTCAAGAGAACAAGTTCAGGTCTATCTCAATCTTACCCAAGGGTAGAGCCCAAAGGTTCAGAAGATAATATAAACCATAATTTCTCCAGAAATTCAGAAAAGGAACCAAAACAAGTGTTTTGTTTTACCCAGGAGAAATGGATTAGTCTAAATATTCTTTTTCAGGGAGCAGGAAGCTAGCAAAAGGTCCAAGGAGGGTAGGATAGATTAGCTAGAAAAGCTTCCAGTTTTCTCCAAGTCAAATTTTGACAGTATGTATTTGTGGTCTGGTTTCAAGCATTCTGAATTCACAGGTCAGACAATTTCACATTCGATTAAGTAGGAAAATGTTCTAAAGTCAAACTTACCATTAAATTACCATAAATCATATTATTTTGCACTTCACTAAGCTTGCTTGCTAGTGCTCTTAAGCACATGAAAGGGACTTACCTACTCAAATGAAAAGTTTAAGGTCAGGGACTGAAGCCTTTTTTTTTTTAAACTCTACCTCTACTACAATGCCTAGTACACATAGGAAACTCAATAACAGCTGAGTGAGGGCCAGAGTCAGGCCCTCTGATACTTACCAGACGAGTGCCTCTGCACAAGTTGCTTAATCTATAAATTCAAGTCTAAACATTTATTTATGTACCAGACACTGTGCTAAGCAGTGAGGATACAAAGAAAAGCAAGACATTCCTGCTCTCAAAGAGCTCAAAGTCTAGACACCATATAAACTACATCCAAAGTTGAGTACAAAATAAATAGAAAATAACCAAGAGAGAAGGTACTCTAAGGAGCATTAGTAACAGCCTTCTGTAGAAGGTGGGATTTTAAATGGAACTTAAAAGAAAGCCAGAGAAGTCAGAAGACAGAGACTGAGCATTACAGGCATGAGGGTCAGTGAAAATTCCCAGTGCTAGGAGATGGGAGTGTTTTGTTCCAGAAATAGCAAGGAGGCTAGTGTTACTGGTGTTTGGTAAAAGGAGTTTTCTCATCAGGAATTCCCAATACCAATAAACTTGAAAGTAAAAGAAGGTTAAAATAAAACACTAAGTAATTTCCTGTCTTATAGTTTAAAAAAAAAATCACTTCTACAACATGGAGGAGTCACAGAATTATACAATGTTTGGTAGTTTCCTCCTTGACTGAATTCCCTAAACCAAACTGAACATCTTTGATAGATGAATGTGTTATTTTTCTGGGTTTTAATCATCTCAGTAGTACTACTGGACTAGCATCCATCTTTCTCTTTGGATTATTCTGACCTCCAAAGCAAAAAAAAACAGCTTGCAAGCCCACTACTCTGCGATGTAAAACTATGATGATAACCGTTAGGAGGAGGTAGGGGTGGGCCAACTCAAAATCTCAATTAATCCAGAGCAGAACCAGAACATTGCACACAGCTACAGCCACATTGCACAGATGACTAACTTTGACAGACTTAGCTCTTCTCAGCAATGCAAGGTTCTAAGGCAACTCCCAAAGACTCATGATGGAAAATGCTATCCGCATCCAGAGAAAGAATCAGAGTCTGAACGCAGATTGAAACATGCTATTTGCTCTCTTTTTTTGTTTTGTTTTGTTTCTTCTTTCTCATGGTTCATTCCATTGGCTGTAATTCTTTACAACATGACTAACGTGAAAATGTTTAATGTGAAAGTATATGTAGAGTCTATATCAGCATGCCATCTTGGGGAAGGGGAAGGAGAGAAAATGTAAAACTCAAAAGCTTGTGGAACTTAATGTTGAAAATTAAAAATAAATTTTAAAAAATTATTTTAAAAAATCTCAATTAATCCTCTACTTTTACAGAGGAGGCTGAAATCCAGACAAGTCAAATGACCTGACCAAGGTCATTCAGCTAGTAAACCACAGGACTGGAACTTGAACCTCAAAAATCTGTATTGAATAAATGGAAGCTTCTATATAATAAATATAGATAAATATTAAAAAAACACCTTAATTTCTAGACTAAACTTTACAAATAAATTATGTTGATATAAGCCAATATGTAAAAGAATAAATGAGATGGCCGGATAGAAATGTTGGGTATATTAGTTAAAAAAAAAAAAAAAAAGAAACTGGGAGTTCTTCCAAACCAAGACTACTCAACCTTACAGTTCCAGCCTTGTAGTCCCAGCCTTATGTCCCAGAAAAGATATAAAGCAATTACTTTCAAATTCAAATTACAGTTGAATCACCTACCATTTCAAAGTTCTCCCCATTTTAATGCTCATATACCAGTTTAAAAAAGAAACAAAACACCACTATAAACACCTAAGGAAATTATAAACCAAGATAATGATACCTTTACAGGAGGGCTCCAGATAGTCAAACAAATACTTTGCCCTAGCCAGTGTTGTTAAATAAAAGATTAGCAGATCAAGCAAAAACTCTTTTACAAAGAAGTTCTAAAAGCTTGCTACAGCTTCATATAAAGTAAGATAATTTCAAAAACAACCCATAATATTGTCTTGTGGCTGCCAGTATAGTAGTTTCGATTTTAGAGCAGCACTCATGACTTATAAGCACAGTATTACTGCTCCATTAAAAAACAAAACTTTTCTCTGTAATCTTCATGTCAACCCTGAAAGGAAAATGCTTCCCGCTTATAAAAAAGTTACAGGTGAAGTGTACCGAATATCTGTTATTCAATCTATAAGGACATAAACCTAGCAAGTCCCTAAGGATTTATCAGAAGTCTAGTCTTCAATTTGAGCTGACTTTCAGTTTTCTATACCTCACATTTCTTCATTTTCATCACTGTCTCTGTACCTACTTATTTTTCTTTTTTCACTACACTCAGTTTCTTCAAACTCAAAAAAACGATCTTTATTTCCACTCCCAGTCTTAAGTACTGTACATTTTGCATATCCATTAGCTATAACCGATCTGACCCCATGTTTGGAAAACTAACCAAATCCTTGCCATGTTTCTCCACTAGGTGGTGCTTCTATTTGAATTTAAAAGAACCCCAGAATGTTAGGGGAGTAAATCATCTTTTTTATGTGAACGCATCTTCGATTTTATGATGAAAATTAACAATGTTATTTGAGTTGCTGATTCAGAAGTACACTAAATTATTCTTAAAAGCTGTTTAAATCTATTTTTCAAAATCTCCTACACTTACATTTGAAGGAATCCCATGGTAAATCTTTTTAAGAGGCAATTAATTGCCTCTTCCCACCAAAAGGCCTCTTTCCACGTTACTGCCTAAATGTAAACTTCTCCACCAGAGAGCAAAATTTCTGTTCCTCCTGGAAAAGTTTCTGGTCCAGACCTGGTGAAGGACTGCCACCCAAAGACTAGTTTAGATACACACAGAGAATTCACAGAAGGTGACTTTTTTGCAGGTACATCAATTCTTTAAATCAGAAATTCGTAACTTCGTTGGGAAGGTGTCAAACTATTTTGTTTTGGGTTTCTTTTGTCTGATAGTTTTTGTTTTGCATTTTGGTAACTTATTTTGATATAATTTATGCACTTAAAAACATCCTGGTAAGAGGTCCTCAATAGTTTCACCAGATAGCCAGAAAGGTCCATGTCACAAGAGATTAAGAATCCCTACATTAAACTGTCCACTAAAGCAATGGGGAGATTGTAATCGGTGTATGTGTAAAGTATATCTACACCTATGAAACAGAGTCTTTTGAGGCATTTAAAAAGAATAAGATCTGTTTGATGTTTCATAAAATGTATTCAGTAAAAATTTCTAGTGAGTTTTAGAGCCAAGACCTAGTTTAGAGCTGAGACCTCAATTCTTTCATATTACAGATAAAGAAACAGAAGCATATATAAGCTATTTATCAAGGTCACAAAGCTAGCTAGTAGCTAAACAGGACTAGATACATTACAACTATCAGTCTAATGCATTCTATAGTACACTGTCTCCTGCTGCTTAAAAAGGTATACATATGTAATTCACCCTAGAGCCAACTTTTTCTAAATCACGGGGGGGGGGGGGGGGGGGGGAGTGTGTATATTATGAGAGTCAGTGTCAAAAAGTCAACAGAAAATTGGTTTTGTAATCAGCAAGACCTGGATTTAAACCCTAACTGGCATACTCATGGCTATGCGACTCTAGGCAAATTATTTCACCTCATGTCCCAAGCATTACATAAGTAACAACTTCTATCAAACGGTACTGATAAGCACTGGCAGCATTTCCTCCTTGACTGAATTCCCTAAGCCCAATCAAACACCTTTGATATATGAATGTGTTATTTTTTCCAGGTTTTAATCATTTCAGTAGTACTACTGGAATGGCATCCATCTTTCTTCTTGGATCATTCTGACCTCCAGAGCAAAAACACCTTGCAAGCCCACTACTTTCAGATGTAAAATTATGATGATAACCATTTGAAGGAGGTGGGGGTGGGCCAACTCAAAATCTCAAACACTTTAGCCCTTACAAGTCACCTTTTGTTCAATCTTGTCACCCTCCCACACTACTTTTTTGCTCTTATTTAAGAAAAATTCTACCTTAAGTATCTATACTTATAGTCAGCAGCCAAGCTGCATTTTCTCCCCAACTTCAAATTCTACAATAAAACAGTAGACAGAACATACTGTATACTAAAAAATATGGAGTGTGAACATCCATTTGTGTTTTCCAAACTAAAACAAATATGGCATATTACCTTCTAGAGAAGCTAACACATCCAAAAGTATGTCTTATATTCCACTAAGAAATTCTGCATGGGAGGGAAGAAGTTTATTATTTTGTGCCTGACCCCGTACTAAGTGCTTTACAAATATCTCATTTGTTCCTAACAACTTTAAGAAGCAGGTGAAATTATCCCCATGTTACAGATGAGGCAACCTGAAGCAAATAGAGATTAAGTGAGCTTGCTGCCCAGGGTTCCACAACTGGACAAGCATCTAAAGCCAGATTGGAATTAATGGATATACGTTATATATTACTCATTTTCCAAATTTTGTTTGCTGTTTCTATCCAATGTCAATTCCTTTTGGAGAATCATTCATTTGACCTGTTGATTACATAAAAGGTAAGCAACTAGAAACGGTACTTTCATAAACGTACACTGGAGTGAACAAATTTTATAGTGGTCTACATTTTTTTTCTCTTAAACTTCCTTAGAAATTGATTAACATCATTTTACCAGGAATTGTATGACCTGGCTGCACTGACAAACCGGTTGATTGTTTAATATAAAACGGAACTACAGGTTACCTTTATACTAATAAGGAGATGTTTACTTTTCAAGTTTTATAATTCACTGGATCTGAAGTCAGGCCTATCTGCCTGAGTTTCCTCATCAGTAAAAATGGATAGAATAGCACCTATCCCCCAAGGTTGTGTCAAGGATAAAATGAGCTAATACTAGTAAAGTGCTGGTAAAATGTTAAGTACTAAATAAATTCTACTAGTTGCTATTATTTCCTCCCCCTCTCTTAACCATTATCCTCATAGTTTATGCTAAAAAAATTTTTACTTCCTACATCTCTTATCTTTATTCTAATAAAAAGTTTAACAAAAAAAAAAAGCTTTGAAAAAAGGGCAGAACTGGGTAACTTAAAAACACAGTCTCCCATCTACCTACCCCTAAGTCTGAAGGGTCTCTTACCCTACTGTATCTCCCCCAAATTTGCCGGACACTTTAGTCCTGCATCCAGTCCCACTTGGGCGATATCGGCAACATCCGCATGGCCTTTCACACGGAACGTTCAAATTCAGTATTCCAGGAGCTGGGCAGCTTCGAGTTAAAACCATCTGACCAGCCCACAAAACAAAACACCTCCACCTTTCCGGAAACCCTGTCTCTACCTCGTTAATACGGGTTTCTTGAGCTTCTCGAGGGCAGGGGCTTGACTTCTGCCTTCCTCGGTAAGCCCAGCGCTTGGCACGGGGCACACAGTAGGCCATTAATAAATGCTGACTGAATGAGAAGGATCCACGGAAAGGGCACAAACGTCTTTCCCGTCTCGGCCAGGTATTCACAGTCTGATCTAACCAACTGCATTTTGTGGGAGAAGAGGCCTAATTTTGGTCACGCGATAACAGGGAAATAGAGGCATTGCACTAGCCGGTGACACTAGACAAATCAATCCGCCTTCTCCCGCAGGCCCGCGGACCGCCAAAGTACCCCCGACCATACCGAGGCTTTCGACGCGTTCCCGGCCCGGCCCGAGGTTCGGGCTTTCGGACCCCGGGATGACGGGGGACGGGCCGAGAAGCCTCCAAAAGGACACCAGGGCTGAGGCGACCGAGAGCCAGGCGGGGGTGAGGCCCCGAGCGTCCCGACGCGTCCTCCGCCCCCTCCCCCAACGACCCGGGCCGCAGGAGCCGGATGCCCAGCGGCAACGGGCAAGGACACCGTAGCGGGCGCCCGGGCTTGGAAGCGGAGACAGAGGGCACCCGCCCCGCCCCACATGCAGGCCGCGAGGCCCTGGGAGCCGGCACGCCGGGCGGGTCATCAACACTGCCGTTGCTAAGGCGCCGGGAACAAATCTGCCAGTGGCCAGGCCCCCGCCGCCGCTCGGCCCGTACCCCTCCTCCCCGAGTCCCGGGCCCTGGCAGGAGCCTCCCTTACCCGAAGGGGGTTGGCAGCTGGCGGCGGGGAGGAGGAGGGGCTGGGCGGCAAGGCCCGTGGTCTCCTCTCGGCTCCGACGCTGCTGGTGGTGGTGGTGGTGGCGGCGGCGGCGATACCTCGCGCTTTCCTTTCTCTCCGTTTCTCCAACAACAAACAGGAAGTGCGTCAGACGTCGGAGCGACGCGGCGACGCTTCACTTCCCTTCCACCATTAAACCCACTGAGCCGGAGGCGGTGGCTGCGGCGGTGGAGGCTGCTGCGTCTGTCCTAGGTCTGCCCCTCCTACGCCCCGCCCCCACGCCACCTTCCCGAAAATTCTCCTCTTGTCTTGGCGGACGCGCCGGCCGCCTGTGGCCGTTGGCGCCATCTGCGGGCCGCTAAGTTAGTAGCGGTAGGGGAAACTCAGTCGCGACCCCCTTGGGCCCACCCGCGAAGTGGGGCCACCCGGGACTCCCCGCTATCCCCCCCCCCCAGTCATCTGCTCTTGAATACACACACACACAAACACACACACAGTCAAAGACCTCCCTCCTTCACTGCCCTTCCCCCCAGCGACCGTTAGGGCCGATGGGGGAGGAGGGGAGGGGAGAGCCGTAGAGGCACCTCGCGGACTCCGGGAGGGCCGGGGTCCGACCTGCGGGGAAAAACGCTGAGACTAAACCATTTATTAGCCGCCTGTGGCGTCTTTACGCCGGGCGCTGAGTGAATGAAGGTTCTATTCCACCTCATCTGTGCCAGGGTTACGGATATGCAAAGGGGCACCGACTACTGCTGCCCTCATGGAGTTTACCATCCAGGGAAAAGGACAGAACTCTTCCCAAAAGTCTGCGCATTCTGTCTGTAGGTCTGCCTCTCCCCTCGCCGCCCTGCCCCCATACTAATAAAGCTGGTGGCCTTTTCTCGATCTTCATCCTTGAAATCTAAGCGACATTTGCCGTCGGAGATGCCCTTTTGGCGCTCTCCTAACTGCTCATCAGTGCCCTTTGCAGGCTGAGCATCCATATCCCGCCGCCTTAGGTCTTCCCCAAGACTCCCTGGTAGCCCCTTCCCTCTTTTCTCTCCACGTTGTCCTCCCTCACTTGGTGTCCTCAGCTGTAGACTGTGGTAGAAGGAGCTCAGAGCCAGGAGTCAAACCCGAGCTCAGATGTGACCCCGGGACAATTACTTCGCTATGTGACTCTGGACAAGTCACTTAAATTCTGTTTGCCTAAGTTTCCACATCTGTAAAATGAAGATAATGATGGCACCAAGCTCCCAGGGTTGTCGTGAGGATTAAATAAGATGATAATTGTAAAGCACTCAGCACTGTGCCTGGCACGTCTACACCACCGATTGTCTCGTGGTCATTTCCAAGAGAAGATAACCCATAGGCACTCCAAATTCAACACATACAAAATGGATTTTATTATCTTTTTATTAATAGTTTATTATTATTATATTTCAGATAACAAGTATTTTTTTCTTTAATCTGTTCTTCCCCTCCTCTCCCATTGATCATTTTTTTGTAAGCTGAAAAATAAACCCCTCACTACATAGCTATGGAGTTCAACGAAATGTGTTCCCACATTAGCTAAGTCTTGTTCCTGCATATTAAATTATCACCTCTTTGTCAGGAATTGACCGACCTGCTTTTTCTTTTTTTGGACTTGAGGTTTATCATTGCACAGATCAGAATTTTAGTCAACTAAACAGTCTATAATGTTGTTAATATGGTATAAATTGTTCCTCTATTTCTGCTCACTTTGCATCAGTTTGCCAAGACCTTCTCAATTACCTCTGAAATTATACATCATTTAACGTTGGTAAAATGGTCTTCCACTACATTCACATACCACAATTTGTATAGCCATTCCCCAGTAGGAAGATACTTCCTTTGCAATTTTGAACTTAAACCAAAAGAGTTACTATAAATATTTTTGCCCATATTGATCCTTTTTTTTCTTTCTTTGATTTCTTTGAGAGTACAGGCCCAGTAGTAACGTAGCTAGGTCAAAGGGTATACAGAGCTTGGTAACTTTCTGGACACTGTTCAAAATTGTTTCTAGAATGGCTGGACCAATTCATAGGTTCACCATCAGTGAATATGTTTTCCCAGGGGCTGACATTTGTCATTTTCTGATTTTTTTCTCATCCTTGCCATTGTGAAAAGTGTGAGCAGAATCTCAAAGTTGCTTTAATTTGTGTTCTCTAATAGTGATTTAGAGCATTTTTTTCCATGTGATTGTTGATAACTTGGAAGTCTTCTTTTAAAAACTGCCTATTCATATGCTTTGCCCATTTATCCATTGAGGAATGATTTTTTTTTTTAGATTTTTTTTCCTCTTTTTTTTTGAAGACTGATTCTCTCTATGTTGTCCGTGCTAAAAGTACAGTGGCTACTCGCGGGCTGATTCCACTGCTGATAGACACAGACAGAAGCTTTGGACTGTGCCATTTTGAACCTGAACTGGTTCATTCCTCCTTGAGCAACCTGGTAGCCCCCTGCCTATAGATGAAACCATATTAATGCCAAACTTACTTCTGATCCTCTATTAGCTTAGCTCATGCCAACTTAGAACTCCCAAGATCAAGAGATCTTGTACCCAATATTAAGCCATTTACACTTCCCTCTCAATGACCGGTAAGGAGACTGCCTTATTACCTCAAAGCAATGAACACTTCATCACTGAGTCAAATATATTTCCTTAACCAGATGGAGAATCTCTGTTCATGCTCTGTATAAGCATCCCTATACGTATATACATGATGTCTTTATACAAAGCTGAATTGTATTAATAAATAAGACCTTGTTAAGACCTTTGTGTAGTAGAAATTCATTCCCTCTACCCTATGGAATCTGGGTTAGCATTTCACATGCAGAATCCCAAGGCCATTGCCTTCTTACTTGAAAGAAGAACCCAAGGCCATCTTTCTAGTATTTGCCAGATAATTTGAGAAAAAATTCCTGGGGAAGGTTCATATCCACATCACTTGGCATGTATCTTATAAAAGTTCATTGTCCATCCCCATTTGCTAAAACCAGACAAAGTCTCCCCCACTTTCCCCAATAATAACTTCATAGATAGGTTTCTCTCTGGATTTAGATGTGTGAGGTAAATAAAATGTGAAGACTTCACAGAGAAGATGTGTACAAATATATATATATATATATATATATGTATGTATATATATGTGTGTATGTATATTATATATATGTATATGTATACTAAGAAATGTTTAAAAATCAAGAAATAGGGAAGTAAAAAAAAAAAATTCTGAGGCCATGAGAGTCTGATGGCTCAGCCTCTGGGAGAGTTTACCCTGAAACTTTTTGTTCTTTCTTCCGGTTCTGGTTTAAAGATTTGCTCAGTAAAAATAGGGTCACTGTGACCTGCTTTCCTTTACTGTAAAAGTACTGTAGAAGAATGGAGAGGTTCTCCCCCTCCCCATATCCTATTCTCCTTCTTTAGATTTATAGATGTCACCTCCGTTGTAATCATTAACTAAGGAAATGGGAATTGGAGTTTCTGTGCCTCAATTTCCCAGTTCTTTGTCTAGCTTTCGTGCTCAGATTGTAAGCCCACCTCCCAGCCAATGGTGAGAAGGGTCAGAGGTAGGCGGGAATTCTCTTGTGTTAGGTATAATTATTGGTGCTTTGCATTTTGTAAAAGCGCCTCCCTTGCTAGATCTGTTCTAGGAGAGGATGCCCTATTCACAAGAATTGAATAAAATTTATTTCTGTTCCCACCCTGAGATGGCTCCTTATTATAAATTTAATTGGTGAGGATCTTTCATCCCATACAGATGACCTTATAGCATAGATAAGACCCTGAACATGCCCTTTGTTAGCAAACCTTGAGTTTATCAGGGAAACATTCCAGTTGCATACTCTCATCCCCCTCAATCATTTTCTGTGCTCAAAGATCCCAAGGCATAGCTTTGGATATGGAGATAGCAAATATCTTGCTACCCACCAGTAACCACCTTCAAAACTCCTCTACAGGAGGAACAGCTATAACGCACATCAGAAACATGTGGAAGTCCAGGAAGACATCTTCGGAACTCTTACACCACCCCAGTTCAGATATTATTCTGAGGACCACAGCATCCCAATTCCATCTCCAGCTCTCCCAAGGCCTCAGGGGACTATACAGATATCCTTTCATAGTTTTTAGACACATCTTTTCCTTTAGACCTTTTCCCTTCCTCTGCTAATGTAGATGGAAATGCCTTTGACAGCAAAATGTAGGATCTAACCAAAGTTAGAGCCTTCAAAGACAGTGAGTGGCCCTAATTTACTAAGGCCATGTGGAACTGGGCTTATGACATCCAACTTGCAACTATGGTTGAAAGACAATTTCATTAGTAATATCAAGTTTTTAGATTGAATTGTAGAACTCCATACTGTAGAATTCCATAGGAATTCCTGGAAAAACAGTATGATGGTGACAGCAATGATGGCCTGTTTGATTTCCTTTAGGTCTTATGCCCAATACCACAGGACATTAAAACAATAAAAAAAAAATTAAATACTTAGATTAGAAAGAGTGGCTTCCCACAGAAGCGCCATAGCTTCAACTGCTGATTCAAGAAAAGAAGAACTGGCAGTACCCCAAGTCAATTCACTAATGTTGAGATGGAATTGATAGCGCTAAAACACAAATCAGACAATGTCATTCCTCAGCTCTAGTAAAGCCGTTCCAAATCTAGCTCTAGTCTACCTGTCCAGGCTGGTTGCCCATACTTTTCATTCTAGCTAAACTGGCCTGTTTACTGCGGTCTACACAGGCCATTCCCTTTCCAACTCCATGCCTTTGCACAAAATGCCCTTCAGGCCTGGAATGCACTCCTCACCTCCAGTTCTTCAGAATCCCTACTTCAAGATTCAGTCCAAGACCTTTCCAGATTTCCCCTGGCATTAGTTCCCTCCCCCACCATTGCTTATGTTTTCTTTGTAGATGTTACTTCTAGGTTACTTTGTGAGTAGTCAAGTTGGCAGACTAGAACTCCTTTCTCCTCCTCCTCCTTCCTTTCTTAGGGAAAAGCTTCATTAGAGAAACCTCTCAGACCACACCTATCTCCTCCCATTGAGATAGCTAGAAACAGGACTTTCCCTTCTTTGTGTCCTCTTCTGGTAAAGGGCAGAAACTTTTAGCCTAAAGCAAAAAAGGAATTCTTTATCTTTTTTTTTTTTGGCTTGGGCTTCTTTGGCACCAAGGTGAAGCCTATGAACCCCCACTTCACTCCTCAGAATGTTTTTTTTTGGTCTAAATTCACAATCGAAGGGAATGCTAAATTTCAGCTGGGGATAATGAAATTATAGTTGTGATTTTTTTTCCTATCCAACTTCACAGACCTCCCCCTAAAATCTATGCTTGTGGTCTCTGTACCTCCAGTTAAAAACCTCTGTCTTAAAGGGCTCTAGACCAAGCTCCCTTGCCCACCCCCACCCTATTCTCAGGATTGGAGACTTTTTTGGACACACAAATTTGAATAGGATTAATAGCTTAGAGGCAGAACCCCAGATTCACTTTGAATTCTGCATGTGGAAATTTACAGAACTGCTAATAAAACAAAATAAGAGCTCATCATGCCCCAAGGTAGCCCTTAACAGTGAAAATGGAATGTAATTTCAAATAAGCAAAGGCTTAGCCATTTGTACCTGCTGAATATGACCAACATGTCAGGAAAAACACATTTCTGAGTGTACCATGAATTCATATGAAGAAAGAACAATGTCAGCACAAAGAAACCACTAAAAACATAAAGAAACAAATTATAAAAACCTGCCTAATAACAAACACATGTGCAGGGGAAAAAACATTGGAAAGATAGGCCCTTTGTGGAGCTTCCTCATACTTCTCATAGAGGGGCAGGCACTTCTCAGTGTAAAATTGAAAACTGATTTTAATTCCGTTTTTAAGACTTGGCCAAGCTGGCATAGGTTTTAATACTATCCCACTATCCAAACTCCTTACCTATGTAATTTGACCCTTCACCTACCTTCCAGGAGAAACTTGCCTAAAGGTTAAGCTTTTGTCTTCTAATTACCTCCACCAGCACTCACCAAGTTCAATTCACAACAATTCTATTGTGAATTGAAACTCCACTCTAGTTATCACCTACCTCAGTAACCTCATTGACTACTCACCTCAAATTCAAGTAGATTCAATCAAAGCAGTGGCAGACTACCATCAGGTGCACAACTGGTCCTTTCACTTGAGGATTTCTCTACCAATTTCCTCATTAAAATGGATACCAACTGGGATTGTCTTACCTTTGCTGGGGGAGGTCAAAATGAGTTACTGTCAAATCAATCATAAGGAAGACACACCCTGTCAAGACCTTGTCAACCCTCTCTCTGGGTCTTTGGTCTTTAAGGAAGACCACAGACCTAATTTGTTGCTTACTGGATAGCCAAACTTTCTCAGTTTACCTCAATTTTCAAATGTAACAGCAGTAAAAAAAATCAGGTTTCCTTGTCGTAAAGCCAAAGATTAGGGCAGGTGGCTGCCAGAGTTTACTCTTAGGGCAAAATCCTAACAGTCATCGCAGTCTTGTGGTTTCCCTGCCACCACTAAGACTCTCAGCCCATCTTCCTTCATTCTATGTCTCTTCCCCAAAGCTCCAGCTGCTTTTGAAATTTCCTGCTGTTGGGTTCAGCTTTTGCAACCTTCCAAACTTCCTTGACTGTAGTAACTTCACCCTGCTAAGCTAGGCCATGTTTCCTTTGTTTTCTGCCCAGAGGTTGTCCAGGGGTCCATAAAGCTAGTCCTTACGGATTTATTCTGCTATCAAATCTGTCTCCAAAAGGTACCACATAGACATATACATTTGCATATGTATGAACATATGCACATATACATACATACATATTTTGTATTTACTTATCTGTATACATACATACATCTGGAATCCTCTTGCTTTCCTGATCTTCAACACTCTGCTCAAATATCACCTTCAGGGAACCTCCCACTCACTGCTTAGAGTCTTCCTTATTAGTTTATCTCTTTTACATTGTACATATTTTAAATGTACAGTTACTAGCCTGTTGTCTTCCCCCATTACAATATGAGATCCTTGAAGGAAAGGACCATATTTTTGCATTTCTTTATATCCCCAGAGCTTAGCAAAATGCCTAGCATTTAGTCAGCACTGACTGAATACAGGCATTTTGATGATTGCTCCCCAATTGAATGGAAGTTCCTTGAGGGGAAGAACTATTTTTGTTTTTATTCAGGCACATAATGGGACCTTGAATGAATGAAAGGAAGGTGAAATGACCTGCTGCAGCTGGTTGAATTTGTCAGTCCTATTGATACTTTTCCTTTGGCTTCCTCTCTAATGCATAGGAAAAAAAATGTCTATTACCTCAATTTCTCTAAATATAGCCATTTCAGGTTTCCCATTGTGAGAAATGTGGTTTTGTGAGAAAACGCAGCTTGGGGGATCACTGGACTTCCTAGGCAGGGCCAAAATCCTGAGGAAGAACCCTGTGATAATCCCTAGGGAAGGCTGTACAGACCACAGGACTCCCAGAGGAAGACCAAGTGGTAGCCGCCCCTTAATCAGTGGGGATCACAGGGCCTCCTAGGGGTCAGACCCTAAGGAGGACCCAAGTGATGGCCCCTTTAGAAGGGCAGTAAGATCACAAGGCTCCCAAGGGCCCGGAAGACCCAAGTGATGTCCCCTTAAGAAGGCTGTGCAGACCACAGGGTTCCCCAAGGGAACCAGGAGTGGTAGCCCTCTTCACGCCAAAGTGGGAATCAAAGGACACCCCAAGGCAAGATCCAGGAGTAAGCCCAGGACAAGCTTGCCCTGCCTGTTGCTTCCCTTCACTTAAAGTTAGGAAGATCCATGTGATTTACCCATTCTCACCCAAAGAACTCAAGACCAGAGTACGCAAAAGGAAGGCATTTTATCACGCTCCTCAAGAGAGCAGGTGTAATGCTCACTGGAACACTTACCCTGACATAGCTGCAGGAGCAGGGGTAACCATTCCCTCCACTCCTGCTAGAGTTACGGTTAGTATATAATCTTTTTTTTTTTACATAGTTTTCCTAGGTTATACAGTTTATACAGGTAGGATAATAAGGATACAGAAGCAAAAGTGAAGTTAATTAGACTTTCCTTGTCTTAGTTTAGGATTAAACTATATTCTTTTACTTCCCCTACTTTCCCTCTTTAACATATGCAAATTATGCAAATCAGTAGGCCTGGATTCTGACCAAAACCAGACCCTAGATAAGCTTGAACTGGTTCAATCAGTTTGGCCTCTCTAATTCCCCTGACTGCCTTCTCAAAAAGCATGCCCACGCCTACAAGCCTCTGACCTCTCACATGACCGACCTTGAGGCCTGGTTTCTGCTAAAGTTGGGGTAGGGGAGGGGAGGGAAGTACACCTTTAGTTCTGTGGAAACAAAACTCCTCCTCCCATTTCTTACACCACGAAAAGTTTTAAAATATAGTTTGAAATTCCTTGAAAATGTAAAATGCTGTAGAAATGCTATTGTTGAGCCACAGTGAAAGTTATAACCACATTCCAAACTAGTTCAACACTTATTGAATTCCCTCTCATGTAAGCCCTTGAGATCCTTGAGTAAAAGGCACTTTATTAACAACATTTTATTTATTTATTTTAAAAGATTGCTTTTTATTCTGCATTAGTTTCATTTTCATTAAAACATTATTATGGCTCCCAATAGAATAATATCCATGGCATGTACCCAGAACAATAAAGCAGTTGTTAGAACTTTATGTTCACTCCAGTGGTTTTTATAAGTGTCCAGTGCAAATGGGGACATTAACGCATTTCACCTGAAATGTTTATTTCTAGTTATAATTGGTTTAGTAGTCAAGAGATGTATAAATAGCTAGATTCCTGTCGCCTCAAAACTGAGGTAAGCTTCACAGTCAGAGTAAATTTCATTCAGAAATATGCAAAGATCTTGGCACTGTCGCATGTAAGCCATATCTACAACAGCAGATTGTTGGGTTTTTATTTCTCTTCAAGTGTCAACAACACTATCTTCCATCAAGTTTCTGCATTTTATGTTTAAATAATTACCAACAGTAAATGTGAGCTAATCTAGATACGGGAGCAACACACAGAAACATGTCAGTATAAAACAAAGAATAACAAAGATATTTTCAGGTCAATAAAATCTATTAAATAAGTAGACGAAAAAGCATTTATTAAATATTTTACTATTTTTCCAGGTACTGTATTAAGTACTGGAGACACAAATAGAAAAACAAAATAGTCTCTGCTTTCAAGGAGGTCAAGTTCTAATTGGAGGAGAAAACATGTATAAGAAGATTTGGCCGCCAGGAGAATAGAAAGTCCTAAGGGTTCAGTGGAAAGGTGAGCAATAAGCCTCAAGGGTCCTTAGGATGCATTGGCATATCAAACAGCAATATCTTCAGATCTCAAGGAATAGCAGGAGAGTAAATGGTAAGACTTATTAGACCTTAGGCTGTAGTGGCAGGACAGATAAGGTCTGGCAACTCTCCAGCTTGTGTAAAGGGTTATAGTTGGTGACTTCTGCCATGGAAGTATAGGAGATGTTGCTGAAAGAGCCCAACCCATCACCACAGCAAAGAGAACAATGCTTTGGAGGGTTGCAGTAGAGTGGAGATGCTGATGGTCAATGTCTAGCCAGGCTGGAGAGGTGAAAGAGAGCACTGGCAGGAAGGATTCTGGGAAAGATTTTCCTATAGTGCATGTTCCTGCCAGATGGAATTGTTCAGGCCCTTTGATGCCAAGCTAAGTTTGGATGTTGTCTAATAGGCAACATAGTGTTTTCAAAATACTAATCTGGTAGTGATGAGTAAGTGTGATTAGATGATCTAGAAAATATATTGTGACAGTAGAGACTATAGGCATAGAGAGTGGTCAATCAGCTTTTTTCAGTATTCCAGACATGACATGATTGAAAACTTGAGAACTAACTTTCAAAGGAAAAAATGGCTTGCACTATTGGATTAGAAGTGGAAAGTCAGAAAGGGAGGAGCCAAAAAGGATCTGAGGTTTTTAGCCTAACTAGACTAATGATGATAATTGATTATCATTGAAACAGTGGGTCATAAAAGTTGAAGGACTAGGAGGAAGGAAGTTTGATTTGGTTGGAAGGATGAGGTCTGATTTTAGACATTTTAAATTTTAAGTGAGAGGATATCCAAAGAGAAATGTCCAGCAAACAGTTGGAAATATAGGGCTAGAGATTATGAAAACTTTTTTTAAAATCACAGAAATTAGAGCTGGAAAGGTCCTCAGAGATGACCTGAGCTAACAACCTTTAGAAAGAAAAGTGACTTGTTCTAGTTTATACAGAAAATAAGTAAAAGTTAGGTTTCAAACCAAGGTTCTCTAAATCCAAATGCCATGCTTTTTCATCAATATGTAATTTCCATATGATTTCCATTAAGGGGTGTCCAGTAGATCTCCAAAGTAGAGCATAGAGCTGAATATAAGACCTGGAAAATGCCTAATTAGGAAACAGAGAAGAGGAAGCAGAGTTAGAGAATGAGAGAATTCAGGAGGAAAAACTAGTTGTAACTAGAATGGGATTGCTGGGACTTTTACTGAGGTGCTACTGTACGATATCAAGCTTCCTCCCATTGAGAGTCAGGAATCTACAAACTGCCTTGTGGTTTGCCAAAATATACCCACTCACCACCTCCCTAATCCCCTTCCCATCCTCACAAGGATTGGTGGGATAGGGAATTGGCCCAGAGGAGGATTCCAGGGTGTGGATTAGCAGAGAAATGTGGCTGGACAGGAGAGGTGGCTGGAGGTGGAACAATCCTGTACCTCCCAGCTGTCCTTGCCCTGGTTGAAAAAATTCCTTGTCAGGCCTTTGGAGAGAAGTAGAAGGTGAATAAGGATTAAGAAAGAAGTTGTAAGAAGGAAGGGGGAGGGGAAAGGAGGGGTCAAGATGGTAGAGTAAAGGCAGGAACTCACCTGAATGCTCTTGAATTCCCCTGCAAACAACTTTTAAATAATGCCTCAAAATGAATTCTGTGTAGGCTGAACCAACAAAAGACCAGAGTAAAACAACTTAGAAAGTCAACAGGAAAGGTCTGCCTCACTGGAGTAAGAGTGTAGTCTAGCACAGGCCACACCCTGGCAAGCAAGCAACAGGCTTTGGAGGCTGCAGCAACAGCAGCAGCTTCTGGAGTTCTCAGCCCACAGATGATAAGGGGGTCAAACAACTGATCAGAAGATTACAGGGACCCTTTGCTGGCACTTAGAGCAGGACTCTGTTGCATTGCCCATATATGCTTCCAGGTTATAGTCCCAGGGCAAAGAAGAGCACTAGCACTAGCACATCTGGCTTTCAGCCAGAGGGAAAGCAGGGACCCTGGTCACAGTTCTAGGGCAGAAAAGAGTCCCTGTGGTCACTCACAGACCAGAGCACAAGCTAGAAAAGCAGTAGCCACACAAGAACTGAAAACTTACAAACTCCAAGAACTAGCTCTGAAAACAGCAGTACAAAAAACCCTGAAGCTTGGGACAACGCCCCCTCCATCCTGGGAGAAGAGCCCAACTTTAACATAAAGTTGAAAGTCAAGAAATAGACTGGAAAAAACCAGCAAATAATAACAATAATTAAAGAACCTGATCATAGAAAATTATTCTACTGACAGGGAAGAGCAAACACAAATTTGGAAGAAGGCAACAAAGTCAAAACATAAGCCTTTGTCAACCTCCAAAATTTGATCTAAGAAAGACAAATTAGGTTTTCCAAGTCCATGTTTTTATTTCTCTCAAGATGATGACATGCATGCAGAGCTGCAGTCAAAGACTGAGCCCATTTTAGGGTTGGGTTGGCCAGTTTATATACCTTTTCAATGGGGGCTGATATCACCCCCATCATCATTTTACCTCTGGACAGAGAAAATACCTATTCTACCAGACCATCCCCTCCCTCCCACCCATACCAGATCATTCCCAGCTTTTGGCTATATAAACAGAAGAATCTGTCTCCATCCAAGCCTGAGCAGAACACAATGGAGATTCCATACAGTACCTTTGATTAAATCAATAGAGTTTGGGTTGGGGTTTGGCCAGGATAAGGAGACTCAATGTAATCTCATTGTCAGAAGTGTCCTTCTGAAGAAAAACTGAACTTAAAGTCACAACTTTGAAAGAAGGGGCTTGAGGGAAGCTCTAAGTCTCCAAGATAATTGATTACTAAGAAAAATCATTTTTCACAGTCTCAAAGAAAAATGTGAATTGGTCTCATCCCCAAAAAGAATTTATGGAGGAGCTCAAATAGGATTTTAAAAATCAAATAAGAGAGGTAAAGGAAAAAATGGGAAAAGAAATTAGAAGAATGTAAGAAAATAATGAAAAAAGAGTCAACAGCAAAGGAGGCACAAAAAATATTGAAGAAAATAATACCTTAAAAACAGAATAGGCCAAATGATAAAAAAGGCACAAAAATCCATGGAAGAGAACTCCTTGAAAAGCAGATCTGACCAAACAGAAAAAGAGGTACAAAAATTAACCGAAGAAAAGAACTCCTCAAAAAAAGTAGAATTGGTCAAATGGAAAGGGAAGTACAAAAGCTCTTTGAAGAAAATAATTCCTTAACAATTAGAATTAAATAAGTAGAAGCTAATGATTTCATGAGACATCAAGAAACAATCAAACAAAAGCAAAAGAATGAAAAAAATAGAAAAAATGTGAAATATCTCATTGGAAAAGCAACTGAACTGGAAAAATGGGCCAAGGAGAGACCATCTTAAGAACTATTGGACTACATGAAAGCCATGATCAAAAATGAGCCTAGACATCATAATTCAAGAATTAATGAAGAAAAACTCCCCTGATATCCTAGAACCAGAGGGTAAAATAGAAATTGAAAGAATCTATTGATCACCTCCTGAAAGAGATCCCAAAATGAAAACTCCCAAAAATATTATAGCTAAATTTCTGAGCTCCCAGGTCAAGGAAAAAATATTATAAGCAGTCAGAAAGAAACAATTCAAATATTATGGAACTACAGTCAGGATAACACAAGATTTAGCAGCTTCCATGTTAAAGCAACAGAGGGCTTAGAACATGATATACCAGAAGACAAAGGAGCTAGGATTACAACCAAAAATCACCTACCCAAGAAAACTGGGTATAATCATTCAGGGGGAAAAATGACTATTTAATGAAAAAGAGGACTTTCAAGCATTCCTCATGAAAAAACCAGAGCTGAAAAGAAAATTTCACTTTCAAATATGTTCGACAATCTGGCTAGCAGCTGCTGTGGGGGTGAAAAACCAACAACACAAGCCCAACAACAAGAATGTTGCCAGCATAGGTTCTTTTGATCTGCTTTACTAAGGAAAGCAACATTAAGAGGTTAACAATTTTACTTTAATCCAGCATACAGACATCATTCACTTAGTTCAGGGCGAAAAGCCAGCATCCTGAACTTCAGAGCAAATACAAACAAATTACAAACATTAACAGATAGACCTTGTCTGTTTCAAATCCCAATACATAGTTACCAGAGTTTAACAAAGTCCCAGCATCCAGGTTTAAAAGCTGGAGGGCACTTAGCTACAGCTGCCCAGAGTCTCCACATCAGCATGCCACCAAGAGTGAGAGCAAACGGTTCTGTCTTCCCTTTTTTGTACAGTTTCAGACAGTATCAAATGTCATCTGAGCGACCAGAACTTAGGCTCCTATGATTGACTCTGGAGTTAGCACCTCCCCTTAGGACTCTGGGAGCTTCACACCCACATAGGCTTAGCACCTAGTAATTAGGGGTTTGGGGCAAACTTAGGAGCAAAGATCTAATCAGGCCTCCCTTAGTTAGCCCTACCTGGGGCCCCACCTTAGTTACCAATTCATACCCACATAGGTTTAGCACCTAATAGGGGTTTAGGCCTGGGGCTTAGCACCTAGTAAGCAAAGACACTTAATTAACCATTTTAAAACAGTAAGAAAGTCCCAACTTAATTGATATTACAAAATACAAGACACAAAAGAAGCATAAAAAGGTAAACAAGAAAGAGAAATCCTAAGGGATTCAATAAGGTTAAACTGTTTACATTCCTACATGGGAAGGTGATACTCGTAACTCCTATGAATTTTATCATTATTAGAGAGGTTATAAGGAGTATACATAGATAGAGGGCACAAGTGTGAGTTGACTATGATGGCGTGATTTAAAAAAATAAAATTAGGAGGTGAGAAAGAAGGATGCACTGGAAGAAAGGGGAAGAGAGAGGGGTAAATTATCTCATAAAAGAAGCACAAAAGGAAGAGTTTTTACAATGGAGAGGAATACTGGGGGGTGAGTAGCAGGCAATGCTTGAACTTCACACTCCTCAGAATTGGCTCAGACAGAGAATAACATATGTGCTCAGTTGGGTATAGAAATCTATCCTAACCTACAAGGAAGAAGGAAAGGAGGGAGACAAGAGGAGGAGTAGGGAACTGATAGAAGGAAAAGTGGATTGGGGGAGGCAGTGGTAAAAAAAAAAATTGAGGAGGGACAGTGTGAAAGGAGAGAGAAGAATAGATGGAGGGAAATAGAATGGAGGGAAATACACCATTAATAATCATAACTATGAGTGTCAATGGAATGAACTCATCCATAAAACCAAAACAGATAGCAGAATAAGTTAAAAACCAGACTCCTATAATATGTTGCATACAGGAAACACACCTGAAGCAGAGAGACACACTCAGAGTAAAGGTAAGGGGCTGGAGCAGAATCTATTATGTTTCTGCTGAAGTGGAAAAAAAAAAAACAGGTGTAGTAATCATGATCTCAGACAAAGCAAAAGCAAAAAGAGATCTAATTAAAAGAGATAAGCAGGGAAACCACATTTTGCTAAAAGGTACCATAGTCAATGAAATAATATCAATATTAAGCAGACATGCACCAAATGGTATAGCATCTAAATTCTTAAAGGAAAAATTAAATGAGTTACAGTAGGAAATGCACAATAAAACTCAATTTTCCCCTCCCAGAAATAGATAAATCTAACCAAAAAATAAACAAGAAAGAAGTTGAGGACCTGAATAAAATTTTAGAAAAGTTAGATATTATGGACCTCTGAAGAAAATTTCATGGGAATAAAAAGGAATATACGTTTTCTCAGTGGTACATGGCACCAATACAAAAATTGCTCCTGTATTAGGGCATAAAAACCTCACAACCAAATATAGGAAAACAGAAATAACAAATGCATCATTTTTAGATCATAAAGAAACAAAAAGTATTCCAATAAAGGGTCAGGGAAACATAGATTAAAAATTAATTGGAAACTAAATAATTTAATCCTAAAGAATTAGTGGGCCAAAACACAACTCATAGAAACAATCAATAACATCATTAAAGAAAATGACAACAATGAGACAACATACCAAAATTTATGGGTTGCCACCAATGCAGTACTTACGGGAAAATTTATATCTCTAAATGCTTATATTAATAAAATAGAGAAGCAGCAGATTAATGAATTGGATATATAACTTTTTTAAAAACCTAGAAAAAGAACAAATTAAAAATTCTAATTAGACACCAAATTGGGAATCCTGAAAATCAAAGGAGATATTAGTAAAATCAAAAGTAAGAAAACCATTGAACTAATATGTAAAACTAGGAACTGGCTTATGGTAGAAAAACAATAAAACAGATAAACCATTGGTTAATTTGATTTAAAAAAAAGTCAAATTACTAGTATCAAAAATGAAAAGGGTGAACTCACTTCCAATGAAAAGGAAATTAAAACAATTATTAGGAGCTATTTTGACCAATCAATAAATATAGCAATTTAAGGGAAATGAATATTTACAAAAAATATAAATTGCCCAAGTTAACAGAAGAGGAAATAGAATACTTAATAAATGTTTTTTAGAAAAAGAAATTGAACAAGCTATAAATTAACTTCCTAAGAAAAAAAATCCCTAGGACCAGATGGATACCCATTTAAAGAACTATTACTTCTAATACTATAAAAACTATTTAGAAAAATAGGCAAAGAAGGGGTCCTACCAAATCCCTTTTATGATACAAATACCTAATACCTAAACTGATACCTAATACCTAAGCTGATATCTAAACCAAGAAGAACAAAAACAAAGAAAGAAAATTGTAGGTCAATTTTCCTAATGAATACTGATGCAAAAACTTTAAATAAAATACTAGCAAGGAGATTATAGCAATATATGAAAAGATCATTTGTTATGAAGAGATAGAATTTGTTCCAAGAATGCAGGGCTGTTTCAATACTAGGAAGACTATAAGCATAATTGACCATGTCAATAATAAAAAAAACAAAAACCTCAAACTTATCTAAATAGATGCAGAAAAAGCTTCTGACAAAATATAGCACATTACTAGTAAAAACATTGGAAAGCATAAGAATAAATGGAGATTCCTTAAAATTATAAGTAGTATCTATCAAAAAACATCAGCAAACATTGTCTATAATAGAAATAAACTTGAAGCTTTCTAAAAAGATCAGGGGTGAAGCAAGGATGCCCATTATCACCACTATTATTCAATATCATATTAGAAATGCTAGCTAAAGTAATAAGAGAAGAAAAGGGAATTGAAGGAATTAGACTAGGTGATCAGGAAATGAGACTTTACAGATAATATGATAGTATACTTGAAGAATCTGTGAGAATCAACTGAAAAAACTAGTTAGCAACTTCTGCAGGTTATAAAATAAATGTACATAAATCATCAGCATTTCTATATGTTACCAACAAAGTCCAACAGGAAGGTCTAGAGAGAAATTCCATTTAAAATAACTTTAGATAATATAAACTACTTGGCAATCTACCTACCAAGACAAACCCAGAAACTATATGAACACAATTACAAAACACTTTCCGAACAAATAAAGTCAGATCTAAATAATTGAAAAAAATTAAGTGCTCATGGATAGGCCAAACCAATATAATGAAAATGACAATTCTACCTAAATTAATTTACTTATTCAGTGGCATACCAATCATACAAATGAAAAATTATTTTATGGAGCTCGAAAAAATAATAACAAAATTCATTTGAAAGAATAAAAGATCAAGAATATGAAGAGAATCAATGAAAAAAAATGTGGAGGAAGGTAGGCTAGCAGTATCAGATCTAAAACTGTATTACAAAATATTAACCATCAAAACAATCTGGTACTGGCTAAGAAATAGTGGTGGATCAGTAGAATAGATTAGGAAGACAATATGCAATAGAAAACAACCATAGTAATCTAGTGCTTGATAACAAAGATTCAAGCTTTTAGGACAAAAATTCACTATTTGACAAAATTGCTGAGAAAACTGGAAAGCAGTTTGGCAGAAATTATGTATAGGCCAATATCTCCTATCATATACCAAGATAAGTTCAAAATGAGCACATGCTTTAGACATAAAGAGTGACACCATAAGCAAAATAGGGGTTTACATGTCAGATCTATGGATAAGGGAAGAATTTGTGATGAAACAAGAGATAGAGAGCATTCCAGGATATAAAATAGATAATTTTGATTGCATTAAATTAAAAAGGTTCTGTACAAACAAAACCAATGCAGCCAAGATTAGAAGGAAAGCAGAAATCTGGGGGGAAAATTACACAGCAAATTTCTCTGATAAAAGATTCATTTCTCAAATATATAGAGAACTGAGTCAAATTTATAAGTAATTGAGTCATTTTCCAATTGATGAGTGGTCAGAGGATATGAATAGGCAGCTTTCAGATGAAGTAGTCAAGGCTATCTATAGTTATATGAAAAAGTGCTCCAAGTCACTATTGACTAGAGAAAGCAAATTAAAACAACTCTAAGGTACCATCTCACACCTATCATATTGGTTAATATGACAGAAAAAGAAAATGGCAAATGTGGGAGGGGATGTGGAAAATTAGGACACTAATGCATTGTTGGTAGAGTTGTGAACTGATCCAACCATTCTGGAAAGCAATTTGGAACTATGACCAAAGGGCAATCAGACTGTGCATACCCTTTAATCCAGTGATACCACTACTAGTTCTGCATCCCAAAGAGAGAAAAGAAAAAGTATATATACATATATATATATATATATATATGTAACTATTTATAGCATCTCTTTTTATGGTGGCAAAGAATTGGAAATTGAGGGGATGCTCATCAACTGGGGATTGGCTGAACAAGTTGTGTTATATAATTGTGATGGAATACTATTGTGCTATAAGAAATGAGGAGCAGGATGCTTTCAGAAAAACCTGGAAAGGCTTACATGAACTGATGCAAAGTAAAGTAAGCAGAACCAGGAGAACATGTACACAGTAATAGTAATATTTGGTAGGATGATCAACTGTGAATGATTTAGCTATCCTCAGCATACAATGATCCAAGACAATTCCAAAGAACTTATGATTAAAAAAAATGTTATCCACTTCCGGAAAAAGAACTAGTGAAATCTGAATGCAGCTCAAAGTATACTTTTTGAACTTTGTTATTCTTGGGGGAGGGGGTTTGGTCTATGTTTTCTTTTACAACATAGCTAATATGGCAATATGTTTTGCCTGACTGCACATGTATAATCTATAACAAGTTACTTGCCTTCTCAAGGAGGGAAGAGGGGGGAAAGGGAAAGAAAAAAACTAGATTTCAAAAAATTTTTAAAAGAGTGTTAAATTAGCAATTAAAAGAATGTAAAAAGAAAAGAAAAATAAGAAAGGCATAGTCTTTCATACCCATCAGACAGGCAAATATGATAAGACAAAAAAGGAAAGTGACAAATGGGAAAACAGAGTCACTAATGTATCATTGGTGGAGCTATCGATTTGTCTAATCATTATGGAAAGCAATCTGAAACTATGCCCAAAATATTTCTAAACTGCATATACTTCGATGCAACTATAATACTATTAGGAGTATACCCAAAAGAGATCAAAGGAAAAAGGACTCAAATGAAAATATATATATATATATATATATATATATATATATATATATATATATATATTTGTAGCAGCTCTTTTTGTGGTGGCAAAGAACTAGAAACTAAGCAGATACCCATCATGATTGGGGAATGGCTGAACAACTTATGGCATATAATAGGATATGTAATATTCTATGTAAGATGTCATAGAATACTATGGTATTGTAAGAAATGATGAAAGGGCCAGTTTCAGAGAAATCTAGGAAGACTTGTACCAACTAATGAAGAATGAAATCAGTAGAACCAGCAGAACAATTTATTCAATAGCATTAACATCAAAAAGAAAAACAACTTTGAAATGTTTAAGAATTCTGATCAACACAGTGATCAACCATACCTTCAGAGAAATTATGAGGAAGCATACTACCCACCTCTTGATAGGGAAATGATTGAATCAATGCAGAGTAAGGCAAATATTTTTTGGACAGGCTAATGTATGAATTGTTTTTTCCTGACATGCATATTTGTAATAAGGATTTTGTTTTTGCTTTTCGTTATTAAGATAAAGAAGATTTGTACATACTTGTAAATAGAAGGAAAACAATCAATGGAAAAGGAGAGATTAACGATGTTAAAAAAAAAAAAGGACAATTGGTGGAAACCAATGATGCCTTAAAGAAAATGGATTTGAGACACAGGTAAAGGGTTTATCCTTGGAAAGTAGAAATGAAAGTAGAAATGGAACTTCTTCCTTTGTCATAGGAGGGAAGTAAAAAGGAACGCAAGTAAAAATTATTTAGAAGTAATCAGGAAGTTCAGGCTGGGTAGTCTTATTCTTAGTGAAGAAAAAGGTTTAGTGACTCTAGTGAGAATTTACTAGCTTCTAAATTTGGAAAAAAAAATTGAAGATTGAAGAACAGTTCTGCATTTTATTGGCTAAATAGGTAGAAGTAGAAACTTAATATTGACAATACTAAAAGTAGAGACCAATGAGTCAAAAATTATATTTCTTTGGAATTGCCATTAATTTGAAATACAAATCTAGTGCTACTAGTCTTATGGGATCCCCACAAAAGCTTTTTGTTAATGATGATGTTACTTTAACCAAGCCACCTACCCTCAGTTTCCTGGTCTATAAATTGGGAATAATGACAGCTAATGTACCTTACATGGGCGTTGGAAGTAATTAGTGCTTTAAGATCCCCAGATAAAAGGTACTATAAAAGCACAGAGTATTATTATGTGATAAATAACATATTTTACATCCACAATGAACATAGGTTTCTCTTAATGAAAGCACCATCTTCAAAACTACAAAGGAAACCAAGCAGATAAATATCAGTGAGTATCCAAAATTCCAACACACTCTAGAGAATGCTGTACTATTAGAAAACCTACGCTTCACTTTCCAGTTATCAGAAAAGCTTGCCCACAGTCTGCACTGAAATTATCATTAAACTTAGAAAAAAGTTTCAGAGCAACTCTCACCATATTGGAGGAACATTCAGTTCTACCTACAGATATGTTCTTAGAGGAGATTTTTCTCTTATGAATGCACTGTTTCTAGACATCATATGAATATGTTTATTCTACTTTAGGAGTTAAAGGTGTGGGTCAGGGAAGTAAGTATCCATGACATTTAACCAACAGTAAACTATAATTTATTGTGAGAACTCATATATAAGTTTTTGTTTTTCTGTCTAGATATTTACTTAAATCTATACCTGAAAGACATTCTGCATACTCTCAGGGAAATAAATAGTTAAATACAAAATGATAAATAATACCAGAGCCAAACTATGATCTCCAAGTCTAATTCCATGGCCACTCATTATCCTGACTACCAGCTGGAAAAGGAAACCCTATTTATAGGTATAGTCTGTAAAGTGAATGGCACTACTTTGTGAATTACAATATCCAATATTTAAGTTAAACTAATTTACAAAAGTAATTCATGTTGCTAAGTAATTTTTCTTTAGCTTGGAAACCTAGAAAAAGCATCCACCAATCCTGCTACTTTTGCCTAATTCCAGACTAAGGGAACACCTAGACCTATTTGTACAACTCTGAGATTCAATGTTATGACAGTAGAAAAGACAAAAAAGGATCAGGTTTTCCACTGAAAACATGACATTCCACTCTCCTCATTTTCAAATCAGTTTAAACTAAGACCTATAGAGAAGGAAGAAGAAATGATTCCTTTATCTTTTCTCATTTGACCACCTACCCTCTAACTCCTTCTATTAGATAGGTAGAAATGTGGTGTCACTTTACTCTAATTTCTTACATCTATTTTCTCTTCCAGGTTCAAGTATTTTCATTTTTGAGTGTAATGTGGGCCATCCCATGGAGCATGCTCACAGTTGTATTTTCTGTTTCCAGTCAACTACAATGGAGTTTTGGATCCTACTTCCAGCCATGTGTGACCCAGGACTAATGAGCTTGCCCTTTAAGATGATCGAGAGTCCTCTTACTGATGGTGAAACTGGAAGAGCTTATGACTCACTGGATGTTTAAAAGGGAGCGACCCTAGCCTTGGTCCTCTTGTTCTTTGTGGCTACAAATCATGCAAAATTATTTTGAACCAATTCCCAAGAGTAGGGTGGAGAAGAAATAGCTTTCCCTATACCCTTCCCTGACTTAAATTTTGCTGTGAGCACATTGTATCTAAATCATGTATCCAACTTCAGGAAGGCTGAACCTGATTTAGAGTACATCTTTCATGTAACATTTTTTGAGTAGGTAGCCTAACATCAGTCATGAGGTAGACAAGTTCAGGATTGGAGATGACTTTATGAGTTTAAAAGATACAGAAGTCTGAGATCCTGGGTCTATAGAGTGAAGCTAACTGGGGAAAGGAGAGATTCATCAGAAATGATGACCACAAAGCAGAGAATTAGCCCAAGCCTAGAGTGTTTCACTAGCAGACACATACCAAGAATTTTTTGGACAATCAATGCAAAAGCAAAGTAAAATATAAAATGCCTAATTAGAAATGTTACAAACTGCATTATATTTACATGGCTTAAGTATTAACTCCTTAGATAGATATAATAGTAGTTAGATACTACTAAGTCTTACTGTCAAGGTATACTGGTGAAAATTTTTTGTGTTGTAGCATTTCTTTTGTGTGTAGGAAATAAATACCTGAGCTGTACCTGATGCATTTTGTATATTGAGTACCTTTCTGATGACTTTTTGGGGAAATGATAGACAGGAACCTAGACCTGTGTTTTGTGTGAGTTATGTTATCCACATAAGATATGTATTTCCATATGAGATATCTAAACATAGGAAGTGTGATTCTTACCTTGAAGGGGACAAGAGAAGGGACCATGAGACCATTTACTCTGTTGTCTTCTGATGAAAAAGGTACCAGATGAGAATCATATCTTATTTGCCCTACTTCAGTTTTGCTGACCTAGTGGCAGAATTGTTAGGTTCAAAAGCCAAAAAAGCAACCAGCTTCCCTGGTTGTTATCCCTTAAAGGGGGAAAATGACCCCTGCAGATTATATCCACAGACTGGACTTCTCACCAAATGCTCATAACAGACCATCACAAATAGTGTCTAATACTATACATATATAATAATACAAATAATGAGTAAACCTATTTATCTACATAAAGAGCAAAAAGAAATCAGAGATCTACAGGTTAGAATATACCAGAAAATACATGAGTGAATAAGCTCTTCAGATGAGAAAGAGATGAGATCTCACTCAAGAGAGACATCCCAATATCATCTAAGGGGAAATGCCTTAAAGTTTCTCAGGAAGCAAGCTGGAAATCAGGGATGAATTGAGGATCTTGTTTCCCCTATGTATCTGCCACTTCCAAAGTTGTTTCTCTCCCTCCACGGTTCCCTCCCTGAAGAAAGTCTGGAACCACAGTGTCTCTCTGGAAAAGGGAATTAAGATTCTCTCTCCTCTCCAAAGTTATTTCACCAATTCATTCATTCATTGATACAGTCATGCCATCATTCTATTCACTCATCCATAATCACACATAGCATGGGGCAATTCCTCCGCCACCTAATTTGATTGGGAGTTAGGTTATGTCTAGATAATTTGTCCTGGGAATACCAGGGTGAGGGGTTAATGAGATAAAAAGTATGAGAAAATGGAACCTAGCCCCTTTCTTATTAGAGGCCAGGCTTCCCTAGGAGTGAATGCAGTCTGAAATACATGCTTGGGGCCAGACCAGAAGGACTCCTTAGGGAGAGGGTGCAGGCCCAGGGTTTCAATCCTGTAGGCCCCACATAGGATGCTTATTATTAGGGTTTTTTTTATTATAATTTGGTTTTAATTTGCAATGAATCAAAGGAATCCAAAATTTAGGAAATGCTTCATCTCATATCTCTTCTACTTAACCCTTTTAGCTGTTAAGTATGTGCAAAGTTTTTCTTTCTTTTTTACCAAGATTAACAAACTATCACTCCTGGTAATGAATGAAAAACAATTCATAACAACTTCTGACATTTTTAAGACCAAGTGTTTTAGGAAACTAAATACAGAATCTAGAAACAAAGTGAATGATCCAGGGCTTAAAGTTTTATCCATATTTTTTCTGCTTACACTTCATAGGGTTAGACTGATTCTTTATGGCCAATCAGGTGCACCATGGCAGATTATTCACCAAAAAATGCCTATGTTTTATTGTCTCTCCACTAGATTTTGAGAGTAGAGTTTGTTTCACGTATTGGATTCATATCATTGGTGTCTAGCACAGGCCCAGCACATGGTAGACATAATAGATGTTTATTAGTGGGACTCTCTATGTAGTCAATCCAATTCAGCCATTAAGATGTTTTAGTTATTTAGGTCATCTTATTCAACAATCAATATACACATTATAGACCCAGCTATAGTGATACTAATTTATCCTAAAGCCCTGGAATTACATGGGTCCAGGGAACTCCTTATGAAGCTACTATTGAAACTATTCATTTATCCAGTCATTTGAATTCTGTTGCGCCTCAAGATGGGATGATGTAAAATGTTGCTTTGTTGAAATAGTAAATGTAGGACTAGTAATTGATTATACTGATTGCTTATACCATGAATATATGTGTTTGGAATAAGTGAGTCAATGGGCTTAAGTCTCCAAAATGTACTTCTCACCCCTCAAGCCAGTAGAAGTGAGGCTAAGAGGAAGAAGGGAATATTAAATTAATTTAGAAGAGCAGAAACCCTGGATCAACCATCGAACTACGTAGCCCTTAGAGTCAACTAAGATAAGAGTTATTCAGTACCCGTTAGGAATGAAGGAATTTCTTCTACCTCACCCCACCCCCGATTTAATGAAGCATGACATTCAATTTTATCAACAAACTTACCACCAAAAAGTCATTCTTAGTTTCAGCCACAATGTTTTCTTAATGCAGTATATCTACCTGTAAATAGTTAAAATTTGACAGAAAAGTGTACTTACTACATGGTAAATACATGTGACAATATATTGTATCATTTTGCTTCTTTTTCTAAAGCAGTTAGTTACTGTACATGGATAACACACAAATTTGATCATCCTTGTGTTAGTATTGTTAACTCCTTGCAATTTGCAATTTTGTTATGTCATTGAAAAGAAAATGCTGTATACTATAAAATCACATCGTTGTATGCTAACCTCTTCTTCTTTCCATTGGGAACTAAATTCTGACAATGTTTCCTTATCTGCAATCCTGTTACTAACTACAAGTGAGTCTGCATCAGCAGTAAAACAGCTGCTGAAACAAAATCGATAATTCTGGGTAAAACTGTAGAAATCACAGTTTCAGATAATTGTTGTTCTCTACCCCCATTTTCCTCCTCATGTAGGTACCTACCCCCTTTTTTGAAGTAAAATGTAAATTCAACCTGTCAAAAAGAAAAAGAGTGAATGAGTTTAAATTCACTTCTCCAACTTTGAAAGGATGCTTACAAAAATCTGAAATAGAACACAATGATCAAAAAAACCCAAGGGGTGTAGGGGGTGGGCAGCAGTCTCAATGAAACCCACTGTTGTATTTACCAACTCATGTGACTGTCTCCCACCACCAGAAAGTTATGTCAGGTGAGATCCAAGGCTCTAAAATATGTCTGCATAGTAACCCCAAATCAAGCGCCCAAACCTCAATGAATGGAAGTTTTTGCCTTATTTATTTTTTATAAAGGCAGACTTCTCAACTGATTTTCAATATTCACATTAGAGGCTTCATTTCATTTCTATTCATTGTTTTTCTACCTGGAGGGTACTTCCCTGACCAGAGGATCTTCACTTACATTAATTGTTATTGTCTTGATAGCTGCTGAATGGGACACATCCCAAAATAACCCTGTATTATTTGCTTCCATTTTGATGCTGTCAGGATGCAGTGACAGTAAATCTTGACACCTTAGCAACATGAAATAAACATAAAAACAAAACCCGAGCGTTTTACTGATGAGTTTTGGAACCTTTGACCTAATAGTGTTAGAAAACCCTTTACCTCTCAAACACTGGCACTTAAAATATGATGTACTTCATTTGAAAAGTCAAGCAGGAAGTGCCCTCCTTCCAAGAGCCTCTGCGTGTATGTGGGAAACGTCTATGCAGTAAGAGTGGTTTTTCCCCTAGTTTCTTGTTTGTCGATTATAATGAGTCTTAGCAATAAACATAATAACTACTTCCTGAAACCAGTAGTGACTCCAGTGAATTAACAAAGCTTGCAATCAAACCTTTTGAATAAGAAAAATAATCCCTGAAGTATTTATAGCCTGTTAAATAGTTTGGCCAATATTCCTTGGCAAGTATAAGTATGGTTGCAGCATGAGCCAGGAATTTAAGTTCAGAAGAAGCAAATTCCTTGGAGGAAGTGACTATACTGTTTTTTAATACCCCCAGAATGTAAGACAATATAATGCACTTTGTAGGTATTTAATAAATGTTTGTTAAGTTGAATTTGCCCCTTGAGCCAAAGTTTAAACCAAACGAAAATCCTCACCGAGGCTATAACAGACACCACTATTTAAAATTTACCTTCCTCTTTGGGGCTTTTACCTCCAATTAAAAAATTCTGAAATGTGCATGGTATCTTAATCATTGTACTTAACTTGTTGGGTACCTCTACATAAGTTTAATATTTAATGATCTTAAATAAAACAAAAACCCTTCTCCTTAGCTTTTGTACCTTGTAATCATCCCATTAAACTGAAAATATTAATAACAATAGCGTATTTTTATATGGTGCTTTAAGATTTACAAAGCATTTATATACATTATCTTAATGAATCCCTACAACAACCTGGACTGAAAGGTAGATAGTGCAAGTGTAGTTGTCTACACATTATAGGTGAAAAGACAAGTTAAATGATTTATAAATAATATATTAAATGATTTGAGTAAAATCACAAAGTGTAAGTGATAAAGCTGGAATCTGAAGATGAGACTTATAACTCCAAGCTGAGTGTTCTTTTCAGTAACCCATTAAACAACTAATATGTGCAAACAACCAGGCTGAACACTCTGTAGGATACAAAAACTAGGAAAACTATCCTCTGGGGACCTTGTAACTAAGTAAGGGGAGAGGATTAGTCAAGTGTACCAAGTACACAAAATTATAATACAAAATAGTCACAGGCAAAATAAAAGAATGCATTGTCCATCACTAAATGAATTGATAGTGGAGTTGTGAACTGATCTAACCATTCTGGAGAGCAATTTAGAACTATGCCCAAAAGGCTATAAAACTGTGCATATCCTTTGGCCCAGCAATACCGCTATTAGGTCTGTATCCTAAAGAGATAAAAAATAAAAAAAGAAAAGGAGCTATTTGTACAAAAATACTTATGGCAACTCTTTTTATGGGGGCTAAGAATTGGAAATCAAGGAAATGCCCAATCAATTGGGAAATGGCTGAACAAATTATGGTAAATGATTGCAATGGAATATTATTATGCTATAAGAAATGACAAGCAGAATGATTTCAGAAAAACCTGGAAAGACTTACACGAAAGGACACAAAATAAAGTGAGCAGAACCAGGAGGACATTGTACACGGGAATAGCAGTATTATACCATGAACAACTGTGAATGACTTAGCTATTCTCAACAGTACAATGATCCAAGACAATCCTAAAGGACTCATAATGAAAAATGCTATCTGCCTCCAGAGAAAGAATTTATGTCATCTGAATACAGTCCAAAGCATACTATTTTTCACTTTCTTTTTTGTGTTTGTTTGAGTTCTCTTCCACAAAATGCTAATATGGAAATGTTTACATGATTGTACATGTATAACCTATATCAGATTGCTTACTGTCTCAGGGAAAGGGTTGGGCAGGGAGAGAGGGATAGACTTTGGAATTGAAAACTTTTTTTTAAAATGGTAAAAATTATTTTACATGTAATTAGAGAAAAACTAAATATTATTTTAAAAAGAATACATTGGCCATGCATGAAAATGTATGCCTCATTGCACACCTATAGTCTACCACCTCTCTACCAAAATGTAAGGAACATGCTACACAGTCAGTCCTCTGAAGTCAAAATCACTTCCTATTCTATTGGGTTTGTTTTCTTTGTTACTGGAGATGATTCAATGGGTGTGTGTGTGTGTGTGTGTGTGTGTGTGTGTGTGTGTTCAGGGACAGTGGTGGGATAAGGGGATAAAGATGAAATGACTTATAAAAATAGAAAGCACAAATAAAACAATGCTGAAAAAGCAAAACAAAACAAAATAAAATGAGAAAGGCGTGTGTTCTCTAATGTCCCTTCCAACTCTAAAATCCTAGGATCCTTTGATAAATACCATAAAAAGGATGCAAAAGAAAAAGTGCCATGAGCATTCAGAGAAGGAAGAGGGCAATCAATTGTGGGGAAAACCAGGATAGGCTTAAGAAAGTATTTAGCTAGGTCTTGAATTATAAATAAGACTTTGACAAGCAGAGATAGGCCTGGGAGGTCATCCCAGAAAGAAGGAATTGCATAATCAAAGATTTGGGTGTAAAAAAGCACAAGACAATCACGTATGTTCTGGGAACAATGAGTCATCTAATTTGGCTGGTTCAGCATGAAGGCAGGGTGGACGATGAGCCTGGAAATTTAGATTGGGATCATGTTGTGGAGTGCCTTGAATACTATGTTGAAGAGCCTGGAATTTATTAATAAGGAGGCAATAGGGAGCCATCCTTCTCTAGCTTTAAAACATGGCTCAAACTTAAAGGTTTTTACATGAAGCCTTTCCCAATTGCTAGTTCCTCTCTCTCTCTCTCTCTCTCTCTCTCTCTCTCTGCCAGAATGTAAGCTTCTTGAACTCAAGGATTGTTTGTTTCATTCTTTGAATGTGACCCCAGCACCTACAAAAATGCCTAGCACCCAGTAGGCAACTAATAAATACTTGTTGGTTGATGATCTATTGATTGGAAATGCCTCTATTTTAGGAATATTCATCTTACAGCAAGATAGAATAGAGGGGAGAAAGATTGGGTATAGGAAGGCCATTTCAATTAAATTCAACAAACATTTCTTAAGCGTCTGCTATATTGCACAACTGGGAGGCCACTGTATGTAATAGTCCAGGTAACATAAGGAAAACCTCAACTGCAGTGGCAACATTGGGAATGGAAAGGAAGGGACAAATTCAGGAAATTTCAGCAAACATTCTTTAAAAGACACAGGAGGGAGAGGAGTCTTTTTGGTTGGTTTGTTTGTTTTGTTAAAGTCCTAACAAAATCTGACTTCATATTCACAGGTTTGATTTTAGAACAAAACAAGGCACTCATAAATCTTAAACAGTTAACAAAAAGAGGTTTATTGAGCTCTAATGCACACGGATTATGAGGATACAGTGGTATTTAGCTCAGACAGGCCTCTCTTATCTCCACATAGAAATATTCTGGTATGCTGACATAAGAGGTCTCCCAGCACTCAACAAATTGAAGGGTAATGACTCCATGTGAGTGGGAAAACAAATCTCTGTTGTGGGGAAAGGGAGTAGAGGGTGGAGGAATCAGAGAATCCTAGTCCTACCACAACTTGGGAAATCAAAATCACATGATCATAGTTGAACGGTACCTCCACATTTACCCAACTATATTAAAATCTAGTTTGCATAGATCATTGATTTATAACTAAAATGCACCCTAGTCCAACCTTCTCATTTCATAGATGAGGAAACTGAGGTCCAGAGAGTTGACTTGTCCATGGTAACACAACCAATACGTGACAGAGCTAAAATTTAAACTGATTCCAAACCTAGCATGCTTTGCACTGTTGCTTCTGATGTCTCCATTTTGTCCACAAGAATAGCACGACAGAGTTTGTCAAACATTTTGATAAAATCTAAGCAAGCTATATTTATGGTACTTCCTGGATCTACTAGTCTAGTAACTGTTAAAAAAAAAAAGGAAAACGTTCATTTGGAAGGACTAGTTCTTTTTTTTTTTATTATTTAATATATTTAGTTTTCAGCATTGATTTTCACAAGAGTTTGAATTACAAATTTTCTCCCCATTTCTACCCTCCGCCCCACTCCAAGATGGCATATATTCTGGTTACCCTGTTCCCCAGTCAGCCCTCCCTTCTGTCACCCCACTCCCCTCCTATCCCCTTTTCCCTTCCTTTCTTGTAGGGCAAGATAAATTTCTACGCCCCATTGCCTGTGTATCTTATTTTCTAGTTGCATGCAAAAACTTTTTTTTTGTTGTTTTTGAACATCTGTTTTTAAAACTTTGAGTTCCAAATTCTCTCCCCTCTTCCCTTCCCACCCACCCTCCCTAAGAAGTTAAGCAATTCAACATAGGGGAAGGACTAGTTCTTAAGGACTACTCGTTCACCAACGTAGCTTATACAACTCCTCCAAACCTTGGACTTCTTGCGAAGTTCTTCAGGAAAAAAAAATTCCCTTGTAGCCAGTGATAAGCAAGAGAGCGACATGGGAGAAATGAGAATTAGATCAATAACTCACACTTTATGTCAAGATAAGCTCCAAACAGATGTGACCTAAACATAAAAGATTACATCATAAACAAATTAGAGAAACAAGAAAGAAAATTGCCTTTCAGATCTCAGGAAGGAGGAAGTGCTCATGGGGCAGAGAGGATAGCAAAAGATCAAATAGCCCACTGTCACCAATATTATTCAATACTGTATTGTAAATCCTACCAATAGCAGAAAGAGAAGAAGAAGAAGCAGGATGAATTAGAATAGGAAATGAGGTAATAAAACTATCTCTTTTTGCAGACAATATGATAATGTACTTGGAAAATCCCAAAGACTCAACTAAAGTTAGTTGAAACATTTAATAATTTTAGCAAAATAGCAGGATATAAAGTAAATTCATGTAAATCATCAGCATTCCTATATATCACAAATGAAGCTCTGCAAAAAGAGATATTAGGAGATATCCTATTTAAAATAACTCTAGACAGTATAAAATACTGTGGAGTACACCTGCCAAAAGAAACCCAGGAATTATATGAACAAAATTATAAAAAAATTTATACAAATAAAATCAGATTTAAACAATTGGAGAAATATTCATTTTCATGTGTAAGCAGGGGCAATGTAATAAAAACAACAATTTTACCTAAACTAATTCGTATATCCAATGCCATCCCAATTAAATCACTAAAATGATATTTTGCTGAGTTAGAAAGAACAATAAAAAATTCATATGGAAGAACAAAAAATCAAGAATATCAAAGATTTTAATGAAAAAAATATAAAGGAAGTTTAGAAATACCAGATCTTAAAGTATATTATAAGGCTGTAATTACCAAAAATATCTGCTATTGGCTAAGAAAAAGAAAGGTAGATCAGTGAAACAGAGTAGACATACAATTTACAGCAACAAATAAATAGAGCAACTTTGTATTTGACAAGTGTAAAGATAAGTTTTGGGGACTAGAATTCATTATTTGGTAAAAATTGTTGGGAAAACTGGAAAGCAGTCTGGCGTAAATCGGGTCTAGACCAATATCATATACCATTTACCAAGATAAGATCAAAATGGATCCATGACCTAGGTATAGAAATATTACAAGAAAATTTGAAGAACTGTCAGACTTATGTGGATAAGCTAACAATTTATGAGAAAGAGAGTAGTGTGAGGTATAAAATGGATAATTTAGATTACATTAAACTAATAAGGTTTTATACAATAAAACAAATGTACCAAGGTCAGAAGGAAAACAGAAAATTGGAAAAAAAAATTATAGACTGATTCTCAGATAAAGGTCTCATATCTCAAATATACAAAGAACTTTGTCAAATCTATAAGAACATAAGTCATTCCCCAATTGATAAATGGTTAAATGGTATGAACAGGCAGTTTTCCAATGAAGAAATCAAAGCAATTTATAATCATATGAAAAATGATATTGATCTAAATCATTATTGATTAGAGAAATGCAAATTAAAACAACCTTGAGATATCATTTTACACCTACCAGATTGGCTAAAATGACTGAAGGGAAAAGTGACAAATGTTGGAGGGGATGTTGGGGCACTAATTGACTGTTGGTGGAATGGTGAACTGATCCAACCATTTTGGAAAGCAATTTGGAATTATGCTCCAAGAGTTATAAAACTGTGTATATCCTTTGACCCAGCAATACTATGATAAGGTCTATTTCCCAACCTGATCAGAAAAAAAGAAAAAAACTATATGTTCTAAAATATTTATAGCAGCTCTCTTTATGGTGGCAAAAAACTGGAAATCATGGGGATGCCTGTCAATTGGAGAATGGATGAACAAGTTGTCATATGTGATTGTGATAGAATACTACCGTGCTATGAAAAATTATGAGCTTGATGATCTTAGAAAAACACAAATAAACTTGCACAAAATAATGAAGAGTGGAACAAGCAGAACCAGGAGAACATCATACATAGCAACAGCAATATTGTTTTAAGAACAGCTCTGAGTGAATAAGTAATTTTGACAATTATAAATACCCAAATTAACTATAGAGGACATATGAAGGAAGATGCTATCTTCACCCAGAGAAAGAACTGATAAATAGAAGTATATATATATATATATGGTTTTACACATATGTACATATATATGTACGCATATATGTGTATATATATGTATATATATATACACACATATTTGTGTCTGATGGTAGCCATCTCTGGGGTGAGGGTAAAAAAATTACAGGATAACTTCATCATATATTTAAAAGGAATAGCAAGTGGTATATAATAGATTGGCCATTTCATATACAATCATTTTTTTCTATTCTACTATATTATGAAAATGCTTGCTTTATTTTTAAGTTCAGAATAAAATAAATACAATTTTTAAAAAAGAGCAAATGGAAAAATTTGATTATATAAAATTAAAAAGGCTTTGCATAAATAAATCCAATAGAACTAAGATTAAAAGGAATAATTATGGAAAAAGATTGTAGCAAGCTTTTCCGATGAAGGCCTCATTTCCAAGATATATAAAGAACTGACTCAGATTCATAAGAATAAGAGCCATTCCCCAACTGATAAGGATATGAACAGGTAGTTGTCAAAGGTGGCAACCCAAACTATCTATAGCCATATAAAAAAGTTACAAATCCCTACTGATTAGAGACATGCAAATTAAAGCAGTTCTGAGGTTCTATTTCATACCTTTTAGATTGGCAAAGAGGACAAAAATAGAAAATGACAAATGTTGGAGGTGTTGTGGGAAAAGAAACACAGTGATGCACTTTACTGTTGGTAGAATGATGAATGAGAAAGTAATTTGGAAATATGCAAAAAAAATTACTACACAGTGCATGCCATTTGACCTAGCCACACCATTACTACTATGCCACAACCCAAAAAGATCAAAGAAAGAGGAAAAAGTCTTATGTGTACAAAACATTTATAGCAACTCTTTTGGTGATAGCAAAATCCTGGAAATTAAGGGGACAGCCATAAATTAAAGAATAGTTGAACAGCTCTGGTATATGAATAAAAAAAATTGTTTTTTAAAAAAGTTAAGCTGGATAGTATCCCACGGAAGGCAACCAGGATGGCAAAGAGCCTTAGCTTTATGCCATAGGAGGATTGGTTGAAGGAACTGAGGATATTTATGCTAGAAGAGAGAATATTTTAGGGATCTTCAAGTATTTGAAAGGATATTAGGGAAATAGAATTGCCTTGTTCTGCATGGTCTCAGAGGGCAGTAACTGGGTAGAAGTCACAAAGAAGAACTGATTTCAACACAATATAAGGAAAAACTTAACATAAGATAATGTCAGTGACCTACTTTGTAAACCTGGCACCACATACATACATCAGCTAGTGTTATATTGTTATTGTTATTAAATAGAGCTATTCTAAAGTAAAATGTATATCCTTGGGAGCTAATGACCTCTTTGTCACCAGACATTGGCCACAAGTGGCCAATGAATGATCTTCGTCAGAGATGTTGTAAATGGGAATTACATGTGGAATGAACTAGATGATCTCTAAGGTTTATTGCAATTCAGAGACTATGATTCTTTGATTTTGCAATTCATAGCAAGCTTTTACTTCACTAATACCCCAGGGTCTTTTTCACATGAATAGTCATCTGGTCACATCATTCCTATCTGATATTTATCTACTTGATTCTTTTTAACCAAGTATAGAACTTCATATTCACATCTATTCACCTTACCATATTTGACCCGTTGTTCTTAGCATACTGAAATCTCCTTGCTTCCTGACTTTATAACATCTTAGCCATTATCTCCCTCAGATTTGTTTCTGAGATTTGAGCCAAAGACAAATCTCTGGGTCATTCTACTAGAAATTTTCCTCTAGGTTAACATCAGTTCATTAATCACCATTAGTCATTAATGTTTTTGTCTGTTTATTTGTTTTCATATTTGAGAACAAAATGGTAGGTGGGTTTTATGGAACATGTACATAGGTGTTTCTTCCTAATGCTTCAATATGTCAAGGACCTATGATTTCCTTTGTGTAGTTACTCCCTTCAAAGTTTCAGATTACAACCACTCCACAGTAGAGAATTTAATGAATTGCTGTGCTTTAAAATCATTATTTTGTGTCCAACCTTCTAGTAACGAACATTTCTGAACTTATCTTGAATTTATCTGTCTTCAGATAACAGGCTTACAGTATGGCACCAAGTTTCTATTCACAGGCTTTCCATCTTAGGAGGATTTACCAGAGGCTGGTTTGTGTTGGGCTAGCCTTTGAGATCCCTGGGTCAGCTCTATACCATGATAGGCCATGTGTGTATGACCAGAGGGGAAATTCTTCATTAAGAAATTACATATATCCCTAATAATATTAAGATTAATGAATTTCTCTCTCCAACTACAGAGTTCCTTAAACCCAGTTAACTTTACAAAGTTCACTCAGCTAAGAAAAGTGAAACTGACAGTGACTGGTTTCAGAAAATAGTTATGGTACTCTGGACATCAGGCATTGCCAAGCATAGTCAAGGCAGGAGGCAAACACCAGAACACAATGAGTCATCTCTGTGTGTTTGTTGATCTTAAAAGCTTTTTCAGCTCTTGACCCTTCAAACAAAATTCCCCTCCAATACTAGCTATATGTCTCTTCTATAAAAAGGAAAAAAAAAAAAGAAAGGAACGAAGGACGGACAAGATCCCAATTCACTTGGGATGGTATTAATTGCTAGGAACTTTTTAATATGATAACTATCCAAGAAAGGCAGCCTGGTGTAGTTATCTGATAGCTGGCCCTGAAGCTGAGAAGACCTGGGTTCTAGGCCTACCTCTGACACAGAATGACTCTGTGGTCCTGGGCATGTCATCTAATCTCTCAGTGCTCTGGGCAGCTCTCTAAGACAGTGGCAGAGAAGGTGCCAACCTGTGTTGGGAGGCAGAGTTTCCTCACCTGGAAGTTTCCTATACCAATGAAATCATAGGTTAAGTCTCTTTTCCATAGCTAGTTCCAAACTCTTTTGTAACTTTCCATTTTTTCTAGCTCTTGCCTCTCAGGTCAATTTTTTAAAGTCCAACCCAACTAAAGCTTTCTGGCTAGATTTTTTTTTCTACTTGATTCTTATGAAAACCACAGCCTGCCATCTTGTAATTAGGTTCAACCAAACAATTGTAGATTGTACCATAGAGAAAGGCATTGCTTCAGTGTACAAATGCACTGGCTAATAATAGGTCTCAGCCTAAGCCTCATTTGCTCATTGTTTGGGTTTTGATGGCTCAGAGTGAGTATGAGTAGCAATTGTTTCTCTTCTGGCCAGAAACTTTGAGGGCCTTCCCCTCCCAAACTAATCCTTTTGTGAAGGCAAACTAGTCCATCTTTTGTCTCAATTCTTACCAGACTTAAATCACTGAATGGGTGTTGCTTCAGACAAACCAAGATGTGGGAAAGACCATAGCTTAAAAAGGCCAAGGTCTCCCACTGCATCGTGGGCCATCACCAGTCATCTTGACTTACGTCTTGTCACTGGACTCAGATGACTCTGGAGGAGAGAGTGAGGCTGATGACTTTGCACAGTCCTGCCTCACTTAAATCCAATTCTCTTGCAAGTCAAGACTTTACCCTCCTGATGTCATTGATCCTCCTCCAGAACAAAGAACAAACAACAGCAAGCAACAATGCTACCTCCAGCTACCGGGAGCTGGGTAGGTGAAATCAGAAGCTGGATCAAGCCTGCACAGCTTAGAGTACTGCAGATTGTTTTGGATCCTGTGGAACTCCAATACTCCTCGCTTCTCCTGGTATCTGAAATTTCCAGCTGGTCCTAGACCACATCTCTTTACCTGCCCCTCAAACTCTGGAACCTCTTAGATGTAGCTGGTTGCCCAAGGGATCCAGCACTGGGCCTAGAATCAGGAAGAGCCAAGTTCAAATCTGACCTCCGACACTTATTAGCTGTGTGATCCTGGGCAAGTCACTTAACCTCTGTTTGCTTCAGTCTCTTCATTTGTAAAATGGAGATAATAATAACACTGCTCAGGGTTGTTGTGAGAATAAAAAAAATCATATTTTTAAAAGTACAACACCTGGCATACAGTAGGTACTATATAAATGTTTATTCCCTTCCTCTCACTTAATGCCAAAGCATACTTCCCATTTGGATTCCACCTCCTATCTCTGCCCAGCCAGGTTTCCTGCCTTAGTAACAAGTATCTATGTTACTGTATCCCCCTGGCTCTACATAATCAACCCAGTGTTTCTGGTCTCCTTTCTCAGTGAGGGCTATCTGGCTACAGTTTTTCCTGCTTAGTTCAGAAGTCTCATCTGGTACTATGGGAGTCCCCTTGGGGCTGGGCAGCTCTGATCCATGGTAGATCCCATCCTAGGGCCCACCCAGACAACAGACCATTTGGACCACTGTTCTGTCCAGTTGCTAACAACTTATACACAACTTACCAGGGAGGCAGAGGCTGTTGTCCTTCTCCCCAGAGATGCTCTGAGTTGAGAGAGCTAAGCAGGTATATTGATATACTCTTTCAAGATATTTCTGATAAATCTGCAAACTTTTTTGAGGCTCAGATTTAAACATCCCCAAACACATGGCTCAGATAATGAGACTCTTACAAGGTAGATCTAGAGTAAATACTGTGAATTGGGATTCAGGAGGTTTTAGTAAGTCAGCAGGCACACCAGGAAAATGAAAGACCATAAAATTAATGTACCTGAATCCAAATTGAATGAAACGAAATTGTGGGTTCAGTCAACTGATCCTTGATCCCTAGTGGGCAGAAACATGGCTGCTAAAAATGAGCCCCCTGAACCTTTACCATTGGGGTGAGTTCCTTCAGCATTTCAGTGGTTGCAAAGGTCGAGCCCACTGCTGAATCAGGTGGTATAAAACTAATTAGCACACAGGTCCACATAAATGACAGCAGGGTGGGGACAGGACTTTGTTCCTTATATACAGAACAGAGTCTCACTTCCACAAGTAGATTATGTGGGTTGTTAGAAGTTCCACTTTCTACCTGTCTAACTTTCAAGAACTATATACTCCATATGGAGAATATGGTATCAGAAGCCAAACTTCGAATTTCATTTTACAGTAGTTCTTGGGCCTTGACACTAGGATTCTCATCTGCCCACAAACCCATGAGGAGAGGGGAGATTTTTTTCATGCATGCTTTATGTATGGGTTTATAGCATTTGTTAACAATGTCAAGGAGAGGAGTGGTATGCAGATAGCAAATAGGCCCTAGAAATTCCACATCAAAGGTAAAAAAGAATTCAGCGTGGCATTTTAAAAAACAAAATAAGAATATAAAGACAGATATTGTATGTGCATCCACACACACAAATGCATGCATATATATGCATGCATATGTGTTGCTATTCCAATTAAAATTTTCTGAGTAAAATAACATAAATGACACATGAATAATAAAATAATATAGATAAAATATATATACACACATACACACAAAGAAATTGTCATACTAGTCATCAGGGAACCTATCATTCTACTCAGTAAACACTAATGAAACATGTCTCCAAGCAATAGGAGCTTGTAGCTTTGTTTTCCTCTCCCAGTAGATTAGGTTAGTTCAACAGAAAAACAAAGAAATATCTTTTTTAACAACAACAACAAAAACAATTACAGGAACTTTTAGATCCTTTCTGGAGGTGGATGGAGAGCAGCACAGGTTCATTCATGTATTGTACAACAGGACTGAGAGAAGAAAGAAGAGAAGGCCAGTGTCACTGGATGGCAGAGTGTGTGTCTGGGAGTAAGATGTGAGAAGCCTGAAAAGCAGGAGGAAGCTAGGTTATGGAGGACTTTGAAGGCCAAACAAAGCATTTTGTATTTGCTCCTGGAGGCCCCTAGAGAATACTGAGTAGGGGAGTGATGTGGTCAGACTTGTTTTAAGATCACATTAGTGACTGAATGGAAGAAGGCTAAAAGTGGGAGAGACTTGAGGCAGGCAGACCCACCAACAGATTATTGCAGTAATCAAGGGGCAAGGTAGTGAGGGCCTGAACTAGGGTGGTGGTAGTATCAGAGGAGAGAAGGAGGCATATGTGAGAGATGTTGCAGATTGACAGGTCTTGGTAACAGCTTGGATAGTGAGTCCAGAATGATTCCTCTGTTGCAAGCCTGAGGGACTGGGACCATGGTGTTGTCCTCTTCAATCATAAGGAAGGTAGGATGAGGGGAGGTTTGGGGAGAAAGATAATGAGTTATGTTTTGGATAAATTGAGTTTAAGATATCTACCGGACATCCAGTTTAAGATGTCTGAAAGGCAGTTAGAGATGCAAGATTGAAGATCAGCAGAGAAACTGGGACAGCATAGGCTTAAGAATCATCAGCATAGATGAAGCTAGGTGGTGCAGTGAGTAGGGCACTGGCCCTGGAGTCAGGAGGACCTGAGTTCAAATCCCACTTCAGACACTTGACACACTTACTAGCTGTGTGACCTTGGGCAAGTCACTTAACCCCAATTGCCTTGCTGTCCTCCCTCCAAAAAAAGTCATCAGCATAGGGATGGTAATTAAATCCATGGAGCTGATGAGATCAAGAGGGAGAAAAGAGGAGGGCCAGGACAGAGCCCTGAGGGACAATTAAATCCATGGAGCTGATGAGATCAAGTGAAGTATTACAGAGGGAGAAAAGAGGAGGGCCAGGACAGAGCCCTGAGGAACACTTACAGTTCCAGGGCTGTGATATGGAGTGGGATCCTGCAAAAGAGACAAAGAGACAGAGAAGAAGCGGTCAGATACTTATCTGGAGAACCAGGAGGAGAACCACGGTAGACTGATGTCAAAAAAAACCTTGAGAGAAGAGAAGATCAAGGAAGAGAGAGTAATCAACAATGTCAAAGGGGATTTAGTAACTGAGAGATCATTAGTAACTTTGGAGAGAGTAGTGTCAGTGGAATGATAAGGTTGGAAGTCAGATTGTAAGGGATTAATAAGAGAGTAAGAGGAGAGAAGGTGGAGACACCAATTGTAGATGGCCTTTTCAAGGTGTTTAACTACAAAGGGCAAAAGGGATATAGGATGATAGTTTAACTACAAAGGGCAAAAGGGATATAGGATGATATTTAGAAGGGATGGAAGGATCAGGTGAGGGTTTTTTCTGGATAGCAGAGACATGGGCTTGTCTGTAGGCAGTAGGAAAGGCGCCAGTGGAGAGGGAGAGATTGAAAATAAGTGAAAGAGTGGGGATGACAGAGAGGTAATCTGTTGGAGGAGACAGGATAGAATGGGATCTCTTGTGCAGGGAGGGAGGTCAGTCTTGGTAAGGAGTAAGGCCACTTCATCATATGAGATGGAGTGAAAGAGGACATGGCGGCAGAGGGCATCTGAGTGATAGGAGATGAAGAAGAGAGGAGAAGAGGGAGTTTGCTGAAGATGGCCTCAATTTTTTCTGTAAAATATGAGGCAAGGTTCTCAGCTGAGAGAGTGGGAGGGAAGGAAATCCATGGGAGGCCTGAGAAGGGATGGAAAAGTTTGAAGAGTTGTAGTGAGGGCCCACTGAAGGCTGTATAACATAAATGTGTAGTGATCCCAGTCAGAACGATTGAATGATTTTCTTCACCATCATTCAGCAGCATGTATTTATGAGTAAAGGCAACAGATGGTGGGGGTGAGGCTTAGCTGGAAGTAATTGGTGATATGATAAGGGGAATACGTATTCAAGAAAGGAGGACAGTGTAGAGTTCTCCCAGATGCGGAGAAGAAGAGAAAGTGACTAGTGCAGGGGAGACAGCCTCTGGGAGGTACAAAAAGTTCAAGAGACAATTTCTAGATAATGAATCATTCTATTAATCATGCTAGCCATAATAAATAAAAGGGGTCAGTGATACTCTTGAATGCCAAAAACCCCTCATAGAACCCACTCAATGCTTATATGCCCTTGGAAGAGTGGGTGTTCCTGAGAGTGGCAATTGACTATGATTGGTTAACAAGTAATGAGAGAGAATGAATATTATAATGAGAGGTGGACCTATTCTAATGAGGGGCTGAGGGTGTGTGTGTGTGTGTGTGTGTGTGTGTGTGTGTGTGTGTAACTTTGATCATGTTATTTACTTCCAAATGACCCATCCCCTTGGGCAATTTAATCAAAGAATTTATTCCCACCCAAACCTGAGTAGAGCACAATGGGCAGGAATTAACCTAGATAAGATGGTCTAGGTGGGGTAAATTTTTGGCAGAGGTCAGTAATGTCCTTTAAAGGCTGGGCTTCAAACAAGGAAATAGAACAGGGGAAAAGCCTGGATCTTCCCCATAATTGGTTATTTATAATAATTTCTCTCATCTGGGAAGGAATATAAGTAGATACATGTATATACATTTTTGTGCCCATATATAGATAACATATATACATTATACATGTATATATGGGTATACATACATATATACATAGATCTACATCTATATATAAAATTTAGGACTATATTTATGATTTCATTGATAGAGAGAACTCCCAGTAAGGAGAGTCCCTACACACTTACAAATCTGCAACTTTTCTACAAATTGCATGAGAGTAAGAGAGCATGGAAAGTCACATAAATATACACATGCATATACATAAACATATATGAACATATACACACATGTGCATATATCTATGTGTGTATATGTATATGTGTGCTATCTATATATGCATATGTAACATCATTATTGATTTGTAAAAGTTAGTAATCAAATGCATCAAACAAATATCCCTGTTTGGTTCTTATTGAGCAAATATGTCCCTTAGCATTTTTAAAAAGAAATATATTCATTACTATACCCAAAGAGCTATAACACTGTGCATACCCATTGATTCAATAACACCACTACTAGGTCTGTATCCCCAAAGAGATCATAAAAATGGGAAAAGGACCTACATGTACAAAAATATTTTTTTTGCAGCTCTTTTTGTGATGGCAAAGAATTGGAAATTGAGAAGGTGCCCATTAATTGGGGAATGGCTGAACAAGTTGTGGTATATGAATGTAATGGAATACTATTGTTCCATAAGAAATGATGAGCAGGCAGACTTCAGAAAAACCTGGGAAAACCTACACATACTGATGCTGAGTGAATTGAGCAGAACCAGGAGAACATTGTACACAGAGCAATGCAACGATCTAAGATATTTCCAAAAGATTTATAATGGAAAATGCTATCTACATCCAGAAAAAGAATTTTGGAGTCTGGATGCAGATCAAAGCATACTATTTTCTCTCTCTTTCTTTCCTTTCTCATGGTTTTTCCCTTTTGTTCTGATTCTTCTTTTATAACATGACTAATGTGGAAATTAAAAAAAAATTATTCATTGATATATCTTATTTTTATTTCACATACATTCCCCAATGTTTTCATCCCCCTTTCTTTGTCCCTGAAACCAGTTTTTTATAACAAAGAATAAATGAGAGAGTAAAAAAGTCAGCAAAAACAGCTAATGTATCAAGAAAGCATAATACATGCAATGAGTGTTCCACACTCATAGTGCTCTTGCATGGTGCCTTCTTCTCTGCAAGGAAGCAGAAGTGCCTTCTTGCTTCTCTTCTTTGAGGTCAAACTTGGGCATTATCATTTCCCAGCATTCAGTATTGATTGTTTTTGTTGTGGTCCAATTTTGGTTGTTTTGTTGTTCTTTCTATTTACATTATTGTAGTTATTCTGTATATTGTTTTCTAATGCTTAGCACAGTGCCTGATATATAGTAAGTACTTAATAAATCCTTTTGACTTGATGTCCTGGTTCTGCTTATTTCCTTTAGGCATCAATTCATGTAAATCTTTTTATGTTTCTCTGTATTTATCATTTTCATCATTTACTGTGGTATCATAATATTCTATTACTTTCATATACCAAATAGGCTAGCCAATAGGCATCTACTTTCCCCGATAGATCTTTTTCATCAGAAAAAGAGCTGCTCTAAATATTTGGGTGTATATGGGGTCTTTTGTTTTATCATTGACCTCCTCGTGATGTATGCCCAGCAGTGGGATCTCTGGACCAAATTCATGTAGAAATTTTTGTCACCTTGAGAGAATTCCAAATTACTTTCCAGAATAGTTAGGCTAATTCACAGCTCCACCACACAAAGTTAAATGGTAGGAGAAGGACTAGAACTCCACACCCTCTCCAACATTGATTCTTTTCATCTTTTGTCATCTTTGCCAAATTTAATAAAAGTCAGTTAAATAAGTTAGTTAATAAAAGGCAATATATTTAGCCATAACACGAAGGCTATTCACGAGGCACAGGTATTGAGAATACTTCCAATCGATTCAGTTGAATGAAGCTCCCTTTTCTGAGTTGTCCATGATGATCCACTAGCCAAGTATCAGAGATTGTACCTGGGGCTCCTGGAGTTGTTTTGTATTCAGGAATCCAGGAAGTAAGTATTAACAGTCTTAGTCTTTAGTCTCCTGAGTCAACCACAGACCTAGGATGGTCTCAATGCTTTTTACGGAAAAACTAGCCTAAATTTCATGGGGGAAGGGGTTAGAATATTTCTTCCTCCACAGTTCCTTAGGCAATAAAATTACAGAAGGGTTTGTTTTAGTGTTTAATACGTTGCCTCTATTCCTTCTTTGGTTAAGAGTTCACTCCCATAGCTGTTAAAAGTATACAATCTGCTTCTCTTGTAACTTTTTTATGGCATAACTGTTAAAAATCACACCACGTATCCATTTTTACTACATTGTGGCAAAGCATCTAAGACGTTGAACTTCTAGACTTTCAAACGTAGCAAGCTATCCCTCTTAACTCTGAGATAGGTCAGCAGACAAGCAAAGAAGACTAAAGAAAGGCCATGGGTACACATTTCAATCATTCAAAATATTTATGCATCGTATATGTGTAAAGAGATTGCAATCCCTTCTGGTATATCTTATCTTTGTAAGTTGCCATAACCAGAAAAATGTCATCAGTGATGGTCAATCTTGAGGTAATTAACTTTGATCACTTAGTTCCTGGTGAGAAGCCTCTCCAAACTTTGCTAGGCTGATCCTTTGTGGGGCCTAGAACCAAAACCTTTCCACCTTTGCAGTACCTCGCTGACCTTGTGCTCTACTCTTTGCCTTTCAAGAGTTCAGGGTCACCCCACAACAGAATGAAGCAACAGCATAGGAGTCTCCTAGAGGAGTGATGTAGAGAAATATGCTGCATGACTGAGGCATTACCTATTCCTGCCAAGACACACCCTATTTTGCATAGTTTACTTATTTAACATATGCATATTTGGCATTTACACATAGGCTAGTTATTTCTGAAATTAGCAAAGGGGTTGAGCCTCAGTCATCAAAGCTTTGTACAGTCATTCTGGAAAGTACCTTTTAATTAAATTTAGGCTTTATAATGAACTTTGTTGATAGCTTATCAGAATCAATTAGATAAGAAAAACTGGAAAGACAACTCACATAGGATTTTCAACTTAGAACCACAAGACTTTAAATAGAATTGGAAACGAAATAAAACCCAGCTTTTACTGATGAGTATCATGAGTCTTGAATCTCTAATTTTTCTTTTAAATCAGGTACTTTCCTGACTATCTAGAGTAGCAGTCATTGTGATACTTCCAGTTTGTGGCAATTAATGCCATCTATTTATTAGAAATGAGATTGTGTTGTACATACCATTACTTCAGTAGAAGCCTGCATTTTTATATTCTTCTCCATAAATTTACAAAAATTACACCCTATGCTACTTGGCCTCTGGGCATAATCATATATCCAGCTTCTCCTATCTCTCAGATCAATCTCACAATCACTAACCTCTCAGGCAAGAAACTTAGAATAATTTTTGATTCATCATCTTTTGTTCTCTGATGCCAATCTCATTTTGTCCTAACAGCTCCCTATCCCAGCTTTTCATTTCTCTGATTAGTTCAAATTCTGGTCATCTCTCACCTGTCCAATAGCCACCTGTCCAATAACTCTTCTTCCTTATTGGACTCCCCCGTTTCCAGGATTGACCTCTTTAAATCAGTCTTCACTTTTTGTTGAAGCTGACTTCTATTATGTCAACAAACCACCTGCATACACAATTCTCTGGCATATTGTATCCTGTAACTGAGGTCAAAGAAACCTTATTTGTCAAAGTCACCCATCAAGCCATTCCAGAATGCCTTACTTCCTTTGTTATTATTGTAGCAATAAGATAAGATGATTATAATAACAATATTATTATAAGTAAGAATTCACACTCAGATAGCACTTCATTTTAAAATAGCAATCTCCTCACGACAAATCTGTGAGCTAGATAGTTCAAGTATTATGACCATTTTACAGATGAGGAAACAGAAGCTAAGAAGTTGAGTCACTCACTAATGGGCACATAGCTAGTAAGTGTCAGAGCCATGGTTTCTGCCTGGGTCTCCTGACTCCAGCTAAGTCCCATACTCTTTCCAATGTAAGTTTCATTTTCCTGTTCCTACATTCCCATCACCTTGTTCAGGTCAAACAGAAAAGAGAAGACTCAGCAGGCATGAGAGCCTTCTTCAAGTATTTGAGAGACTGTTGTGTGGGAGAAGGATTACCTTTGTTCCACTTGGCTCTAGTGGACAAGTTAGGAGCTGTGGTTAGAAGACTGAAACAAGTCGATTGAGGAGTGATGTAAGGAAGATTGTCGTTAGAATTAGAGCTATCTCAGTGTGAAATTACTGCCATAGGAGGCAGTAGATTTCCTCATTCCAGTATCTTTATGCAAAGGCTAAATGACCAATACCAGAAATTCTACAGAAAGGATTCATTTTGGGGTATGAGTCAGACTAGCTGTCTATGTGTTTCTTTCTAATTCTGAAATTATGTGATTCTATGAAATTCACTCAGTGTTCCTGTTGTCCAATTACCTCACTCTTACCTCCAAAGCCATCTCCTATACTGTGTTTAATAACACTTGGATTTTCCTACATTCTAATCCTTGTTACTTAATTGTTTCAGTTGTATCCAAGTCTTCATCACCCCATTTGGGGTTTTCTTGGCAAAGATACTACAGGAGTTCATCATTTCCTTCTCCAGCTCATTTTACAGGTGAGAAAACTGAGGCAAATGGAGTTGAGTGACTTGCCCAGGGTCACACAGCTAGTAAGTATCTGAGGTTGGATTTGAACTCAAATCTTCCTAACTCAAGGCCCAGTACTCTATTTACTCTGCCACCTAGCTGTTCCTCTGGTGTGAGGGCTTGCTAAGCCCTTTTCAGGGCTGCTATCCACCTTTGGGGTCCACCTCTCACCCAACTCTCACCTGTGGCTCCAAAAAGCTGTAGCATGCACAGTGGCCACACCCCAGTAGAACTGTCTTGGCAGATGGGCTAAACCAGGTTAAGGGTAACCAACAGGCCTCAAACCTGTCATTGAGTTAGATGGATGTCTGCTCTAAGCATGTGAAGACTTTTCCAGGTAGAATGGGTGGATGAGAACAATTTGTTCCGACTGTCATGAAGGTCGCTGAAGCAGATGCTTGGAGTGCTATCTTTACCTCCCAAATGTCTTCCAGGTCTGCCTCCAGGCTAGGGAGCAATATAGGGAATGTTTTGTAAAAGCAAGAACAGCACTGGTTTGAAAGCTTGTTGGGGAACAAAATGCACGTCTGTGAAGTGATGTGACTTCCATTCCTTGTTACAGAATTCCACACAACTGCTAGCTAGGTTCAGATGAGTTTCCTACAAGCCTAAGGTAGCAGCTATAGTAAATCACTCATCTTCTTTTACTAAATCAAGACAGCAAGCTTCCAGACTGCTTGGCTAGGCTCTATGAAATACCCTCATATTTTTAGCCTTTTTTTAAAGGCCTATTTTTTCAACAATTAAAATGGGATAATCATGAGCCATTTAGGAGTAACACGAACGAGTTACTAAGTGGAGATTATAAAGTGTACCCCCTATTTCAGAATTCGAAACCTTTTTTGTGTCACAGATCCTTTTGGCAATCTGGTGAAGCCTATGGAATCCTTCTTAGTGAAATATTTTGAAATCCATAAAATACAATGCATAGAATTACAAAGGAAACCAATTATATTAAAATAAAAATATATTTTTTTCAGCTACCAGTTCCCAGACCCCTTGAAATCTATTCACGGAACCCTGAACATTAAGTTAAGAACCAATGCTCTATTTCCACAGCTAGGACAAAGCCAAAAGTGCAACATTGGGGAGTGGAAAATTTGTGGGGGCAGCACTGCTCTGCCCGGCAACAACATAACTTTTTCTCTGTCATGCATAGTTCCAGGAACCATCTTGAGTAAACAAAATTTATCTGCATTATTTGTCTGCATGTTAAGAAAAAGCATATAGTGGCATGACTAAGTGTTACTCATGCACATTTTTGAAAAGCTCTTCACCAAAGGCCTGGCTTTCTAAGTAATCACAATCTAGTCACAGAGAAGATAGCCCTGCCCCCAAATCTCTCTCAGAAAGATACAGGATCTGAGGATCAAAGTTCTTAATATATTTGCCCTTATATTAAGGACTCAGATCAATATGCTTGCCACTGTTCCAAACAATAGTAAAATGATAACCTCATTCCACTTTGGTCAAGAGATTCGACTTGTTGGTTATCATAAGTATTCCTAGTCAAAGTATTCCTCAATAAACCCTCAAGTGATTGAGGTAGGTTAGCTAGAATTCTCATCCACACCACTCATTTGAGACAAAGCCACCTAGTCTACTTGATAATCATGTTTAGATAACTGAATAATGTAAGCACTGTTTGACGGTCAACACATTCACCAACAAGTGCCTCTTGAAAGCCATAGCTACATTGGTGGAGGATAGAGCCAATAGTATTTGCCAAGTCAAGCCAGACCAAGACAAGCCCTCTTCTGCCATTGATTATATCATCCTTGGTAGATTTCCCAATGAAGCTCTACTCAAAGTATCTCTCATGTTCCATACCTTTTTTTCTAAATCAGCTATATAAACACTGCAACCCTATGCCTACCCTGTGACCTGGTCAGTCATTATGTTGGTGAACAATCCCTTAACAGTTTTCCCACAATAAGAAGAACCTCCAGTTGAAAAGATGAATTCAGCAGAAGTTCTGATATATAAAGACATTGAGTGAGTCACACCAGTAGACCAGGACAGTGGAGTTTTTGTCTTCAAAGTAGCAATTAAATGTGACTCTGAAAGTACGCCACAGACCAGATCAGCATTCTTTGACTGTATATACAATGGATATTGGCCTTTCCTGGGGTTATATTTGAGATCCTACAATGCCCACCAGACATATCCTCGTGGGTCATGGTGTCCAATAAAAATGATGTTTTTCTTCACATTCCACTGGAATAATGTAAAAGAAACCACATGATAAAAAATGTCATTCATAGCCATACACGCTCCAAGTTCCATGTCACTGTGTGAGCCCTCTTGCCACCATACCCCAAAGAGACTACAAGAGTTCAGAAATGCAGGATTCAGAGAAGCAGGGCAAGATCAAATACGATTAACATCCTTTTATTTTGTTCTCTTTTACTGGTATAAATTGGGCAGCCAGAAAACCCCAAATGGGGTCATGAAGAGTCAGACACAACTGAAACAACTGAACACTGAGTGGCATGTATTACTATATGGAGGACATTAGGAGGCATATTCTCACAACATTCCCTTAGATCATGATTCAATATACAGCTGAGGATAGCCAGTTCCACACTTGCGTGAGTGTTTTATAACTCTCAGTCTTTCTTTATCTCTTCCTGGTACTCTCCCTATACAGGCAGCAATTTGGCAGAATGGATTGAGAGGCCCAGGCCTCTGTAGTCAGGAAGACCTAAGTTCAAATCTGGTCTCAGACACTTACTAGTTATATGACCCTGTGCAAGTCACTTAGCCGCTGAGTGCCTCAGTTTCCTCAATTGTAAAATGGGGATAATAATGGTATCTACCTCTCCGTGCTATTGTTAGGATCGAATACAATAATATTTGTAAAGTGCCTGGCACGTAATAAATGCTTCATAATCTTCTCAATCACTCTCTTCTTACCCTTTCCAAATGTCTACAATCAAACCTCTCTACCATATAACCCTTGATCAAACCAGCACCAATGTTTCCTTTTCCACACCTAGGCTAATTTTTACCCCACAAGCAGCAGTAACTGTGAGGTTACTTCTTAAAGCCTACAAATAGTCCCCCAAAGTCATAGGAAGTTACATATCCCTCCAGTCTTGGATGCACATAAAGATTCCTCCTTTCCTGAATGGTCCCCTAGTATCAACACACCAGATTTCTATTCAGAAGACTTGGACAGATTTCAATTCTGCCACTTCCTACTTGAGCAATCTTGAACAAATTACTTCTCTGATCTGTAGTTTCTTCCTCTGTAAATTCAGGATAATGATATCTGCATTACCTGACACATGGTTGTTATAAAGATCGAATGAGATAAGATTCTTCCAGCTATAAAGCTATGATCCCGTTCGAAGCTGTCCTATAAACTGATGTCAGAAATGTGAAAATTGAATGAACTGAGGCTTTCAAGGAAAACTAAGGGTCCAAGAGGTTTCTCAGTGGTTGTTATTTTGGCTATAATTGAGACAAAGAGGAGGATCAAAGAGAACGATAGGGTGGATGGGATGATGGTAACCAATAGGGGAGAGAAGGCAGAGGTTGCCAGATCTTACTTTGCCAAGGAAAGTGACCTCTGACCTGAAAAGGACAGAATAAAAAGTGACTCAGAGAGAAATGATACATAAAGTAAGGAAGGGTATAGTTCAAAAATATCTACATCCCTTTGATGAATTCCCATCATCCGGCCCAGATGAACTTTATCCCAGAGTACTGTGAACTCTGCCTTATGTGATTGCTGATCCACTGTCCATGATCTTTGAAAGACTATAGAGAAGAGCAGAAGTTCCAAAGACAAAGTTAGGTTTGAAGAAATGGAAAACTTCCCAAGAATTAGACTTCTCCAAAAGTGGAATGAACACCCTTTTTCAGGAGATTGTGGGCTGCCCCTCACTAGAGGTCTTCAAGTAAAGACTGGATCACCACTTGCCAGCTATGTTGTAGAGGGTGTTATTGTTGAGTTTAGACTTTGGACCCCTTAGCACCCAGCGTTATTCGATCTGTTATTTGTCTGTGTCAACTGCAGTATTTCGATTTCTGCACTATTATCTCTTTTTTTTTTTGAGGGGACAAAGCAGGGCAATTGAGGTTGTGACTTGCCCAAGGTCACACAGCTAGTAAGTGTGTCAAGTGTCTGAGGCCAGATTTGAACTCAGGTCCTCCTCCTGATTCCAGGGCCCATGCTTTACTCACTGCAACACCTAGCTACCCCAACACTATTATTATCTTAAGGGCACCTACTGCCACAATGGGCTTCATTTTTGTTATTCAGTCATTTCAGTCATGTCCAACTCTTCATGATCCCATTTGGGATTTTCTTGGCAAAGATGCTGGAATGGTTTGCCATTTTCTTCTCCAGTTCATTTTACAGAGGAGGAAGCAGAGGCAAATGGGGTTAAGTGACTTGCCCAGGGTCAGACAGCTAGCAAGTGTCTGACTTTGAACTTGGGAAGATGAATCTTCCTGACTCCAGGTCCAATGCTCCGTGCACCACCTAGCTGCCCTGAACTACATACAGAAGACATCTATTAAATCCCCAGGTTTCTAATCTCTTTTCTTTGTTTTTTAAAACAAAATATCAAAGGTCCTTTAGCAACTGTGACTCAGTCTTCAAAGGCTTCACAAGCTTGTCCTATGGGGAAGGAGGAAGTAATCTCAGAAGGTATTCATCAGAAAACCAGCTTCTGTTGACCCTGTAGCATCAACTCCATGCAAATTCATTCCCTAATGATGCCATATAAGCCCAGCTGGATTCATGAGACACAGACTTCCCCACAATCTGCTCTTCTCTTTTCTCAGGGATCCCTCACAGGGCAAAGAAAACATCTTAACAGACAAAGAGATAGACAACTACTGACTCAGAACACACAAAACCCAGCAGCATTTGGCTCTTCCCCTCTTTCTCCAAGCACTGAACGGGGGTGGGGAAGAAGAGGGTTGGTGTATACTGCTAAATGTTTAACAACTGGCTCGCTGGGGGAAAATGTATTCGACATACTTTTGAGTTCAAATGGCGTTACCGACATCTTCCCAATCGCTTTCTTAACTCTAGACAATGAACAAAACAATAAATCAAGTCTTGATTTGTAGTGTTTGCTGAGTTCCAAGGTGTAAATTCTCACAATGAAAATTTAATAGTTAATTCTCCAGAGCCCAGTTCAAGCTGGCTCCATCATACCCCTGACTGTATGGCTCTGCAAATGTAGTGTTCCAAACACCCAAGGAGGAAACCCTGTTTTTCCCTTCTAAAATGTGTTGCCTCTAGGCTGAAATGGTGGACCTTTGCACTCGTCCTTCCTCAGTGGCCCAGCTGCATTGCCTTTCCTGCTGTGCTAATGTAATCTCAAAGTCTCCTAACATTAAGACTGCCACTGACATGGTTAAATCTTTGTTAAAAAATTCCCTGCTGAATTATTGCACATGTTTAACCTATGTCAAATTACTTACCGTCTCAGGGAAGGAGGAGGGGAGGGAGAGAATTTGGAGCTCAAATGTTTATAAAATGTTAAAAATTGTTTTTACATTCAATTGGAAAAAAATAAATTATTATTTAAAAATTCCCTGCTGAAATGAGAAGAACTGGGAGATCATTGTGCACAATAACAGCAATGTTGTAATGATGATCAATATGAAACACTTGGCTACTCTGATCGATATAATGATTCAAGACAATTCCAAAGGACTCATAATGGAAAAATTTTATCCACCTCCAGAGAGAGAACTGATGAACTCTGAGTGCAAATTGAAGGATAATCTTCTCACTTTCTTTATTTTTCTTGCTTTTTTTCTGTGATGTGGCTGATATGGAAATATGTTTTGCATGATTTCACATGTATAAATAATATCATATTGCTTGCCTTCTCAGTGGGCATGGGAGGGGGTTGAAAGGAGGGAGAGAATTTGGAACTCAAAATGTGAAAAGAAAAAATTTTAAGAGTAAATAAATAATAAATTGAAATGTCAAAAAAATTCCCTTCTGCCTCAAATTAAGAGTTCTCTCCGAGACATCAAGAGAACTTGATTTCTCTGGTACTATAATTCCCAGAATTCACAGTTTGGTTTCAGAACTTCATCCAGGGACATTCCTGCTCAGAGCTAACTCTTGGAGCCCACTCTTCTGCCGCTGGAGTTCTCGGAAGGAAGCAGCCGACTCTATTGTCAAAGGATCATGGCTTCTAAAGACATCATTGAAGGTGGCCAGAATGTGTTCACCTGCAGCATTTGTTGGAACCAGCTCACAGACCCTGTGGTTGCCAATTGTGGACACAGTGTTTGCCAATCTTGTCTCAGTGAAGCTCCCATGCTCCTCTCCTGCCACAGGTGCATGGAAATCTCCCAGTCAACTTTTCATGCCATTTTAAGGAGAAGGGGAAAACTCCCGAAGAAAAGGAAACCTTCTGTTACCCCCCAACAATCTCAACAGAGGCCTGAAGGACCGGGCAAGTGTGACAAACACCAGGAGGATAAGAAGTTGTTCTGTATGTATGATCAAAGCCTATTCTGTACATCCTGTTTACAATCCCAGAAACATGAGGCTCACACCATCCAACCCATAGAAGAGGCTGCTAAGGTCTATAGGAAAAAGCTACAGGAGAATCTGAAAATTGTGAATGGAAATTTAAAAGATGTTCAGAAGCTAATGCTTGAGGAGAAGAAGATACCTCGGACATGGGCTGTTGTGTGGACAGAACAAGTAGAAATGTCGAGAGAAATGTTTGAGGAAAAATTTCAAGAAATAAGTGACTTCCTGAGTGACGAAGAAGAGGAGGTCCACAGTGTTGTGGAACTGGATGAGAAAGAGAATGAAATGTTCGAGTGGCTGAAGGAACGGGAGGCCAAGCAGGAAATCCGCAACAGAGAGAAAAAGAGGATGAGCCACCTCCAGCTGTCCTGGCACAGGAACGACCTGAGGGAAATGGCCACAACATTGGAAGAGAAGTCTCAGATGCCAGACACAGCCCTTCTGCAGGAGTGAGTCACTGCTACTTCAAAGGCCAAAACCTTTCACACCAAAACCGAGCAGTTCTTATTGCATGGATTTAAGAGAATTTCTGAGGAAATTTCAAGAATCTCGACGTTGCAATGTTGCTATCCATACGAATTACCTGATGATGACAGAAAGAGGACTTTTACGTTGGCAGATATTTCCTCAGGTCGGATGTATGCTATTTATACCTCTGAAAGTCTCCACTACATGAATGGGAGAGACATGTCTATTACACGATTGAACATGGATGGTTATCCTAAAGAGAAGCAAGACTATCCCATCTCTACCTGTTACTGTTTGCTGATTGAAAGGGAATACTCACCTAGTGACTTCCCTCCTTCCCCCTCAATGGAATGGCATTAGGTCAGAGGCCTGGGCAAACCAAGTAAAGATATTTCAGGGTGATCCTGGAACTGTATTCCATTTTTTATAGTCTTATATGTAATATACAAAAGGGAGGGGGCCTAGTTGGGGAGAGAATTGAAAGCTGAGTACTACTTTAGCAGGGCAAATGTCAATTTTGTTTTTGTTAATTAAGAAACTAAATACTGGGCAGCTGGGTGGCACAGTCAATACAGCACTGGCCCTGGAGTCAGGAGGACCTCAGACATGTGACACATTTACTAGCTGTGTGACCTTGGGCAAGTCATTTAACCCCAATTGCCTTGCCTTCTCTCAAATAAAAACAACAAAAAGAAACAAAAAAGAAACTAAATACTGTGGGATCTTGGATTTGTTTACTCCTTAAGTCAGCTGTTCTCTGACAAATGTTATCTACTATAATATATATAATATAATCTATAATAATCTATATCTGTATGGATAAATTGATAAATGTCTGTAAACACTTGCCCATTTCCCCCTTTACATTTCCATATCCTAGAATATGAGATATTTCCATGGAAAATGGGTGTTGGACTTGGAATGAAGGAAAGCCTTGTTGGAATCCCATCCCTCTAGTAGCTGCTAACTGGCCATAGACTGTTGTGCCACAGGTTTATCTTAGAGTGTCACAATACATATTAATAAATATTTGTGTTTTTTTTTTCACAAAAAAAAGAACTTCATCCAGTATCTTCTAGGGGAGTGGGGATAAAACAATTTATCCTTTTAAGACACAGTTCATCTTTTGTTCATGAAGCAAACCAAGAGTACTTGAACTGACCTACATGCTTCCTCCTTACTGTGTACCTTGGCAGGGGATTGATAACCATGAGCAGAGAATGCACCCATAGGAAGCATGTGGGGGCTAGGAAGGCAACAAGACTGAAACCACAACTTCTTCTCTGAACTGAGGCTGCTGTTGGCTGTGGCCTCACCCCACCCCCGCTGCCAGCAAAGCTGCTGATATCATCTAGTTGGTCAGGTAATAGCATGAAGCTGCAGGATGCTGAGCTGTCTGGAGGAGCTTCTGGTCCTCCAGACCAGGTTGCTTTCTGCAGCCACTCATCCACAGGTCCTTTGGGCCTGGGGCTGTTCTCTACTGCCACCTGTTGGCAACCTGCTGACTTGTTCCTACCATCATGGGTCCTCTTGAAGGACAAACAAGGGTTGTTTGGGGTGTTCAGGAGAACTAGCGTGTCTGGTGAGAGGGCTTGCTAAGCCCTTCTTGGGGCTGTTAATCCACCTTTGGTGTCCATCTGATTCACCCAACTCTTACCTGTGCTTCCAAGAAGCTGTAGCATGCCCAGGGGCCACACCTAGGTAAACTGTCTTGGCAGACAGGTTCCACCAAGTTGAGGGTAACCAACAGGCCTCAAATTCATTGGTGAGTTAGGGGGATGTCTACCCCAGGCATGTGAGGACTCCCCCAGTGGAATGGGTGGATGAGAACAATTTGTTCCAACGGCCATGAAGGTTTTAGCCTTGGTCAGAGCTTGGTCATACACTGAAGATGCCAAGCTGCATCCCACTGCATCCCAGGCCATTGCCAGTCATCTTGACTTTTGTTTTGCCACTGGACCTCGATGACTCTGGAAGAGAGGGTGAGGCTGATGACTTTGTGCAACTGCCCCACTTAAGTACAATTTACGCTCAAGTCAATACAGCACCCCATGATATCACTGGTCCTCTTCGAAAACAAATGACAAGCAACAACAACTGTGTGGCTATTTTCTATTCTAAAGGAAAGGGGTTTTTTAAATTTATTTTTATTTATTTATTTCTGAGGGGTTTGAGTTGTTTTAGGAGAGCTCTTTAAGGGAACTCAGGTTTCCAAGAGGTAACAGTGGTCAAAGCATTCTAGGCACGGGTGATATTTTGAGCAAAGGCATGGTGCAGCTAAGTCTGAAAGTCACAGACTGTGGGTCAAGCTAGCGAAAGCCCTCAGGCTTAGATTAAATATGTCTTTTAATTGGTTTTGATTCTCTCTAAACTGCTGCTCTGTGAGAAAATTTCTTGTAATTCTTCAACTCCCATCATGCCAGTTGTGGCCCATGCAAATCACTACCCCATAGGATATTCAGTTAGCAAGACTGGAAGGTCAGGGTAGAGTTAGTAATTTTTTGTTCTGTATTGCTACTTAACAAAAATGCTACTCAACTTAGAATAATTGTAGCATTTGTTTAAACATTGCTTTGATGTTTACAAAGCATATTACATACAATCTGTCAGCAAGCATTTATTAAGTGCCTACTATATACTAGTAACTGTGCTAGATTCTGAGGATACAAATACAAGTGAGACAGTCCCTGTCTTCAAGAAGCTTTCATTCTACTGCAAGCATACAACATGTACACAGATTTTAAAATTTATCAGATCCATCCAAAATAAGTATTCAGTGATTTGGTGCAGGACACCAACAAGAGGAAAGATCTTTTGAAAGAATGGGTATGTGGGCTGAGTCTTGAAGGGTCTCCAGGAAGTGGAAGCAATCAAAACACTCTGCATGGGTTGGAGCCATGTGGGTGGGAGAGGAAAGAGGTTGGATGTTGGGAAATCAATTAGGAGGCTATTGCGATAATCTAGGTGAGGTGTAATAAGGGCACGGACTGCAGTGGTAAGACATAAGGGGAAGGGATTCTGAGAGATGGAAAAGGCAAGATTAGGAGAGGATAAGTAAGACTAACAAGTCCAGAATGACCAGGCTGTGAGCCTGGATCACTGGATGAATAATGGTGTTCTAGGTAGAAATAAAGAAGGGCTGGATTTAGGAGGAAATATAATGAGCTCTTTTTTGAACCGGTAAAGTTTGAGACACTTATGGGACATTCAAGAAAGACTTTAAAGTAGGGTTTTAAAGACTAGATAGGAATTCATTTGGGGAGGGGAAGGCAAGAAAAGGAATCATCTACAGAAATGATGAGTAGTACAGATTGATTTGAGGGTATAGGGAGGAGAAGTAATATGATAAGGACGGGAAAATGGCAGTGCTAGGTTATGGAAAACGTTGAATTTCAGCTTGAACTTTATCCCATGGGAAGGAAATCATTGAAAGGTTTTTAAGCAAATGAGACACACAATCAGATCTATGCATAAGAAATTCATTCAACAAGAGATAAATAGGTAGGGGGGAAGTCAGCATTCTTTTCTTTTTATAAAAATTTATTTATTTACTTAGTTTTAGTTTTCAACACTCACTTTTATAAGATTTTGAGTTCTAAAATTTCTCCCCTGTCCCCTCCTCCTTCCCCAAGACAGCATGCAATCTGACATAGGCTATACATGTATGATCATATTAAACATATTTCCACATTAGTCATGTTGTATAAGAAGAATCAGAACAAAAGGAAAAAACCGCAAGAAAGAAAAAACAAAAAACAATAGAAGAAAATAGTCTGCTTCACTCTGCATTCAGACTCCATGGTTCTTTCTCTGGATGTGGATGGCATTTTCCACCATGAGTCTTTTGCAATTGTGTTAGATCTTCAGCATTCTTTTCTAACCACCAGGAGTAAATTGAATATTTGCAAGGTTGAACTTGAATCATGGCCTAAGAAACATGGAATTATTCTAGAATTCCAAGATGCTATTTGTCATTTGAGCCTTACAACAGTTAGCCAAGGTCAGATGAAAGGTATTTTCCATTTTATAGGTGAGGAACTGAGACTCAGAGAGATGAAGCGACTTGGTGATGATTACAAAGCCAGTAAGTTTCCGAGGCAGGATGTGAAACTAGGTTTTCATGACTCCAAGTCTAGCACTCTAACTACTGTACCATATTGCCTGTATTATGAAGCAATAATTCAGGTTAATTTCAGACTCAGAGCATGACCTAGAGTGAAAAGGGAACTAGTACCAATGCCGACAACATCCTATCCACTTGTTGATACTCTTCTTCCTCCCCCCATTACCTGCCAAGCTTAAACCAGTGCTCCTGGCTGACTACCATTTTGGTCTTTGGTAAAAAGATTAAGAGACAGGGCAGAGCTATAGTAAGGATATGGTTTATTTATAATGATCCCTTTATAGCTTCTGGGAAGTGAGCTAGGGGTGTGTTGGGGCCAGCTCTGACCTGCTCCAGATTGTTCAATTTGCAGTGTAATCATTTACACCTCTGATATCTCAAATGCTACAAATCAAGGCATGATATATTGTTTTGCTAATGGTCTATATTTATGAAAGTGAGGGAAAACGTGTTAATAATATAGATTAAACTTAAAAGAATGTCATGGGTATTTTTTTTTCTTCCAGGAGAGCTGGTTGTTAAACATTTACCAGTTCAAGTTAAATTACCCAGACCTTCCAGGTAACCCTGGGAGTTACCTAGAGACAAGAAATGGGAGAGAACATAAAGGATCCATTGATATTCCTTTCTCCACCCCACCACCCAGACCCTTATTCACCCACAATGCACCAAAGACAAATCAGGTAGGACTTTCTTATATACATTGTGTGTTTTCTTTTCAAGAAGATGCTTTCCCTTCAAAGTCAGGTCCCAAGAAGCTGTTACTGGTGCTCCAAATATCACTGTATTAGGACCTCCACATCTTGGGAAGAGGTGGATGGGACAGTGAAATGAGCAGTGGATTTGGAGCCAGAGGACCTGGGTTTGAATCTTGACTCCACCATTTATTCCAAGGTCACCTGTGTAAAATTGAGCAAGTATCTTAACTTTTCTAGGCCTCAGTTTCCTCATCTGTCAAATGAAGGAAGTTGGACTAGATCACTTTTAAGGTCTTTTCTAGCTCTAGCTATCACTCTAGGTCCCAGCCTTAAGATGATTGGCAAGCTAATGGCCTTCTGTCTTCACTTGGAAATCACACAAAATGGAATGTGTTTTTTCCATTAATTACATGTTTCATAGAACCCACTGTACTGGTTTTCTTAAGTTGTCATTATGAATTATGATGATCATAACCTAGGATGCCACTGTCACCACAGTTTCAGACAGCCCAACCTCTTCTAATAGATGTACCTACCATATGTAAAACTGAAAGCCAACTGTCTCATCTGAAATCTTTTTCATCCACTGAGTACTTAGCACAACTTTGTTTTGGATGGAGAAGTCAGGATAGAGACTTATGCTTTGTTCCCTTTTCATCGCTCATAGTTTTTGTTTGTGCCTATCTCTGATTCTGAGCCTAGTCCCCAAAATGTTCACCAGTCATCAAGAGACTACTTGCTACTGGATCAGTCTCCAGGATGTGCTCTGTCACCCAGTGGATGGTGCTTAAAAGGAAGACCTTCCCTAATGACCTAGAATTTAAGTTGTAAAGTCAAACTATGTGACAAAAATTGATGTTAGAATCTTAAAGAGTCATGTTCCCCAAGGGACCCAATAATAAGCAACTGACACCACCACCAGAAGACTCTTAGACCTTATAACCAAGGGCCTTTCCATGTATCTTTTCCTATGTTTTAGCCTCTGTTGAACATGCTTTTGGTAGGTTGAAAAGAAAAAGTTTAAAAAAAACACAAAAGAATTGGGAACAAAGGAGATAACAAATTATAGTGTATGAATATGATTATCTTGGAATATTATTGTGCCATAAGAAGTGACAAAAGAGATAATTTCAGAAAATCCTGGGAAATACGAATGGATGCAAAGTGAAGTGAACAGGACCAGGACAATTTCTACAAGGACAATTCTAAAGAAGAACAACTTTGAAGACTTAAGTCCTCTGATCAAAGCAATGACCCACCATGACTCTCAGGGAGCTGAAAAGAGAAGTCATGGGCTCAGCAATGAGGAAAGAGACAGGCATTTCTGATCGTTGCTTGAGTTTGCTTTTCCTCACCATACTTGATCGGTTAGTTTGTTTGCTTCTCTGTTTTTAATGAGGTTAAAAAGATAGCAATAGTGTACAAAAAAAGAGAGTCATTGAAGCATTTTAAAAATGCACATAACAGAAGTAAGCATAGACTGGTATGACAGCTTTGAAAGTAATGTTGAATCTCTTATATATGTTTTTAAAAGCAAGTGGAGGCTTGCAGTTTCATATGTTCTATGCGTATGGAAATACCCACTTTCATAGTGCTTAAACTCAGAATAAAACAGCAACATTAAAAAAATCCACTTGGTGCAACACACATTAAATACTTTAATCCTTGCACAGTTTTGTGACCTCATCAAAGTGAGTATTTCTTTCAATAATGCTGATTTCAACTCATCTATGCCTGTCCATAATATGGGATTCTTGTCTCTATCCTCAACAGTGTATTTGGGGGGGGTGTGCATGTGTGCATGTGTGTGTATGTCTGCATGTGTGTGTGTGTGTGTGTGTGTGTGTGTGTGTGTGTGTGTGTGTGTGTGTGTTGGGGGTGGTGGTGCAACCAACATGGTCGGGACTTTCCTCTGCTTCTCTTGATATTGCGTGGAAACCCATGGAACACCTTGGCTTATCCATCTATTATTCCTCAGTCTTGACACATGACTGGCCCACTATTTTTTCTAGTCATAAATCTCTTCAAGGATATCCTTTAAGCTGCTTCTCTTGCAGCCAAATTAAATAGCTAGCTGAATAATGCATTTTATTGGTACCTGATAAGAGATGATATACTCTCATTTCTCTATTTGTTTAAGTGTGCTTGGTAAGTAATTGTGCTGTATTAGGTCACAACCATCAATCAAAAGATCAGAGCTTTATGCAACAAATGCCTTCGAAATGCACCAGTGAGATCAGCTGGGCTGGCAGGGTGCCATACTATAGGAGACACACCCTTTCCCTAATAGTCTTTCCTCACCAGGAATCTTCCTCATGAATTCAAATCTCAGAAGAAAAATAATATTATGACACTGTGGTCATACCAACATTACCTAAGACGGGGATTTTCCTACCTAACAAGAATTCCAGTGACAGAGGGGTACATCATGCTCAAGGAAAATTCTGTTGGTGGAGCCCATACCAACAAAGGGATTTGGGCGGGGGGAAGAAGTAGGGGACAGGTCTGGAGAGTTTGGCCTTAGCAGAGGTTAGAAATCTTTGTGGAATTCAGAACCTGCCAATGAAACAACTGGCAGGTACATGAAAAGACCTTCAGATAGGCTCAAGGAGATATTGTTAGCTCCCTCTTCACTTCAATGGGATAGTCGTGAATAGGCTAAGCAGTCATTTTGATGGCACAGGAAGTTAAAGAAGGTTGAAACATAGCCCTTCAATGTTGAAAGGGCCCTTGGAGGTCTTATAGTTGAGCTCCCTCATTTTATACACGAAGAATCTGAGAGACAGAGAACTCACACATTAGCAGATCGCAAAGTTGATACAATGACCCACGTCTCCATGTTGTCTGGTGAGTTATTGTTCCCTTAAACCATGCTGTCTTCCTAACGATGGACCTATTCTTCCCATTAGGGAGGTCCTTCCTCTCCCATCCAATACAATCTATCTCAAGACATGCTTTGGCTTCTTCTTCAGAAGAAAAAGCAGCACAGACTGGCAAGGAGCAGAGCCCCACCTGTTAACACTCTCACCAGTCTGGGATGGCTTGAGGGTGGTTGTGCCCAGCGGCAGAAACACTAGATAACCTGGCAGGATCCATTCTAGTCTCAGAATCTAATCGGCTACTCTGCTAATGATTTCTACATAGAACCTGCTGCAGACTCAGCAGGATGCCAGCCATTAGAGAGCTCACTCTTCACCCTGTCACAAGGATGCTTCTCCTAGAAGGGACGCTGGAAGGGTGTGCAAACAAGCCATCAGGCCAGATGATGAGGAGTGTCTGATACAGCAGGAAGGAGACAATCTTCTCTGGGGAACAGGGACAGCTGGTGTCAAAAGACAACAAAAAAAGCCAGAAGACAGGCCCAAGACAGGCAAAGGATGTAACTTGTCTGGTTGGGGGAAAAGAGAGTGCAAGAAGTCTCTAGGGGTGAGGGCTGGCCCAAGGCAAATTGTAAAGTAAGAGATGTTTGCTCCACTTCTTCCTTCCTGTTCCCTGAGCCTAAACACCTTTGCCCTGCCAGGTTAGAAATCTTTGTGGAATTCAGAACCTGCCCATGAAACAACTGGCAGATACGTGGAGAGGATATTGATTCCCTAGAGAACAAGTGAAGAGAGTCAAACAGGGCTGACCTTTAGAGGAAAGCTCAAGCTATCAATGAGTGCCATCATTATCCTCCTGAGGCATTCAGTGTGGGTGCAGTACAAAGAGTACTTTGTTGTTCAGTCGTGTCTGACTCTTTGTGACCCCATTTGGGGTTTTCTTGGCAAAGATACTGGAGTGGTTGGCCATTTCCTTCTCCAGCTCATTTTTTACAGATGAGGAAACTGAGGCAAACAGGATTAAATGACTTGGCCAGGGTCACACAGCTAGTAAGTGTCTGAGGCCAGATTTGAACTTAGGAAGATATGTTTTCCCAATTCCAAGCCCAGCCTTCTACCCACTGTGAAACCTGGCTACTTAGAAAGGGCTCTAGATGAAGATTAAAAACCTGGGTCAAGTCCCTTCTGGCTCCAGCCCTTTCCAGCTGTGCAGCTGTGGACACACACACACACACACACACACACACTCACTCACAAGCCTCAGTTTCCTAATCAGCAAAACAGAGGTAAGAGTTATTGTGATGAAAGCATCTTGTAAACTCCAGAGGGCTAAAGAAACATGAGGCAGTCTTTGGAGAAGGAGGGAATCGGGTGGGAGATAAACATCATAGATGAAACACAGCGGGAGGTGACAGCAATGGTGAGGAGGGCCCAGGATGTCTCCTGGGATAGAGGATGTTGCCTGGGGGGGTGGGGCACCAAAAGGGAGTGAGACTTTCAGCAACAGAGCAGACCATCCACAGGGAGGATCTAGCCCCAGCCTCCCTCCCTGCTGGAGTGCCCCGATAATAATAACAGCAGCGGTGAGCCTTTAGCCAGTGCTTTAAGGTCTGCCGAGCACTTTACAAATATTATCACATTTGATTCTCACAACCACTCCGTGAGGTAGATACTATTATCGTCCCATTTTGTAGATAAGGAAACTGAGACTCAGAGAGGTGAATTGCCCGGTCACCCAGAATCCCAGAGAGGAGGCAGTTCACTGGAGGGGCAAGGGATTCTCCACTAAGTTCCTAATACAACAGTGACAATGAGATTTTCAGATCCTTTCCTTTGTCGCAGGAAAGATGAGGTAGACAGAGTCACAGGGTGTTCGGGGGATCAGGGAGTAGGTGAAATGGGGAAAAGGGCATGGGCAAGCTTGATGTATTTCTGAATTTTGCTGTTCGTCTTGCCTTGGTTAGTTCACTACATACAAGAGGAACTCAATTTAACAAAATGTTGGCTGGTTGACTAAAGACAAACTTGTTTTCCTGATTCATAAGCCTAACTAACTAAGAACAGCTGGGACAGAAGAGTTCTTTGCTTTTTCCAGGCTGCCTGTTTATTATGCTTAAAAGGGATTCAACTAAGTAAGGCCTGACCAGTGACAGAATCTATTTAGTGTTCTTTTCATAGTTTATAGAGTCGTCTTGAGTGTATATTATTAAAGTAATAATTGGCTTTCATAGGTCTGCAAATGTGTTGTTTTATGCAAAAAGTCAGCCTCATCTTGGACTCTGCATTTCCTTCATCTGTGTTTACGTGCATTAAGCCATAGATGTCCAATATTGCTTACCTTTTGTGCCTGATTTTTTGCCTGTGTGGAAGGAATCACAGGAGAGAGACTGGCCCACCATACAGCCAGTAACTGGGTCAGGTCTAGGAAGAAAAGTATGACTCAGGTCTGAGAAAGGAGAACCACAACTTCCTGTTAGCAAATAACCATTGCATGACTATCTGGTTTCTAGATCACCTTCCTTGATGTTGAAGCCGCCCCGAAGGCTAGTCTAAAGTCAGGCTCAGGTAATGGTAGTTTAAAAAATTTTTTTATTAGATCATAGAGGCTGAAACCTTTCCAGGGCAAACTAGAATCTTCTGAATCACAAAGGGCTTGCTGTTAGGGGATGTGAAGGACAATTGTAATTGCCTACCATTTCAGGTAAACAAGCAGAGAATCTCTTCTGGTGAATACAATTCAGCTGGGTGACCAAGTGACTGGCATAGTGTCAGGACGACCTGAGTTCAAATGTGACCTTAGACACTTACTAGCTGTGACCCTGGTCAAGTCACTTAACCCTCAGCTTCCTCACCCGTAAAATGAGCTGGAAAAGGAAATAGAAAACCATTTCAGTATCTTTGCCAAATGTGTCACGAAGAGTCAGACATGACTGAAAAGAACTAAATTAAACAATGCTGGTCTCAGAGGTAGAGATGTGATGCCTCTTTATTTTCTGTGGTTTTAGGTAGGCTTTGGGGATACAGTTTGATCCAACATTTATCTGAATCCCATTCTATCTGTTTGACCTTGGGCAATCAATCACTTAACAAATGTCCACTAAACATTTTCTATTAGCCAGGCACTGTGCTAGGTACTGGGGATACATCAGGGCAAAGAATTCCCTGACCTTAGGGAGCTTACATTAAAATATATGTATAAACATATGTAACCATGGTCATATCTGGGCTGGTTCCACTAATGGAGGCACCCCTGGGGGCCTTTGGAGAGTGTCCAGAGGGTCTGAAACAGAAGTATCTTCATCCCCTCCCTTGGCCAACTCTTAACTCTCTTTTTTTTTTTTTTGAAAGAATTTATTTATTTATTTTTAGTTTTCAACATTCACTTCCATAAGATTTTGAGTTCCAAATTTTCTTCCCATCTCTCCCTACCCCCCTCCCCAAGATGGCATGTAGTTTGATATAGACTCTACATATATATTCATATTGAACCTATTTTCACATTAGTCATGTTGTAAAGAATTAGAACCAATGGGAAAAACCACAAGAAAGAAGAAACAAACAAAAAAAAGAAGAAGAGAGAGAGCAAATAATATGCTTCAATCTGCATTCAGACTCCATAGTTCTTTTTCTGAATGTGGACAGCATTTTCTACCATGAGTTCTTTAGAGTTGTCTTAAATCCTTGCATTGGTAAGAAGAGCTAAGTCTATCAAAGTCAGTCATCACACATTGTGGCTGTATACAGTGTTCTTCTGGCTTTGCTCACTTCATTTAACATCAGTTCATTCAAGTCTTTCCAGGTTTTTCTGAAGTCTGCCTACTATTTCTTATAGCACAATAGTATTCCATTACATTCATATACCACAACTTGTTCAGCCATTCACCAACTGATGGGCATCCCTTCAATTTCCAATTCTTTGACACCACAAAAAAGAGCTGCTATAAATATTTTTGTACATGTGGGTCCTTTTCCCATTTGTATGATCTCTCTGGGATGCAGACCTAGAAGTGGTATTGCTGGGTCAAAGGGTATGCATATGTTTATAGCCCTTTGGGCATAGTTCCAAGTTGTTCTCCACAATGGTTGGATCAGTTCACAACTCCACCAACAAAGCATTAGTGTTCCAATTTTCCCACATTTTCTCCAGCATTTATAATTTTCTTGTTTTGTCATAGGTGTGATGTGGTACCTCAGGGTTGTCTTGATTTGTATTTCTCTGGTCAATAGTGATTTAGAGCATTTTTTTCATAAGACTATAGATAACTTTAGTTTCTTCATCTGAAAACTGCTTGTTCATATCCTTTGACTATTTATCAATTGGAGAATGACTTGTATTTTTGTAAGTTTGACTCAGTTCTCTATATATTTTGGAAATGAGGCCTTTATCAGAGACACTGGCTGTAAAAATTCTTTCCCAGTTTTCTGCTTCCCTCCTAATCTTGATTGCATTGGCTTTGTTTGTACAAAAACTTTTCAATTTAATGTAATCAAAATTATCCATTTTGCATTTCGTAATGGTCTCTATCTCTTGTTTGGTCATAAATTCTCCCATTTTCCATAAATCTGACAGGTAAATTATTCCTTGCTCTCCCAGTTTGCTTACAGTATCAGCCTTTATATCTAAATTCTGTACCCACTTTGACTTTATTTTGGTATATGTTGTAAGATATTGGTCGATATCTACCAACTCTTAACTGTCAAGCATGGATTTCATGACCTGAACCTGTGAGAGGGAAAGGAAAAGCCTTCCTCCACTCTCTCTTTTATCCCTGGCTCCAAGAAATGAACCTACTGGTGTTTATTTTTGTTCTGTGTTGTTTGTCTTCAGTTTCAGGTTCCAAAAGTGATCTACGCAAGACTAGAAGTTTGAGCTGAGGTGCTCTTGGGATTGCAGGAGCAGTGGTACAGCAAACCAGACCTACATGGAAGCCCTGAGAAACCAGAGTGCCAGAGACTCAAGCCTGAGGGGGTTTGGGACTTGAAACTGGCACTGTGCTATAGGAACTGAGCTAAGCTAGGAAGCTAATTTCTCTACTCCCCAGGATCTGAGCTGTAAGGAAGATTATGCCTCCCACGTGGGTGAGGGAGGGAAAAAGTTTCTATATTTGTGGTTATACCTTTTGAAGTAAATATTTCTTTGCAAAAGCTCAGAATGAATGTAAATAACAAGAATTTCTCTTTTTGACAGAAACCCCAAGGGTCTTCCCCTCCCAGATCTTTTTTTTTTTTAAAGAGGCCATTCTTCACCTCATTTTATTAAGCCTTCATCACTGAATGGATGCTGCCTCAGTCAAATTGAGAGCTGTTAAAGACCTTAGCTTGAAAAGGCCAAGATCCCCCACTGCATCCTGGGCTATCTCCAGTTGTCCTGATCCAGATCTGGCCACTGGACCCAGATGGCTCAGGAGGAGAAAGTGAGGCTGGCAACTTTGTACAGATCTCCCTTTAAATCCAATTCACTTGCATGTCATGGCATCACCTCCCTGATATCATGGTCCTCTTCAAGAATGAAGGACAAACAGCATTAGCAAGCAAGCAAAAACTAATCCAGGGTCAGCTAGGTGGTACAGTGGATAAAGCACCAGCCTTGGAGTTAGGACACTTAGTAGCGTGTGACCCTGGGTAAGTCACCTAACTTCAATTTCCTCAAAAAAAAAAAAAAAGCTAATCCAACTGTTAGTGGCTAAATGGACCTGGAGAGGTTTAGGGTCCAAAGGACCTCTCTACAATTGAGGGAACAATATTGGTGGGGGATTCGCCATTTGCAGAGAGCCTTCCTGATCTCCTTAACGGTATTAGAGAACCCCCCAGGGAAGGGGTAAAATCTAAATTACATGGCCTTCCAGGCAGTGAGGACCATGGGTGTCTGTATTGCATGGAATAAATACAAAATTAATACAAGGTAGTTAAGAAGAGAGTCATTTATTCTCTGTGGGCCTAATCTTTCTCATCTATAAATGAACGGGTTGGACTGGATAGATAGATGGCCACCAAGGTTCCCTCTTGCTCTTAATTTAGGGCATGGAGAGTAATAATGGTAATTTTTGGAGATAAAACTAGAAAAAATGGTCCCAGTTTTTGTAGGCCTTTGAAGGCCAGGCCGGGGAGTTTGAACTTGACTCAGGCGGTGATAGGTTTAGCAGTCACCTCTTGGAAGACAAGACAAGGTATTGAAAACACATTCTCAAGAAATCAGAGGACATAGGTTCAAATTCTGCCTTCAATACGTACTATGTCTGTGACCTTTGGCAAAAATTTAAACTTTGTTTTGTTGTTGGGTCATTTCAGTCCTGTCGGACTCTTTGTGACCCCATTTGGGGTTTTCTTGGCAAAGGTACTGGAGTGGTTTGCTATTTCCTTCCCCAGCTCATTTTACAGATGAGAAATGGAGGCAAACAGGGTGAAGTGACTTGCCCAGGGTCACACAGTTAGTAAGCGTTTGAGGTCAGACTGACTCCAGGCCTGGTGCACTATCTAGTAGATACATTCTGCAAAATGATAAAGTGCCTCCCCTTAAGGAGTGAAGAATTCATATTCAAAAAAAGTCTACCTTCACCACCTACCACCTAGTTGCTCCTGAAACATTTAAAGCATTTAAACTTGCTCATCTGTAAAATGAGGAGCCATGGAGGTCCCTCTCAGCTTTGGATCTAAGGATCCTATCTTTCCATTCTGCCTGACACAGCCTTGCACATAGTGGCCTACTGTGATTGCAGCCAAAAACCTGCAGGAAAATTACATTTTGTTCTGCTCAGGCAGCTTCAAAGGCATGTAAAGTCTCCTATTAAAACCCAAGGAGTTCTTTTAACAATCTATAGATGATCAACAAATCTTACACTTAATGTGAGTTCCTCCATATTACTTGCAGCCAGACCTTCATCAGCAATTATACTGAATGTCTCACTTTCATTAACTTGATCTATGATTGGCTTGAAAAAAAAACCCTCATCCAGGGGTCCATGAGGAATATTAGTTAATTCTATAGAGCCTTTGATCGATAGGTAGCATTACATGAAGCACTTGCAAAAAGTCTTAGCAGCATTTTGCCTTTGGAATGTTCTCCAAGACCAAGCGTCACTGACATTCCCAGGTTTCCCAGAGGGCAAAGTGAAAAGAGCCCTCCTGTGTCCCTTTTATTTTTGAAGGTAGACTTTTTTTTGAATATGGATTCTTCACTCCTTAAGGGGAGGCACTTTATCATTTTGCAGACTGTATCCCTAGCTCCTAAGATGTAATACATACGTAATAAATGTGTTCCTGAACTGAATTTATATACTTCCTGATTTCTACTTTCAGGATTTACACTCTGGGCAACCAAAAACCAGGTCAGAGTAGAACAGGTCAGCTAGTGTTTTAATCATCTGTAGCAAGAAATTTATTCAATTCAACATTTAATAATAACTCACATAAATATAGTGCTTTAAAAGTTTGCAAATTCTCATAAATATTCTGTGAGATTAGGAAGTGCAAATGTTATTAGCACCATTTTACAGAGGGAAAATAAGGTTCAGAGAAATAAAAGGATTTGCCCGTCAGCTGGTATCTGAGGTGGGATTCGAACCCACCCTAGTTCCACCACTCTTGCTTCTCAGCTGCCTCTCGCCGATTTCCCTCCTTCAATCAAAGATTGATTAAAACCAGCCTAGAGGCCGGGAAGACGTAGTCAAGTCTCTTCTCTAAAATATACTGACCATGTGACCCTGGGCGAGACACCTAACCTTTTGATGCTCTGGGCAAACGTGCACTATAAAGTTGCAGAGAATATGTCCACCTGCATTGGCAGAGAGTGTCTTTTCCGTGTCAGTGGCGTGCTGCATCCAAGGCACTGAGATACAAGAGTACATTAAGACAAGTCTTCAGTTCGTAATCTAATCTATTTCAATAATGATTGGGCCATAGCAGCAGGAGAATATTGAAAGCAATTTTCCTTTCATTATTATAGAAAAACCGACCACAGTTCAGTCTAGGAAGAGGAGTAACCGGAATCTTAAACCTTGGGGGTTAGTGCTTTGGGGGTGGGGTTGGAAAAAATCAGTCGATTTTGCAAATTAATGAACTAATTATGGCAGCATTTTATGGCGCTTCCAAGTCAACTGAGGTGACCGACCTTCGAAAGAAGGCCATCAGTAATGCAAATATCCTGTCATTTCTGATCCCGCATAAAACAAGACAATGAACCCCGGAGGAGGGACCCCCGGACAACTTCATTTTCACTGCTTTGGGAGGCAGAAAAAGGAAGAGTCATTAGCTCCTACTCGGGCTGCTTATTCTACTTAGCTCTAGAGCCCACCACCAAAAGGAAATGGTTTTGATTGTCCGGAAAGAAGCCTTTCAACTTGGAGGCGAAGATTATACATCTAGCTCCCAGCCGCAAAGCCAAATTCTCTAAAATGAGTGTGTTTCCAAATGAAGATAACTGCGTTAATTTTTATGGACTTGGGAGTGTGAAATCTTTTACCTACATCATCTTTTGAGTCTGATGGGTAATGGGTTGTCTTTACCTTACAGATGGAGGATAATATTTGTAAAGTACTTAGCACAGTCCCTGGCACTTACCACCTTCCCTGGCACTTGGCAAAGTCCCCGATCACATTGGTGACGTGGTCTAATCTGCGTTTTAGAAAAATTACTTTGGCAGCTGTGTGGAGGGTGGATTGAAGTGAGGAGAGATGGGAAGCTAGGAGACCAATTAGGAATGCAATAAAACAAATGAAAGGTGATGAGGTCCTGAAATAATGGGGTGGTTGTGTGAATGGAGAGAAGGGGGGACACGTGCAAGACGGGTCGTGGAGTTGGAAATGATGAGATCTAGCAACTACTTGATTCCATGGGGTGTGTGAGAGGAGTGGGGGGGAGTTCCAGGATGGCGCCGAACTGGCAAAGCTGGGTGATGGGAAGGACGGTGGCACCCTCGATAGTAATCGGGAAGTTTGGAAAGCATGGCTGATCTGCATTGGTGAAGGAAATTCTCCACACGAGGTATTCCCTACACCAGTGAGATCATGGACCTGAACCAAAAACCTGCTGAGGGCTGCCAACCTGCTTCTAGCTCCCTGAAGGACATAATCAATTACCGGGGCGGTATTGACCTTGTCCTGCTGCAGTCCTTGGTCTGCAGCTCTGGGCCCTGGGAACTCATTTGGGTAATGATGTGTGTGATTCCAGCACCTCTAATCTAAGGGATCCGAGCATCTCTGCCTCAGTCAGGCTTGTCTGACCTCCTAGATCTCAGCAGAGTGGAGTCTTATATGGCCCAGCAGATGGCATAAAACAAGGCAGGGGTCCAGTGCTCCTTCTCTAGGATCAGAGTTCCTCCGTAGCCACTGTGGCTGCTTCTGGGTAGGAGAAAAGAAAGTCCAAGGCTCAGTGTCCCTACCTGTCAAATGAGGATGTTGGGTGACATGATCTTCAAGGTCTCATCTGGCTTTAAAATGTTTTGTCTCTGACTTTCTGAACTGCAAACATTATTTGTGGGCAAGGACCCATATGTTTCTTACCAGTCCTGTTGGCTATTTAGATCCTCTATATCTTTCCAACCTGGCTGCACTCCTCTTCTGGTCCTCCTTGTCCTGATGGCTGTCACCCCTATGCCTCCAGGAAATAAGGAAATGTCAGGATGAAATAAGGAGAATCCAGCTAAATTCTTAGGTGGTTCAGTGGTTAGAGTATTGGATCCGGAGTTAATAAAACCTGGTTCAAATCCCACCTCAGACACTAGCAAGTCCTTCACATCTCTAAGCTTACTGCCCCATTTATAAAATGTAGATAATTACAACTTCTACCTCAAAGCATCGTAGTCAAGATCGAGCAAGCTAACTTATGTAAAATGCTTTCAAACCTTTAAAGAGCTAAAGTCTTCAACTTTGGGGACTCTTAAGTAAGTGTTAGCTCTATCATTATTGTAATTTACACGCTACCTTTAATCCAGAGGAGCACAAGGAAGTTCTCAAACAGTATTCAATTGCTTAGTCAATAGCCATTAATTTAGCAGTTACTTCATGCCAGACACTGTGCCAGAAGTTATAAAAACAAAAATGAATCAGTCCTTGCCCTCAAGGATATTATATTCTATTGGAAGAGACAGGGTGTACCAGGTTCAGGATTTTTTTTTTGGTTGTGGATTGTTTCTTTGGTTATCAAAATAAATACAAGGTCATATTAGTAGAAAGGCACTAGCAGATGGGTGGATCTGGGAAAGACTTCATGTAGAAGGTGGTACTTGATTTGAAGCTTGAAGACAGCAAAGATTCTAAGTCAGAGGTGAGGAGAAGAGAATATTCCAGGTATGGGAAACAGCCAGGGCAAAAGCATGGAGATCAGAAAAGGAATATCTTTTATCCAGGAAGGATGGAAGGCATTTATTAAGTATTTACAATATGCCAGGCACTGGGCTAAGCACTGGAAGTACAAATTCAAACAAAAAGAAAGTGGAGGCTACTAATGTGCAATAAGAACAGTCAGATTTCTGGGGATGAGCCTCTCATTCCTACAAATCTGGGTTTTGAAAGGTTTTAGATGACCAGGGAGTTTGAATTTAATCTCCAAGGCAAAACTGAATTTGCAACTTCGAATGAAACCAGCATCTGGTAGGCTGGGACTCAGGTTCCCAGGGGTTATTTGTCATAGGCCCTCTTCAAATCGTACATTAGAGATTCATTTGTGACTAAAGAGAATAAGATTTTTTTTTTCACTGCCGAATGTTCCTTCTTATTTCAAAGCATTATTTTCATGGACAGGAGATTACTTAATATGACCAATTGTTTTGTTGAAGATATAAATAATGGAAACTGTATCTTAAGTCATTTGACAGCTTAAATTTGTTTTATAGTCCAATAAAACTTGACCTTGTACAACCCACTCAGAAAATTGAGTTATAAAGTTAAATGAGAGTTGTCCTCCACTGAAGTCTTAAACTAAGGCCTCATCAACATGTGAGGTTGACCTTGGGCTCTCTAAGACTGTTGGAGCCTAAGCTCTGGCCTGTCCTAAGAAACTGGAAAAACTTTCAGTTTCAGCCTGGAGCTAGACTATCTTAAGGCCAGTTTAAAGTTAGAGATGCTCATCTCCAAAAATCTGATCACCAAGTGATGAATTCTTTTAACTACACTGGCCATTTACTAAGGCCATATCAATCAATTAACAAGCCTACTATACCATTCAGTAAACCTTTATTAGCTACCTACTATATGCCAGGCACAGGGCTAAGCTCTGAGGAAACAAAGAAAGGAATAACATAGTCCCCACTCTCAAGAAGTTCACAGCCTGATAGGGGAGACAACATACGAACAACTACATACAAACAAGCTACAGACAGGCTCCATTGGAGATAATCAGCAGAGAGAAGCCACTAGAATTAAGAGGAATGAGAAAGACTTCTCCTAGAAGGGGGGATTTTAGGTGAGACTTGAAGGAAGCCAGGAAGCCAAGATGAGAAGGGAGAAAATTTCAGGCCTGGCAGAGTTGGCAGTGAAAACACCCAGAGTGTGGAGATGGAGTGTTTTGTGTCAGAAACGTAGAGGAGGCCTGTGTCACTGGATCTCAGAGCATGTGGGTGGAAGTGAGGTGTAAGAAGACTGGAAAGGTAAAAGGGGGCCCAAATCACAGTACTTGCCCACAGTGAGGGACTCTGCAGTCCAGCCATGAGGAAACAAGCCTTTATTAAGAGCCTACTATGTGTCAGGCACTATACTAAGCACTTTGCAAATATTATCCCGTTTAACTTGACCCTGGGAGAGTGGGTGCTATGATGCCCATTTTACAGTTTAGGAAGTTGAAGCAAAGAAAGGTTAAGTGATTTGCTTATAGATACACAGCAGGTAAGTGTTTGAGGTCAAATTCAAATTCAGATCTTACTGACTCTTGGGATAACTAGATGTTGAAGTGGATAGAGCACCAGATCTGGAGTAAGGAGGACCTGAGTTCAAATTTGGCCTCACATACTTCCTAGTTACGTGACCCTGGGCAAGTCACTTATCCCTGTTTGCTTCAGTTTCTTCATCTATAAAATGAACTGGAGAAGGAAATGGCAAACCATTTCAGTATCTTTACCAAGAAAATCCCAAATGGGGTCATGAAGAGTCAGACACAATTGAAATAAATGAACAACAAAAAATGGCTTGTAGTCAAAGGACCTGGGATTAAGCCTCATCTCTGATTTACTACCTGGGTGGCCTTAGCAGCCTCATATTTGGACTGTCTCTGTACTCCTTCTCCTTATAAGTTGCATTGTCACCTGGGAGAAACCTCTGCCCTGAGGCCCTCCCCTCCTGATGAGTGACTTCCTCTCTGCGACCACCATCTTAGAAAGGATTCCAGCCATGTTTCACTTTGCTCACTCTCTCTCCCAACTTCTCTTCTTTTTGCTCCTCCTCTTCCTCATCTGCTGCATGACCCTCATGCCACTCCTCTGCCATTCTTCAGCTCCCCTTTACATGCTTGACTTCCCTCATAAGGATATAAGCTCCTTAAGGGCAGGGATTATCTTATTTAAAACTCCACAGCTTGGAACCTCTGATATACAGTAAGAATTTAATAAATGTTTTATCTATCTATGCTCATTTTATAAAGGAGGAAACTATGCCTGAGATTAAACATGAAGGTGCCTTTCTACTCTGAAATGCAGAATCTCCTTCCTCTAAGATATGTCAAGTGACTGGCTTGTCATCTGGAGGACACTACTCAGAAGGCCTGAACATTCCTGCTACTGGATTTTCTTCTGTTCTTTTAAAAAATTTTCTATTTTTCCTGAACAAAATCATAAAATAAACAAAATAAATAATCAGTAACAAAAAAAACTCAAACTTGGTAAAGATAAAACAATCCATACAGGAATATTACCAGCTGATTTGCATATGTCCCTTAAAGTTTACAAAGCTCATTGATGTTCACAAAAACCCTGTGATGTTGACTCTTTCCTACTCACTGCCTCCATCCAGATGATCTGGGAACCTAGCATCTGAAACTCCACCACGCAACCTAAAGGAAGTCACCAGCTCTCCTAACAAGCATATTGGCTCACAAGGTTTAAAATAGAAACAGCACTATTTGTAAGCTACCGGAAACTGATACGACTCTCATAGGAACGTCTAGAAAGTAACAACTCTCCTCACTGAGCAAGCTTCCCTCCCCAAGACCTGGGTAGTCACCATGATTTCCATTGCTGCTTTGGTGGAGATTCCACTTGGGGCAGTCAGAATTCCTCCCCAACACTATGGCTCCCTTTATGGCTGCTTTGTGTGAGACATGTTGCTCGCTCCTAGCAGCTCTTACCATCTGCTGCTCTCAGCAGGTGTGGGGGTCATTGCCCCTTCTCAGTGCTCCCATCTGCTGTCTTTCTCTATCTCCTAACATGTGGTGGCTATGTCCCTGCCAGGACTGTCCTTCTTAGCCCCTCCTCCCTGCTGCTCAGATCTCATTCCATCCCCTTTTCTCTGTGCCCATCTGTGGCTGCTGCTCTCTGTAGGTCAATCAGTTCTGTTTTCCTCTAGCAATTGCTATTTCTTTCTGCAGAAACCATTCAGCTCTCCTTCTGCTTGCTGCTCACTGAGGTTTAGTTCTCCTTAAGCAGATGGCACTCATCTTTTCTCCTGGCACTTCTCTCCCTGGAACTTAGCTCTGTAATGTGGTCTGTATGAAGACAGATCTTTGTGTTCTTTGTAGCTCAGGATCTCCACACCATTGTTTCTGTACCCCAAACCACACCTGGTAACTCTTCCTTCTTGCACCATGTATGCAAGTCTCCAATCCAAGAAGGTTAACGATGAGTCACTGTCCTGCCTTCTCTCTCCCCTAGCATGTTGGGGGAGTACATCTCTTGTTAGGTCTTTTCACTAGGTCTTGGGGTTGAGGGAAGCATCCTCATTCCCTGTCTTTTCCTAGGTCACTTGGCTAGGTTATTTAAATCATACAGGGCTGCTTAGGAAAGGAACAGGAGATGGCGCTGGCTTCTCCCAACATGGGTACCCAGAGGTTAGAAAGAAGGCAAGACTTATAGTCCCTGATACATATAGAACTAGAAAAGAAAGTAGGTTGGTCATGTAACAAGAGCAAGGGATAACAGGTGGCCAGCCCAAATCTTGCACCACCACCTACAAAATGTTAAAAGACCTAGAAGACAGACCTCCACCATACTGGGCTCCTCCTTTTAGGAGGATGTTTCAGAGGCTGGGAAAAAAGAGTTGCACAGGATGAGAGAAGGTAGATAGGTTATGATCTGTACTACTTAAAGTCTTGTGTGTGCTTGAAGTGTACCATGGGAATCATGAAGACCAAAGTGTTATGCAAGGAGATGGAAGTTCAAATCCCAACTTCAACACTTGGTAGCTATGTAACCTCGGGCAAATCTTGTAATCTCTCTGTTCTCTCTTTCTTCTTATATTATAAAAAGGGGTTGGATTAGATGATCTTTAAGGTCCTTTCTAGTTTTAAATTCTATGAGACTGTTTCAAATGATCAAGAACAATGGCGGATGAATGGTTCCCAAAAAATTTGGAAGAGATCTCCTCTTTCATAACCTTCTAGAAAAGGCTTCCATGTTTAAAACTTTGGAAGAAGATTGGCATATAATTTTTACTAAAAAAAACAAAATAAACACTCTCCTTTATCAATCCAGTTTCCCTGTGAGGTAATTGAGAGGTAGAGAAGGAACTTGTATTCATGGGATGATAGATCTATAGAGTTGTAAGCAACCTCAGAAGTCATGTATCCAACCCCTTTATTTTATAGATGAGGAAATTGAAGTCCAGGGAGGTTGTGACTTGCCCAAATTCACACAGGTAGTAAGCTTCAGAGGCAGGATTTGAACCCAGGTTCTCTGAATTCTTATTTTGTAGTCAAGGAAATCAGGCCCAGAGAAAGCCAATGATTTGCCAACAGACACAATCAGTGGCAGAACCAGGTCTCATACAAAGGTCTCCTAACTCTTTGGTCTAGGCCTCTTTTCACCAGACCACCCAAGCTGTTATTCTCTCCGGCCATTTCTGTCATGCCCCCAGAATAATCTTTGCCAATGTGAATTCCTGAGTGCCTGAGAAAGCATTCATTCTAATTACCCACTTCATGCTGGCCATGTTCTGAGCACTGCCAGAAGGAGCCAAATTAGTTGCCAACAGAGCCTGGAAACCCTTTCAAGTCTAATTCCAGGACAAGCTCTTGGAGAGTAGTGCGGAAAAAAAAAACAAAAAAACCCCTACTCCACGCAGGGTCTGACTGAGCTCATGGAGGGTACTAGAAATCACCCATGGTGCACCTTCATACTTCTCACCTGGGTTTGCCCCTCCTCCCAGCAAGGAGGCTATTTTCAGAGAACTGACAAGTTTGAGAAAGCCCAGCCGGCCCAGCAGATGTTTGGGATGGTTGGAGGGGGCCTGAACTCTGTTCCACAGCTGAGCTATTTGGCATCCCAAACAAAATGCTTTACCAGCTCTTCCTGCCAGGGCTTAAAAAAAAAAACAACTGTAGCTAATTTGTTTTTCTTTTATTATAAAGCGGTTTGAGGATAGTTAGCTAGGAATGCTATACATCTATGCTGTTGAAGGTTTGAGAATCACTGTGAAATGTGTTACCCAAGCTTAGGAGAACTTAAAAACAGACTTCTCTGACCTTGATTCACCTTTCCCTTGGCACTTCCCAATCCTGTTTGGGATTCTCATATGTAAGAATGAAAACTGGCATTAGCAGGTGATAGGGTCATCTCTTGTGCTAGGAGTTATGGGTGACAGCTTACCTATATGGCAAAACTTGAGGGATACCAACAAGTCCCATCCAACCAAAAATATTTCACATTTCCTCCAACTCAATAATTATTGAGATGGATTTGTGACCTCACCAATGTGGATGTTCCCTCCAATGATACGGAGCATAATCCAACTATGCCTGCCTTATCATGTACAATTTGATTCTCAGTCATAGCCCACCATAAAGATCCCAAAGGGAGTCAACCCAATGTGGACTTTGTTCCTCTCTCATATTCCGGTTACCCTGACAAGGTACCACTGGAGCACTCTGGCTGTCCAGTTGCTATCCCTTGCCATTGACACATGACCAGTCCATTGTCCCTTCCCATCATAAACTTTTCTGTTGACAGTCCTTTACCACCCTTTTCCTTTGGGTTCCTCATTTGTCATACCCACTTTGTTCCTCTACTTAGGAGACTGCCCATTGTGGGGTACTTGTTTTCAATTCTTTCAAGACTGTTGTATTCCAGCAAAACTACCAGGATGTTGGTATTTAAAAGTTGAGCCACCTTCAATTTCCAGAAGAAGCTTGGGGGGTCATTAAAGGAAGGTTGTTTTTTTTCTGAAAGCAATCAAGCCTGCTTTCTTCTTCCTGTTCAGTTCTGGGCCCAATTTGCCCATTTGTACCGTTTGACCTGGATATTACATACTGATGAATAAGCTCTCTAGGTAGTCCATCCAAATACATATTGTTTTCTGGACAATAGACATTCTTCATCCATTTGGTGTCTCTTGTGTGGATGGTCTAGCCAAACCCTTTTGAGTGGTAACAGATCCCTTCCAGAAGGGCTGCACATTTTCAGAGCTTTATGCAACCAGCACAATGTCATCCATAAGCAGGAGCATCTGGAGGAACTTATCATCCACAGAAAAACATTCTTCAGGTTGGACTTTGTGCTGCTGCTTCTCCACAACACCTCTGGAAGACATGCATCTCTCTGATTTATTCTATACCTGTATATTCATCATAAGAAGGTTACTGAACAAGGTTATTTCTGTTGTTACAGCTTTCAAAGCTTCTAGAATGCATCTCATAGATGATGACTTATTGGAAGCCTTTAATGTGGTATTCTATTTCACCAAATCAAATGCTTTTTCATAATAAAACAGTGGAATATTGTACTCTCTACATTTGCCAGTCAATTGCAAAGTGATAAAGATAAGGTCCATTGCAAAATATAGCTTGGAAAAGGCGATTTGTTCCCTGCCCCTGCCTTGAGTGTGCTCTCAATCCATGTGAAAACGAGTCTCAAAAAGTGTTTGTACAGATGGAAGAGGGTAGCTAGGTGGCACAGCGGATAGAGCAATGGGCTTGGAACCAGGAAGACTCATCTTCATGAGTTTACATCCTGCTTCAGACATTTACTAGCTGTATGACCCTGGGTGAGTGACTTAACCCTGTTTGCTTCCATTTCTCATCTGTAAAATGAGCTGGAGAAGGAAATGGCAAACTATTTGCCAAGAAAACCCCAAAATGGGGTCATGAAAAGTTGGGCATGACTGAAATGACTCAACAACATAGATGGGAAAATCAGCATGGAAGTGGTCTTAGAAGTTAACTCACCCATGTGCTTATTTGTTACATTTTTCCTGTTTTTTCTTTTCAGTTGGGAAAGGAGGTAAGAGGGAGAAAAAAGTAAGTGCTCAATAATTGAAAAAATAATTTAAAAAGAAAGAAATGATCTAGTCTGACCCCTATATTTTATAAACTTGGGGTTGGTAAGTCAGGTCTGACCTTTTGTTGACAGACAAGAAAATTGAAGCTCAGAGGCGTGTACCCAGGGTTATAGAGCTATAGATGACAGAGCTGAAACTTCATCCCAGATCTCCTGAATGTTCTTTCCACTAACTAACACAACGGCTTGTTCCTTTCTTTGGCTCAGGGCATTATCTTTTCTTAAAATTCAAATGTGTTGGGAAGGATAGCAGATTGAGCCATTATAAGGGATTCACTGCCTAAGAATCAGTTTGGAAGGAAGAAAGGACAGGTCCAGAACACAGGTCATTCCCTGTCCAAAGAAGGTAAGCTTATGGAGGTTTTGGTGAAAGGAGAGAGCAGGTGGTGGCTTGAGGGATAGCATGAAGACATTAGGTGTGTGGGAAAAAGGGCCCCACAAGAGAGGAATAAGGAAAAGGAAATGGGTACCAATAGACAAACTTCTGAGTTTGGTCAAAGACTAGCCTTGCACAGAGACATCCAAGACTAATGCAAATGGGAAAACTGAAAAAAGGCAGGTCCAAGAACTTAGATGGGGCCAGTCAAAATGAATAGCCCATAATATGGGCTTATTGCCTGTTGAGTCACTGGAAAGTTCTACCTTCTATTCAGTTTGGAAGCTAGTCTTTTTCTCAGGGCTGAACATCACAAAGTCCCAGGAGATTGTATTAATAATTTGCATTTGGTCTAGTTTCTTTTTTGTTCCCTGAGTCATGGTTCTAATCAGTGAGGTTACTAGGGATTCAAGGCCTCCTAACAAAACCCTGAAAAATAAAAACTTTCTGTACTCTTTGCTTACTGCAAAAGAAATCAGTCCATAGCATCAGCCTCCAGGATCCACCTCTATTTTCAGTATAACTCTCTTTTCCCCGCCTCAATTCAGAGGCTATTTAGGTAGAATTTATAACTATGAAGAAAAAGGAGGACTTTTATGCATTCAGTTCTCCATAAGTAAGTGAGGGAGTCAGTGGGTACCTCCTTAACATTTTGAGAGTTTAGCTGAATTGAACACTGTTATATAATTCCAGTGTTATGTAAAGACTTAGAGATCTATGAATACACTGTCAGTATTCCTTGTTGTACCTGGCATTCTCCCAAGGGTCACCACTAGCTCCTCTTATAAACACTCAGGCTCACAAAGCTTTAAAACATGACAGTCTTATTTACATAGTAAGGGTTACAGAAAGGCCAAATATTGGAGACCACAGAGAGTTGAGATGCCTTCCTAATGGTCCCACCCTCCTCTAGGAACCAGTACAGTCTCCAAAACTTCCCAGTGCTCCTCTGGATGGAGCCCCAGCTTGGGAGGAGGCCAGGACTTGCTCCTCCTCCTCCTTGGTGTCCTACACAGCACTGGCCTTTTCCTGATAGTTTTCTTCTAGCTGCTGCTTCTTCTTGGTGTTCCTCCAGTCCATTCCTGCCAGGTCATAGGTCCTTCTCAGTGCCCTTAGCACTTTAATTAATCAACAACCTATGACTCAGAGAGAGAAAGAGACAGAGAGAGACAGAGAGAGACAGAGAGAGAGAGAGAGAGAGAGAGAGATGCCCTCCCTGTAGGAGTATAAGGCATGGTCTCTTTTTTAAGGTATTAACAATCCCTTTGGGAAGAGAGAACTTAAACACATGTAAACAACAGCAAATGACACAAAGCTACATGTATGTGAATTGGGAATGGAGGAGCAGGACCTAGGTTTTCATCTGTGTGGATAATTTCTGGTGTGGAGAATCTCTTCACCAATGTAGATGGGGTACTCATCTCTAACTTACAGTCATACGGAGTTGACTATGGACACTGGGAGTACCCATGTGATTTGCTCATGGTCATATAACTAATAGTTTTCAGAAACAAACTTGAACCCAGGTCTTCTTAAGGCTTGCTCTCTATCCACTACACTGTACTATATATAAATTCTGAATTGTGGGCAATAGACTACAGTGTTTAGGGAAGAATTCATGAAAGAAGTGGGATTGGAGTGATGCCTTAGAGAATGGATAGAATTCAGATAGGCAGAAAAGTAAGAAGGCATGAGGGAAATAGAGGCAGGAATAAATGTGGCATGTTCTTGGGACTGCAAACCCAGAAAGTGTTTAAACCCTGAGTCAATGACATTCAAATGTGGACAGTCTCAGAAGCAGCACAATTTTATTTGGGACCAATGTTCTCACACCTCTCTCCCAGTGGTAGATTAGTTTCTTTGCATCAGGGGAGAGGTAAGGCTCACTCTGATAGAAGCATCATATTTCTTCCATGATTGAGCATCATTGATTATTCATTATAAGCTGAAAGCAATTAATTGATTGAGTGAATTAATTTAAGCAACTCCCACCATCAATCCACTAAGGAAATAGCCACTCTTCTGTTGGTGTTTATTTTATTCGGTAATTTTAGTAATGTTATGACACTGAAAATGGATTTATGGGAATTTCATTCCTGAATTATTGTACAAGTTAATGAGATGGGAACTAATTCTTTGCATGTGATAGAAACTAGGGCAGAGAAAAGGCTGGTATCAGCTGCTCCACAGCTGGGGTGGGGGTAGCTGGAATGACATCCTAGGCTTTTTGTCTGTCCACACTTAGGGAAGCAAGCAGTGCAGCTTCCGGGTCTGCCCAGCCTCTGTCCCAGGTTTCTTCTTTCTTGGGGCTTCTTCCCCTGGATCAGGTGCAGATGAAGGTCTTTTACTGGTTTCCCTTCCCTGCCCATCCGCAGACCAGCAGTGAACACCTGCTCCAGCCACAGTAAGGGTAGAAAGGTGAGAGGAAGGGTGTCTCTTGGACCACTCCAATTCCTGGTGATTGGCCAGAATGAGAATAGGAAATGAAGAGAGTGAACCTTGACCAACCTCTTTGAGCCTGCCTGGTGCCTTATTCCTCAATCCAGCCCAAGGATTCTTCTGCAATGAATCTCATGGCTTGGGTGAGTCATGAGCCCATGACTGGTGATTTATACTGTACTCTTTGGTGTCCCTGGAAGGGGTCTTAGAGATTGTAGGAGGAGTCAAACTGAACTGACAACCAAAGGATAAGAACCTTTTCTCCAAAGAGCTCAAAGCTCATTCTTCTGTCTTCCCTCTGCATCTCTAACAGACTTGAGTCCTCTGTGGGCTTCAGCTGGAATGAGGAAGGTGTCCATTCCCTCCAAAACTACAAGGCACTGACTGTGGAGTTAGGAAGACCTGGATTCACATCCCATCTGAGTGTGACCGAGGGCAAATCATTTAATTTTTCTGTGCCTTGGTTTCCTCATTAGTCAAGTGAAGCATTTTTTTTGATGACCTCTAAGGTCCTTTCCAGCTCTAGACCTATGATCCTTTGCCAAGGAATCTCATTCATTCACCCCAAAGTCAAAGGAAAGAGGAGTATATACTGCTCCACCCACACCTCTCCCACACCTCTTTTCACTTTCCGTTGCTCTCATTAATGTGAAGGCATTCTCCACCACAACAGAATTCAGTCCATCCCTAACTTCTTAGTCTGCCATTTGTCCACCAGTCCCCATTGAGGATCTACATAATGGAGGCTTCCCTCTAGTTCTTTCAATATTTCATATATATGACTGCTGGCCCACCAACTTTTCCAGGCATGCTCACCAATCAATTAGTCAACAAGCATTTATTTCAGCACCTATTATGTGGCTGGCTCTGTGCTAAACTCCAGTGATACAAAGGAAAAGACAAAAGCAAAACCGTCTTTAACCATGCTTTCTTTTTAAAATACCGCTCCCTATTCTCTTTGGTGAAATGCCGTATCTAGCTTACACCCACCATGTGTCTTTCTATTGTCTGGTGGATCATCCATAACTTTGATTGCTCTGGGACTGTGATGTTTGGTGACTCACAGTCACAGAACATCACTGGGAGTACATTGGGGTTTAAGATGGGCTTTTGCAACAGCAAGCACCTAGTTACCACTGAAGGCACTACACAATTTCCCAGATGCATCCCAACTATTTAGATTCTGGCCCACTCAGGTGCCCAGTGTGTTGTCCACTGTAAGAAATGGGAGGAGGAGTTTTGTTTCCACAGAACTAAAGGTGTATTTCCCCCTCCCCCACCCCAGCTTTAGCAGAAACCAGGCCTCAAGGTCGCTCTGGTGAGAGGTCAGAGGCTTGTATGCATGCACATGCTTTTTGAGAAGGCAGTCAGGGGAACTAGAGAGGCCAAAACCGCTTGAACCAGTTTAAGCTTATCTAGGGTCTGGTCTTGGTCAAGAGTCCAGGCCTACTGATTTGCATAATTTGCATATGTTAAAGAGGGAAGGTTGGGGAAGTAAAAGAATGTAGATTAATCCTAAACTAAGACAAGGAAAATCTAATTAACTTCACTTTTGCTTCTGTATCCTTATTATCCTACCTATATAAATTGTATAACCTAGGAAAACTATGTAAAAAATAAAGATTGTAAACTAACCGTAACTCTAGCAGGAGTGGAGGGAATGGTTACCCCCTGCTCCTGCAGCTATGTCAGTGTGAGTGTTCCAGTGAGCACTATACCCACTCTCTGAAGGATCGTAATAAATGCCTTCCTCTGCCCACTCTGGTCCTGAGTTCTTTGGGTGAGAATGGGTAAATCACATGGGTCTTCCCAAGGTCATGCAACCAGGAAAGCAACGAGCAGCGGAATCTTGTCTTGGACTGACTTCCTGATCCTGCTTTGGGGAGTCCTGTGATCCCCAGTGTGGTGTTAAGAGGGCTACCACTCAGAATTTCCCCGGGGAACCCTATGGTCTGCACAGCTTTCTTAAGGGGACAGCACTTGGGTCTTCTGGCCCTGTCTCAGGAGTCTTGTGATCTTACCGCCATCCTAAAGGGACATCACTTGGGTCCTCCTTAGGGTCTGACCCCTAGGAGGCCCTGTGATCCCCACAGATTAAGGAGGGCTACCACTTGGTCTTCCTCTGGGAGTCCTGTGGCCTGCACAGCCTTCCCTAGGGATTATCACAGGGTTCTTCCTCAGGACTTTGGCCCTGCCGAGGAAGTCCACCACGTTTCTCACATCCACTTAGCCTAAGAGATAATAATAATAGTGATGTTAATTGCTGACATGTACATAGCATTTAATGCTTGTGAAACATTTTATGTGCATTATTTCATTGAAGCTTCACAGCAACCTGGGGAGGAGATAACAGGTTTTATTCCTATTTTATAGCTGGAGAAGGCAAAAGATATCCATGATGATACACTAAATTATTGGGTTATCTGTCTAATTGCAAGAAGTAATGGAGAAGTAATGCATGGGAGGCAGCATGGTACAGTGGATTTGGAGTCAGAAGAACTGGGTTCAAATCTTGGCTTTGCTATTTACTACCTATGTGTCCTTGGGTCAAGACATTTCACCTTTCTCTGGGTCTCAGTTTCCTCATCTGTAAAGTGAGGGAGTTGGAGTCAGTGGCCTTATAAGATATTTCCCAACTCTTAAATCTGTAATTTTTTGTTACTACAAAATGACTCTTTCATATATTTTGATTTCCAAACATCATATATTTTTATTTCTAAACTCTTAAATCTGTAATTCTTTGTTACTACAAAATATGACTCTTTCATATATTTCGATTATATTATATAGGCCTAATGGTGAGATGGTAAATGTTTAACAACCAGCTTTCTGGAAGAAAAGACACAGGCACACACATTTTTAAGTTTAATCTGAATTATTAACATTTCCTCCATCATTTCTTACAGTCTGGAAAATCAACAAAACAATATGCCAAGCCCTGCTTTGTACCATTTGCTGATTTCCAAGGTGTAAATGCTCACACTGAAAATTTAACAGTGGGCTCTCACAAGCCTATTCAAGCTTGTTTCCAACAACTACATTTCTATATAGGCCTCTTTTCAGACCTCACATGAGAAATAAAGAGTAGACAATAATATAACCAGATAGAGACATCTGGGTGGCCTAGCTCAAAGAATAATTGTTAATAGTTCAATGTCATCATGGCAGAAGGTTTCCTAGGAGACCCCTAGATCCTGTACTATTTAATATTTTCATCAATGATTTAAATAAAGGTATAGTTGATATGCTCATCGAATTTGCAGACAACACAAATCTGGGAGGGGTAGCTAATGTACTGACTGGTTCAGGGGATGAAAAGATCTCAATAGGCTAGAGCAGGGATTCTTAACCTGGGGTCCATGGACAGATTTCAGGGGGTCCATGAACTTCAATGGGAAAAAAATAATATCTTTATTTTCATTGACCTCTAACTGGAATTTATTATTTATTTCCTTCACGTATTTAAAGACATCCTGAGGAAGGGGTCCATAGATTTGCCCAAGAGGCACATAAAATGAAAAGGTTAGGATTCATGCTAGAATATTGGGCTGAATCTAATACTATAAAATTCAATAAGCACAAATATAAAATCTTGAAACTGGGTAAAAAAAATCATCTCCATAACAAGAATGATAAGAAAAATAAAAATTGCTAGAATGCATAGAGTTGCAGTTTTGCAAAGCACTTTACAGATGTTCCGTTTCATCCTCAACAACAACCCTAGAAGGTAGGTGCTGTTTGATCCCCATATTACAGATGAGGAAGCTGAGGCAGGCAGAGGGTAAGTGACTTGCCCAGAATCACACAGCTAGTAAGTGCCTGGGAGCCAGTTTTGAACTCGGGTCTTCCTGACTCTGGGCGCAGTGCTCTATCCACCATGCAGGTGTAAGATGAGGGGGTCGTGAGTAGGTCTTAGTGGAGCACAAGCGCAATAGGAGTTAGGAGCATGATGTATAAAAGCTAATGGAATCTTGGACTCCATTAAGAGATGCAGCTTCTAGGCAGCTAGGTGGTGCAGGATGACCTGACTTCAAATCCAACCTCAGACACTTGACATACTTACTAGCTATGTGACCTTGGGCAAGTCACTTAGCCCCAATTGCCCTGCCTTCCCCCCTCCAAAAAAAAAAAAGAAAAAGAAAAAACAAGAGATACAACTTCCAAGAATGGGGAGGAGAGGGCTCTACAGTTGTTGGTGATGTACTCTGATCTCATTAGGCCTTATCTGGGGCATCATTTCTTTTTTTTTAGCTCTGGGTGCCAAGGACATTGATAAACTGGAAAAGGAAGATAACTAAGATGGGAAAGGACGTTGGGACCATGTCATTTGAGGACTTGTTGAAGGAACAGGCCTTATGTAGCCTGAAGAAAAGAAAGGAAGGAGATAAGCATTTATTAAGTGCCTACTGCATGCCAGGCACTGTGCCAAGTGCTTTACAAATATCTCATTTGATCCTCAGAATAACCCTGTGAAGTAGGTGCTGTTATCATTCTCATTTTACAGTAGAGGAAACTGAAGGCAGACTGAGGTTAATTGTGTTGCCAGAGGTCACACAGATAGTAAATATCTGAAGCTGGATTTGAATTCAGATCTCCCTGACTTCAGTGTTTACTGAGTAGGCCACTATCAGAGCTTGTGTGAAAGCAGGCCTACTCCCACACCACAAGGAGGCACCAGGTGGGACTTTGTGGTTAATGCTAAGGTCCTTCCTTTGCTGTTGGTCCTGTCTATCTGTTCTCCTGCTTCCCCTCCCTTTGCTTTCCCATTTCTCTTTGACCTCCTTGTTATTTTCCTGATCCTCTTAATAATACTAATGATGATGTTTATTGTTTGTTTGTAAAATTCTTTGGTCTCTCCCTCCCTCCTCCCCCATTTTGCACATGTTGCGGATGAACAGACAGAAGCCCAGAGTTGTGCAGTGACTTCCTGAAGGTCAGTATTGGACTCGACTAGTGTCCAGCTGTCCTAGGATTACAGGATTTCAGAACAAGAAGGGGCGTGTGTGTATGTGTGTGTGTGTGTGTGTGTGTGTGTGTGCGCGCGTGCGCGCGCATGTGTGCACTGGATCCCTTTGGCAGTCTGGGAAAGCCTATGGACCCCTTCTCAGAATGATGGTTTTAAACTCATAAAATAAAATACATGGGATTACAAAGGAAACCAGTCACTGAAATAAAGAGGTATTCTCCCTCCTCAACCACAGACTACCCAAGGATCCCAGGTTAAGCACTTCAACCCCCCCTCCTAGTCTAGTGCTCTTGCACTGATTCCAAATCTAACACCAAAATCTAAACCAATGGTTAACAAATGTGAACATAGAGTAATATATGTGCATATATATATACATATATATACATATACATATATATATATACATATATATATATACACTATAGTAATATTGTGTACTCACAATCCATGTATACACACACGCATGCACAGGACACGTAATAAGAAGTCGCCCTCACATATCTATACACATTGTGCCATATACTTGTGCGTGGATACACTCATGCCATTTCCCAAAGCAGCCCTCGTAGGTCAGCAGCAGACTGGTCAACACATGGACTTACTTTTCTTCTTTAGATGCGCAGAATCAGCTACGGAAGTCATTGGAATTTTCAGACCACCCACGACTCTGGGAATCACTCTGGCCTTGACTGCCCCAGCCAGCTCTGTGGATTGTAGAGAGGATGGGTTAAAACCCTTCCCTTTGTCTTAATATTCAGCAGCCCCAAACCAAGGCTTAAGTGGATACAGATGGGTCAGAAAGGTTGGATGGTGGGAAGGGGCAGCAGGATCCATTTTCCTCATCAGCAAAATGCAGGGGATTCGAAAGTAGAGGTCCCTCCCCACCCCAACTATTGTGATATGGTGATGCCAGCTCCTTTTGGGGGAGTCTTAATTTCATTTTGTATCTGCTGTGTGAGAGCTGTTCTTTTCCATTTTACCCTTTCTGTCTTCTCTCTTATTACGGGGCTCTCAGCCACCCCAAAGGGAAGCAAGTGAAAGAAGAATATTGAGTGCTGGGTATCATAGACTGGAAGACAGAAGGCTTGACTATCATGGCTCCAGCATTGTGTGATCTTAAACAATTCAGTTCACTTCCTAAAGCCTGAAATAGGGACAGTAATAGAGGTCTTATCTACCAGATAAGATTGATGAGATAACACGAGATTGCAGGTGGGAGAGCACTTTAAGAAAAATTTTTTAAAGTATTATACAAGTATAAGGTCTTATTATCAATATTCCAGGGTGAGAACAGGCCAAGAGGAAGGGACTGAAGGAATAGTAAGAACTATTCTGCTTTCTTTCTTTTTCTCCACCTCAAACCAAATTTATAATCAGGATGGGAAGCATCCCTTTTAAACTCAATGGGTCTGTCAGAGTTTTGGGCTCGCTCAACCTTTTCCGAGAAGGCATTCAGTAAATACTCAACAAATGTTTATTAACAAAAGGCAGCTTTGTATAATGGAAAGAGCCCTGAAATGAAAGATACAGAATCTGAGTATGAATTTTGATGCTGCTTCTATATTACTTTGTACATATCACCTGATAATACCGGCTGACATCAGCTTAGTCCTTTATGGCTTATAAAGTACTCCATATACATTAACTCAACCCCCCAGTAACCCTATCTGTGTTATTATCCCTATTTTACAGTGGATGAATCTGAGGCTCAAAAACTTTATCTTTGTGACGCGTGCTTTGTATGGGATTTCTGGGTCAAAGGTCTGGGTCACTGTCCTCTTTGATTTTATATGCCTCTCTAGGACTTAGCTCAAAGTCTGGCATGGAAATATTTAGTAAATACTCTATGTTCTTTTTAAAACTTTTTGTCCCTATCCATTGAGGGGAATTCATTCCATCTTATGAAAGGGCCATACCCATCAGCAGGCTTCCGAGGACTGTGGGTAAAAACTAGGTTAGATTGAAAGTAAAGAGATTCATTGGCATGCTACAGAATCCACCCTTATTGATAGCAAATCCAACTATCTGGGGCACGGGTTTGATTTTTATGACCTTTCAGGCCTGCTTGGGATAAAGAGTCAATCAGTACTATTCTGAGGCAATTGAGGATTGAAAAGGAAAAGCATTTCACAGGAAAAAGAGAGGGATGATTAGCCATGGGAGAAAAGGAGAGTATTTGAATTTAGAGTGGCAGGATTTATCATCAGAATAAGAAAGTATTCTTATTCAAGCACAGAGACAAGGAGAAGAGAACAGAGACTTTTACAATTGTGAGAGGTATCCTTTTGGACAAAGCTACAAGGTTTCTTATCCAAGGACAGCAAGCAAGCAGTTATCACAACAGTGGATGAAAACATCCCCTCTACCATGTCCTTGCATAGGGGGTGGGAACTTTCTAGTACTAGGCCGGCAGGTGGTAGGGAGATTTCTACATTGTTAATCCATAACGATATTGTAAAATAGTTGTGGTTCCTATTTCCTCCCAAATCTCCAAGACAGATTTGATGCCCTCTGTTTCCTAAATCTAAATCCACTTGTCTTTCTACTACAGCCTTTAACCTCTCTGATCATTATCGGTTTCGCTAGCTACAAAATGGAGATAACCATTCTTGCACGATCCACTTCAAAAGGTTGTGGGGAAACAGCTCTGTAAACCTTAAAGCACAACATGAATATGGAGATGACGTTATTTATTGAGCTCTTGTAAAGCACTGTGTTACGCCTAGTTGGAGGTTCAGTGATCAATAGGACCCCAATCTCTGCCTGGAAGAAATTTATAATCTAGTAAGAGAGAGAAGATAATACAGAAATACTTACAATAAACTATAGAACATGGTATAACAGCCTTTATGTGCTAGAAGAGCCAAGAACAAAGTACATGGGTAAATCTGTAGAAAGATAAGATAACTTCTGACTGGGTGGACTAAGTGTAGGCATAATTTATGCTGAGTTTTAAAATGGGAAGGGTTTCAATAGGTAGAAAAGAGAAAGAGGATATTCCAGGAATAGAGACAATCACGAAGGATGTAGAGTTCAGAAGAATGAGGAGAAGGAAGAAGGAAGAAGAAAATGGAAGAAGGAATAAGCATTTATTAAATGCCTACTATGTGCCAGGTACTATGCTAAACACTCTATAAATATCTCCTGTGATCCTTACAAAAACCCGGGTGGGTGAGTACTATTATTATCCTCACTTTACAACTGAGTAAACTCAGTCAGACATAGGTTAAATGACTTGCCCCGTGTCACATAGCCTGGAAATATCTGAAGCTGGAGTTGAACTTAAGTCTTCTACACTGCAGACTAAATTCTCTATACACTGTGCCACCTAGCTATATAGTCTACTTTGTCTGAAGCATAAAGAATTTGAGGGAGGATCATATGGGATAAGTTTGGGAAAAGAGGCTGGAGCCATCCTGGAAAGTTATGAATGCCAGATTAAGGAGTTGGGACCTTAGTTGGTAGGCAGTAGGGAACTATCGATAGTTTTGGAGTGACAGAGCAAAATGACGAGAGCAGGGTGGTAGAAGATGAGTCTGGCCATGGTGAGAAAATAGATTGAAGCAGCCAGAGTTTACAGGCAAGAAGATCTTCTAGGAAGACAAGGGTAGAATCCAGGTACGTGTCCGAACCAGGCTGGTGGCACTGGGAATAAGGGAATGAGTATGGGTGGGACAGAGAGATATATTGGTATGACTCTCTGGAAGAGAAATTTCAGTGGGTTTTGGCCTGTTAACATGGCTCTGCCTGGAGAAGCTTCTTACCCAGTATTTCCACCTTGGGCATCCAACCTCCAGAGTGAAAATTTTGCCTTGGGATGGTAAGACCATTTCTTAGTGTGGGAGTGTAGGGAACCATATATGATTTACTTCTTCCTTTCCCCACTGCATATGATTCTTATTTTATAACAAGCCAGCACGAGGCCTGTCAATTCTCCGTGAATCTCCTGGCTCTAAGGTAGAGTTACCCTGATGCTGAAAGATTGTAGAATATTAGCGTGCAGTAATTGAGCCACCTCGTGGTCATGCCTAGGAACTGCACCTTTCCCAGAATCCTGATGTCAATCAATCGGCCTTTATTCAGCACCTATTTCAACGAATGTTCATTAAGCATGTTCTTTGAGCAGATGACTATATTGGGTCCTAGGGAATATCGAAACTTTTTATAAGACACATACCCAGCTACATACCCAGAATTCAATTCAACAAAAGTTTATTGCTACTACCATGTATCACAATATGACTAACATGGAAATATGTTTTGCATGACTGCACATGTATATCCTATATCAAATTACTTGCTTTCTCAATGAAAGGGGAAGGAAGGAAGGGAGGGAACAGTTTGGAACTAAAAAAATTTTTAAAAATGAATGTTAAAAGTTGTTTTTTACATGTAATTAGAAAAAAAAGAAAAATTAATTTTTTAAAAAAAGTTACTACCATGTATAATGTAAGTGCTAGTCATGGAGAGAAAAAGATTTAAAATGTCATAGTCCCTGATATGAGAGGCTTATAATTTAGCTGGGAGAAGAGAGATGGGAAACATGCGAAGCAAAGTAATGTATACACAGAAAAATGTAAGTTGGAATCAATTTGAAGAAACCCCACAGAGAAGCATTAGAGACAGAAAGGAGGAAATCCGTTCTAGTTGGGAGACTATATGAAGGCTTCAGGGAAGAAGTGACACTTGAAATGAATTTTGAAGGAAGAGTAGGCTAGAGATAAGGGAGTCAGTGGAGATGTGGGGAATCTCTTCCAGGCATGAGGGTTCTTGTGTCCTTCTTGTTATAAAATCTGCCTCTGATGTGGTGACGAAAGGTTTACAAATAGCGAGTCTACGCTGGCCTCCTAGGCTTTCAGAGTTGGGTCTACTTCCTTGTGTTACAATGGAGACAACTCTGTTCCAAGGTTACACGGGTAATTAGTAGCAAAAATGGGACTTGAACCCAGTATTTTTTTTTCCAGCAAAAGAAAAATAAAGTTTTTTTTAAAAATCTGCCATATTGGCCAGACTCTTAAGAAATCTCAGCACTGGCTAGACTCTTGAGGAATCTGAGCGTTTGTGAAGCTTGTATTGACAAGTGGGCCAGAATGAATCTGAGAAGCCAGCATTTTTTTACTCCCATTCAAGGGCTCCTTCATTCTCACTGACTCCCTCTACTTTACATCAACAATCATTTATTAAGCATCATGTATTAAGCAACCATTTATTAGGCACCTTCTGTGTGCAGAGATGTGTGGCATAGGGTTAAAGATAGAGATACAGATTTTTAATAAAAACAGAATCCTTGCCTTCATGAAGCTTATAGTCTAGGGGGGGGAAAGGAGATACAAATACAGATTACTATAACATACAAACCTTATTAAGTTTGTTAGAGAGGCACAGGGTTGTGTGAGGTCCATTGGGGAAAGTTACTACCCATAGGGTGGGGATTAGGTTTGAGTTGGCCTTTGAAATCAGAATAAGAAATCAACAAAGGGGAAAACATTCAGGAAAAGAAACGGTTGCCTCTCCCCTTTGGGACATAATTTATCAGGGTTAGTGGATCTGAGCTCATTTATGACAACTGGGGGCCTCTAATGAATATCTCCATCTGGCAGAAATTTATAGAATCATCAATTAAGAGCTGGAGAAGACCTTTGTTTTCATCTAGTTTAACCACTTCCTTTTGCAGAAAAGGAAACTAAGGCCCAGAGCAATGAAAAGTTTTGCCTGAGCTTACAGAGATAGTAATGAATAGCAGAGCTAATATTTGGACCTAAGTCTTCTAACTGGAAAAAAAAATGGCAGACCACTCCAGTATCTTTGCCAAGAAATCCCCATGGATAGTACAGTTCACTAGGCCATGAAGACTCAGACACCACTCTCTCCAAATCCAGGAAGCCTTTCTTAAAATCTTCCCTCTCACTAGGGCCTTTCCTCTGTGATTATCTCCAATTAATTCTGTATATTTCTGGTTTGTAAATAGTTCTATCTATGTTGTCTCACCTAATAGACTATGAGTTTCTTGGGAAAAGGGATTGTCTTTTACCTTTGTTTGCATCCCTACTGCTTAGCACCATTCCTGGCACATAGTAGGTCCATTAAGTACCCAACTCACCGACTAAGAAGACAGAACAAGACCCAGGACATGAAAGAGGACTAGAGTGTAGTTGTTGTGAGGAGGATAGAAGATGTTTCTACTCTAAGTATTCCTGCATTTGGTCTAGGGTTTCACAGTTTCAAAGGAGAATTCAAAAGAGTGAAGGGAAAGGAAAGAAAGTCATTGTCTATATGGTTCATTGGAAACAGCACTAGATTTGGAATCAGGAATTGCATTCAAAACCTGGTTCTTCTACTTACTAGCTATACTATGCCTTAGCCTCATTGGATCTCGGTGGATCTGATCACAGAATGAGAAGGTTGGATTAGATGAACACAAAAGTCTCTTCTAGCTTGAAAACTATGATCCTACCATCTTTGGTAACGTCACAAACCTGGGAAGAAGTGCAAGGTGACATCTGTCAATCCACACAAGGTGACAGCATGCAGGGGATGAAAGCCAATTAGTCTCTGTGCCTACTCAGAAACCCAAAGAGAGGAAAAGGACTTTGATGGACTACCCCTTAATTGAGCTCCTCCCATCCCCATGCTAGTCATTCTGGGGATATGCAAGTCCCTGTCCTCAAGAAGCTTACAGTCTAGTTGGGCACACAGGACTAAAAGATATGAAGTGGCATTTCAAGAATAATATCAGACAGCACAAAAAGCATGGGGCTGGCTCCTCCCAGGGATATTCCCAAAGAAGCACCAAGCCCCATAAATGTAAAGCTCTAATGGCAGAATTTTAGGTTCTATAACAGGCAGAGATATGGTGAAACCAGTATGAACTTGCTTGAAGGAGCCAATTGTATTTTCAGTATGAGGCTTTGCACCTCAGAAATCATCAAATGCTACAAATCAGGTTTGGGGTTGTCCAGACTTAAAGTGATGAAGAAAATGTTAATGACGCAAATTCAATGCAGATTAAATGTAAAAGTATGTCATGGCTACGTTTTTTTCTTTGGAGAACTAGTTGTTAAACATTTACCAGCACACAGCAGGTGCTTAGTAAATGTTTATTAAGTGACAGGCTAGTGGGGAGATATTTTGAAGCACATTAGCTTCCTGAAATTCTTTAAATCATATCAAGTAGACATGACCATCAAGGTGGTTAAATGCTAGAATATTTTTCAGAAGGGGAAATAAAATCTTCACTTCCTTCCCTTTCTCCCTCCCTCCTTCCCTTCCTCTTTCCTTCCTTCCTTCCTTCTTTCCTTTCATCCTTCCTTCCTTCTTTCCTTTCTTCCTTCCTTCTTTCTGAGTGGATTATAAAATTGTGAAAGCTTCCTTATGAATAACTCGGGCAAGGCAATATTCAAAATAGAGATAGTACAAATTTAGTTAAGATGTGAACCTCACCAGGCCTAAGTTTCATTTTCTTCTAAATCATATGATTTCGGGGAAACCAGATGATATTCCCCTCTCCCCCTCCCCTAGCCTACTTACAAACTGCCATCTTAGCATTAAAGTTTCATTATAAGGTAATATTGTAGTTTCTGTGCTTGTATTGGGTAAAAATTTATTTCTTTATTCCTGGTTCGATTGTGGGGCCACTCATCTCCGCAAATGGGGATGGGGTTCCAGCCTCTGGGGTGGGATTTCTTAAAATTGTTTGTTCAAGGGTATATATCTCCCTGCTTGCCTTCTGCCCCTCACCTCTGTTCACTGCTATCTCTGCCCTAGTAGTGAGAGATGCCCAATTCTCGGGAGACTTGATCAAATAAAGCTTCTGGTTTTTTTTTTTTCCTGCCTTGAGAAACTGAGACACCTCTGCTTTTTTTTTTTTTTTACTTGAGTCAGAGGTCTTTTGACCCACACACTTCCTTTCTGACTAGGCAGTGGATAAGGTGAACATGGAAGTACCTTTGGAATTCCAATCTGAGGAGTTCATAGTCACTCTAGAGGCATCTAGAGGATTCAGTCTCACTGAATGGCCAATTATAGGTCCAAGGCTAAGCCCCACTTGGTCATTGTCTGGTCCCTGATTGGCTCAGAGTAAATATAAATAGCAATTGTTTCTGTTTTGGCCAGAAACCCTGAGGGTCTTCCCCTCCCAGACTGATTTCTTTCTTTCTTTCTTTCTTTCTTTCTTTCTTTCTTTCTTTCTTTCTTTCTTTCTTTCTTTTTACTAAGTAAAACAGGCCATTCTTTGCCTCATTTCTTACCTAGCCTTAATCACTGAATGGGGTTGCCTCAGTCAAGCTAAGACCTGTAAAAGACTTATCTTAAAAAAAACCCTAGGTCTCCCACTACATCCTGGGCCATCTCCAGTTGTCCTGATAGATATCTGGCCACTGGACCCATGTGGTGAATTGATACAGCCCTCTCTCACTTAAATCCAATCCACTTGCGTATCATGGCATCACCTCCTTGATGTCATGATCCTCTTCAAATACCAATGACAAACAATAACAGATGATACAGTGGATAAATTGCTGAGCCTGTAGTCAGGCAGACTTGAGTTCAAATCCTTCCTCCTGCAATTATTAAGCTGGGTGACCTTGGAAAAAGTACTTAATCTCTCAGCCTCAGTTTCCTTATCTGAAGCTAAATGGGGGTGTTTGGACTTAATAGACTCTGAGGTCCCATCCAGCTCTAAATCTCTGATCCTATGATTCTAGGAATAGAGGCAAAATACAAAGACAAATGAGATGATGGTGGAGAAGTGCTTTGGAAGAAAGGACCCACATAAACACTAAGCTTCACCATCTTAATCATCATTTTTAAATGATATCACTTAGAAGCCTGAATTATGCTCATTCCCTTTTTCTTTTACCCTGGGCTAGCCAAGTGTCCCAAAGGGGACAAGCGGGCCTCTATAAATCTCCTCTTTGGTCTCTGTGGCTAATCAATGATCATCTTGGCTGTCAACTCATTTTAAATGTATCACTTACAATGATTATGTGATTCAGCAGCCCCACACATTTAGTTGAAGTGCTTCCAGATTACCAGTCATGCTGATTTATAGCCAATCTCTGACACCCAGTGCTAGAGATGGAGTTGAGATCAGTGAAACAGCGAATTCCCCTAAGGCCCTTATTTACAGATGAGCTATCTTAGCATCAGTCATAGCCCAGTCCTGCAAGGCCCCAAGCACGTCCATTTCTAAAAGCTGCTTCACCTGAAAGGCTTACCATGCCATCACTTTCCTACTTGGGTTGTCACTGTGGAAATGGCAGAGAGAAAACCCAAAGATACCCATCAATAGCTAAATTCAAATTCTGGATCCTCAAGTAAAATTGTAGAGAGCTGGGACTCTTAACCTGGGGCTAATGAACTTGGATACACACACACACACACACACACACACACACACACACACACACATATGGTTTCCTTTGTAATCCTATGTATTTTATCTTATGCATTTAAAAATATTATTCTGAGAAAGGTTCCATAGACTTGACCAAATTGCCAAAGGGATCCACGACACAAAACAGATAACACACCCCTGAGGGATCTTCCCATCCCTTCCCTGAAATTAATCCACAAGGAATTACTGGGCACCCATTAAGTGCAGGGGTCTGGGCTGGGTGGATACAAAGAACTATAAGACATGGTTATATAACAATGATAAGTGATACATTAGATGGTCCAGATGATCATTGATTGACCAAAGAAGAGATTATGAACGTGAACTAGTTTGGAAATATTGGCATTTGTTGTGCCTTTAGAGATGTTACAAAAGACAAGAAGCAACATAAAATGCCCCCAGATCATCTTTATAGGATGCGTTCCATTACAAGGGTGGTGGTAACAGATTCTGGGACCCAGCCAGCTTCCACCAGGGAAGCCACCTGGACCACCAGGGAGGTGCCACCTGGTTTAGAGCAGCCGAGAGAGGGAGAAGCTTGGCAATCTGGTAGCTTTCTATTTTAACTAATTGTTCTTGAAAGTTTAGCACTAAGTTCAGGTGTTTGCTGCTGAAGGAGTATAAGGGCTAAAAGCACTTCCCCAAATTTTAGCATCCTGGAAAAAAGCCCTACTGACTCCATTCTAATTATGGCACTGCTTGGTTGATTCGGAGTCAAAGGAGAAAGGAATTGTCCAAAAGCAAAATGGATACCCACAGAGAATAGCTACAATGTAGTAAAAGCAATAGCAACAGCTAGAATTTATACAGTGTATCAAGATTTGTAAAATACTTTACAAAGTGATCCTCACAATGACCCTGGGAGGTGGGTGCTGAAATCATTCCCATTTTAGAGATGAGGAAACTAAAGCTGATGGGTGAAGTGACTTGTGTTGGATCACACAACCAGTAAGTGTCTGAGACTAGATTTGAACTCAGGTCTTCCTTCTTCCTGACTCCAGGTCCCACATTTTCTGTCCATTGAGAATGGTGATGGAGATCCTTAGCTGTCCTTAGGATACAAAACCTAAGTAGAAATGCTGTGATAAAATGATTTTAAATGCTGCAGTTTGGGTCAGCAAGACCCAGCCCGAATCCTACCTTTGACTAAGGGTGTGAATGAACTTGGGCTAATCCTTAACTTCCTGAACTGCATTCTCTTCATTGGATAATGATACTTATGGCCACTACACAGAGTTGTTGTAAGGCTCAAGTGAAGTCATTCATGTGAAGTGCTTTGCAGACTTGGCTAGGCTACGTAAATGTTGGTCATTGTGAATAACCAACCATTATATTGGCTATTATACATGTTGGTTGATGAATGTATAAGTGTAGGACAACTTCCCTTTTGAATGGTCTCTGGAAGGAGGTTTTCTCCCTTTTAGACTTTGAAGCTTGTAAAGACTGTCAGATTTTGGCCTGATTGCATATGAAAAGGAAAGGAAGCTACTGAGGACTGCGATTTGTCTTGCTTTGGCCTCTGGGGGAGATTCTGGGAGACAAGCAGTGAAAAACTGGAAGAGTTAACAAGGCTTAGTCTTTCCATCAGAAGAGGATGGAGCTTGGCACATGGAGCTGGGATCTGTCTTGCAGATAGCCGGCCTCTAGGCCCACACTTGGGATATTCCTAGGGTATGGGTACCTCTGAAAGAGCATAGCTGTGCTAGAGGCCAGGATTTCAGCTGAACCCAAGGAGAGCTAAGCAGCAGAGAGGCCACCTTCAGGGAGGAGCAAGTCAGGGGGTCCACCAGGTGACACCCCCTCCCCAATTACCTCTCTAAGGGAGCAGTGGATAGATGTCAAGAGAAATTTGCTTTTACAATGGGATATTTATTTCAAAGATATAGCAGTGATGGGGTACAGACTCTGGGAGTCCCCTTGAACTCTCCTTGAGTCTTCCCGCTAGATGAGGCCATAAGCTTTTCATTATCCCTAGGTCCAAATCTCTAGGTTACTCTTAACCTAGCTTAGCCCTCCATTGTCCAGCTACTCCCCACCCTTGATCCTATCAAAGTGCCTAATCCCAAATCTGTTACCCTTAAACTAGCCTAGCCCTACATTGTCTGTAGTAGCCTTCAGCTACTTCCCACCCTTAATCCCATTCTCTTGGTTCCTGGAGTTGGACTTCACCCCAGTCGCCCCAGTCCCATTCTTAGACTTCTCCTCAAGACTCTCCCTAAACCCCTCCTCCTATCACCCCAAAACCACCCTAGATCCCTCCCACAATCTTTTTTGTATATAAATCTCATCTTGCCTCCATGAAGGTGCTCAGATGAATCTGGCCTGCTTGTGAAAAGTGTCACAAATGGTGAGATTTCTTAAAAGTCTACTCAATATGGTGAGTCTTTAATAAACTTTGTTTTTCTTTGGCTGTGAGAATGCTTGAGTCGAATTCATTCAAGCGGGACTTGGCGTGTTGGTATTTTGGGGTCTCGAGCATAGCTTTACCTAGTATTGGTCTCACCAAGTTCAGGTACAAATATGGAATAGCCATCAGAAGAGTCTTCATCTTATCACTGGGCTGGTTCCCAAAGTTTGGCCCTTGATCCTCAAGCCATTGATGTCTGGACTGACTGCAAAAGCTGGCCTGTGTTCTAACTTCTGGATGTACACATCCAATATTCTTTACCTAAAATGAAGGAAGAAATGCCCACGCAAAGAACCAAGGCTCATGTTCACAGGCCACATGTGATTCTTGGATGGAGAGGACACTTTATTGTCTCTCTTCTCTCACTGGAGTGCTGACAGGCAGTGGGAAGTCAAACCAAGAGAAGATACAGGTTTTAGGCAACTATTGCTTTTGAGGGGTCTCTCAGTTCTAACTATGATACCAATCAAAGGGATTAATAGACTAGAACGGTTTTAGAATGTCTACACATGCTTCAAAATTCAGGTGGGGATTCCATCACCTGAACATTCTGTGTATGCTCATAAGAGCTGGAGTCATTGGCCAGCCGCCTATTTTGTGCACATGTCACAGTACCTCAGCAAGGAGCGAGCACTGATCCACAGAACATAGAAGTGCTCCTCACCAGGCCATGTCCACACAACCTTTGTGGCAACACTCCTTTAAATTCTGCACCACCTCTGAGCAATTCAATAAAAAAGAGGTGGTACATGTCCTGGTGTAATTCTTGCACAAGCTTTGTGCTGAATTTTTTAAGAATAGGCATTGGGAGACAACTTGGCTCGTACAATTCAGATCCTTCCTCCCTATGTGGGGGTATTAGAGCAACAAAAGTCACAAATCTGGACTGACAGATGGCCATGAACAGTCCTTTCCCCCTGTCTCTATCATCAAGTCAAAAGAAGTGAGAAAAGCCCGAGACAAATACTGCCATCCCATGTCTTCTAGCCCTTACTGGTGTCTCCCTAGGAAGCAATCTACTGACTAACCCAATGCTCTTTCTCTCCACCAAATAATACTGATCTACGAAGCCACCAACTGTTCATATCTACCTTCTTACTATCTGGCACCTTTAATACTTCATCAGCAACGCTGCTGCAATCCAAAACTTCCCAAATCGATCCACTAAAAGAGGATGGCAGAGGAGGTAACTCTTTCTTGTTGATGGGTGAACTTTTGTCTTATCTGGCCCAGAACCGCCAGCACTGTCACTTCCCAGCCATTTCCAAATCACATCCCGATTCTCCTCACCCTCCTCTCCTACCCCATCTCCTCTCTACCATTAGAATGTAAGTCTATTCAGGGCTGTGCTGCAAGGTGCTCAAGATCGTGTGTGGATGGTTACATTTTCAGCTGGAGCATTTGCACCTTAGAAATCAGCAAGCTATAAATCAGGGCTTGATTTACTGTTTGGTTCATTGTCTACACCTAAGAAAATGTTACTAATGTACTTTTATTTTCAGTCAACAAATATTTATTTTTATTTACTGAACTTTTGAAACATCTATATCCATTATTTAGTTTTAGCATTCTTTTCTTTTAAATTTTGAATTCTAAATTCTCCCTATCCATCCCATGTCCTCCCACACCTCCTGAGAGGGCAAGCAATATGATATTAATTATATATGTGAAATCATGCGAAACATATTTCTATATTAGCCATATTTTTTTTTAAATCAAGAAAAATAGGGGCAGCTAGGTGGCACAGTGAATAGCGCAATGGCCCTAGAGTCAGGAGGACCTGAGTTCAAATTCAGCCTCAGATACTTGACACTTACTAGCTGTGTGACCTTGGGCAAGTCACTTAACCCCAATTGCCTTGCCTCCCCCACTCAAAAAAAAAAACTGCCGATAAAATCAAGAAAAATAAAAAGAAAATTATACTTCAATTTGTACAGAGTTTGTCAGTTCTTTCTCTGGAGGTGGATAGCATATTTTCATTATGAATCCTTTAGAATTGTCTTGGATCATTGTATTGATCAGAGTAGCTAAGTCTTTTACAGTTGACCATTATTACAACATTGCTGTTATTGTGCATAGTGATCTTCTGGTTCTTCTTACTTCACTTTGCATCAGTTCATACAGCTCTTGCCATATTTTTCTGAAACTGCTCCCCTCATCATTTCTTGTAGCACAATAGTACTCCATAACAATCATAGGCCACAACTTGTTCAGCCATTCCCCAATTGGTGAGCATCCCCTCAATTTTCAATTCTTTGTTGTCACAAAAAGGGCTGCTTTAAATGTTTTTGTACAAATAGGTCCTTTTACTCTCTGGATCTAAAATATCAGGAGAGTTTTCTTTGATAATTTCTTGAAATAAGATGTCTAGGCCCTTTCTTTGATCATGGCTCTCAGGGAGTCCAATAATTCTTAAATGATCTCTCCTCAATCTATGTTTCAGATCAGTTGTTGTTTTTTTCCGATGAGCTATTTCACATTTTCCCCCTATTTTTTCATTCTTTTTGACTTTGTTTTATTGTTTCTTGATATCTCATGGAGTCATTAGCTTCCATTTGCCCAATTCCAATTTTTAAGGAATCATTTTCTTCCATGAGCTTTTGTACCTCTTTTTCCATTTGGCCAATTCTTCTTTTTAAATCATTCTTTTCTTCGGTGAATTTTTTTTAACCTTTTTTCCTATTTGGCCAATTTTGTTTTTTAAGGTATTATTTTCTTCAGTATTTTTAGTGTCTCTTTTACCAAGCTGTTAATTCTCTTTTCATAATTTTCTTGCATCACTCTCTTTTCTTTTTCCAATTTTTCCTCTACTACTCTTATCTTTCTTTAACTGTTCTAGGAATTCTTGTTGGGGTTGGGTCCAATTAGCATTTTTCTTTGAGACTTTATTGGGTAGCTGTTTTCACATTGTTGTCTTCTTCTGAGTTTGTCTTGGTCTTCCCTCCCACCATAGTAGCTTTTTCATGGTTAAATTTGTTGTTGTTTTTTGCTAATTTTTCTTGACTATTTCTTGACTTTGAATTTTATGTTAAAGTTAGGCTCTGCTCCCCTGGGTGTGGAGTGACAGTATCCCATACTTCAGGCTTTGTGTTGCTATTTTCAGAGTTAGTTCTACCGGTCAGCAAGTTTTTGGTGTTTCCAAGGTGGTGTGATTTGGAGAGCATTATGGTCACTGCTCTTCTGGTCTGCACTCTGGTCTTTACTCAGGAAGGGCCTGTCAAGTATAAGTTTGCTTTGGAACTGTGACCAGCACCCCTGCTCTCTTGTGACAGACCACAAGTGCACCTCTCTGCCCTGAAACTGTGACCCAGAACTGGCATGGGCAATAGAGTTGCCAAGCAGCACCTGCTGTACCCAGTGCTAGTAATAAGTCCCCTGTAATCTCTTTCTGACCAGTTGTCCAACCCTCTTACTGTCTATGGGCTGAGGGCTCCTGAAGCTGTTGCTCCCACTGTGCGTGGGGGCGGCGGGAGGGGTCTGGACAGGCCTCTGCCCCACAGTCGTAGACTTCTGCCAACCTATTAAGGTTTTTTAGGCTGGAAAAATGTCTCACCCTGACATTTTGTTGGGTCTACCACTCCAAAATTTGGTCTGAGGTGTTATTTTAAAGTTGTTTCAAGGGGAATATTGGGAGAGTTTCGCTGGGTGGCTGCCCCTCATCTACCATCTTGGTTCCCCATATCAAACTTAAAAGTGTGCTGTCTGTGCATTTTTTTTTTGAGAGCGGGTTGTTAAATATCTAATAACACACCACTGCCCTGAAGGGTAGGGACATCTTGCTTGCTTGTATTTCTGTCTCTAGCATTTAGCACAATGACTGACATAATAAGCACTTAATTATTGTTCATTCATTCATTCACTCTGGTTCCCCCTTCTCCTAATACATCTTTCATACCAATCGCAGACTAATTCTCCTTGCACCTTTCTGATGATGTTACTTATCAATTCAGAATCTTCAATAACCCCATATTGCCTGAGGACTATAGTCCAAACTATTTAACCTAACATTCAAGGCCCTCCACTATCTAGTCCGAAGTAATCTTTCCAACTTTATTCCCATATTCCTCTACATCCACTCTATATTCCAGACAACGTGGACTACTGACCACTCCCCATGGAGGCTTTCAACATTTCTGACTCCACCACTTTGCCCATACAGTTTGCCCCTCCTTACATGCCTATTGAAACCCTATTGATCTATGATCTCCCAATAAGCAGATGCTTGCGTTGATTGAACTGGCCTTCTTGCTGTTCTTCACAAGCATGATTTCTTTCTCATCCATGTTTCTTTGTACTGGCTTCCCCCCATACCTGGAATGCTTCTCCTCTTCACCTCATCTTCTTGTTACCACCTTCTGTATATAAAAGGCCATCCTCTCTAAGGTTACCTAGTATTGGCTCTAGTCATTTTTCAGTAGTGTCTGACTCTTTGTGACACCATTTGGGGTTCTCTTGGCAAAGATATGGGAATGGCTTGCCATTATGCTTCTCCAACTCATTTTACAGATGAGAAAAGTGAGGCAAAAAGGGTTAAGTGACTTGCCCGGTCACACAGCTACTCTGAGGTCAAATTTGAACTCAGGTCTTTGTAGAGGGCCAGCTCTGAGAAAGTCCATTCTGGGATAAGATATAGGCCAGGTTTTCCCTGAAGCCTGTTCTTGCCCTTGGGCTGATAACTCAGGATGTGGGCTCTCCAAACTCCCTCATGCTAAACACCACCCGTGGGCTGTTAACATGATATTGTTACAGCAAAAAGGGAACAAAGCATGAGGAAATCACGCAATGTAACAAATGTTTCCCACGAGAACTTGTTGATCTGCTTGCCTAAAAAGTATACAAGCCCTTTCCCTCAGCTTAATGAACGGAGCTGTGCCATACTCTTCCGCCTGGCCTGTGTCTTCTTTTCACTCTCTGCAGCATCCTTTTTCTCTCTGGTGACCTGGCCCCACAGCCGCTGGCAGCGGGTCTTCCTGACTCCAGGTCCAGTGCTCTATCCACTATATCCAAAAAAAGTTGACTGGACACTTGCAAAATGCTGAGCACAGTGCAAAGCAGAAGATCTAGCTAGAAGCAGGACAAGTCTCTTTTCCCAAGGAAATTACATTCCAATTGAGGAAGATAACACTTAGGGAGGAGCCAGAGGTGGGTGGGGAGAACATCCAGTTGCTAGGTTTGTAGATAACCAGGAAATGAGTGGAGGCTTGGATCCAGGCAAGGTAAGGTGGATCATCCATAGGAGCCCAGGGATGTTCCTGAGTCAGAGTCCATTCCAGTGGAGAGAAAGCAGGTGATAATGGGCAGAGAGCAGGCAGGCATTTACACATATCTACTTTCTATGTATCTTGTCTCTGCCTATATGTGGACATGATGTACAAAGTAAGTTCTTTGAGGGCAGTGATTGCTTTCACTTCAGTCTTTGTTTTTTAGCACTTAGAACTGTGGCTGGGAGAGTCAGCACTTAATGAACGCTTGTTGATCAATTGTGACAGAGCCAGGACCACGACTCCACTGTATCATAATGCTATTCTCAATACCATGATGAATCTCTGAGACTCAGTTTACTTATCTATAAAATGGGATAATAACTCTTACTTTAACAGGATTGTTTTGAGGCTAAAATGAAATTACATACACACACACACACACACACACACACACACACACACATATATATATATATATATACACATATATCACTTTTCAACCTTAAAGCACTATATGTGATCTATTATTCCTTTTAATAGCCAACTGTTGTGAAAAGACATTGTTAGTGAAGTAGTGTTATGCAGTGGTCAGTGAGCTGATACATTGTATGAAGTGCTGAACAAAAGACTCTCAATGAGTTGTTAACCTGCTCACTGCACCCATAATGTCCTTAGGGTTTGTAGACTGGAGCAGGAGAGTTGAGTGAAATCAGAAATTCAGAACAAGAACAAGACTTTGGTCTTCATATTGAGTGGGATGGTGAAGCCCTCTCATGGAATCTGGATCTCAGCCTTTCTGTGAGTTGAGTGGAATGAATGGGGGGACCTTTCCGCATGGCTCAGGGCATCTGATTGACAGCTAGGACAAAAAAAATCACCTGAACTGTGTCCTCGCCAAATAAGGAAAAGAGTGTCTTTAAGGATTTGGCATCGGCTAAATTGTACCTGGGGTAGTAGACTTCCTCGAAATTGTGAGCCTGGACTCCACCAATGAGAGTAAAAGGGCAGTGGTGGTGGGGCCCAAGGTGGGGGGGAGTTGTTTATGTTAGAGTATAAGGCTGCGTTCTGCCCTCTGGGCCCCACCTCTCCCTACCACTTGTCTATGGATTCAGAGACAGCCCTTTCCCACAGGATCCTAATAAAGAAGTTTCTCTCTTCCTAAATTTGGGAGAACTCTGATTTTTTTAATTAATTGCTGGCGGGTGTTCTCACCCCACACAATATGAGATTATGATCACCTGTCCAGGAGAGCGTTTCTTAAGCATCCATCTGCAGAGGAAATGGATAAAACCTGTGAACTTTGGGTTGGGGAGATACTTCTCACCAGAAAAATATAATCTTAGAGGTCAAAGAAACAGAGCTACAAGGTTATGTAAATGGATACCCTGAGGGTGGCAAGGAAGGGATGAGCCTTACTGATTTCTTCTGGAAGGCAGCCTCCACAGTCTTAGATATTCCTTGCCCCACCAGAATATTCTGGTAAAACTAATCTCAGAAAACTTCATTATCCCACTGGAATGCAACTTCCTGAGACCTCTTGGACCATTCTCCCTCAAATTGCCTGATAAAGTTGTGCAAAATTATGTGTGTATCTCATTTTGCTATCCACTTGGCAAATACCCATCAGCTGATGCTAATTAAATTTTTTTTTTATCCTCTAGTCTAGCCCCTTTATTGACTTCTAGTCAAATGAACCAAGGTGGAAGGATTAACTCTCTGGGAGGATCTTAGGACCTGGTTGAGGACACAACACAAACAGGGGTTTAAAAACAGGGCTTCTTTATGAGAATGGCCCATTGTCAGCCATAGGATGAGTCAGATTCTTTCTCCACTTTCCTTTCTCTCTCCAACAATTATAATGCTCAAAGATAAATAGCCTAGACTTGGGAATGGAGGGTAACAGCTAGCATCTTGCTTCCTCACTGGTGCCCCTTAGGAAGCAAGGGTGTAGCCTTTACACACATCAGAGATGAGACTTTTCCAGTTTAAAAGGAGAAATCTGGGGAAATCATCTTTGGCAAACCATCACCCCCTTTTCCTCCCTACTCCACTCCAAAACTGTGTTGGATATTGTATCAACAATTCAGCCAGCAGCTTCCGAAGGGGTGTAAGATCCACCAACAACCAGCACCCAGAAAGCTGCCAACACAGGTCCTTTTGATCGGCTTTACTTAAGGAAAGCAACATTAAGGGGTTAACAATCTTACTTTAATCCAGCATACAAATAACATCCACCTAGCTCAGGGTAAAAAGCCAGCACCCTGAATTACAGACCAAACATAATTAGTAGTTACCAACATCTGGGTGTGCAGCCGGGGAGCTCATTAGAATGGCTGGCCCAGAGTCACTCACCACTCCTGCTGTGGCTCAGAGCTCCCAGAGAGACCTCTGCACTTATATATCCTGTTCAGGGATGTGACCTTACCCAGGCTGGACGTGGAAAAGTTCCCCACTCCCAATATCACATCAGATACAAATCAATGGCTCCCAATTGTCTCAGTGCTGAGAAATACAAAAACATCCCACTTTATCTGCCCCATTCAAACAAAGGCCAGATTCATTAAAGGTCAACAGCAAAAAGTCCCACCTTAAATACTATTACAGATATATATTTGGAGATTTGTAGAATCTTCATCTCTAGCCCTCCTCAGTCATTGGCTATGCTTGAATATATCCTATTGGAATACGTATATTTTGTGTATGGGTTTTTCCCCCCCTTTTTTTTCCTCCTGTGTATGCTGATTTACCACAGTATTATGCATTTCTGACAAATGCAGGGATTAAAATGAGTGGGAAGACTTCAGCAGTGCTTTTATTTTAAGGAAAAATCCTACAAATTCATACTAATAACATCAATTCAAAGTGGTACCTCTTTAGCGTGGATGGTTTCAACGATTTGGTACCAGAAGGTCTGGGTTTGAATCTTGACTCTATCACTATTTGTATGACCTTGGGTAAATAATTTCCCTTTCCTGATCATCAGTTTCCCCTCCTTTAAAATGAGTGGCTTGTACTACATGGTTGATTTCTAAGGTCCTTTGGAACTGTAGAGCTTCTCATACATATTATAAGAGAGCTTGAATGCTAGGAGTTGACTAACATATGGCTTCCAGTCCTCTTCTTCAGTTTTGCTTAGTAGAATCAAACGGTGCTCAATTAAAAAGCATTGTTCCCCCCCCCCATCTCGGCCATCATTTTAGCCACTGGACCCAAATCTTTCTGAATCACTCATTCTTCTTGACACAGTCTAACCAGATGGAAAAGAAAACAAGGCACTGAAAATATATGAGAGAGTATAATTCAGCCCTGGCATGCGATGAGCTAATTATTACTTTGCAGCTCTTAGCTTCTGTTTCTATGAAATATGACAGGTGAACTCAGAGCTATTACCAGAGAGCAGGCAGGGCAGCTCTGTTTAGAGTGAAAGGCAAACAGAATGATGAGAAACAAAGTTGACTTTGGGAAGTTGGGGTCGGGGCAGGAGGTGGCAAGAGCAAGAGATTGAGCTGGCAGGGGTGGTGAGTGCAAAGGAGGGCGTCTGGTGCAAAGCCAGATAACTCCTCTCCCCCACCACAATACACAGACACATATTCACATGCATATGCACACAGTTTCTGGGAATAAGGTAGAGTCTGAGAAAACAGCTTTGCTTTGATAAAGCATCACTTGGTAGGAGCACCACATAAGTAGGTATTTTTATAGTGGAGCCAACAAGTTTACAGATGACCCAGAACCTACAACCATCAGGTCTTTTCTGGTTTCCCTTTAAGCTTTTTCTTTTGTTTCTCTCATTTCCCCAATGCTGCCCAGGACTCAAAACCTATGCTTGGGGTAGAGGAGATTGTTAGTTTGTGAGAGAGGGTAGATTCAATTTTCAAATACTTCTATCAACACTAGTGTTGCTTGATAGGATGCCATAGACCTAATTGCTAGGAAACTTCTTAAGATGAATTTTAGTTCTCAGGATAGGTTGCTACAAAACCAAGAAATGGATGTGATCTGTCTTCTTTCCCTTCTCTTTGCAATTTTCAGGGTAGGGAACTCTGCTGGTTCCTTAGCGCCCTCAATACTACCACCTTTCAAAGCCACTTCAGTTCTGACCTTCCCAGACAAGCTCTAGATCCTCTTTCTGTGCTTCTGTTCTCTCCCCTCACCCTCAATTAAAATTGTACTTATCCCCTCAGGCCTTCAGAGCTCCAACTTCCAGTTAATTTGATGAACTAATAATATCTAACGGATGTCTCAATGTTTTGTGACATAGAAGAAACCTAGGATTCTCCAAGGCTATGTCAGCAAAACAATCACTGTAACAAATTATATTCAAGATGGAAAGGTTTTGAATGTGGGTCCCATCCATCTGTCACTTGGGGGATAGCCTAGACAAATTTGGAGAGCCTGGTTCCCAGGTTGGCCACAGCAGCTCTTAAAGACTGCTTACTAAAAAGTGTAAAGAGGATGCAATCTAGTTTGGTTGCAGTATCCACCCCAACGAAATAATGAAATGAAGTCCAGTGTTCCCTTCCTTTAGCTATTCTTCTACCTTCTGATAGAGGTCAGGATTTCTCTTTGCCTCTTCAGGTCCTTGGTTTTCACCCAAGCCCACCTTCTGTTTTTTTTTTCTAAAGGAACGCTGATGGATGACCAGGAGGATGAGCCTTTTGAACTTGTCTAGGAGGAAAACCAATTTGTACTTTGAGCACCACTTAGTGTTTTAGCTGTGGCAAAAGTGTCTAGCTCACTCTATACAAGTCATTCATTCATAGTCTCCGCCTTCCGTACTTAATAGAAATCAACTCCTCAGATTTTAGTCTTGCTAGCAGCTCTTGGAGGTCATGATGCATGTGCCTGGCTGGCTAGGACTTTAAAAACTTTTTTATGGTCAACTGTTGTAACCTTTGAGAATCCAGAATTACCCCTATCAAGTAGGAATTAAGGAGGGATTGATAATCACTCAATTTACAGTGTTTTAAAGTTTGCAAAGTCTTTTCCTTAACTGTTGAGTGAGTGGGGTAGTGCAAGAGTTGTTTTTTCCAGTTTTATAGATGTTAAATGACTTGGCCATAATCAGGGAGATAGCCAGCACTATTCCACCGCATCACACAGGAGTAGGCATGCAAGAAAAGTAATTTTTTTTTTGGAGGGGGGAGGCCAAGGCAATGGGGGTTAAGTGACTTGCCCAAGGTCACACAGCTAGTAAATGTGTTGTAAATGTGTCCAGTCTGAGGCTGGATTTGAACTCAGGTCCTCTTGACTCCAGGGTCAGTGCTCTACTCCCTGCACCACCTAGCTGCCCCAAGAGAAGTAATTTCTAAACATAAATTACTGAAGAGTGTGAACAGGTCTGGATGACGGACTTTGCATAGTCAGAGGATGGGCATTAGGAAGGCATAGTGAGGTATAGGAGACAAATGGTACTTGCCAGGTTTTAGCTACAATTAAACAAAATTCAGAATTAGCTAGATTTTTTTCTCTGTACTTAATTTTGATAAGACAATTTTTAAAAAAGTTGTCAGGTTTAAGTTAATCAGACAATGAATCCTCTGCCTATCAGGTGTATCGGGGTGGTATCACGGGTGTTATTGGACATTTAGTTTACTCCTACCAACCTTGGACAATATGAATCCATATTCATTACGATGACTTGTGGCCTCAAAGCCACATGTGGCTCTCTAGGTCCTCAAGTGTGGCCCTTTAACTGAATACAAACTTCACAGAACAAATCACCTTAATGAAAGGATTTCTTTGGTAATCAAACAGAACATCAATTCTATTTACTAGGGTCTGTTAAAGGTAGGGAAATGGATTAAAAAAAATAACAATAGGAAGAGAAACAAAAAAAGGTTTTGACTTAATTCTCACCACCAGAGGATTATTTTTAAAATTAACAATTTCATTTCTTTCAATTAATAAGCATTTATTTCTCTTCCTTTCCCCTCCCCTTTTTTCCCCTCCTCCATCAATTAAAAAAAGAAAATCCTTATAACAAATATACATAGTTAAGCAAAGCAAATTCTCCCATTGGCCATGTCCAAAAATGTGTGTCATTCAACATCTTGAGTCCATTACCTCTCTGTGTCAGGAAGTGGGCAGCATGCTTCATCTTCAGTCCTTTGAAAATGAAGTTTGTCTTTGATCAGAGTTCTCCAGGCTTTCAAAGTAGTTTTTCTTTATAATGTTGTTTTGTGTAAATTATTGTGGTTCTGCTAAATTTATTCTGCATTAGTTCATACCGGTCTTCCTAGTTTTCTCTGAAACCAGATTTCGTTATTTCCTATGGTGCACAAACATTGCACAATTTGTAATCATTCCCTGTTAGATGAGCCCTCAAACAGGGGATTCAGTTAACCAGAATCCCACATTCCCTCAATATTTCAGATTGCATGAGGTGGCATGGAGCAGTGGAAGGTGGGCACCTGTTATTGGTATGCTTTATTAGCTGTTCCTTACATCTCTGTTTTCCAAAAAGGGATAGCATGACATGACTCAAAAGCCCCCAGTGCCAGCAATCACTGTATAACTCTTGGATTGGTAGCAGCTTAGGAATGAATGGAACAATTCTCCTGTGCAGGAGACAAGATATAGAGAGCTACAAATCTTTAGACAGCATCCCCAAATTCTTGGTGTTTTATGACCAGCTCCCTGACCAATCAAAGCAATAGGAAGTCAAGGTACACTAATCAAGTAGGTGAGGGAGAAGGGAAGGGAATAAGCATTTATCAAGTGCCTAATACGTGCCAAGCACAACACTTAGTGCTTTTTACAAATATAGCTTCAGACCAACCCTTTAAGGTGCTATTATTATCCACATTTTATAGTTTGGGAAAACTGAGCCAAACAGAGGTTAGTGACTTACCCAGGATCACACAGCTAGTGAGTGTCTAAGGTCAGATCTGAAGTCTGGTCTTCTTGACTTCAGGCCTACCACTCTATTCACCATACCATCTAACTGCCTGGTGGTACAGGAGTACTAGACTCAGAGTAAGGAAGACCAAGTTCAAATTCTGCCTTACTAGCTAGGTGGCACAATAGATAGTGTGTAGAGCCTGGAGTCAGGAAGCCCTGAGTTCAAATCCGACCTCAGACATGTGACCCTGGGCAAGTCACTTAATCCTGTTGGCCTCAGCTTCCTCTTCTGTAATAAGCTGGAGAAGGAAATGGCAAACCACTCTAATATCTTTGCCAAGAAAACCTCAAATTGGGTCATGAAGAGCTAGAGATAACTGAAAAAATGAGTGAGCAACAACAAGCTATGTAACTATGGGCAAGTCACTTATCATCTGCGAGCCTGTTTCCTCATCTGTGAAAAGGGTACAACGAATGAAAATTGTTAAATAGCCTATGTTAGCAAACTGTAACAAATGGTTAATCTCTTTTACTGCTAGAGTAAATAAGCATTTATTAAATACCTATTGTGTTCTAGGCTTTGGGGATACAAAACCAAAAATGAAAGTCCCAAATAAATAAATAAATACAAGGTACTTTAGGGGATGAGGTGGGTGGGCATTAGCACCCGGGGGAAAGGAAGAAATTAGGAAAGTCCTTGGTTGTACTTAAGCTGAGCTTTGAGGAAGGAGTTTCTTCTAGGTGTGGAGCACAGCCTGTCTTGAAAGGCAAAGGGACAGAGGATGGAATGTTGTGTATGAGGAACAGTAACAGGCCCATCTGGCTGGACTGAAGTGTGCATGAAGGTGAGTAATATGAATATGAGTTAGTCAGGTCTATGGAGGATGGACCGAAGGAGAGATCTGAGGCAGGGAGCCAATCAGGAAGCTATTACAGTAGTCCAGGTGAGATGTGCTAAGGATCAGAGGTAAGACAGCGACCATGAGTGGAGAGAAGGGGGCAGATGTGACAATCAAGACTTGGCAACTGATTAGTTATGGGGGATTAAGGAAGAGTTAAACAGCTGAGAATTTCTTTGAGGTTACAAATGTGGGTGAAAGGATGGACGTGCCCTTGACAGAAATGGGTGAAAGTTCATTTAAAAAATTTTTAAATTTTCAACATTCATTTTTATAAGATTTTGGGTTCCAAAATTTTTCCCCTTCCCTCTCCTCCCCCCTCCACAAGATAGCATGCAATCTGACATAAGCTATACATGTACAATCATATTAAACATATTTCCACATTAGTTATGTTGTGAAAGAAGAATCAGAACCAAAAGGAAAAACCACAAGAAAGAAAAAACAAAAAAGATAAAATAGTATGTTTTATTGTGTATTCAGATTCCATAGTTCTTTCTCTGGAGGTGGACAGCATTTTCCATTATGAGTCCCTTGGAATTGTCTTAGATACATTGCATTGCTGAAAAGAGCTAAGTCTGTCAAATTTGATCCTCTAATAACGTTGCTGTTACTATGTACAATGTTCTCCTGGTTTTGCTCACTTCACTCAGCATCAGTTCATGTAAATTTTTCCAGGTTCTTCTGAAATCTGCTTGCTCATCAAGAAAAGGGATGAGTATGGATGGAAAGGTGAGTTCACTTTTGGGTATGTCAATTTTGAGTGACCTCTTTTGAAATGATCCATTTTTGATCCATTTTGAAATGTTCAATAGGTAAATGACAGAATTAGAGCTTAGCAGAAAAGATGAGAGCTGAATATATAAATCTTTAAGTTATCTGCATAGTTGAAGACGTGAGAGCTGATGAGATCACTAAAAGAGAAGATATAGAGAGGCCAGAGGGCCCAGGACAATGCTTTGGGGGTAACAACTACAGTTGAGGGGTGGGACGGGACGGGACGGGACATACAAGGTGAGGTAGCAAAATAAATTGAAGAGTGGCCAAGAAAGCAGCATCACAAAAACCGAGAAAGGAGATAATATCCAGAGGGGTGTTAAACAGCATCAAATCCTTTTTAAGTCTAGGTAAATGATAAATGAGAAAAGGACATTGGATTGAGTAATTTAAAGATCACTGATAACTTTGGAGACAGTTCAGTGAAATGAGGCTGGAAGCCGCATTATGAGGCTGGGAAGTGAGAAAGGAGGAAGTGGAAGCAGCATTTTTAAGAGTCTGGCTGACAGACAAGGGAGGGAAAAATAGTTTGAGGACATAGTATTTAAGTATGGAAGAGATGTGAGCATGTTTGTAGGCAGCAGGGAAGGAGCCAGTAGACAGAAAGAAAATGAAGATTTGAGAAGGGGCATAATTGCAAGGCTAATCTTCCAGAGATGGGATCAAGGGTAAAAACTGAGGCAAAGTTAGCCTTGGCAAGAAGGGTGGCCTCTTCTTTTGAAACTGGAATAAAGGAGGGGAGAATATGATATTCGAAGTAGTGGAGAAGAGGAAGCTAATGGCATGTGGCCTTTATTTTCACAGCAAAGTATACATCAATGTTCTTTGGCGGGGGTGGGGGGCACAGTAGGAGGAGAGTGGCTTGAGAAAAAAAGTGAAGACTTAAAATAGCTGTACTGGGGAATTGGAAAGGTAAAGAAGAGTAAAAAAGACAGCCTTGCTGCAATGAGGGCATGGCTGAGATTAGAGAAATACAAACTTGTAAAAGACCTGGATAGAATGTTGCATGAGCACTGTTTAGAATCATGAGTGGCAGCAGAGGACAAAGACAATGAGAGTAATCTGGGGTTGGGGTCTGGCAAGGCAGAAAGCAGTGATGGGGCAAGAGTTTTAAGAATAGAGAATGGTGCAAAGTTGAACTAGATTAGAAAGGGAGGAAAGTAAAGCCAGAACAGAAGGGATGACAGCCTGTCAGAGAAATGAGGAGCGGTGGAACTAAAGGTCATAGTGAGGATAAAGAACACATTTAGGAATGAGGCATAAGGAAAGACAGACTGATAGCACATTCAGATAAAGGAAATCCAGAATTGGAATTCTGGAATTCAACCTATGGCGGATGGGGCAATCAAGGGTGTCCCAATTTCTAAATGTCTGAAGTGAAAGGTTTTGAGTTTAGAAACTGAGGATGAACTGGAAGGCCAGGATGTCTGAAATAAAATCAAAATGTATCTTAAAGCCTCATACTGCTTAGGATAGACAAGAAATGTGAACTAAGCATCAAGTTACTAGAAAAGGAGGAAAAATGACCTGGGAGGAGTACAAGTTTGAAAATAAAAAAGGCCCGTCTGCCTTTCCCAGGCAGTACGGTTTTTCTGATCTCCCTTGAAGTAAACTTGCTGCCTTGCTCTTGTTCTGTTGGTTTCTTCTTGTCACTAGGTGGCTGAGTGTATTTGTGGGAAGGTAGGGGGGAGAGGCGTGGAGTGGGGGCCGAGGATGGTTTTGGGATGGAGTGGTTCTCCACTGCGGTATTGTGTATCGAATTCTTTGCTGCTGTGATGGATTGGACTTACTGGTTATTTGGTGTTTGAATAAATGGTCTACTTCTTCTACTTTCTATGTGGAACTTCATATATTTTGCAGTACAGAACCACATAGGCATTTTGACAATTATCTATACTGTGATTATTGTCTTGTTGATACAGAGGTCAGGAGAAAAAAGGCTGGAACTTAGCACAGAAATGAGAAATCTCATTCATGGGAACTGGGTTTATTAGAAGAGGACGCAGGAAAGAGCCTTGGGGAACAAAGTAAAATGGAGAAAAGGAAGAAGTGAAGACCTAGTATGCTTAGAAAGGGCTAATGCTTCCTAATAACCTCTGTGGAAGGAATCATAACCAAGATCCACTTTTATAAAAGACTAAGGGCAATAATAAAACTAGTGTTGGAGGTGATTTGAAAGGAGAAGAGTTGACTTGCAGTATATACAAATCTATATAAAAACCATGTGACTCACTTCATGGATCTTTGAATTTACTGGTGTAGGTAATCCTGCTGCCAATGTGGATTACAATCCTTCTTGACTATCTTCAGGATTCTCTGTGGCTGAGTTTATTGCTTGCTGATCAGCCTTGTAGGGAATGAGCTAGTAGTTTCAGAACTGGCCAAACTAATTCTTGGATAACAGATATGAGATGAGCTAAACTATAATGAAGTATTTTTAACCGAGTTCTATTATAATTGTATAATGTTCCCCACCTCCATCCCCCACCCAAAAATATACTCACATTTTTTTTTTTAATCTCATGTTGAAACATTCTGGTGAGCCTGGGGGTGGGAGGGAATTCAAAGATTATCCGTTTCAAATGGAGAGTTAGAACTGGGACCAGTAACCTCGAACTAATCCCTTTTCAAGCATTGGCTTGCAAATTGCTAGTCCAAGAAGGACCGCTATTTACTTACATACCCAGATTATATCAGAGTCCTCTATTTTTCCTTATGCCCATTCTTACCCTGACAAGTCAGTGAAAGCCCCTTGAGCTCATCAACTTTTAGACATTCCTACACTATGAAAAAGACTTCCTGAGCTTTAACTGTACACGTCAAGATAGTTGTTTGCAAACATGATTGTTTAAGAAGCATGCCGTGTTCTGACAATCTTTGTGGCAGAAATCACAAGGTCTAACCCCTGCACTTACAGTCAGCAGTCACATATCCTCATATTTCCCATTTTACTGGCCTTGTCTCTCATGTGTCTTCCTGGGAAATGTCATATTTTGATAATGTAAAAACTAGATCTTTTCTAAGAACTCCCTAAGCTTTTTGTAAAAGTGTGAACTTGATTTCTTAACTACCATTCTATCAGAGACTATCCGGCAAGAGAAACTAGATAAATTACTAAGCAGTTGTTCCAATAGCCACTGAGAGAATTATCTTGTACTTAGGTAATGGAATCAAGCAAACTATCCAAATTCTTTAGTTTAGTAGTATTCAATACCAAGAGATGGCTAGATCTTGGAAATCTATGTGTTACATTGCAGAGATTCTTTTATTAGCTGTAATGGCACCGTACCTTTAACAATCCGTATGTGAGCTGACCCTGAGGTTGAAGAGTTCCTAATAATTATTTCCTTTAGTTTTCTGCATGATGGCAATTCACTCCTAAACCAATGGTAGTTTTGATATGGAGGATGACACTTAAATTGTGTGTCCACTTGATGCCACAAAACTGTTTTGCAGAACATAAGGTTGGCAGAAGAGCATTTCATCTTAGCATGACTGTTGGAGCAGCTGGCTTGGTCAGTCACAGATGAGTATATGTCTAAAGGATAATGACGGTTAGATTGTAATCAATAAATGGGTTACTGCGGAAGGGGGGCAGTCCTTGGAACCCAGTTATGATTAAAAAGGATTCTCACTTGGTTGCTGGCATTTTCCAACTAGACTCAGACCTCCTCTGGTTCCTTGGGTAGGATGCACTCAAGTGAAGAATGGAAATGAAGGTAGTAATCCAGAGGAAGACACGGGAGTTGGAATCAAAGCTCTTCTCTTCCACCATAAACTGAACTAAAGTTCCCTAAGTGGACTAGATGAAATTGACTAGCTAGGATAAAGGTGCTCATGGACCCTGCAAAGATATCACTATGAATTCCTTTTCAATGGTTGGTTGCTATCTTTTCATCACAGAAACAATGACCGCAGCTGTAAAGGGCCTTGCCCAACAACATGAAAACAGCATCACAGAAAGAGAAACAGCTATTTACCGTTCCCTGCCAGCCCCTCTCAACTAAGATAATCGGTTTTCTGTCTCTCACACAAAATGCCAATTTCCACCTTCATGCCTCAGTTCACACTATTCCCCTTAACTTGGAATGCTTTTCCTGCTCACCAATTCATGTCAAATACTTCAAGACCAGGCTTAAAATCCAGCTACTTCAAAAGGTTTCCCTGGAAAACTGCTCCTTTGTTCATGTCCCCAACACATTTACTTTTTAAAGTTCTCTGTCACTGTAAGTCTTGGGGCATTTTATGTGTTTACTTTGCCCAACTAAACTGAATGCTGCTCAAAGGCAATGACTATGCGCACCCTCTACTTCTGAATGCCTTGTACTACAGGAAACTACTGTACTAATATTGTGTTCTATGAGTGCTTGCTAAATAATATGTTTCCAACATCTAGCAGCACTAGCAAGAGTCTCTTAAACATGAAATTTAGTAGTTTAAAATAGTAGATTAAAATACTGCAAGAATTGTGGTAATAAAAACACCTTTAAAAATGAAGTCAATGTACAAAGGTTAATTTATGCATGTTACAAGGGGCAACCCATTACAGGACCAAGGGCAAGTCTTCAATAGACAAATCTAAGACAACTACTTCTCTAACAGTGTCTTTGGCTTCAGGCGCATAGTTATCAGTACATTACAGATAAATAGGTGTGTACTCAAAGACAGCAAAGATCTGACCAATGATTACAAGGATTTATCTACAAAAAAATCTTACTAACTACTGATAAAGCCAAGTTGTTTCCGGAAAGAAGTGGTAGAAACCCTGTCACTAATCTTATACTATAAAAAGATAACGGACTGCCAGTTAGGTATGTTCCAAATCACTGGTCCATGACTATACACAAAACTCAACATAGACCTGGGAAGAATATGGTGCTACCTTCATTTTACTAGGTCATGGTTCCATATCCTAAGGAAATAGATACACTAAAAAGCTAATGGAACAGAAGTCTTTAATAATATTGATGTTAGGGCCTTATAAGTGAGGCATGCTCTATCAGGTTTTTCTATCATGGTATTAGGTTTTAGGGATAAGATTTCACCCATATGTGAATCAATATTATGAAGACTATATTAACTGGTGATGAGAGGGTCTTGTAAAAGAATCTGGATTAGTGCACTTAAATGCAATCAACCACATTAGCTTCGGGCATGACTGACACAACCTTGGAAGTATGAGCATTTAATACAAATATTTAATTTGCATCAGAACTTATAAAACAATAGTCTAGGGAAAAAAAAGGAAATCAACTTAATCCCAAAATAACTTTAAAATACTTAAATAATAAGGAGCTCAAATAAACAAGTTCAGATTTGAATAAAAGAAAGCTAATAATAGCAACCATTGATCTCTCTTCCATACTAAATATTTAGTTTTCATAACAGTGATAAAATGTACATGAAACCAACTTACAAGTAAAGAATTTGTAGAGTATGCAACATTCAACATAAATAAAGCAGTCTAAAGCAAAATAAAAAGAAAAACAGTTATTTTATTTCCGTATACCAAGACTACAAATAGCATTTGAACACTTCATTTATTACCCAAATTAAGAAATTATACAATTTATATTGATACCGGTAAAGATCTTACAAGCATCATTTAGTCTTCCCACATTTATAAGTATATTGCTGGTTACTGTCAATTAAATATGACATCCAACAGAGACTCCAGTGACAGTAAAATATTTTCTGCATAAGAGATGACCAAGAAACTGATTATAAATTCTGGTGATTACCCACCCACCCCTTCCCTCTCTAACCTTAGAGAAAATGCACTTTATTTTCCCAATGAATGCTCTGAGTTGTTTACCGTTTTTAATCAGTTAAATTAGATATGAACACAAATCTTGAACCCATAAAGTGCCTTATTATTAGAGAATAGCTTCTTTCCTATATCAAAGAAAGATGCTTCCCTGGCAATCAAATCATATTCAGCGACATGTTCCTCCCCACCTTCTTGTCTAAACAGCAGCACTCAACTCAGCAGCTGAAAGCGGAAGCTGCTAAGCCACAAAAATAAGTTGGTTTCTACAGCCCAGAAATGACAATTGAAGGCAGCAAAGTCATAGAAAGAATATGATCACAGCAGGCTACAGATACAAAAGATGAAGCCTGTTATTTCGGTTCAAATGATTTTTAATAGATGTTACAATGTATCTTCTTTAAAGTCATTACTATTGCAGGTAGTGTGTATGTCATGGGAATAGGATACATACCAAAAGAAATCTGTACAGGCATGAGGGGTAGGAGAAAGGGGAGAAACAGAAAAAAGAAGCATGTATACTTCACATCTATTTAATATAATGTCCAACTCATCATGATGCAGCCCAATGTAGTACTTAAAATAAGCATGCTAATCCCATTTCTGGAAAATGGTTTCAAAAGCACAAATAAAATATTACCAATGTTACATATTTTTCAAGCTTACCATTTCAGGAGAAGGCAGCAGAAAAGAGATGCATTTAAGTTTTAGTTGCAACAACTAAGGATTGTAAACAATTCAACCACATGAGAAGCAATAAGGGGGGGCTTAATGGTAAACATTTTTAATCTTCCAGGCCCAGGATGTCTGCATACATCTTCAAGATGACATTTGCCCAGTTATATCCCATTAAGCAACGTGCTGCAACTTATAACTTTATTGCTAGCTCATAAAGTTATCTTTATTCGAACAGCACAGAGCGAAAGCTTCATCTTTGGTTAATTCACTGAATATACTGAGTTTGCCACTGTTCTTAAAATGTGCTCTTCTTGGCATAAACACTAAACCAGCCACACTGCACACAGCATTGGTTATTTTGAGTCACTGGAAAGCGGTGTCCATGTAAATAAATGAGTTACTTAATAAAATCATTTGTGTTTTAAAAAATAAACCTAGGAGGACATCTGGTAAGAAAGAAGAGCTGCAGAAACCTAGCCTGAGATCCCTTGGTTTGTTGGTGGGGGCGCTGCTTATGGTGGAGGCACTGCTTAGTTTCTCTCTGCAGAACACTGCATTTAGCCTCTGCACAACTCAGCTTAGCTCAAATCCAGCAGCACATTCAATGGCATACAGAAGCTTGCTTCGGAGAAGGTTCTCGTCGTAAAACTCAGGCAGCTTCAGGAGGTTCATGCAGGTACTGGCAGTGGGAAGTCGGTCTAGGTCAGAGCCCCCATTGTGAATGCAAAATGCAGGATACAGCTCCTGAAAGAATACATTAAGTGGGAAAGGTTATTTTTGTTTTTGAGTTTACTTAAAAATCACAGTCCTTAAAAGTCAACGAAGAAAGCTTGCATGAACTGCTTGCCCAATTAGACATTAGAGAATATTTTCTTTCCCTTGGCATACTAAGAACCACCTTAAGAGGCAATACGTTATAGTGAAAAGACCTGGATTTGAGTCTGCTCCACCACTGACCGTGAAGAGCAAATCACTTAACTTAGCAACGTCTTTTGTCTGCTCAACTATAAAATGGGTATATTACTACTCCCCTCACGGGGTTATTGGGAGCAAAGTGATTCATAAACCTTCAAATGCTAGAAAAATGTGAGATGTCAATATCAGCATCTATCTCTTGGCACCTTTATTACATTATTCATAAGGAACATCATGTACTTGGCCCTACATACAAGGACATAGTAAGGACAAAAGGATATGGAAATCATTCCTATAGAAACTTTGTGCCATTCTTCCTTTTTTTTGGGTAAAATGACAATTCTAAGCTTAGCTAGCTCCCAACCGAAAAAAATAATAAACGAAAACGAATGTGCATAACACCGTATTTCACATAATGTATGTTAAATAAAAGTGTATATTGAACTTTAACAAAGCAATAAAAACATCCTATTTGCTTCCACATTCCCTTCCGATCTTTTTTTTCAAACTAAAAAAATTTTGGTTTTATAATTATTTAAATAATTGTTACAGTGAATTACTGTTCTGTTCAGATTCCGCTTTTTTGACTGATACATGTTTTTTATATAGCAGTCAAATATGCAGAAACCCAATGCTACCCATATTCTCCCAAACTATGAAAACAACACAAAAGAGTGGTTGTAATCGATAACAAGCCACCTTTCATTTTTTGTTTTTGGTTTTCAGTTGTAAGAAACTTGTCTTTTGTTGCCTTTTAATGCTCATTTTATTTATCTTCATAGACAGAAGGGTTTAATGGATGGAGAAGTGGCTGGAAAAACCTGAGTTCACATCCAGCCTTTGAAAAATCCTGGTTGGGGAAGTCATGTAACTTCACTAATTCTCTAAATTCCATAAAAGGCAGAGATGTTAATCTGCATTAGCAGAGGAAATTTCCTTATCTGGGAATTCCCTAAACCAATGAAATCACAGGTCCAGTTACTATTACTATCTTTTAATTTACCTACTTGTAGTAAGTGTGTACATTTTTCTTTGGGAACTGTTTTGTTTTCTTTTAAATCTATGTTAATCCATTTAAATCTTTCCCTAATTTGAATTTTTCATACTTTTTAAATGCCAGTCTTAGTGGGAGCTCTGAAGAATAGGGAAGGACATTCAGGTAAAACAGAAAGAAGGCTGTATTTACTTTAAAAATTTGGGAAAGATCTTCTAAGTGTTAACAATGATAGTAAAAACAAAAATCCTAAAGTAAAATTTTCCTTGTTACTATAAATACTAAGTTTATTACTGCAGTATGCTAGCATACTTTCATAACAGTATATACTTAAAATGAGCCTGGGCTAGACATCAGTAACACAAGGGATCTGGCACTGAAGTGAACACAATGAAAAGAATCTCAAAGGTCCCTTAAAATAAGTCTGCATTTTTCTATTGCCAGCCAACAACTTAATTTTCCTTCTTCTGTTTACTTCTTTGGCCCTGCAGGAACCTAGATGAAGATATAGTTAATCTTTCCAAAAAGCAAAGGACAAAGTGTGGGGAAGCATGTCATGTAATGTTTCCAGACATTTTTCCTGAAGGTGGAGGTTATTTTTTTTCCTGAAACCCTTCAATCAAATATGAAAAATATTGTGTCTACTGTTTTGGGAAAACGCTGCATGAAACAAATGCATTTTGTTTTGACCACAGCAAATGGCCAAAGATAAAAATAGGTCTATTTTTAAGACAATGGTGGAAAAAGTGATGATCCGTTATTGCCATGACTGTAAAAATTACCATCAAGAGAAAGTCTCTTCAAAATTATTATGCATTTTAAGAGTTAAAGTAAACTTCTAAAACTTCAAATCTAACTTGCTATGCCAATAACAACAAAAAGAAAATCATCTGCTTGAAATCAGTCAATTGGAACATGTCAATTCCTGTTCAAAACCTTTTAAGGCAACCCATTCCTACAGAATAAAAATGATTTAATCTATTGGAGTTTCAGAGACCATCACTGGTTTTTTTTGCCCAATGAAGAAACTGAGACACTGAGACAGATTAAGTGACTTGACCACATTCACGAACCAAGTCAGTGGCAAAGTCAGGGCTAGAATCGAGATTTCCTAACTCCACATCCCAAGGGACTGGTTAGCTAAGGTAATCCTTATAGTTCTATTATTCATACATTCTGCCCACCCTGGGCCCATGCTAACTAGTCCATCAATGTCCTATGCCTGATTTCCCAAAGTTGTCATGCCAACTAATGTTAGATATTAGTGGCGATAACATGTGCATTTTACCAGAGAACGACTGATGACAGAATGCTTTAATCTGAGATAATCAATCTAGAATTTCAGGCACCATGGTAAGTTGGTAGGAGAAATATTTTAGGCCGGGGCAGGTACCTCTTTCAGCATCCTACAAGGAACATCATGTAGAAAGTTATTCCTTTTACATGTAAGGTTGGCCCTGCTATTCTCTGCTGTGGTGAAATGTAAAGATATGTATCTTTCATTCTTATTTCTTTCTTCAGAAGTTTTTCTCTTGCTGGAAGCATTTACATGAAAGAAAACAGCAATGATGGTTTTTTCTTTTTCCCTATTATAATTTATAAACTGAGAAGCCCTCTGGTAGGGCTGGACTTTGTTCACATATATCAAAGAATTGAACAAACCAATATTTAGCAGAAGTTGCTGCAAGAAGGTGATGGAAATGATATCTGTACCGTTCACTCTGATTTAAGGATACTGAATTAATGGGTCAATAAACTGCTCTAAGTTTCATGCACCTGCTTTTCTCACTTCTATTTTCCCTATCACAAGAAATTAATTTAAGTCCCTGTTTATCTTTCATTGCACTATTTGGTTTTTGAAACAGAAATAATATTTATCAGCATTATGGTGTTAGGAACTGTTAAATGTATCCTCACTACAACTTAAAGTGACAAATTTGATGGTGGCCTGGCTCCAAATAAAACAATCACCATATATATATATATATATGTATATATATATATATATATATATATATATATATATACATCTTGTGCACGCATGCACATGTGTTGTAACTTTTTAAATTTTTAAGTATTTTTTTTGGTTAAATGTTACTCAACTACATGTAAATATTTTTAGCAATCATTTTTTAATATTTTGCTTTCCAAATTCTCTTCCTCCCTCCTGTTCCTTGTCCCTTCCTTGAGAAGATAAGCAATTTGATCATTATAGATGAAGTCATGCAAAACGTATTTCTATACTAGCCATATTGCAAAGGAAACACAGATAAAAAATAAAACAAGAAAAAATTAAGTAAGCTTCAATCTGCATTCAGAGTTTATTAGTTCTTTCTCTGAAGGTGGAGAGCATTTTTCATCATGCGTCCTTTAGAACTGTCTTGATCAGAAAAGCTACATTTTTCACAGTGGATCATCCTTACAGTATTGATGTTACTGTACACCAGAGCTGTCCAACCTTAGGTTTTTATTGAAACAATAGACAATATATTTTGAGTTGCCATTTTAGCGAGAGCTCAAACATTTATGTAAATTTCTATGCTTGTAGGCTGGCCGCATAAATCACACTACGGGCTACATTTTGGACAGCCCTGCTGTATACAATGTTCTTCTGGTTCTGCTCCCTTCATTTTGCATATGTTCATGTAAATCTTCCCAGATTCTTCTGGAATGATACCACTTATCATTTCTTATAGCACTTCATCACAATCATATACCACAACTTCCTTCAGCTATTCCCCAATTAATGGGTATCTCTTCAATTTCCAACTCTTTCCCACCACAAAAAGAGCTGCTATAAATATTCTTGTACAAATAAGTCCTTTTTCCTTTCCTTTGGTTTCTCTGAGATACAGACCTAGTCGTGGTATTGCTGGGTCAAAGGGTATGCAAAGTTTTATAGCTCTTTTGGCATAATTCTAAACTGTGCTCCAGAATGGTTGGACTAGTTCACTAATGTATCAACAATACATTACTGTCCCTATTTTTCCACATCCCCTCCAATATTTGCCATTTCCCTTTCTGTCATGTTAACCAGTTTGATCATGCGGGGTGGCATCTCAGAGTTAATTTGCATTTATCTAACCAGTAGTGATTTAGAATACTTTTTCATGTGACTATTTGATAGTTTTGATATCTTCTTCTGAAAATTGCTTGTTCATCTTTTAGCTATTTATCAACTAGGGAATGGTTCTTATTTTTATAAATTTGGCTTAGTCCCTTATATATGTGAAAAATGGAGCCTTTAGCAGAGAAATTTGCTATAAAATTTTTTCCCCTAGTTTCTTGTTTTCTTTCTAATTTTGGCTAGATTAGTTTTGTTTGTGCAAACACATTTTAATTTTACATAATCAAAATTACCTATTATACTTCCTGTGAGCCTTTCTATCACCTATTTGGTCATTAACTCTTCCCTTATCCAGAAAACTGACAGATACATTTTTTCATGCTCCCCAAATTTGCTTATATCATCTTTTTAGACAATCATTTATTCATTTTGACCTTATCTTGGTATACAGTGCAAGACGTTGGTCTGTGATAAGTTTCTGCCAAACTGCTTTCCAGTTTTCCCAGTAATTTTTTTCGAATGTTGGGTTCTTACCCCCAAAACTTGGATCTTGCGTACTATGGTTATTTACTACTGTGTATTCTATATTTAACCTAATCTACTGATCCACCACTCTATTTAATAGCCAGTACCAGATTGTTTTGATGATCACCACTTTATAATTTAGTTTGAAATCTGGAACTGCTAGACTGCCTTCACATTTTCCCCCCATTGATTTCCTTGATATTCTTGACCTTTTGTTCTTCTGAATTTTTGTTAGTACTTTTTTTCTGGTTTTATAAAATAATTCTTTGGTAATTTGGTAAGGCACTGAATAAGTAAATTAACTAAATTAAGTAAACTGTCATTTTTATTATGCTAACTTGGCCTAGCTGTGAAAAATCAGGCAGAGGCCTATCATCAGCAGTTTAAATGGAATTTCTCTATCTCTTTCTGCCGTACTATATCATGGGTTTATTTTATCTGCTATACCGTTGCTGAGGTTGTTAACTGTTTCAACTAGTTTTTCAGTTGATTCTCTAGGTTCTCTAAGTATACCATGGTATTACCTGCAAAAAGTCATAATTTTGTCTCCTCTTTGACTATTTATATTCCCTGTTTCTTTTTCTTGTCTCATTGCTATAGCTGGCATTTCTAGTACAATCCTGAGTACTAGTGGTGATAATGGACATTCTTACTTTACCTCTGATCTTACTAGGAAGGCTTCAAGCTTATCCCTGTTTCAGATAATGCTTGCTCTTGGTTTTAGATAGACACTACTTATATTAAAAAGGGCCCCATTGATTCCTATATTTCTAGTATTGCTAATAGGAATGGGTCATATATTCTGTCAGCTACTTTTTCTGCATCTACTGATACAATCATTTGAATTTTGTTTTTGTTTTGTTTTTATAATTGATATGGTCAATTATGCCTATAGTTTTCCTAATATTGAACCAGCCCTGCATTGCTGGATGTACACATCTTAATATATCAAAATCAATAGAGGTTTGTATGTATCTATACATGATATGAAGAATGTGATTTATTTATGGTTCCTTCCTTAGTAACCAGTAAAATTAGATTATCTTTACCCTTCAAATAGTCTTAACTTGCTAAGGGTTGTAGCTGTACCTCACATGGATTTCAATGTGCTGAATCAAAAAGTTATAAAATGTTAATGAGAGAACTAGAAGATTATCTAGCCCCGGGCTGTCCAAAATGAGCCCGCAGTGTGATTTATGCAACCCACCTACAAGAACAGAAATTTACATAAATGCTTTAGTAAATTAAGCCGACCTACCGCAGAGCTCTCACTAAAATGGCAAATTAAAATAAAAACCACGAAACCACATTCCAAATATGATGGAGCACTGACAAGGCTAGGACTATATTCTTAAAGGGATATTTTAACACCTCTTTTCCAGCTTAGTACTTTCCCAAGCTGGAAAAAAGTCAGTGTTCTATTTATTTTTACAATCGACCCCAGAAATAGTACGGTAAATGTCAATTAGAACTAAAAGAGAGAGTAGTTCAAGTCAATTAACACTGATTAAGTGCCTACTGTTTACAGAAGCTAGTACTACATATGTTCTTTGTATTACATAACCATAATTTTGATAACCCGGAGTCCCAGCCTTCAAGGAGCTCAGAAGGGAATAACACATATGCATGTTTCACATGAAAATAAAGCTGAAAGAGGAGACATAAGAGAGCAGAGAAGGAATATTATTAAAGCTCTTTGTCAACATTCACCAACAGAGGAACATTAATGTTCTCAAAATCACAACTCTGAAAGGAGAAAATTTGATTTTTGAACTTAAAAAGGATTTTTTTTTAAAAGGCCATACAGTCTTTAGTGTAAAACTCAAAAGCCCTTGAAGGCAGAAGGTCAGTCAGCACTAGTTAAGTTATTGTGTAAGGGGAAAGCTTAAAATATATTTCACAGCTAATGCTGCATTTTTACTGTTCCTTTCACATTGCTAATTGAAATTTCTACTTTGAGTCTTAAAAGTGTTAAAAATGAAGTTCTACATTGAAATGCTAAGTCAAGGGCACCATTTCTTGCATAATTAAACACAGTAGAACGGGAATTTGCAATAGTTTAAAGTGAGAATCATCATCAATTTATTATGTGACCTGATGGTAACTTAACAATTTTCTACAGCACTTTAATGATTTTTTTTTGGTCTGTAACAATCACATTTATTAAACTTATTAAAGTTTAATTAGCTTTAGCAAATGTTATTCTTCTCCAATAATCTGACACTAAAGGTTCTCATAACTTTCAAATGATGCCTCCTTGCCTGTTCTATTTATAGTCTCAGAACTGAAAGATATCCTTTTGTCTTAAACAAACCTGAACTAATTCTAACAAAGGTAGTTCTTTTGCTAAGTGTACTGGGTTAAAAATTTAAAAAATTTAAATTTTAACAGTCATTTTAAAAACAAGCTTTAGGGGCAGCTAGGTGGTGCAGTGAGTAGAGCAACAGTCCTGGAGTCAGGAGGACCTGAGTTCAAATCTGTCCTCAGACACTTGACACACACACGCTGTGTGACCTTGGGCAAGTCACTTAACTCCAATTGCCCTGCCTTCCCCCTTCCAAAAAAACCCAACACAACCCCTCCAAGCCCCAAGCTTTAGTATTTAATTTAACATCATTAGAAACTTTAGATATTTAAGGCTATTAATCAATTTTCATATTTAACCTACCAGAAGTCATTTTACAATTATTAAAAAACAATATATAAAAACAATATAAAAAGCATAATTCCGAATGAAAAAAAAAATGGACATTTGATCAACTGGCAGGCTTTCAGGACTCTCTTAAAAAAAAACCAAACAAACCCAGAACTCAATTGAAAATGTGACATATGAGAGACAAGAGAAATGCAAGGTACATACCAACGTCCAATTACAAGGCACTAAATAAGGATAGAATATCTACCTTTTATGTATGGAAAATGTAAAACTTATGTCTAAGATTGTTACTAGTAATTATAAGATTAATTATAATATTATATTAATTATAAGCTTGTAAGAAGATTGGAGTAGACCTGAGCATGATGTGACTTCAAAAAGTAAAACCGTTCATGAACAGCTAAAAGAATAATTACCTTATACAAATGAGGTGCAAAAGGAAGAATCAACACAGGATGGGGGAGGGGAGCTGTTAGTTCTGGAAACCTACTTTCATTGGGAATGGGTTTAAGAGGGGAAAATACATACACATCTAGAAGAGTATGAAAGTTTTCTAAATTTAAAAAGAAATAAAACTCTAAGGGATAGGGAAAGGGGAGAGTATAAAGGAGGGATCTTTAGAAAGGAGGGTGAGGGAATAGGTTAAAAGGGGGATATAGGAGGATCTTTAGATTTAGGGTAATAGAAGGATAAGGTAAGGATTGATGGAATGGGGGTAGGTTAAGTAATAGGAGGGCCAGGTAGCAGGTAGAAGTAAAGTTGAGGAGTTAGGAGAGATAGGAAAAAAGATATTCACAAACATAAAAACAAGCTTAGGAGTAGAAGCTCTTAGGCAAAGTATATGTGTGTGTGTGTGTATGTGTGTGTGTATGTATGTATGTATGTATGTATGTATGTATATGTGCATGTATATAACAATATCTATATATAAATATATCTATGCTCAATTGTAGCCTTGGGGAGGTGGATGGGGGGAGGTAGAGTGAAAAAAGAACAAAGTAAAAAGTGTACAGCAGAAAACAAAAGAAAACCTATAAGGAAGCAAAGAAAAGATGGATAGCTTTCAACATAATGCACAGTATTTAATATATAGGCTTTCTTGAAAAGTTATTGCTATATATTCTGAATCCTCTCCTATGTTTTGCTGTGCACATGACATGTTTTTTTATATTTATATTTAATGTTTCTTTTTCTTTCCTTATTATTTAAGTTTTCATATTTGTCTAAAATTTTTAAAATGTAGGAAAAAAAAGAATGTAACTACTTCATCTTATACAAACAATGTCAGGGACACAATTCACAGGGTCTCCTGACTCAGGAGAGATGGAGGGCAGTGCTGGGTAATCTCTGCTAGAGCCTCATACCAATCATTTTGGGCTATCCTTTGTCTTTGGGATATTCTATCAAGCTCTTCATTCTCCACAGAATTGTCTTTGTCATATTCAGTTCTTCATTCTCCCCCCTCATTCCCTTTCTTCCTTCTGTCCTCTTTGACACTTGTGATTTACCCTAGCCCCTTCTGATTTACTCATGGTCCAAGAAAGAGAGGAGAATTAGGTAAAAGGAAGCCTAAAGTGGAAGGGCCTACCATAACTCTGTAATTCACTGACCCAAAGTACTTTTATATCAGTGAAATAAATATTTCTGATGCTGAAAAACAAAAATGCCCCCTCTTATGTTTCCAGTCTTCTTACACCTTATGCTTCAATCCAGCGAAAGCCTCTGGCCTATTCCACAAACAAGACGCTCCATCTTCTTGGCTTTAAACCTTCTCCCTGGCTACTCCCATGTCCGGAATGCTCTTCCTCCTCTGCTCTAACTACTGACCTCCCTGGATTCCTTTAAGTCCCAACTAAAATCCCACCTTCTACAGGAAACTTTCCCAAACCCCTTTTAATTCCAGTGCTTTCCCCATCTTAATTATTTCCTATTTATCCTATATATAGTTTGTTTATACATTATTTGTTTGCTTGTTGTCTCTTCCATTAGATGGTAAGCTCCATGAATGCAGGGACCATCTTCTGCTTCTTCTGATATTCTCAGTGCTTAGCATGGTGCCTAGCACACAGTAGATGCTTAATAAATGTTTACTGATTAACTGACAATCTAATTCACTCATTTTGCTGATGAAGAAGTCTAATTCGCTCATTCTGCAGATGAAGAAAGTAAGGCCAAAGACATTTGCCCAGTTTCTGAGCCATATTCTTAGCTTGGGAGAATTCTCATAATGCCAAATTTGGCAATCGTAATAAACTCAAAGCAAAAAAGGAAAAAAGCGAAAATACTTATCTGTATATCTGAATAAATTTTTCTGCTGTGTTTTACTTGGATATATACAATATTTGAAATGATAAACATCCCCTATTTGGCCTGGATCACTAATGTAACAAGAAAAAGAAAATTGAGTCTATACCCCAACTAGTGGACGATCTAACTACTTTGTAGTCTGATGCTAATAATCTTTCACTGAAATGAAAATGGTTTACAGGCTTATATTTATGCAGAGAAACACAAATTACTAATCACCTTTTTGCTAGTTTCACAACCTAAAACTGTCAGACTGTGTGAAATAGGAAAGGTTAAGAAGAATTTCATTCAACAACACTGCAAGATAAGAACTCAGCAGAACTCCTTAAACAAAGGTTATTTTAAAGTGAATGTCTATCTACATATTCTATATGAGCACATCTGATGGTTAATTAGGCTGTATTCTCTATTAAAGTGTTAAAACCTTGCCTTATTCTTTTTAAATGTTTATACACACATATACATGCATATGTGCGTGTGTGTAAAATAAATACACAATATTTACTAGACTATTTTAAAGACAAAAGATAGGCAAATCTACAAGAGGTGATTTTTTAGGGATGGTAAAATAAAGGGGCCCATGTACTTTAATATAATAAACCACACTAGAAATCACATAATAATCCCCTTCATAATGGACTAAAATAGTATATCAATATTTAATCCTCTACTTATATAATTTAAGATGCAATATTTAAGTAAACAATATACACTACAAAGAATAAATGAATCATTTCAGCACATCATTACGTGCCTAATATACAGCTTAAAATGGAAGAAAATATAACTGTCAAATGAGAAGGAAAAAACCAACAATTCAACGACGATAATAACAACACCCAAAACCAAGTGACTCCAGACTAAAAGGCTGCCCTCCTGCTACAGGCGTCTTCGACTTCAACTATTCTCTGCTTACTCCACCACACAGAAGTCTCTCCAAACTTCAGGGACAAGTATTTAAATTTAAGTAATGGTCTGTACTACTATCTCAAATTATCCTGGGCATCATATAAACATTAACACAAATAATACATTATGTATCTATGTGTATCTCACACTGAAACCAATCCATGGAAAATAACTTCTGAAAAAAATCTGTAATCACTTAAAATCGACATTTTTGGGAACTCAAACTTTCAGAAACCAAAGGAAAGAATGACTTTCCCCCCCAAATAGAAATTCAATTTAATGTTTTCTCTTCAATATTAAAAAGGCCATCAACTAAATCCATACTATACATATTTCCTTTAATTTTTCAATGACAACGAATGCTTATAAGCCAAGGTTACCAAAAGCCATACCTTAAACCCCAAAAGAGGTGGTCGAGAGCAACTTGTTACAAATTTGAGCAATTTGCGCTTTTCTTCATCAGTGAAACTTTCTACAACTTTCCAAAAGATTTTAATTACAGGATGATCTGCAGAATAGCCTCCTGTGAAAAAATGAAGAATTTTTATTAAAATTATAATGTATCATGAGAGGGTTTTTAAAGTACTTTTTTTTTTAAACACTAAAGACTTCACGGTGACTAGTTTATTTCATGGCCATGCTTGAGGCCCTCTCTCCACCTGTCAGATGAATACAGGCAGATTTCGAAGGAAGACCCCTTCTCTTGGCCATTGAGGTACAAAGTAAGAATCTAACACAAGGGGGAAGTGGAGAAAATTAAGAAGGAACAAGGGTGACGAGGACACTGTAGCATGTAACTGTGATCTAACCACCCCAATCTGCGAAGTTGGAAAATGAAAAGATATCTGTGATGAAGTGGATATTGGTAACAGAGGTTTTAAGAAATTTACCCTTAAAAAACATACACATAACCAGATTATATCTCTTGTGCTTGATCTGTGAAAGCCCTAAATAAATATAACCAAAGGTGACAATTACATGCGAAAACCAAATGTTTGATATTCATATGACTGGAATGGAAAGGCTTCTTTCATTTTTCACAAAGTTCACATGCCTAGTCACTTAGAAAATGCTTTACCACTCCTAATTCAAAATAATTCCTCATGTCAATGGTTTCTGAGTCTAAATTAATTCTATCAGGAGACTGCTGACTGCTGTTGGTGATGCTAAAAACAGGACTAACAACCCACCCCAGGAACTGATTAGACCCTATCTGAGAATACGGCATGAGGCTGTTTATGGTTCTTCATCAAGATAAATGCTTATTAAAACTAAAATAATTGTTTTATATCATTCCTTTATTGTTAATGTGCTCAGGAATATCATCAATAAAGTGTCTTAATTGGTGCCTAAGTGAAAATGATAGTATTTTAAACCTATTTACTGGAATAGCTAGGATCTTCAAAAGGTATAAGCTCTCAATATAGATAAAGATTATGTAGACAAGAAGAGAGTTTCTTGGTATTAAGAAAAGTAAGACTGATTGCATTTTTTAAAATTATGACTTGATAGTGTAGACTGCTGACACTGTTTGCCTTTACAGAAGGCACTGAGGTCTCACACAGCATAAGAAAGTGTCACTGTTGTAAAGAACTTTAAAAAGAGAACTTTCTTATGTAGAGCCTATATTGGGTTGCATACCATCTAAGGGGAGAAAATTGAAAACTTATGGAAGTGAATGTGGAAACTAAAAATAAATAAATTAACTTATTAAAAAAAAAAAGAATTGAAGCAACCACTAAGTAGAGTCCCTGGCACACAGTAGGCATCTGCTAAATACTCAATTAATTATATGGCATAGAAACACTTCCAGAGAATCAAAGAATTTTAGAATTGGAAATAACGATACAGTAATAATCCAATTTAATTCTTTTGGGGGGGGGAAACTAAAAAAAGATTTGTTGTAGGTTAATTTGTTTAAGATTACACAGCTATTTAGTGTCAGAGTCAGGACTAAAATCTAGGTCTCCTAATTCCCAAATTCAATTTTCTTTCTGATACTTAACACTGTTTCACATTATTCATTCCATTTACTACCTGGATCTCAAATACAGAATCTCAAATACCATAATAACTACTGCTTGGCATTCTACCATTTAAAAAATACTTACTAAGCCTCTAACTATGCACAAATCATTTTGTGGGGAAAACTGTGGGAGGTATGCTGGGGAAAGATAAAGTATATGATACAGTTCTTATACAAGGGATGAAATGTGAAACATGGTGTCCAGATCACGGTGGTGATACACTCAAAATGCTGAATAAGACATATATTACACACATTCTGGGAAATGCCCAATGCAGCTATCTACTTTGTTTGACTAACCCCATTTGTTATGAGGATTTTCTTTTTCTTTGATTTTTTTGTTCAATTGGGGATGGGTGAATGAGAGAAAATAAATGTTTGTTAACTGAAAGAAAGAAAATTAAACTTTAAAAAGGACATACATCTTACTGTCATGAAATTTAAAATCTGGCTGGGGAGAAAAGATACATGTACAAGAATGCTCTATGAACTCATTTATGTAAACATATGGTACAATAATAATGGATGGTTCCTAATGATCATCACCACCAAGGGAATTAAAACATCCCAAAGTACCTTCTAATAATTCAAAAAGGAAAAATTAAATTATTTCAATGTAATCTCTAATATTTTATATTTCACTCTATTCTGATGACCTGAAAATTGGTAATTCATGGATGTTATTATACTAGATGGCAATTTATAATTAGCTGGGATGTTCTGACCAATTAGAAGTCTATTTTCTAATTATGCATAATAATTGTTCTCTGAACCTGCTTATTTATTGACTAGAATTTTCTTCCTTTACTAAACATAATACTGATTATTTTCGACACAAAGATGTTCACGTTTCACAGAAAAGTTATATTGGACCTGAAACAACTTATGGAACACTTGGGAGTTCTTCTAGAACAACTAAACTATAAATAAAGGCTGTTTACAACAGAGTAGTAATAACATACCTGAATAGTTTGTGAAGGATTTGAGGTCCTCTAAACTGATGGGCACTTGGGCACCAGAAATTAACACCTGAAATGCCAAGTTTAAAAATTTAAGTTTAGGACAGAAATAAGAAACTTCTTCTATCACAGTGAGGCAATCTCTGTTCTTAGAGTCAAACAAGTATAATACCTGGATTTCTTGCTGGTCAAACATTCTGAGCCATTCAAGATTCACAACATTGGCCAGACCTTGTCTGAAGGCTAGACAGTGCTGTCGGATCTGCTTGTTTAGTCTATAGTCTGCTACCAGGTGGATATATGCAATTCGGTTAGCACTGGTGACAGGAATATCCTTTCCACCTGGCTTCAGTTCAACTACCTATAAACATAAAAAAAGGAAACATATAAATATTAACAATACTCAAAGTATGTTTGGAAATTTGCAATGAAATTGAAATGGAACTACTTCAGAGGAAATGTACTGTATGAGATGGCACCCTAAAATCCATAAATGTTCAGACTTGTAAAAAAAATGTTTAACAGGCATGTATATATTTAAGCAACACATCTGTTGGGATTCTATTAGCATTGTGTTCTATCTTTGAAAAAGAAATGCTTTTTTTAGATTTACACCCTGTTAATGATTCACTAATGAAAAGATGGCTATTTCATAAAATGAAAAGAAGAAATCAAAAAGTCTGAAATAAGTCAGAAATTACGACAGAAATCAATCTAGAAATTCAACTTGGGAAGAAAATGAAAATGAACTTGGTGAAGCAAAAAATTATTTCAATGGATTGTGATCTTAATGATATGAGGATTTTCTCCATGAGTTTAGATCCCATTTCATCTAGGCCTATTCATATATGACTTGTGTTCATTTTCTCCTCTAAGGGAAAGAAGAGCAGGTTGGCTTATTTTATACACATTCGCACTTATACAATAGCTAATGAAGGTCACTATAAAGTAACTAACGTCTGGGGAAATCCTCTTTCACCCAAAATGAACTTTCGTTTGTGACAGAATGTTAATTAGACAAGAACATTCAATATACTGGCTGCATTTGGAAGTCTTTACAGTGAACTTACTCCCTAGTTATTTGAATATAGCTTACAAAGATGATAGTTTAATCACCAGTTACCCATTAAAGCTGAATTATGTGGACCCTCTAGATAATTATCCAGTATTTCAAAGGTAAGTCTCTGGAATGTATACTTCAAAAATTTGTTTCTTCTGACTGCTTCTTTCACATTTTGGTAGGGAAATTTTTTAAAAACATAGGACAGTTCTTGTCTTTTCAATGACAAAAATACAATGCATTTAATTTGGACCATCAGATCTTAGATGCGTTGAATCCATGTTCTTAATTTTTTCAACTTTTTAAATTGTGCTCATTATCTTCATTCCCTCCCTTCTCAGCTGACATTCCATCTGTTAACTAACTCTCCTGAGATTAATTGTTACTTACAATGCATCAAATAGTATATCCTATAATACCCAAGCAAAATGTGCTAAATTATACACACTATTTCCTTCCTGTACTCTTCCTGCAATGACCTTGCTGTTTCTTACACAAAATTCTCCATCTCCCATCTTGCCACTCATGAACTAATAAATGCAGTCCTCCACCTCCATTTCATCAAATTCTTCACCACAAGACTCATCACTAAAAAAGCCTTTTGGATTTCTTGCAACAAGGTAAAATCCCTCAACCATTCTGCATATACTTATATATGTCATAGTGGAGAGATAGCCTTGGGGCCAGGAATACCTGGGTTCCCCTATATGACCCTTGGCAAGTTATTTAACCTCTCAGTGCCCAAGGCAATTCTCTAAGACTGGATATTGTAGAGAAGATGATAACTTCTACCAGTAGAGAAAGGGAGCTTCCTCATCACAGCATTCCCTATAGATTTTGTCTCTGTATTCCCAATACTTAGCATAGTGCCTGAAACAACCTTAATAAATTCCTTTAGAGTGATTTAGCTCCTCTCTACCTCTTTTATGGATGGAAGACAGGTAATAAGATGTACTTTAGTGATTTAGAAGGTGTAAGTCTAGAAGACTGATAGATCTAATATGAAAGAACTCTTAAAAAATCCTTCAATATTTATTTTAAACAATATACATATTTAAGAAATTTTAAAAATGTTAATAATTTATAAATTATTTAAAATGGCTGAAATGCAATAAATCATAATTAATTATACTTATGCTACCATAGTAAAAAGTATAAAACTGAAGTTTTAAAATTTTTTTACAGTATTAAATAGTACAATTGAAAGTGATTTTTAGTGTTTTGTAATTACCAAAAAAAATAAGAGTTCTAACTAGAATGTTATCTAACCTGAAAAAGTTGGTATTTTTCTTAATTACCACACTGTATTATCATCCACACTTTTTTAATGGATTCCAATATTTGAACAGAGCTTTAATGGAACTACTGCTTACCTAACAGCTAAGTTATTGTAATCTATTTCAGATGGAAGAGTACGAAATATTCCCATTAGCAATAGCTTTGGAGAATTCATTATAGAATTGGTTGATGTAAAGATTTTATTCTATTTTTAACTAATACCACTAGATGGTGCAAGGCAATAGCGTACATAATTTTATAGCACGAACTCTCTTAATAATGGATGATGTACAATAGTGAGGTCTTCCTATATAGTAACCCATTTTTCCCTACTCTTTTGACCTTTGTGCCCCTGTGAAGACCTTGAAAAGCTATAACTCTTAAATAATCAACCCTATTAGCTATTTGTGATACCCTATTGGAAATGATTCCTCCCTTTATTGCAGAGATGTACACCAGACACTTATTGGCCCTTGTTATGTCTCCTCATTTCTAACTTCTGAAGAAAGGGGGAAGTGAAGGAAATAATAAGAATTCTGTAACCACTTCCACAAGAAGCCAAGACTTTGGTGTGGGATTGAATTGTCATATGGAAGATACAAAAATCCTACACATTGTTGAAGAAGAAAGATGGGGAGCTTAGTAAGACTAAGATGTGCCCAGTTCAGGGGCAGCCTCTCTAGACTAACACTAATACAAGCCTTTTTCCTATTATGGCCTAAATACCATTACATTCAGGGATTTAGCAATTGAATTCTCCAGTGACCAAGATTCAGTTGTGTTTTTCCCCAACAGCTGTATCTTATGGCCTGAATAGCTCTTCCTCCTCCAGAACCCATCTTGTCCCTAGCTACCTCAGGTTAGTAGCCTTCCCTTCTGAAAGAAAAATACAGAAAAAACTGAGTTAATCTTCCTAAGAAAATGAGTTTACAGGACAATAAAAAAATGCAGTACAATAAAAAATTTATTAGTTTAACAAAAAGTGGAAGAGAAAGAAAGAAATCAAAAGGAGCAGACACTGAAATGTCACAATATCTCATCCCAATCCATCTTCCATAGCATAGGCAGGACTTCACACATACGAGCAATCAATGAATGGATAGAGTGCTGTGCCTGGATTCAGGAAGACCTGACTTCAATTCTGGTTTCAGGCACTCACTACTATGTAACCGAGGGGAAGTCACTTAACCTGTTTGCCTTAATCTACTGGAGAAAGAAATGGCAAACCACTCCAGGATCTTGGCCAAGAAAACTCCATGTACAATACTGGCATGCTACGGTATACATGGTCACAAAGAGCTGGACACTGAACAACAAAAAATTGTGATAGATAAGTAGACAGATAAGGTACTTTTCAAGCACTATATTCTAGGTACTGTTCTAAGAATTTAAGCCTCACTCTTTCTTCCAGAGTCACTGATGTCCAGTGGCAAGGCAAAAGTCAGGACGACTGGCAACAGCCCGGAATGCAGTGGATGACCTCGGCACCTCTGATGTCTTACCAAGCTCTAAGTGCTCCACAGTGCCTGCTTCAGCTGCCTTCATGGCAACACATTGTTCTCATCTGCCCATTCTGCTGGAAAAGTCTTCATATGCTTGGGGTAGGCATCCCTCTAATTCAACAACAGTTTTAAATCCCACTGGCTATGTTCAACCTGATTTAGCCCATCTATCAAGATGGTTTACCAGGGTGTAGCTGCTGCGCATGCTACAGTTTCTTGGAGCCACAGGTGAGAGTTGGGTGACAGGTGGACACTCAAGGTGGATGAGTAGCCCTGAAAAGGAAGACAACCCCTCCCTTCAAAGAGTTTAAATTTGAATGGAGGAAGACAATAAAGGAGAGCAGGTAGGGCTGGGGTTATGGTGTGGAGACTTGAGCCTGGCAAGTTAAGGCAACAACTCACCTATAAGAGCTGAAAAATGCAGGAGGGGAGTCTTGGTTACTGGGAGGAAGAGGTACTGTTCTAAAAAGGGACGGCATCGCGTAGAGTGGGCTGGGAAGAGTTAGAGGAGTTATGAAAACTTAAGCAAACTAATGCATTTTTAGTAGAACTATGAATTGATACAACTATTGTGGAAAGCATTTGTGGAATTACGCAAATAAAGTGTCATAATGTCCATATCCTTTGACCTAGCAATTCTACCATTAAGTATATGCCCCAAGGAAGGTCATTAACAAAAAGACTCTCTAAACACCAAATTATCTGTAGTAGCACTTTAAGAGAATAGTTAAAGTTTAACCATTTAAAGAAACTGTGTTACATGAATGCAGTAGAACATTAGTATGAGAAACAATAAACATGTTAAATATATAAAAGCATGTTAAGATAGAAGAACTGATGCAAAATGAAGTACTCAGGGTCAAGAAAACAACAAGAATAATGACACAACAATGTTAAATGCTAAGAACGTCACAAAACAATCACACCTGTTGTGAAATTATAATGACCAAGCTTGGCTCCAAAGAAGAGATATGAGAAGACACTCCCCCTCCTGCTTCTTTGCAGAGATGAAGGTCCATGGGTGTGGAACACTGAATATAATGCCAGATTTTTTTTTTATATACTGTTTGGTTTTGCTCATTTTTTTTCTTGTTCCTCTTTTTAAAAACTTCCTTGTTATAGGAGCGAGATAGAGGGGGCAATATAGGTAATATAAAAACAAATGACTAATAAAATCTTTTGAAATGTTTCCACTAAAATTATTTCCCTGATTAAGCTTTAGTTGTATAGAAATTCAATTGTACTAAAAATAACTTATTCTCCAACAACAGAAAGGACCAGCAACAACCTTCTTAAATATTAAGTTCTGTAGGACTAAATTTAACCTCCTATAAGAAAAATGCAGTTCAGTTGAATAACTGACAGATGATTGTACACCGATTTTTCTTTAGGGTGATTATTATTATTATTATCATCAATAATAAATGAAAAGCTGGCTATGTGATTTAAAAAATTATACTTTTCAGGTTTTCTTGGTAATTCAGTTATCTACTATTGGTACCATAGTCTTGAAAAGCACATTGCACAATAAAACAAAAATAAAATAAAAACTGTTGGGAGGAATCTCAAGGAAGACCCATGCATTAGACTGTGCTGGTACAATTTAATGTTGACTCACTCCACTCAGTACTCTGTAATACTTTTAATAGTTCTAGGAGAAAACAGACATTGGATAAATATTGCAGAAAATGTTATTAGATTATAGGTTACTGCAAGCTCCAATATTCATATATTCAATCACTATATTCATAATGCAATAATTATTCAACTGTAATGAATACAGATGAAAGGCAGAGATGATCATGTAGCATGAGAGAAGTGTCTTTGGTATTTTCTTTTAGTGTAACCAATCTATATTAATGGGGAAAATGCTATTAGCAAGTCATTGCAGTGGCAAAAGTAATTTAACAGAGCAGCTGGAAAACTTTCAAGGTTTTAAAAATGCAGTCTGTTTCCATGGCTCTGTAGCCATAACCATTCCTGAGTTATGCATCAAGATAAAATTGGTTACTCAAATTAAGTGCTGAGGTCACAACTTAATTATTTAAATAACTAAATCACTGTTAAAACTACTTTTACTTTTCATTAAATCCCTTTAAAAACCATGTTTTATCATTGTAGTGACATAAAATCTGACTTGATTAAAATATGTCAGCCTCAGACACTATTGAATTTTCTGTATTTAATGTGAACCACTTAAAGTATCGAAGATTATTAAAGGAAGGTAGGGATATTTGGATTATATCCCTTACCCTTTGGTATCGTTTTCAGAGACAGCAGCTACATATTCTCTGAGTGTTACCACCATCGAGCCAGAATACCGAGATGCATAGGCCATTAACATGAATATTATGATAACAAAGATAGCTTACAACAGGTGTCAGTTATTAGTTGTACTTGGGAACTTCATGACTCTCATGAATAGTAGAATTCTCTATCTTCAAGGTAACTGATAAAGCCTCACTGAGGGCTGACACTTGGTGATATACACTGACTAGTTCTAAAAATAAGAAAACTCCTGTCCTAGCAAATTTTAAAGATTTGGTGAGCGAGGAAAATATGTTGGTTTTGACCTCAAAGATAGTGTTGTAACTGAAGTTTGATAATGTAGTAAGAGCAAGAAATTAAGTACAACCTTATTCCAAGTTAAGTTGGCATAGTTTGACACATTACTTTAAAGAAATTAAGACATAAGATTTGCTTTTCTATCCATTTTGTAAAAAGATAAGGAGATGAGATGATGGGTTTCATGTAAAGATACTTGAAAATGCAGGCATAATTTTTATCATGAGTTGAAGACATGGCTGGTCCTTTGACACTGAAATACGCTTTTCTTCAGAAAAAGACAAGTTATTCAGTATAAGAAGATTCTCAGATAACATAGAATAGAGCTTCTCAAACTTTTTCTACTGGTGACTGTACTGACAGCACAGCTGAACAGGTAGAAATTATACAATATAGCTTTGGCAGAGAAAGCACATGATTCCCTTCCAAGAAACATGTTCAGATCTGATGTTTTTGTCTCTTCTTCAAATGATGGAGCAGCAAAGCCAAAAAAGAAAGATGTTGATGGTCAAGGCCAAATAAAGAACAAATTTAGGATAAATGAGTCTTTTATTTTTAATTACCCCTTGTTTTCAGAAGTCCTCCTTCCCTCCACCCCTTAAATGAAACATGCCTTCCCACCTCCAAGCCATCACTTTCCCAACAGCAGCCATTATGTTTGCCCTTACTAAATAAATGAGACTTGTCTTTTTGGAACTTAAGTTGCAGTTACTAGCCTACATATTTACTGATGAAAACAACAAACCTAATGCCTTACCAGAAAGGCAAAGAAGAATTTCCCTAGAACTCTCTAGACTAGAATGATTGAGTGGGATTATGTGATATGACAAAAATCTATAACAACTACACCATTTCTTATTTTTTGGATAACAAAGTACTTTATAATTCGCTTTCTCTTGCTTCTCACAACAGTATTATTTGATGGGCAACAGAAATATTGTTATCCTCATTTTATAGGTGATGAAATTGAGATTGAGAGAGAAGATATTAGTTTTCCAAGGTAACTCTGCAATAAGTGATAGAACTGGAACTCAAATTAAGATCATCTGACTCGGTCTAATGACTTTAAAAAACCTTTTTTACTATGCCACGTATCTTTCTCATTATGAAAGGAATGGATGAGAATGGGGTTAGTCAATAAAATATTGACCTTAGCTCAAATCCTACCTTCTGCAAGAGGGCTTTTCTGGTCTCCAGTACTTCTGATGCTTTTTCTCTGAGATTATCTTATATCAGCTCTTTATACATATCTTATATGTACATAGTTATTTGCATGTTATCTCTCTCATTAGAAATTTGAGTTCCTAGAGAGCAGGAAATATTTTTTGGTCTTTCTTTGTATCCCCAGCACTCAGTATAGTAAAACAGTAAGCAATTAATAAATGATTGTTGACCAATGATTAGGGAGAACCCTTGATAAAGTGAAAAGGCTGTTTAGATTAAATAATTTGAAGACCAATATATAACAGTTTAAACAAAACAAAAAAAAATGACTGGGAGTGTATCTCTAATATTTGAAGCTAATTAAAAGAGAATAACCAAGTCCTCCCATATTTTTCACAATGTTCTTTGTGTACACTGTCAGAGAAAATCTTTGGCTACATTAACCACAGATCTGACCTATTACAGAAGTTCTCTTATTCATTAATATAATTCAGATGCACTCTATTTTGGTTAACATGAAACATTATGTGTAACATTAAATGTGTTAGCAAAGAAAAAGAAAGCAATGCGATGTAGGTGATTAGACAATAATTATGAAATCTGCACTAATTCAAACGTTCTCAAAATGTACTTACTAAGTCTGAAACAAAATTAGGTATTAATACCGACTAACATTCCATAAGGGTCTACATGGGACCACTGTTTCTTCACTAGTGATATGAATGAAAGAAATGGGCCTTCTTGATAATCATGTTGGATTTTCTAACACCTGGAAAACTAAGAAAAGAAATCAAAGTGATCTTGAAAACAAGAGGAATGGAATGTGAAAACCAGAATCAATTCCCCATACAAAAAAGTCTTGTAACCAAATCTAACTAGATATAGTTGAGATAACAAGAAAGAACAATTAGGAAAAAATCAGAAACTTTAGAACTAGGAGAAACTAATGTTTCTATTATCATCCTAGGAGATGATTCTATGGTCTATCCGATATACAGCAACAATTTAAAATTTCCAAATATGTTTGATTTATTGGCTACTTGGCTGGGATGCATCAATCAAAAGATCAAGCGGACCTTAAAATGATTGAAAGTTCAGGCTACGCGGACAAACACCACGCAATATTTAGGTTTTACCAACTCTCAGAACACACATTTTCCTTTCATAAAATTTTTGAAATTGAAGTTGAGAACTAGTGATTCAAACCCAGTATTATATTCTTTGACTAAAATTCAGCTCCAAAATTCTCAAGTATAGCTGTCTATTAGGACTGTTTAAAGGTTATCTGTTTCTACCTAACTTATTTATCAGTGCAAGATCCTCTTTATGTTATACCCATAGTTCTCTCAATTTGTGTGACTAGTAGCAACTTTATATGTACCACCTTTTGTGGTCCATTTGATGATTTTCTCTTCAATGTTTATTAAAAATAATAGATTCTGGAGATAAAGATTTAATTGATATATGTATAATATATTACATATGCAGAGATGCATGTAATAATATTTAGCATTTAAATAAGACCTACTATGTGCCAGGCCCTGTGCTTTTACAAATTATCATCTCATTTTATCCTGACAACAACCCTGGGAGGTAGGTGTTATACCCATTTTACAGTTGAAGAAACAAGCAAATAATGGTTAAATGATTCGCCCAGAATTGCAAAGCTAGTGTTTGACGCTGGATTTGACCTCAGGTCTTCTTGACTCCAAGTCCTAGCATGAAATGGCCCTCAACAGAAACGTTGGTCAATAAACATTACTGACTACCTACTAAGGGCAATTTCCTCAACTGTTAAACCTAAGAGCTTAGATTTGCCCAGTGTCATTCAGTTAGCTAGTAGTAGGACCCTAATTAGAACCCATGTCTTCTGACATCTAAACTAGGGCGAAGTATGGCATAAAAAGACAGACACATATCCAGTGACAAGTGAGTCAGAATTATAGTGCTGTCATTAAAAAAAAAACACCATACTAGAAATATTAAAGTAATTTCTGATGACAGGAAGTGATCTTTCTACTTTATATCTAAGAATTTCATAAAATGTGAGGTGCATTTAAAAGAATGATGGAAAAACTGAAGAAGATCTAAAAGAACCATAAGACTGATTATATGTAGAGAAAACATCCTACAGGGAAATTGTTAAACAAGTTGAAGTTTACTAGGAAGACTATGAAAAGACTAAGAGATGATAATTATTATCTTCAAGGAGACTAAACAGATGTGTTCTCCATCTTTACTTTGTTCAGAGGCCAATGAGCCCCAAAATTCCTAATGTCTCTGTAATGTTAATGGAATAGGAAGATCTTTCCCATCCATTAATAGGCCTATGTGACCTGCTTTGAGCCTGAGTCACATGGAGCCTGTGGTGGAAAGAGCATGACAAAAGAGTGGAGCAGGAAGCGAGAGTGAGGCAAAACAGTTAGTGTGAGGGAGAGAGGGAGGCATTTTGCCTACAGGAACTTGTTTGTGGGGAGGGCTGACAGAGGGAAGTCTTGGGGATGGTGGTACTCCCTGCATTGGTGATGTGTACAGACTTCTTTGTTACTATAGTGAATCTGGCTTTCTGGTATGTGAATAAATATCTTAGTTTTGTCTTTGAGGATGAGAGTCTATTATACATTGCGATTCAAACCTGGAAATACACCTGCATATTCATAGCAGCTACTGTGGGTATCGCATTGGCGATATAAGTCTCCAACTAGATCATCAAAGTTTCTGACTTCAAAGCTTCCAATGAAGGGAAACTCACCATCTCCTGAAACAACCTATTTCAATTCTTAATACTTCTTATTGTCAGGAACTTTTCTTTACATCAAACCTAAATCTTCTTTTATGATTTCTATCCATTACTCCTAATTCTGCTCTCCAAGATCAAGAAGATTAGGTTTCTATGGTACCTTTTCCATATTATAGCACCTTAAATACTAGAACACAACTATTGTTTTCTATCCTCACCTCCAAAGGTGGCTTATTTGGGGGAAAAGGAGGAGACCAGACCTGTGATTTCATGAGTTTAGGAAACTCCCAATGAGGTAACTCCCTCTACTAATATAGACTGGCATGTGCTCTTCAACTCAAGTCTTTGAGAGTTTCCTGGGGCACTGAGAGGTTAAGTGCTAAGCAGTTCAGGGTAAGATAATCACTGGTTGTCAGAGGTAGGTCTTGAACCCAAGTCTCCCTGACACCAACACCAGCTCTCTAACAATTGTACCATCCTGCCTCTCTTTCATGTCCCTTTTTAAGTCTTCTGTACTTTCAGGTTAAATAGTCTCTAGTCTTTCAATAATTAATTTTGGTTACTCTCTTCTTGAGAAGAATCTCTACTACTTATCTATAGTTTATCTATGTCTTTCCTAAAATATGGCACCTAAATCTGAACATATTACTATTTCTAGCTGATTTAGAACTTTTCACATCCTGTCATCCAAAGCATTGGCAATCCCGCCTAGATTCATACTGTTTGTTAATCTCACATGCATACCAATCTATACCTTCATCTAAGCCAGTGACAAAAATGTTGACCAGCACAGGACCAAGAATATGTCTTTGGATATCAGAGGGCAGGTCTGATTCATGCAGGTAAACTGGTATTGGGAATTGGAACAAAACGAAATATTCACTGATCACCTAATAGTTAGGAGGTTTACTTAGAGCATGGAAGAGACTTAGCAAAGATACAGCACTGATTAAATTTAAAACAGCTTTCCTGTTTGTGTTGGTGCCAACAACTGCTGCCTCCTCGTGGGCTGTTTTTGTACCCAGGCTGACAGGAAGCTACATCAACAGCATAAGCCAATTTTGGTCTCAAAGATAGTTTTTAATACCTTTTAAGAAAAAAAATCTGTCTGGTCAGTGTCGGGGTAGACATTACTCCTACATCAATAAGAGTGAACCACTATACACCTACCAAACTGACATGGAGCCATTAATGATAATTGTGTCTAGCTACAGATCCACATCACTCCAGCATGTAATTAATATTTTTGTCTATTTTGTCGACAACCACAGAATGAGTGATTTTGTTAAATGCTATCCTGAAATCTAAGTATACCATATCTATGGAGCTATTTAATCATGTTATGTGGTTAAAAATAAAAGGAAATTAAATTTGTCATGACTTGTTTATAATGAAGCCCTGCTTAATCTCTTTTATCATTGCTTTCTTTGTGAAGTGGTCACAAACAGTCCTCTTCATGTGTTCCAGAATAGAAGTTAAGCTTACTTGTCTTTAGTTTACAGAGTCTACTTTTTTCCATTATTTGAAAAAGCAGCTATAGTCCTTATTGAAAATCTACCTTTCTGCACCTTTTCAGACCAAGTAAAACACTGTTAGTAACTCTTCAATAGGACAGCCCTTCCAATACTGGAAAACATTTATCATATCCTCTTCTCTGCTAGTCCTCTTTTCTCCAGGCTAAAATGTGAAGTGTCTTCAATGGATCTTTATTATCATGTGCTTCAACAAGGGCTTCCAGAAGCTGATTTAAGAAGCTAAAGCAATCTGTAATCATGAAACAGACATCTTTTTCTTTATTTCTTAATTTATAGTAAATTCACAAACTCTGAAATAATAGAGGCCACACCTTTATTGAGAGTGACACAAGTGTGAGTGTTCAATATGTGCCTTATCTCCTCTATCGTCTAAGGGCAACAGGGGTTGGGAAGCAATCATTAACTTGCTGTGCTAAGAAAAAAGGAGACACCTCAAATGCCCCAGTCTTACCTGTGCCTCTCCAAGATCATTATTCACCACAGTAAAGTTTAGTCCAAGTTCCTCCACATCACCTTCATAGCTCTTGAGGAAAAGCAAATTTTTGTACATTTCAGGATCTAATGATGCCAGGTGATGAATATCCACATCAGCACTTGTCCCAAGCAACTTGGAAAGGAAAAAACCAGCAAAGGGCAGCTCCACTAACATATTTTCATAGAGAGCCTATAAATAAGAATAATGGACAATGCAGTTTATTGAAAATTTACAGTTACAAAAAAGTCCATACCCTTTTCCCCAAGATCCCACTACTAAACATATACCCTGAAACATCCTACATGTACCAAAATATTCACAATAGTACCAAAGAATAGGAAAGAGATTACATGCCCACTAAATGGGGAATCGCTAAACAAATAGTGGTACATAGATGTAAAGAAACAGTAATGTGTCATAAGAAAATGCATATGAAGTCTCCAAGGAAGTAAAGGAAGACCTAAATAAACTGAAACACAGTACCGTAAGACGAACTAGGAAAACAACATACACAAGCACTACAATAATATAAACGGAAAAAACCAATAAAACTGGATGCTGTGTAATTATGTTAATCAATCTTGACTCTGAAAAGGAACTGAGAGAGGGGCAGCTAGGTGGCACAGTGAGTAGAGAGCACCAGCCCTGGAGTTAGGAGGACCTGAGCTCAAATCCGGCCTCAGACACGTGACACATGTGCTAGCTGTGCAACCTTGGTCAAGTCACTTAACCCCAATTGCCCTGCCAAAAAACAAAACAAAACAAAACAAAACAAAAAAGAACCGAGAAATCCCTTCCCAACCTCTCACCCATGTTTTCATTGCTAACATGAGGAACTATGATATGGAATACTGTAATACTGTCAGATAGAATCAATGGATAGGCTGGTTTTGAATGGCTTTTTTTCAACTGTCTTTTAAAATCTCTGTTATAAGGAATGGTTCACTGGATAGGGAAAGGATATACTTGGAATGAATGTGATGTAGAAACAAAAAGCATCAATGAAAATAAAAAATTACATTAATAGTCTTAAAAAGCTCCATTTCTGTTTGTTTCTGAAACAGGATTTTTCCTTATTTTAATGTGGATATCTTCACATGAAAACTGTAACATTTTCTTAGAAGACACACCACATGGGCACACCACAATGACATTGTCATATCAGAATTTTTCAAGTACAAGGGGACTAGGTGATCATCTAATTCACCATTTTACAGATGAAGAAACCAAGGCCCAAGTGATTGAGTAAACTGATCAAAGTCACACCACTAGTTTATTGCAGGGTTGAAAGGAGCTATCTATTTACTATTGTTTGACTATGGGCAATTCACTTCCCTTAAGGGCCTCAGTTTATTCATCTTTATAATGCAAGTTCAGAGTTTTTTTCTTCAAAATAGAGCACTCCATCCCTTAAACTTAAAATTCAAATACACAAATTTTAAAAGCTAAGTGAATTTTGGATAAAGTAATAAAATATAATTCTTAATTAATTTCCATTTCAGACCATCTACCTCATCACACAAAATATTTTTACAAGGATGAATGTATTTATTTGATTTTCAAGTCAATAGACTTCAAATGTAGAAAGCTTATTTATCTCATTTCCCGAGTCATCACAGAATTTTAGAATTAGATGGGTCCCTAGACCCATTATATTACTCCATTCTCCATTAGTAGCTCTGCTTGGTTTCCACTTCACTGAATAACAAGGGCTCATCCCCCAAAAGTAGACCACTTGAATCTCAGCACCATGAAAGATGTCTCAGGTTTTTAAGTTTACACCTTCTTAACTCACTCAGCCTCCTCTCCCCTCTAATTGGAGGGTGGAGTACTAAACTCCTCTCCAAGCCTTCCTAAGTCTGTTTTCCCCCTAAGATGGTCCTTAAATTATCACCTAATGTCGCCACTTTCTCTCAAAGGCTAATTCTGTTATGCTCTGATCCAATGCCCTTCTACTTCCTCCTCCAGATCCTTGCTTCACTAATTATGCTTTCAGATCTCTTCATTATGGATTGGCTCCCTATTATCTGATTACAAATGACAGGATTTTTCTGCCCTCCCCCCTCATCATCCTAAACCTCTCTTCTGCATATGATACTGCTGATCACTGTCTCTTCATGGATACTCTTCTCCTCTACTGGTTCTCATTACAACACTTTCTCTGGTTCTCATCTTACCTAAGTGCTCTTTCTCAGCCTCCTTATCGATCAGGTCCTTAAAGGTGCATGTTTCCCAAGGTTCTATCCTAATGCTCTTTTCTTGACCTCATTAGCTTCAAGGTCTTATCACTTCTATACAGATGACTCACAGATCTGCATCTCCAGCTCTACTCTTTCTTTAAAGCTTCATTTAGACTCCTAATACTAATTGCCTCTTGGAGACCTCAAACTGGGCTTCACAGAGATATCTAAAGTGCAACATGTCCAAACAAAATCTATGTTCTTCTAAACTCCCTTATTTCTGTTGAAGGCACCAAATATTCATCAAGAGTCTTAGCATCATAACCTCATCATCATTCATCCATCACCTAACCATGAACACTGATTAAACACTGACTGTGTGCTAGGTTCTGGAAATGCAAAGAAGAGAAATCAGTCTCTACCCGCCAAAAGTTTATTATGTTAACAGGCAGACAACAATTACGTACCTTAGTACGCATGGAATATGAGGAGAGTAAGTACAAAGTACTAAGTTACATATTGTCATTAAATACAAAGCAGTATGATAAAGAAGACATGAAAAGTTAAGAAGATCACAACAAGCTTCATTTATAGGGTAATACTGGAAGGTGTGAAATCCAGGAATGGGGATGTCCAGTAAAAAACCATAGGGATGGGGCACATACTGAGAAATGTCAGGACAGAGACAGGGCCAGTTTGGTTGGATCTCAGAATGCAGGAAGGGGAGTAATATACAATGAGTCTAAAAAGGTTAAGATAAGGTTATATAGGACACAGAGGGCCAAACAGAGAACTTTAACTATGATTCTAGAAGCAACACAAAGCCACTGGAGTTTACTGAGAGGAAAGGGGCATCTGTGGTTAAAGAAAAGGACTTTCAAAGATGGACTGAAGAGGGAGAGACCAATTAGAAGTAAATTGTTGCAATAATCTAGGCAAGAAGTGATGTAGGCCTCACTCCTCCTCCTTACTCTAAATATCCAATTAGTTGGCAAACCTTGCTGTTTCCACCTATATAATCTCTCTCACATTTGACTCCTTTTTTCTACTCTCTATTCATACAGCAAACACTTTAGTTCAGGTTTTCTTTACCTCTTATCTAGATTATTACAATGGCCCGCTATTCAGTTTCCTAATTGGTCTCCATACCTTATAGTCTCTCCACTCTAACACATTCTTCAGACAGCTGCTAAGGTGAATTTCATTAAGTGCAGAACTGATCTACTAAAAAATTCTAGTGGCCTCCTGGTGCCTTTAGGAAAAAGATGTAAACTTCCTCAGAATGTACTCCTCTTCTTATTTCCACCTTCCAGAATACCCCTCCACCCTTATGGCTCTGTTAAGTACCATGTTTTACAGAAGTTCTGAGCATATTTTGTGTCTTAGCCCTCTTTGGCAGTCTGGGAAAGCCAATAGGTTCCTTCTCAGAAAATGTTTCTAGGTATATAAAATAAGACACTTAGAATTGAAAGGAAATCAATTATATCGAAAGTTATCAAAATATTTTTAAAAATCATACACAAATTTATGGCTCTTGGGTGAAAGTCCCTTGTTCTATATGAAGCCTTTCCTGATCCCTCTAGCTCCTAGTGCCATCCTTCCCAAAGTATCTTGCATTTATTCTTTTTGTATTTATTCTATACATATGGATATAGGTTGCTGAATTAGAAGGTAAGCTCCTTGAGAATACAGATTGTTTCACTCTTTGTAGTTGTATGATGCCCCGTACATATGACGGACACAATGTTTGTTATTTGAACGATACAAATACACTGACATATAAACATACCAGATATTGCCTGACCAGAGAAGATTACAGTAGGACAACTGTATTGGGGATCCTTGAAGAGTTTGGCCTTTGTTTCCTTTGATTAATTCAGTGTCTGATTAAATCTTACTAGGTGCTAAGCCCCAGGCCCAAACCCCTATTAGGTGCTAAGCTTATGTGGGTGTGAATTGGTAACTAAGGTTGGGCTCCAGGTGGGGCCAATGAAGGGAGGTGCTAACACCAGAGCCAATCATAGGAGCCTAAGTATAAAAAGGGAGAACAGAGCTATCAGCCTAAGGCTCTCACTCCTGGAGGCCTGGGACTCTGGGCAGCCGCTGTAAAGGCCTTCCAGCTGAACTCAGATGTTGATGGTTTTCTTGGTAACTATGAATTGTATTTGGTCTGTTGATGTTTGTAATTTGTTTGTATTTGCTCTGAAGTTCAGGGTGCTGCCTTTTTCCCCTGAACTAAGTGAATGATATTTGTATGCTGCATTAAATTGAGATTGTTAACCCCTTAACGTTGCTCTCCTTAGTAAAGCAGATCAAAAGAATCTGGGCTTGCAGTGTTCTGTGAGCTGGTTGTTGTTGGTTTTACACCCCCCCACAGCAGCTGCTTGCCAGACTGGTGAAACAACAACTAGCTTCCTGGCCCTAGGTACTCTGATTCTCAGTGTCAGTGGACTAAATTTTGGTTGCCATGTCACACTGTTGAGTCTTCTACTCCACTAAAAGTCTCAGCTAATTCTCTTTCTAAAAAAAAATTGAAACTTTTTTTCCCTATTAACAAAAAACAAATTTCTCTCCTCTTACCCAAATCCATTCGAAAAGAAAACAGAAACAAAACCCTTGTAAACAGACAGACAGACAGACACACAGTCAAGCATAGCCAATTCTTGCATCAGCAATATTAAAAAAAAATAATAACATCTCATTCTACAAGCTGGAGTCCATTTTCTCTTTGTCAGTTGGTGGGTAGTACGCTTCCTCACAGGTCTTTAGGAATCATGGTCCTAAATATTTCTCAAAATGCTAGTTAGTAATTTCACTCACAATACCTAATTTGTGAGACTGACTTCTAGACCTGGATGAAAGATTTTGTTATGATGAAATAATTTCATCTTACTAGATTTGGCCCAATGTTTTAGCCCATAAAGAACTTTTAAAAATTTCTGATTATATATTATTTATAAACTTAAGACTGAAAAAGAATATACCTAATTAAGCTTGCTTAGTAAATATTTCCATTAAATTACTTTTAATACATTAAAAAAGAGGTTTTCAGTCACTTCAAATCTCCATCAACATTCTTTGTCTGTTCCTTCTCATTTATCCCTCCTCTTATATGGTCATATTCAGAGCATATTCTAATACTGAAACACAGGTCTGACCATGTCACTCCTACTATTCAATAAATTCAAGTGGCTCACCATCACCTCCAGGATCAAACACAAAATCCTTTGGTATTCAAAGCCCTTCATAACCTAGCCCCATCTGCCTTTCCAGTCTTCTTATATCTTACTTGATGCTGCCGGGTATACCTGATCCAGTGACACTGGCTGTTCCAAGAACAAGACAAGCAATCTCTTGGCTCTGGGCATTTTCTCTGGCTGTCCCCTATCCCTGAAATTCTTTCTCTCCTCAATTTTGCCTACTGGCTTCCCAAGTCCAAACTAAAACCCCCTCTTCTACAGGAAGCCTTTCCCAACCCCTCTTACTTCTAGTGCCTTTTCCTCATTTATTTCCTCTATCCTGTTTATAACTTGTTTGTACATTTTTGTTTATTGTCTGCCCTACTGGACGGTATGCTCCTTGAGGGAAGGGACTATCTTTTACTTTTTTTTTTTTAAATCTCTAAAGCTTGTCACAGTGCCTGGCACATAGCAGGTGCTTAATAAATGTCTAATGACTGAATGAGAGAGCAATGAAGTTGCAATAACATTTATGTTCAAGTCCTGTCTCTACCACTAAGTAGGGAAAGTAACACTTGAATCTCAGTTTCTTCATCTATAAAATATATAGCACTAGCTTCTTCAGCGTTGTAAGGATAAAAATAACCAATGTATATAAAGTACTTTGTATCCATAAGGTATTATCTAAGTGTTAGCTACTATCTAAATGTGAGCTATTATCATTACCACCATACCCAAACCTAAGCTCATAATCCATTACCAAAGCTACCAATCCTGCTTCTATTAGCCACAAACACAAATGTATAAATTTTTTTTTAAAAAGGCACTAAGTGGTTGAAGTTATGTTATTTTCCCTTTTGCTATGAGATAACTCTATATGTGTTACCCGATTTTTCTTAGATAAAACAAAACTTTCTGGCAGGAAACATTTTAAAAAAGCTTAAAAGCTCTTAACTGTTTTGTTTTACTCTAAGACAGAAGGGATTCAAGTGTCCCTAGAGTTGCTTAAACTTTGAAATGTTTAACCTCATCACACATCCATGTAGATCATCTGGATCCACCACTAATGCTATATGAATAATGAGTCCAAAGCCAAAGTGAGCAGTCTTCAGAAAATAGCATGATTTATTCAAGGTGTTGAAGGCAAACCCCTCACTTGTGTAGCTGACTTTAAAAGTAAACTGGAAGTATAAATCATTGATGTTCAATGTATAAGGTCAATGTTTGCCATTCCTGCATTAGTAACAATAAACCATTGTAATTCTTTAAATATATCAGAGCTACCTGAATTTTAAATGGAAATCCCATCTGTGAGTCATAAAATGTAAATGTAGAGGTATAATTTTTTACATAAGGCAGGTTTAAACCTTTAAAGCATTTAATATACAAGCACTAATAAATGATAGCACTAAAAACTATGATTGCATCAGCTAAATGGATTATAAATTAAATTTCCATAATGTATGCAAGTTAGATACAAATGCAAACATAAATCAAGGTATTTTCTAAACACAGGTTAATTACACAACTTCAAAAAGTGTCTATTTTTATGCAAAATAATCCACTTAGCATTTTTCATATTGGTCTTAATTCTTAGCCACTTGCAACATTTGCTCCTAGAAGCCTATCAATAACTTCATGTCACGAAAAAATAGCAATAGGTATATTGAAGAAACTTGTAAGTTATTTTTCAAGTGTCTGTCTTTTATGAGTGTTTATTGCTAGAAATTGTGCCAAGATGATTTGAAATAAAAAGGATTAATTATAGAAGAAGCCTTTTAATATAAGTAAGTGCAGTAGCAATGCAATTAATGCAAATTGTGGCGCTATCAAGAGAATAAATGTGAACAACATCACAGGCCATTTCTGTTTGCTGCCAAATAACTTTAGTAATTTACTACATTAAGAATCAATAAAAAAATAATGCTTTTCAAATGCATCACTATCAATCTTCAGGTACTTCTAAAGTGAACATTTATAACTTAATCTAAAAACTATATAAGAAATGATGCCCTATTTTAAAGGCATATTAATTGGGCATGAAGATAATAATTTTAATTATTTCAGGTTATACTAGTCAAGTACCTTCAAAAACATAAACATAAGGGAAAATAAAGAGGATAACCAGTTGACATTCTAAATATTTTAAGGTCAAGTTCTGTTAATCAATTAAAACTTGAAAATTACATTCCCCAGTCTAGCTTTGTTTATTTGCAATAATTTGTAAACTCTAAATTCTTAATGGCAAGCACTATGTCTAATCTTTATTGTGTGCCCCTAATTATATAGCATTATACATTACATTTGTTGGTGCTAAATAGATATTTGGTCTTTTTATATTTCTGTAGATTTTATTCATATCTTTCAAAAAGTGCAGGTTCCTCACTGAATTCTTCCCCAGATAATTTACAAAGAACTCTTTCTCTTTGCCCTGAACTCCTATAGGGCAGTTTTATCTCTAACAGTTATCTGGATACTTAATCAAAACCTTTTATTGCTTTCTGTTTCCAGACTGTAGGAGTATAAAGCTGAGTGTGTCCCTGACATTCTCTGGACCTCAGTTTCTTCATCTTCAAAATAAGGAGATTGGACAACATGATTTCTAAGGTGCCTGCCTTCTAGCATTAAAGTACAATAATCAGTAGGAAACCCTAGACTCCCTGGAAGACAGGATCTATTTTCTTAATTTTTTGTGTGTAATCTGCTGCTAAGATAGTGCTTAGACTCTGTAGATACACATTAAATAACTTGTTGAATTAAACCATGTTTTAGAATAATACAATTTTATAGATGGAAAGAAACTAAAATATCAATTTGTCCTGTTTCCTTTTTTATCATTGAGGAAAACAAAACACAGAAGAATAAAGTTAAATGACTTTCCAAGGTCAAACTATTACAACGTGTTATTAAACTAGAACAGAAAAACCATATTCTGTTCTTACTTTCTGGACAGAAGCTGTAAGTACAACAATACAAAGTTCTCGGGCCAAACTTACCTGACACATTAGTGCTGTTAATATGTGACAGATTATTTTACCCTAACAAAAAAACTGGTTGACAGTAACAGATAATGAACACCCAGGAATACCACGCATTCACTGGGCTTTTTCTTTTTTTTTTTTAATAACTAGCATTTATATGGCATTTTAAGATCTGAAAAGAGCTTTACCGATATTATTTCACATGATCTTTACAACAACCCTATTATTATCATTTCCATTTTACGAATGAAGAAACTAGAGCTAAGAGTGGTTAAGTCACCTGTCCAGGGTTACATAGCTCTTAAGTGTCTAAACTGGGATTTGAACTCAGATCTTCCTGACTCCAAGTCCAGAACTCTTAAGGCACTGAATCACTGAGCTGCTTGTAATCCAAAGTTCGGGCCTAGGATTTCATGGGTTACTACAAACATTATGTAAGATATTACAAAGCAATTGTCCCACATACTCCTTGTAGAAGTCTGAGATTAAATATAAAATAAGCAACAACAACAAAAATTTTGGAGAATCTAGGAAATCTAAGCATTCTTTGTCCCCTTGCTATGCTCCATCTCCAAACTCCAAAAAGGACTAAGCAAAATCTAATTAGGACAATTAAGTCCTAGCTAAACTCACACATTATTTGACATGAGCACAGAACTCTCCCTCATTCTCCTTGATTAAACCATTGCTTAGGGCTGGACCTATATATTTGATTATTTTTGGTCTGGCCTTGTGGTTTCATCTGCGAAATGAATGTTCCATGTGAAAACTCTCTCCACCACCAATTCACATGGATAAGTTCACCTCATCTTACAGTCCTTTAAAAGATTTTCTCCAGGCAATGAATTGCCCAGGGTCAAAGAAACAAGTGTTGAATCTACCTCTTCCTTATATCTTCCCTAGCTCTATAATGATATTCATATGCAAAAGGTGCCCTAGGTACCTTGGTATCAGAACAGATAAAATGACAGGCTAAGAGGATATCTTATAGAACATTTTTCAACTATAAGGAGGTATTACAGTAACATGAAGCAAAACCTTCACTGATCAGGTTTCATTAAAAAGAGTGACAAATTAGGATACTAAAATATTTTAAATTAATTCTGATAAGATGCTCAATTATCCAAATGGCTACTTCTACCGATTATAGAATCCCACCGTCTTTATGCTACAAGAAACTGAGGTCATGTGAAGCCTAATATATTAAGTTCCTTTATACAGTAGACGTGATCCTAGAAAGTTAATGTGTAAAACAGAATTCCAAATGACACCAAACATAAGCAATATTTTAAATTCAAGGAAAGTGGAATCTCATTTAAATCTCCCCATATCTAGGCTCATAAAATCACAGATTGAGAATTGGAAGAGACCTCAGAAGCCATGTGGTTCAATTCTCTCATTTTACCAATGAGGAATTGAGAAGTCCAAAGAGATTAAGGCACTGGCACACTGCTGCAGAGGGGAGACAGGGTATGAAGTCAACTCCCGGATGCAGATGAGGTCCTACTGTAAATGGCACTTATAAGGATTCCCACAGACTATGATGATGATATATATTTAGGTGGTAGAATTAACATTTGGAATAAAACAGCTTACTGTGCATTATGAAAAAAATGACAAACTTTGCTGAAACAACATATGCAGATAACAGTCAAATTTGAGCATAAAAAACTTTTTGATATAGATGGCTCGAGTAATAGTGTACACATCTCTGGACAATATTCAAATAAGCAGTTTCACAGGAGTGAGAGAATAATGGCCTAATTCTTAGTGGCTTTTTATTAACATCAAAAACCCATGCACAGAAAAAGGCAAATCTCAGGAGGGGCAAAATTCTCAGATAAGGCAAAGTCATTTGTAAATGGACACTATCCTTGATTTTCTGACTCCTGGAAAAGCTGAAGGTCAACATAAAAGCAAGACCATAAAAACTACAGCCATTTTGGATAAATGAATGTTTCAAAAGAAAGCTTGCTTGTGAAAATTTGCTGAACTCAAAGAAAAAAAATCTAAAATTGATTGGAACTTTGTGATAAATGGAGCCTGGAGTAGAGACTGAAAGTTGAACATTACCCTACAAAAATCTGAGTTTGCATAACACCACTCAATTTGGCTGAAAACTATAGCCAGATCAAGACAAGACTTTCAACAACACAGACCTTGAGTTTTTGGATTAAAAAGGCCATGTCCTAAAGGAAATGTTCAGTGAGAAGGTGAGTAATTTTCAAAACGAAAGCATTTTTTCCCCTGACTTTAAATTACCAGCATTCTCTACAATAGAATATAATACCCTCAACAAATTAACTAAGTACTTTTAAAAGAAGGGTCTAACTTATAATATAGCAGAAAATACCTACAGTATTTAATACTATTAAATATACAGATCCCCAATCTTTGATAACTTTAAATAGATTCTACAAAAATACAAAATCAGAACTCACGACATTTCATAATTTGTCAATTAAACTTTTGAAAACTATTACCCAGATACCATGAAATAATTTGATTTATAAGCATTCCATTGAAATTAAATCAATATTCTATAGTCAGAAAGGAGCCATTTTCTAATAGAATTCAAATATGACAAAGGATTTACTTCAATAAATATTCCAAACTTAATTGACTTAAATGGACCTAGGTGCTTCTAACTGTGAAAAAAGATCAAGATGCCATTACCACATACTTTAACTGTTTATTTATTCCCTGTCCAGAAGTCTGATTTACAGGCAATAAAATGCAATCACTACACAAACCAGAAGCAGGAATCATCTGCTAATGGAACTTTTAATTGAGAAGTGACCAGTGACATGAGGTAATTCTTCCCATATAGGATTGCTTGTGAAGACCTCTTTGCACTTTATCACAGTAAACAATCACTAACATATGCATTAAAGAAAATTTAAATACATTATGACCCAATAAATATCACAATCAATCAATATATTCTTTTCTCTCCTTAAAGATTTAATGTTTAAATACCACACTATTAATATTATAACACACTCTTTTAAGATCAAGACCATACTTACAATGTTAATATAAAATTTAACCATTTGTAATCAAACAATAATTTAAAGTTAAGCAAAAGATCATGGAAACCATTATTAGCATAACTAATAATTCATATACAGTAAAACCAATTGAATGGATTCAAATCAACCAAAACTATTGTGCTCATGGGATTTTATTTGTTTACTTATTTACTGCAGAACTCTACTCCTTCATTCACATTAAGGAGTAAGCCAAAAGAAAGTCTGATGTTAAAGAGTTTCTCCAACTCGCTTCTGTGTCTATATGTACACAAATACATACGCTCTGTACTGCCTGAAGTACAGCATTCAAAACAATTTCTTAAAACCTCACACATAAGAACAACACCCCTTCAAAATATGTTTAAGGTTTAGAAATTCATAGTAGAAATTTGCCATCAGAATGATAAATAACCTGAAGGGATAGCAAAATCTGTTATAAATAGGAAAAGATTCAATTTATGTTTGGACTACACTCATTAAGGCAAAGCTATTTTTTAAAAAATATTTAAAAGTCTGAAAGAAAAAGGTTTTCAGTTAAAATACTGCCATAATAAAAAAAATGTCAATTTTACTATTCCTCATACAATGCATAAACATTTATAGGGGGATTTAAAGTTTGCAAAGGCCTCTCCAAACATGAGCCAAACAAAAACCCTCAGAGAAAGGTACTACAGATAGTGTTATCTCAGTTTTTCATAAAGTACACTAAAGTTAAGAGAATTGAAGTGAGTTGTACACAGTCACAAAGCTGACTACTAGGAGCAAGATCTGAAGCCAGGCCCCAGGGACCTTAAAGTCCAGCACTACACTACACTAGGCAACAGACCGAGGTAGCATTATCACATTTCCTAGGGCTTGATGGAACAGGGCTAGTTTACAAAAGAGAGAAGGTAAAATTGTTCAATTATTATTTTGTTTCTATTTTCTCTGGAAAGAATAACCTTATGCTCAAAGTGACAGAACAAAATTGATTGACAGAAGTTGATAGCCAAACTAAGAAAAGCGTGTATGGGTCAGAGACCACTACTAACATTAAAAATATTCAGAGACCATTCTTCAGAAAAGGCTTCACTATTTCAGTATTCTACTCAAGAGTTAATGAAGAACAACTCACTAGCTGTCCTTGATGACTTAGTCAACTGGTAAAGGTGAACTATACCCTCAGGTCTTAAATTAAGAACTGGTAGGTGTAGCTGCTGAGCCACTGTCAGTGATACTTGAAAGATCATGGAAAACAAAACAGTACCACTCTTAGTGTCTTTCAAACAATACTAAGAAACAAACAACTGGTATAAGCTCTTTCACAAGATGAAGAAGCTGTCATTATCAAAACAAATTAGTACTGGCTAAAAAATGGAAAAGCTGATCAACAGAACAGATTTGGGATACTCGTCCAGTAAACAAAAGAATGTATACAATCATAGCGCTTGATCAACTCAAAGACTCAGCTACTGCAGTAACAACGGTGGCAGCTACTATTTCACTATGTTAAGTGCTTTATCAATACTATTTCATTTGATCCTTAAAATACTCTGAGAAGTAAGTGTTATTTTTTCCCCTATTTTTACAGTTGAGGAAACTGAGGCAAACAGAAATTAAGTAATTTGCCCGGAGTCTCACAGCTATTAAGTGACGGGAGCCAAATGTGAACTCAGGTCTTCCTGACTCTGGACTCAGTGCTCTATCAACTGTACTGCCTCACTATTTAACAAAAACTGCTGTTCAGGCCCAGAGCTTCATTCACTGCGCCACCTTGAGGCCTTTAGTAGGCAATTAATGTTTATTCACTGAAAAGTCTCAAGTTGCCCTTTTTACAGACAATGCTAGCTCTGTTTTAAAGTGATATTATTTACCATATTAAGAAAAAGTCTATTTATTATGAATTTTAACATAAATCATTACTATAGAAATGCAACTCACATTGGTAAAGATGACAACAAAAGAAAATAACATTGGGATGGAGGGATGTTGTGAAACAACAGGCACACTCATACACTGTTGGTGGAACTGTGAGTAAGTTAAGCTATTCTGGAAAGCAATTTGAAATTATATTCCAAAATTCACTAAAGTGTCCAGATTGTTTAACCCAGACATAACTATAATAGGTGTATGCCCCAAAGAAATCGAAGAGGAAGGAAAAACGTGTATAAACATATTTACAGAAGCTTTTTGTTGTAGCGAAAAGTGGAAAACTAAGGGGCTGCCTACCAAATGAGGAAAGACTGAACAAATTATAAAATGAGAATGTAATGAATATTATCATGCTGTAAGAAATGACAAAAGGGGAAATTTGCAAGATGGATAACATGGAAATGTTTTACATGACTTCACATGTATAAGTGTATACTGTTAGCCTTCTCAATGGGTAGGAGAAAGGCGAGAGATTTGGAACTCAGAAATTTTCAAAAATGAATGTTAAAAATAATTAACTGAAAAAAGAGGTGAGAAGACTAATGGTAAAGTGAAAAGACGCAGAACTGTTTGTACAATGACTATAGTAATGTAAAGGAAAACAACTTTGAAAGCCTTAAGAACTCTGATCAATGCAATGATTAACCATGACTTCAGAGGACCAATTATAAATCATGCTTCTCATATTCTGACAGAGGTGATAAACTAGTGGTGCTGACAAAATTTTCAAACATGGCAATGTGGCGATTTGTTTTGACCAGGCTTATATGTTACAGAGGAGGGCTTTTATCTTTATTTTTCAAGAGGGCATGTCAAAGAAGGAAAGAGAGAAAGAAGCATCAGTGAAACATTTTTAAACATATAGAAGAAAGCAAAAAATTCAGCGGGAGATAGACAATTAATTAGGGCAGCTCTGGAACTACCATGATAAGTTTGTTGCAAACTTTAAAAACAAACAAAAATCTATAGTGGAGATGCATGGTTTCCTAAACAATCCTTTTTTCCCTGTGTGTGTGTGTTTTGGGGTTTGTTTGGGTTTTCTTTGGTGGGGGGCGGGGGGGAGTTTTTAAAAGTGTATGGTTGATGCATGTCAAATTCAAAATAATTAAAGAAAAAAAGAAGTAGAACGATAGACTTCTTTCCGGAAGATCCAGATCTAGAACTGGATTGACAGATAAGCTGACCCCATCATCTTGAACCAACAAAATCTGATTCATTTCGGTTCAATAAATTTATGTATTCTGTGTGTGTTGTGTGCAGAATGCTGGCACAGATAAGGAATTTAGATAATAAAGACCTCATGGAGCTTATAGGCTAGTAGACAAAATCAGATATACAAAATTATAGTGCAAAATAATATATCAGAAGTACCATTAGAGAAACACAAATTAAGTTTTAAGATCAAGGAAAAAATGGCTATTTATCAGTTGAAGGTATTGGGAAAGGAGGGCTTCAAGGAAGTGGCATTAAAGTTGGGTTTGAAAAGATAAGTAAGACTTAAATAGGTAGAGCTGGACATTATAATCACAGGAAAAATACAGGGCATATAGTCGTCCAGTTTATTTGAAACAAAGTAAATGAAGGCTACTGAAAACAGATTATGGAGGGCCTTGAGTGTCACACAAAGGAACGTGAGCTTTTCATTAATGTGAATATTTCAATTTTTGTCGTATCTTGATAAACTGAAGTTTTACTGGGTATAGAGTAAACATTCACAAGTTAAGAGAAAAACATTTTCTACACTATTATTATCAAGGAAAGCAAAAGGGGGCAAGAGAGCATTGAAGATTTTACTAATCACTTAAGGTCCAGTTTAAATACCACGCTCTGTATTAAGCCTTTCCTGACCTTCATATTGGAACTCTTCTCTCCCTCCTGCAATTCTCGCAACACTTTTAACCTCTTTTAAAGCACTTACCACACATACTCTACCTCATAAAAGTAAGGAAGCATAAAAACTATTTAAAATGAACAGAAGAAATAAGAATATACTGATCTAGGCCACTGAATATATGTCCAAATAACTCTATGTACTTAATAAACCTTCAGAGTGTCATGTATCACAGCACAGTACAGTAATTGTCATCCATTCATTCAATGAACTGCAAAAGTCTGTGTAGGCTGCTGTGGGGGGATATAAAAGAAGCTATAGTATGTTGCTGCCATTATGGAAATTACAGTTCAATTAGAATAAGAGGACATGTACATACCTAGGTATAATGGAAGATAAAACATGAAAATGTGTTCAGAAGTACAAAACGCTATGTAGAGGAGATGTTGTTTCTGGCTAGAGAAGTGAGTGTGCAACTTCAGTTCAGAACGCATAAAGAGGTGAGAAATGAGTTAACACATGAGGATGTATCCTGCTTTCATCTTTTCTTCTTTCTCTTTCCTCCCCTTTTCCTTTTACCTGATGTCTTCCCCCACAAGCAGCTTGAGGGCAGGGACTGCTTTTCTTGCCTCTACTTGTATTCCAGCACTTAGCACAATGCCTAGAACATATTAAGCATATAAAAATGCTTCTTGACTGACTTAAGTAGAGAAGCAATGATAATAGCTTCTTTCAGGAATTTGGCTTAGAAAAGAAGGAAATGTATAGAATAATAGCTTGAAGGGTTAGTAGAGGTAATAAAGACGTTTTAGGAACAGCATAGATCTAGGCATGTTTGAAGGCTGTAGGGAAGGATTTAAGACAGATTTAAGATTCGAGAAGGAATGGGTGACTGAGAGACAATCTTCAGGATAAGATGGGAGGGGATAAAATGAAGGGCACATGGAGGTGGTTGGCCTTGACAAAGATAAGTGCCATCTCATTTTAAGAGACTAGAGGAAAGGAGGAGGATGTTGGGGATGAGAAATGGTTTTAAGATGATGAGACGGGAAGAAAAGGGACTTCATGGAAAATGGCTTCAATTTTCTCAGTAAAGTAAAAAGGTCATTAGTTGCATCGGTAGGGACAGGGGGAAGTGTAGGAGGCTTAAGTAGAGAAGTCTTCAGGTGGCAATGATCATTTATAATTACTATCAGGGGCCATGATCACACAAGTTTTTATCATTCACTCCCAACTAAAACACATATTTCTCCCAAGGGTAAGGATGTCTTGAATACTTTTTTAATTATTTTAGTATCAGAGAGTATATAAATATTTTAAATGCTAGGCACTTAGTTCTTGATTGACAAAAACCAGAATCAGAGAGTTTAATTACAGACTATAGTAAAACAAGGTTCCACTGCATAATATACAAAGGCACTAATACAGAATATTAAATGAATAAGTCATAACAATAATATAGATATGGTGCTTTTCTGGACATGAAGTTTCTTTATACTCTACAAAGAAAATTAATCAATCTCTCTCTCTCTCAAAAGAACCTCTCTCTTAAGTTGTGTGGCTCAGTCTAAGAGAGCTGATAGGAATCTCTCAGTTAACCATTCTCCATTTCCAAAGCCCAACTCCTAAGTTCCAGTTAAATAAATTAAATTAAAACTTGTAATTGGCTACTTTGTTATGTTTAATTTTAATAATATCTGAAAAGTTTAATGGTGTTAAGGGTAAAAATTATTTACAGTTAATCAAATGTGTTATATCTAATGATCTCTATGGAAAACTCAAGTAGTATGCCCTTAGTCAGTCACATTACCTCCATGCCATTAATTCTATAACAAAATTATATTCCATAGGGAATTGTTTACTAACCACTTTGTCATTTGAGCAATTACTAAAATTTAAAAGCTGAAACTATATTTACCTAAGAGATAAGTTAAACAAATCTAAAAATATATGAATTCTTCTCTAGTATCTTGTAGGAAGAAGTAAGCTACAAAAAGCAATTATTATTGATGTTTGAGTGGATCAACAAACAAATTCTGCTATTGGCATTATTTATCAATTTGGGGGAGAAATGGAAGTCATCCTAAAAGAAATGCATTTTTCAACTAATTTTCTCTTAAAAATAGGTAGTTTTCCAAAGTACTGATTCAGTTAAGTCCTCAGGTTGAACTGTCCTAACAAATAATTATATTCCTGAATAAGTACAAAATGGTTTCCTGTTACATGACCTAGCCACACCAGCTTCAGTGACCTTCTTTCAACTAATCTTTTTGAGTATATTTCAAAATATTTTGTAGCCTTCCTAAAAGACAGCAGAAGTTACAAGCTTAGAGGAGATAAGAAACTTAATCATGGCGGGGAGAGCCATGATGGAGGAGTAAAGTCTGGGACTCACATGAGTTCTCACAAATTCCTCTCTAAAAAACCTTTAAAATAATGCCTCAAAACAAATTTTGGAGAGGGAGAACCCAAGAGAAATTAGGTGGTTAGCAGAAATGGTCTATTTCACTGGTGTGAGAGTGGAATGCAGACCAGCAAAGGCTGTGGACCTTCAAGCTAGCAGCAGGCCTTACGAGTAACTGAATCAACAGAGGCAGTTTGTGGACCTCTTGGCCTCCAGACAGGAAGGGGGTCAGGCAATAAATCAGAAGATTACAGGGGACCCTGTGCTAGCACTGGGTGCCAGTCTCTGTGGTATTACCCATACTCAGTTCTGGGCTGAAGTCCCAGGGCAAGGAGGAGCACCAGCACACTACAGCTTGTGACCACAGGGAAGTGTGACCCTGGTCACAGTTCAGGGTAGAAAAGAGTGCTTGTGGTTGCTCACAGATCAGAGCGCAGGCCAGAAAAACAGTGACCACATCTCTCCTTAGATCATACCACCTTAGAAGAACTGAAAACTTAGAAACCTCTAGCACTTGCTCTGAAAACAGCTGCATTAAAAAAAATGTGAAGCTTGGAAGAGTGGCACTTCCACCCTGGGGAGCAGAGCCCAACTTTAACATAAAGTTAGAAGTCAAGAAATAGGTTGGAAAAATGAGTAAACAAATAACAACAAAAAGAAACTGACCACAGAAAATTACTGTGGTGACAGGGAAGATCAAAACACAAACTCAGAAGAAGACATCAAAGCCAAACCAGCCACACCCCAAGTCTCAAAGAAAAATATGAATTAGCCTCAGGAACAAAAAAGAATTCCTGGAAAAGTTCAACAAAGATTTTAAAAATCAAACAAGAGAAAGAGAGAAGAAATTGGGAATAGAAATGAGAGTGATGCAAGAAAATCATGAAAAAAAGTTGACAGCTTGGTAAAGGAGGCACAAAAAACACTGAAGAAAATAACATCTTAAAATATATAATAGGCCAAATTGTAAAAGATTGCAGAGAACTGAAAAGGTGGTATAAATTTTACTGAAGAAATTAATTCTTTAAAAAGCAGAATTGGGCAAATGGAAACAAATGACACCATGAAACATAAATGATAAAACAAAATCAAAAGAACGAAGTATTAGAAAATGTGAAATAGCTCACTAGAAAAACTGACATAGAAAATATATTGAGAAGAGAAAACTTAACAATTATTGGACTACCTGAAAGCCATGTGTATCTCTGCTTTGCCTATCTTGGCATCTATAATTTCTTTATCTTATTATTATTGCTATAATTTACAGAACTATATCAAAAGAATGCTTGCATTATTGATATTTAATGATAAAGAGTTGGGTGAATCCCCAGTGCACATGATGCCTACTTTTGGTTTTAAACAAATGTTTTCATTATATATTTTTAAAAAGATCGTTCTAGGATAAGTATAGTTCACATTCAAGTGAGGGAGATAATATGCAAATAACTATTTAGTGTGAATATATATGAAGAGTTAAATGGAAAGTAATCTTAGAGGAAAGGCTCCCACTGAGGGGTAGGAGGTATAGAGAAAGGAGTCCTTTTGAAAGTCGGATGTGAACTACATCATGAAGGAAGCCAGGAGGTGATAACAAGGTGATAGATCATTCCAGGCTTAGGAGACAGGCACTACCAAGATAAAGAACTGGAAGACAAAGTGTTGTTTGAGAGGACCCAGCAAGAATTCCAGTGCAGCCAAATCATAGGGTGCCATGGAGAAGAATAAATTATAAAAAGACTGGAAAGCAAAGAAGGGGCTAGGTTGTGAATGGTTTTAAATACCAACGATACCATTTTATATTAAGCTAGCTCCCAAGGTTTATGTGCTTTTTTCGAGGCCCAACAAAAGGCAAGTTGGAAGTAAGTAATCCTGCTAACACGGTCTGGACTTGGCAGCTAGAATGTAAAATTGAGCATTTGGACCAAACAGAAGAGAACTGTAGAAAACAGCTATATTCTTGGAAAGGTGAGAGTTGTACATAACTCCCAAATCAGATCATTAAGGACAGAAATTGTACTGGCCATAGTTAAAGGCATGCTAGTTACACAGTAAGGCAAGCTACCATGTGTATCTAATATTAAAAATACCAAGTGACACTGATTTAAGTTTGAAAACCAAACAAAGTATAAATCTACTTCTATAATCAAATGAATGCCATTTTAAATATTCATTCAATCTTAAGACTATAGGATTTTTTTTAAATGGCTAATTCAGCTGTTACTGCTAACCTTTTCTCTAGCACAAACTGCATTCCTTTTTTCTTCACAAATGAATCTTCTTGGATTCACCCCTGCATGAACCAGGAACTTTCTTTTTTAGACCCTATCTAAAAAAACATTAGGACCTATTTACCTAAATGACATAAATATCCAAGTAAAATCATTAAGGCCATAATTCATCAGGTTCCTATGAAAACTACTGAAATAAAAGCACTAGCATTTGTACAACAGCATTCTCGCCTACTTCTATTAAACTGATATTGTCATAGTTGAAATGCACTAAGTATATTAAATACATAATAACAATAGGATACTGTTCTCAAAAAATTCTTCAGGTACACTATTTACTTGGTGAACATTCTACAGGAATCTGACTGACTATAAATTCTTAGAATATTTAGAAAAATGTGAATTGTTTCAATCAACAGTATCTGAGTCTACTAGATAATAGCTAGAACAGGACCACACAGTAAATGTTAAAATTTTTTAACAATTAGTCAAAACGTAAGCTTTCAGAAGGTGAGTGTAATCAAACCGTCATATTAAAAAATTAATTTGGCAACATGGTTGTGCGTAAAATAGATGAACTCAAGACAAAATACTTATCTTCAGCCAGGTATTTATCTTTAGCTTATGGTCCTTTATCAAATTATGGATATTACCTCCTCCTATCTGTTATTTTAAAGTGCAAGGAATAAAAACATGTAAGGAATAAATGTGTAAGAAATTCAACTTATCAAAAATATAAAAAGATGTTGATAATATCTGATTGTTTCCAGTCCTGAAACTCTTCAAGGGCATTCAGGATTAACAAATGAAGTAGTATACTAAGTATCCTTGTAACATCTGGCTAACTAGGAGAAAGATGAAAAGCTAGAACTTGGTAGATCCAGCACTACTCTATAGATCATGCCCAATTAAATAATAATAAAACTCTGATTTGATATGGGTAGCAAATACTAAAAAACAAACAAACACATTTTTATCCAATGTTTATGAATATATTACAATTATTCTTCAAAGAATAGAAATAAACTAACGTAATTTCTGCTTTGTAAAACTTAAGAGCACTATTTAAATACGATCTATTATTACAGTAAGTTAGAGATTATCAACCTTTATATAATAAGGAACTTTTGACCCACGCCTCTGTGGAAGGATTACAGGGAGTTGATGGAGAGGTTATGCCAACAAAAGGAAGGGCTATACTTCTCTTCAGTAGTTCAAATAACTTTAATTCCTAGTTAGGCCTCTCCCTACGGGCAATATTAAAGAGAATATCATAGGCTTACAAGAAAACCATCAAAAAACGTTTAGTTTTAAAGAGTTTAAATACTGTACTTCTATCTTAGAATATTTCTAAAATATGTGGAAAAGGTTTTAACTCTACCAGTATCAGAATAACATTCTCTTTAAGAAAAGACAGAACTTCTGAGACCACAAAGTAACTATGACTCTCAATATACTACTGAAATAAAAGACCTCTAAAATTTCATAATTTAGTAATTTTTAAAGTAATGTGCAATCAAGACTCTAAGCATAAAGGCAAAATTTGAATCAAAGGGAATAATAATTATAATTCCTAGGGAAACTGCTTTAATATTAACAATAAATCATTTACTTTTCATCTACTATTGTTAAAGAGAATTAAATTCAAAATAAAGAACAAGATGATAAAATAGGCTAACTAACATACTATAGCATATAAACCCACATAGCTCTGAAATTATATTAATTTGGATTGGCAATGACTACCTATATACCTATTATTTTAAATAAATTATGAAAATTTTAATGTTATTTATTTTTTGATAGTGTGAGATGTAAGATAACTCACCAGGGTTACAGTGTTTACATTTTACTTTTATACAAATATTAAATTGCTGTGGATGCTAAATTGCTTCCTTTGTAGCAGGTTCAATTTATTTACAAAGAACCTTTTAATAATGTACTGCAGGTTTTGAATAATATTCTGCAAATGGATAAATGGAAGCATTCTTTGGAAATGGATGAATGAGTATTCAATAAGGTCTTTAACTTAGACCATAAAGCTGGCAGTTATTGAACAGCAAGGACGTGCCTTATCTTTCTGTTTAATTCGTCAGTTTGGCAAACATGCCACAAAAGAGGTGCCTACACACCTGAGGGAGGGAGGGGAGAGAAAGTTATTTAATAGCACTGTCACTTTATCCTTTGGCGAATATGTATAATACTCAATAAAGTAATAATCAAGGGTTTTCTTTTGCTGCAATCTAAAAAGTTAATTTGCTATGTCCCTTCAATTTATTCACAATTATCACCTTTTTTGTTTCTGAAAAGCCACTTTGTAAGTAATCAGAGTTCCAGTAGTGCTTTATGTTAATGTGCAGAGAATATATAAATTTCAAATTGGCAAGTCATCCTAGGGATTTTATTATTCTAGCCATACCACCTCAAAAAAATGTATCCTGTTACTATCATCTTCTATTTTTTCAACTGAGTTAGTCCACTTTCACATAGGCAGTTTAAGGCCTGAGTATCTTTCATTCCAGCAAATTTATGATCTGTTGCATCTGGTTGTGTTATGGCTTTTCTTCTTCATCTCCCAGCTTCTAAGCCACATTATTGACTTTTGTCAAGTATCACAACAAAAACTTAAGTATCAGACACTGCTAAGCTCTGAGGATACAAAAAGAGGCAAAAAACAGTCCCTTGTCCTCAAAGGGCTCACAACCTAATGGGTAGTAATCAGTCAAAAAGGACTCACCTTTGGAAATCAATCGTGGGGTAAGCATTAGTGTTTACATCATAGGTGAAATGTAATCATATGATCAAAAAATATTTATTTTTACAAAAGTCTTTTTGGTTACAGTCCTTAGCACAAATTCCCTAACAGAATGGACACTGCTTCTTCTGTAATGAGCAATTTTAAACTGGGAAGAAAAAATATTAGCTCAACATAGAGGTATTATACAAAATACATTACTCCTGAAGAGTATATGCAGAATTTTTTGAATTTTTATAAATCAGATATATTAAGAGGATGGCTAAACCACACTTTCAAAGTTATATTAGTCTTCAAATATAACTTTCAATTACTTGCAGATCTTTACGGGAGATTTCTCCTTTCCCCAAATAACCACCAAATAAATTCCAGTAATGAATGAAAGATAAATAAGTAATGAATGCAGCACTAAGGAAATCTGCAATTTCAAGGGTCCCATTACAACTCCCTTCTGTAAAGAAAGTACCTTTTTGTAATAGAAATCATCCTCTCCCCAAATTCATTTGTTTTTGTTATTCTGTATTTAAATATATGGAAGGCAGCATTATGTAGCGGAGTAATCTATTAATAATCAAAGGACCTGGAAGGAAATTATGACCCAAGTAACCCTCAACAACTCATATCAAAATTTGGAGCTCAATTTCTTCTTCTGTAAAATGAAATATGACTTCTAAATTCCCATTCAACTTTAACTCTATGATTCTACTAACATATTAATTTTAATAACTTCCAACTTCCGGGACTGGAGCCAAGATGGCGCCTGGAAAGCAGGGACTTGCGTGAGCTCCCCACCACATCCCTCCAAAAACCTATAAAAAATGGCTCTGAACAAATTATAGAACTGCAGAACCCACAAAACAGCAGAGGGAAGCAGGGATCCAGCCCAGGACAGCCTGGATGGTCAGAGGCCTATCGCCCACGGAGTGGAGCGGAGCAGAGCTCAGCGTGGGAGGCAGCAGGACCAACCAGACCAGGAGCCAGGCAGGACAGGCCCTAGCACCCTGAATCAGTGAGCTGTGGCAGTTACCGGACTTCTCAACCCACAAACACCAAAGACAACAGAGACGGTTAGTGGGAAAAGTTGGTTAGTGGGAAAAGTTGCGGGGGACAGAGTTCCGAGGTTCGGCCACCGCCCTAGGGGCAGTGGGGGAGGTGCAGCTACAGAACTACAGCTGCAGTTACTTCCAGCCCCAGGCCAACGTGGTGGGAGGAATTAAGTGGCAGATCAGAGCAGGAATGCAGAGCCTGCTGAAGTTTTGCGTCAGGTCCGGGTTGGTGGTTCTTGAGGAAGGAGGAGTGCTAGGGTGGCAGAGCTGGCTATATAGAAATAGCTCTGAAATCAATGGCGCATCCTCTCAAGCTTGGAACAAAGTACTCTTTCCTCTACAAGCAGTCATATCCTGACGAAAAACTCAAAGGTCAAGTAAGTTGGATGGGAACATGGCCAGGCAGCAAAAACGCACCCAGATTCAGTCTCAGACTTGGGAATCTTTCTTTGGTGACAAAGACGACCAAAACATACAGCCTGAAGAAGTCCATGAGCCTACACCAAAAGCCTCCAAGAAAAACATGAACTGGTCTCAGGCCATAGAAGAGCTCAAAAAGGAGTTGGAAAAGCAAGTTAGAGAAGAAGAGGAAAAACTGGGACGAGAAATGAGAATGATGCAAGAAAACCATGAAAAACAAGTCAATGACTTGCTAAAGCAGACCCAAAAAAATACTGAAAAAAATATTGAAGAAAACAACCCTTTAAAAAATAGACTAACCCAAATGGCAAAAGAGCTCCAAAAAGCCAATGAGGAGAAGAATGCCCTGAAAGGCAGAATTAGCCAAATGGAAAAGGAGGTCCAAAAGACCACTGAAGAAAATACTACCTTAAAAATGAGATTGGAGCAAGTGGAAGCTAGTGACTCGATGAGAAATCAAGATATTATAAAACAGAACCAAAGGAATGAAAAAATGGAAGACAATACCAAATATCTCACTGGAAAAACCACTGACCTAGAAAACAGATCCAGGAGAGATAATTTTAAAATTACTGGACTACCTGAAAGCCATGATAAAAAAAAAGAGCCTAGATATCATCTTTCAAGAAATTATCAAGGAGAATTGCCCTGATATTCTAGAGCCAGAGGGTAAAATAGAAATTAAAAGAATCCACCGATTGCCTCCTCAAATAGATCCCAAAAAGAAAACTCCTAGGAACATTGTCGCCAAATTCCTGAGCTCCCAGATCAAGGAGAAAATACTGCAAGCAGCCAGAAAGAAACAATTTGAGTATTGTGGAAACACAATCAGGATAACACAGGATCCTCTAAGCATCTCAATTCTCTAATTTGTGGGTTCCTAGAATGAAAGGCTACTTTAGTAAAGGCTAAAAGTGTGTTTATGAGGCCTGTGAAATCAAGGGAAGAGATAGGGGCATAAAAAACTGAAGAGCCAATTTTCGGTCAGGTTTAAAATTTTTTTTAAATGCAGTCAATGGGAAAAAGGGTCAGGTCACTCTCTATTGCCAGTCACATCTGTAAATGAGACAATTAAAGAGAAACACGATTCAGTTGTGGTCTGTCTGTGTACAGACCACATCTGTACTATTGTATTCTGTTATGGATGACACATTTTAGGAAGGACATTGATAAACCAGGGAATGATCAGAGGAGGGAGAAATGGTGACAGTTTCATATTCATTTCACATGAGGATCAGCTGAAAGAAACAACTATGTTCGGTATGGAGAGAGAAGATGTAAGGGAAATATAACAGCTATCATAATAGACTTTGTACAGTTGGACCCATAAGGAAGAATAAGGTGTGTAGAAGTTGCAAAGAAACAAAATGAAGTTGTGTGTAAGGAAACACTTCCTAACAAATGGAGCTATCCAAAAGTAGAATAGACCAGCAGATCTTAATCTGTGGGTCACAACCACAGTTTAAGAAGAGCTGAAGGGGTGGTCAATGGAAAAAGTTTATGGAGTTCTGGAATAGACTACCCCGGAGATAGTGGCTCTTTATTACTAGAGGTTTTCAAGTGAAGTTGGATGAGCACTTACTAGTAAGTATGTAGCAGAAGAAGCAGTTATGCAGTAACAATTTGAACTAGACAAGGAAAATAGACAGTGTTATATTACCAATCCCGGAGAGAGAAGAAAAAGAAGTGAGAAACAGACACATCCTCTTGGATCTGCAGGTTCTTTAGATGTAAAATGAGAATTACAATACTTACACAACGGAGTTTTTGTGAGGATCAAACGATCCTCACATATCAAGTGTTATAAACTCACTTGTATAACAAATTTTATAAAGTACTATAACTACACTGGCAAGTCTATTATAAATGATTCTACTGAGTAAAACCTGAAATTAAGAATAAGTTGTATGAAGAAATAAACTTAAGGAATTTAGTCTAATCTCCAATTGATAAGACATTGACTAAAAAGATATAGCAAACTCTAGTTTATCCAAAATTGTGAGGAAATGAAAAATTTTAAATCACTTGATTGCCAAAATTGTGGGATTGTGGGCCTTAAGAGTCACAACAAGGGGTCCAAGAATCCATATGCACATTAGGCTTCCAATCTCAGAAAGTTCCAAAACAGAGGCACAACCGTCTCAGTAAAAAACTTTGATAGACTCAATGTCTAGATCATACATGTGCCTATGGCTGTGACTTGTAATATACAAACTGTGTTAATGAATTAACAATGTATTTTTTTTACCATGTATTTACACAAAGAGACACAAATCGTATCTATAAAAAAAAGAAGTTTAATGTTGCAAGAGAAGGGGAGCTAGAGGAGTCTATAAATCCTTCATTCTTGAAAAGGTTGGGAACCAAGGCTTTTACCTTAAGCATCTATATCAGTTACCATATAAATCATCCATGTAAGACTATTTTACAAACAATCAGAAAAAAATTTATTTTAATATATAAGAAAAACTACACTAAACAACTGAATTTTTCTTTAATAATCTCAAAAGTACTTCAAGATTCTGAAGAACATAAGGGTAATTATATTTCAAAGCATTTTCCTTAAAGGGAAAAATACGGCATGACTATCTCCATTTTAAAATGGAAAAGAAAAATAACCAGCACCGCCCTGCCCAATCAGTGAGCTTAAGTGACTTGTTACTAACAACACAGATAGTGTTAGAAACCCAGCATACAACATGGCCTCGTCTTTATCTTTACATCCAGTTCCTTTTGAGTCACAGATTTAGAACCAAAAAGGACCTTAAAGGCCAAGTTCAAACACTAGTTGAACCACATCATGTTGCAGGTAAAGAAAGTGAGACTCGGAGAAATGAAATGACTTGCCCAAGGTCACACAGGTGACAGAAGCAGGATTTGAGCCCAGGTCCTCTGTCTTCCAAGTCATACTTCTACTCTAAAACACTGCCTATATCTTACCCGATAACCCCCAATGACCAAAAACAAAACAACCACAAGAATAACAACCCTCCCCAACCTATTCTGCCAAAACTGCGACAAAATTCTGCATCCCAGTGACCTATATCTTCGCTGTAAAATAGCTAAAGACAACGGTTAATTTTTCCTTCTTTTCTTTGCTGTTTGGGGGTGAGGTGGGGGTAGGGAGGAGTGCTTGGGAGTGGGGAGGGAAGAAAGCACAGACTTTTGGCATCACTGTAGTAAGAATATCCCAGGGAGTAAAGACCCAATATCAATGCAGACTGCAACTCTTCTGCAATTAATAGTCTTAAGAAAGTTGCCTGGGAGTACAGAGATGTAAGACTAGTCTAAGGTCATGCAGCTAACATATCTCAAAAAATATATGCTATTTGAGGTCAGAAGCTGCATCATCTGGTGGCATACAGTAATGAATTAGATTAGAAACAAATTATTATTAATTGATTCCTCTATACATTTATGCAAAGCTGAGCTGACTCTCCAGAGAAGTACCCTTATGTAACAGCAAATGAACACTTTTTGAGTCTGTTAATTATTATATATGGATGCACCAGATCATTCTTTGAAATTTTAAATGTATTTTTAAATGTATTTGTATTTTGGAGGTGAAGGGGAACATTATTTCTATCACACTAGCATATAAACTGAACATATCTGATGACAACCACATGGGCTATTTCTGTTCTAGTTTTCATGGATTGTAGTCTTTCTAAAGAAGTTAAATATTTTTGAATAACAATCATTTTAGTATTTCATATAAATCTAGGGTAATGACAAAAATGCTTCATTTTAAGCAGAAATCTATAGGTTGGGTCAATAACAAAGAAACCCAATATTTTCCAAGAAAATATTTCCCAAACACAGGTTTTCATATTTATTCCAATATAAAATAAATTCTTTACCTTTCCCAGCATTCTGCCAAGAAAGTAGTAATGTCTGGCAAAAGAATCTCCAACAAGCATCTGTGCAGCAGGGTTAGGATACAGAAGCCCTTCATTAGTGGTCTTAAAAAATCCTTGGTTGGGGTTAAACCCTGATTTCAGTAGTTCATTCAGGAACTCTCTAAATATGCCACCACCATCAATGCCAGCTTCATCTAGGCCATGTGCATTAAGTAAGTGCACACGAATCCGCTTTTTCAAATCAGGCTCTAAAAGAAAAACAACAACAACAAAAAAACAGGTGAACAAATGAAAATAATCCCAACAGATTAATGCATCAGGACAGTTTATGCAAAAGAAAAATCATAAAATTACAATGAACCCAAACAGCATCTTAATACAAAGAAAATAATTTTCCCAGTTTAGGATAGGAAAACAGTATAACCACCACAAATGTTAAAAAAAAAAGTGGGAAAAACAGCATTTTTGAATGAACAGTAAGACTGAATCAGGTAGGGACAGAACAAAAAGACCCTAGCAAAAGAGAAAGTAATGACAAGAGGTAGAGTTGTTTATATAATCTCTTTTACTCAATAAAAAAAGCATTCTGAAACACTGTAGGAAAAATTTTCAATGCAAACATTTTGAAAAAATTATTAATTGCCAATATATATGAATTATTTAAATATTTACAAGTACAAATAAAACATTTATAAAAATTATAAATTTTTCAATACAGCTGGACTAAATCATAGCTCTACTAAGAGAATATTGATATAAAAATGTACTCACAACCAATCCAAACAGCTATTTCCACCTTTTTTTACCTTCTTTGCCAAACTGGGTGTGAAGTGATGCATCAGAATTGGTTTAATGTGTACTTCTCTTATAATTAAGGGTTTGAGACACTTCTATATGTAGTTATTAATTGTTTGCATTTTTTAAATACTTTTCCAGTTTTATTAATACATTACAAAAAAACAAACAGGAAAATAGAAGGTTACATATTTTACAACTCTGGTGAGAGAGAATTCAGAAACAAAGAAGAGAGTAGCCTCCAAAATACAAAATATACAATTTTGATTAAATTAACATTAAGGGCTGTTGCATAAAAAAAAAATAAGCACAACTTGGAGAAGAGAAAGGTATAGGGGAAAAACATTTTACAGCAGCCATTTCTGATATAAAATTTTGGTATACAAATTCTAAATGGTACTGATACAAATATAATTTAAATACAAAAGCTATTTAAGTGATCAAAAGAATAGTTCCAGAAAAAAGAATTTAAAGCTATGAACAACTGTATGAAAAATTGTATTAAACATTACTAGTAAGAATGCAAATTACAACAACTCACAACGTTCAATGTAGCAAAGACGCTAGAAGTATAGGCCTTCAACTCATGAGGGTTAAAATGCTTACTCAAACTTACTGAGTATGTATCCATGATCTAGACACTTGAACTGCAGAAGCTCAGGCTCTTGATTTTTTAAAACAGATATGAAAATTTCCTTAGTATTAACCTCACAGAGTTTTTATGAGGTTAGAATGGAATAATGTATATGAACCACTATGAATCCCTCAAAATGTTATATAAATATCAGTAGTTATTTTGTGACTCAGCTTTCTCATCTTTAAAATGAGGGGGTTGAAAGAGGTAATCAATGAGGTCCCTTCCAGCTAAGAATCTATGATTACTTTAGAGTCTGTTGTGGTACATGGTGTAAGGGGCTCATCAAAACCTGCTTTCTATCACACTGGTTTACATTTTTGGAGCAATTCCTGTCCAACAGTCCTTCACCCAGTAGCAACCTGAAGAACTGCAAAGCTCAGCAGAATAGCAATCATGTCCATGAAGATCATTTTGCTACTCTGGAACAGTTTCATTCATCTCACACACTCCTCTATGGAGTGAGTGGGAAAAATCATACCCACTCTATCTGTCTGACCCCAAACCATACCTTCTATCCCATACATCTAATCACCAGAAACCAGGGGTCTACCCAGCAAAGAAATCTTCCCATTAGCCTAACAGACACTTATATAAACATAATTGCCAATTGTCTTCAACCACTACCAACTTGTTATGCGAACAGTAGTCAAATCAATACTACCTAAGAGATCTAGTAGAAAGGATGAGACAACAGACTGTCTTATTTTTCTACTCACAAACCCTGTGACTCCCTAGACTGAAACTCCTTTCTCTGGTCTCTACTCTCCAATAGCTGTCATATCACACCTAGCAGAACAGAAATTCCCATGGTCTTAGTTTTGTGTTTGCATCTCCAGAGACTAGCACATGCTAGTTCATTCATTCATTCCTTCATTCATTCATTCATTATTTCATAGAATCTTGGACAAAAAAAACAAGATCCTAATGTCAACATGTTGTGTTTTTCCTCGCAGCTACTCGTTGATGGCAAGGGAGACAGAAGAGAAAAACTGATTTCAGAAATGAAATGTTTGTCTAAGAAAATGAACACTGTACAGAGTAATGATCCAAAGACAATTTCGAAGGACTTATAAATAATGCCATCCACCTCCAAAAACCTGAAGGAGTATGCATGTAGCTTGAAGCATAATCTTTTCACTTTTTTTTCTTGTCTTTTTTTGGGCCAATATGGCTAATATAGAAATGTTTTGCATGATTTCATATGTATAAATGATAGAACATTTCTTGCCTTCACAGAAAGTGAGGAAAAAAGAGAGAAAATAGTATGCTTCTATCTGCATTCAGACTCCATAATTCTTTCTCTCATTTTCCATTATAAGTCTTTTGGAATTGTCTTAGATCACTGCACTGCTGAGAAGAGCCATATCTATCAAAGCTCACTGTTGCACAATGTTGCTGTTACTGTGTACAAAGTTCTCGTGGTTCTGCTCACTTCATTCAGCATTATTTCATATAAGTCTTCCCAGGTTTTTCTGAAATCTACCTGCTCATCATTTCTTACAGCACAATAGTATTCTATTATATTCACGTACCACAACTTGTTCAGCCATTCCCAAATTGATGGGCATCCCATAAGTTTCCAATTCTTTGCCACCACAAAAAAATCTGCTAGAATATATTTGCACATGTGGGTCCTTTTCCCTTTTTTATGATCTCTTTGGGATACAGATCTAGTAGTGATATTGCTGGATAAAAGGGTATAAACAGTTTTATAGCCCTTTAGGAATACATCCAAATTGCTCTCCAGAATGGTTGGATCAGTTCATAACTGCACCAACAATGCATAAGTGTTCCGATTTTCCCATATCTTCTCCAACATTTATCATTTTCCGTTTTTTATCATATCACCCAATCCAACAGGTAAGAGGTGGTACTTCAGAGTTGCTTTAATTTGCATTTTTCTATTCCATAGTGATTTAGAAAATCTTTTATATGACTATAGGTAGGTTTAATCTCTTCACCAGAAAACTGCCTGTTCATATCCTTGTATTCCTATAAATTTGACACAGTTCTCTATATATTTTAGAAATGAGGCCTTTAATCAGAGACACTAGCTGTACAAATTGTTCCCCAGCTTTCTGTTTCCTTTTAATCGTGGCTGCAATGGCTTTGTTTGTGCAAGTGTTTTTAATGTAACCAAATTATTCACTTTGCATTTCATCATGTTCTCTTTCTCTTGTTTGGTAGTAAATTCTTCCCTTCTTCATCAATCTAACAGGTAAACTATTCCTTGCTCTCTTAATTTGCTTATAGTATCACCCTTGATGTCTAAATCATGTACCCATTTTGACCTTATCTTGTCATACAGTGTAAGATGTTGGTCAATGCCTCGTTCCTACTGTACTATTTTCCAGTTTTCCCAGCAGTTTTTGTCAAATATTAAGTTATCCCAGAAGCTGGAGTCTTTGGGTTTATCAAGTAGCAGATTACTATAGTCATAGACTACTGTGTCTTTAAACCTAACCTACTCTACTGAAACACCACTCTCTTAGCCAGTATCAAATAGTTTTGATGACTGTTGTTTTATAAAACAGTTTTAGATCTGGTATAGCAAGGCCATGAAAGTAAAAAAAAAATGTTTTTATTAATGTTAAAAATAAATTATAATTAAAAAAAAAAAAGGAACAGCAGTCAAGAAGACAGAAATTCACAACAGATAAAATCCAAAAAAGAAACCAGAAATAAAACTCATAGCCTCGGACGTCTATAGACAAATGACCAGAGAAAAGCCACATGCAAAAATAACTAGAGGCCACAAGCAGGCAAATTTTACCTAACAGGTATCAATGAAACTTGGTACCATGAATTCCCAAGTTATGGAAACTTTATTCAAAAGAAAAGGAACAAGGAAAGTGTGGTGGAATATCAATGTATATTAAAGAGCAGCCATGTGAGGAAATTCAGGAAACAGAAAAAGAGCAAAATGCAAAAAGAGTAAATGCAAAAATGTCCTGTGGAGGGACAAAGAGACATGATTTTGTCATCAGTATATACTATAGACATAGAAAATGAGAAAATGAAAGAGGATTTGGGAAAACAGGCCACAAATATGACACAGGCAAGAAATGTTTGATAACAGATTTCAATTATACAGGCAGCTGAAGGAACTTACTCTCTTTCAAAATGCTCAAAAACATCTTGACTTGTTTTAATGAAAATTTCATTCTTCAAAAGTTGGAAGAACAAGAAAGGGAAATTATATACTTGATGCATGTGAACTGGCTGGTGGGTAGAAATTATAGAAGCTTTGGGAGAAATGATCACTTCCTAGGGTTTGTGATGAAAGAGAAGTAAATAGGCTCTAAACCCAAAATTTGGGGAGAGCAGATTTCAAGCGATTTGGAGGAAAGACTAAAATTCTAGAGGGAAATTCATTCTGGAAGGGATATGAAATCCCCAAGAATGAAATTATGAAGAGACTGAGGATGAAAAAATGAGAACTGTCTAAAGAGTCAATTTTAGTCAGAGAAACCTGGAAAGACTTGTATTAACTGACAGAGGGAAGAAAGCAAAAACAAAATAAAATTAGGACCAAAATGCAAAAAAATAATAAACAAAAAAACCCACCAAAAATAGTTTATAACTCTGATACAAGAACTAATCATGACTTCCAAAGAGTTATAATGAATCTTTCCACCTACCTCTCGGAAGACCAAAAATAAAATATGAAATATTATATGAAATATGTTTTCTGACATAGCCAAGGAGTTGATTAATCTTAATTTGGAGCTTCTATGTTTTGAGAGGAATAGGGATGTGTAAAGGAAGTAATTAGCAGGTAGTGGAAGATGCATAAAAGAACAGTGATAAAGCTTAAAAAACACAGAACACTACAATATTCCAAGGACAAATCAGGGCAATTTTATTACTACTATATTAAGTTTAGTACACATTAAAAAAAATCAAACTGTATGTAACAGAAGTCCATAGCTTCATATACTACTCTCTTTCATGTCTGCAATTCATAAAGTTACATACTCTGTCAATTCAAATCATCGTGTTAGACTGTTTTACTTAATAGATTGTTGAGAAAAGTATTGGAAGGTGCTATTTTTTATGAAAAAACAAAAATGCATCATTAAAATTTTTTAAATTACAAAGTAAGTGGAATTAAAAACTAGCACAAGGTAAGCAGCTTTACTAGATATTCAATGTGAATTGTCACTAGGATTTTTGTTTTATATTTAGTTTAAACTTTCAGGATATATTCATCTTATTTTTATTCCAAAATCCTGGTACAGATTCTAAAGTTGCTTACATTCTAGCTGTTTTATTGTTCCATCTTTGGGTTCTCCCCAGGCAAAATCCATCCTACTTTAAAACCATAACAGGATAACTGGCTAGCAAACATACTTTATGATATGATTCGTTAACTTGTATGAGTGCTATAAAAGTCATCGTCTTTTATCTTTTTAAAGGCAGAGTGCAGCACTTGCACTTTCAAATCCACTAATCTTTATAATATACTACACTGCCATATCTAAAATAAAAACCTAACTGATTAGAAATCAAGGAAGTGATACTTAAAGACAAAATACTGAGCTACAATTTTTCAAAAATATATATGGTACTCCCATGGTAATAAGTCATTCTTTAAAAAAAAGCAACATCTAGAAGATAAACATATTTCTCCTATAGTTTAAGTGCCAATGAGTCAAATCAGTCATCACATAACCTGTTACAACTAGTACACTAAAGTCGTTGTCAAGCATGTGATGAGAGAAAAGGTCAAAGTGGGGAGGGGGAGAAAAGAATATAAATAAGAGCAGAAAAAGTCCAGTTAACTAAGGGTTAATTCAGATTAGACCAGGTGCTCTTAGTCTTAGCATTTCCCAGGATTTTTCTTAAGACTCTCATGTGAAAGTAAATCACAATTTTCTATAAGAACTTGGTGAGGTATAGATTGTTTCATTTCCCTCTTTCCTAAAATATGAAGGAATTGTAACATTACCTTTGGTTTGATTTTGGATAGATCCCCCAAAAGATCAGATTCTAAAATATGAGCTCTAGAAATTTCCACTTTATAAAGAAACTAACAAATTCTGTGTTCTGGATATTGCTAGGTAAACCTCACATTTTATTTCTATCAAAGTTCCTATTCCAGAATGCTAGATATCACTAGAGAAAGACAGGAAATACAATCTTAGTTGTGTCCTCAGTGCTGCCAATTATAAACTCCTTATCTTTCACTATGGCAAAATGGGGAGAAAAGAAAAGCAGCATCCATTTAAGTTACCTAACCGGACTAAATTTCATTGTCTTTAGGCCTTAAATATCTGTAAGTTGGTCATACCTCTCACAGACAGAAAAATTAAATTTTATTCAGTTTCTTTTTGGCACTCTGGAAATTAACTGCAAGTAGTCTTCTGTTTTCTGTAAGAGTTATAACACTTAAAACCTATTAAAAACCATTCTCTCTTTTTTTTTTCCTATGAAACCTAAGGCCCTTAAATGCTTTTGTTGAATTTCTAGGCGTTTTCATCAAGAACATATAAATCATTTTCAAATTTGAGTTAAAAAAAAACCATAAAAATCAAGGCAGGTCCTTTATTTATTCTACTCTTAAACTGCTAAAAGTTTTTAATGCATACTAGATTATACTGCCAAGCACAATTAAGGGGGAACAAGGTGGCAAGCAACTTAGTCCCCCAAACTGAAACCTAAATCATGCATGCAATTCCTTGATTAAATTAAAATACTTAAATGAAATTAAAATTTAAAAGCCTTAAACTGAAAGTACAGATACCATTTTCTAATATACTGATACGGGATATTTCCTTGGCATCAAAGGCATTGGCCATTAAATGCTGAATGTCTCAAAGTTTTTATTTGGAAGAATATAACAAGAATAATAGCAGCTTATATTTCTACAGTGCTTTACAGTTTGAAAAGCTATCCCTTCATGTTAACTATTAGTAAGATGATACAAATACAATTACAATAGTAATAGCTGAAATTTTTATAGTGCTTTAAAATTGGCAAAGCACCTGATAGGTATCACTTCATTTGCTTTTAATGACAACTCAACAGAGGATACATTACAACTATCATGAGTTCATTTTTGAAGATGAGGAAACTCAAGCTCAGAAGTACCACATATCTAGTAACAGAAAGCCAAGTGAGATTCAAACTCAAGTTTTCACCAATCCAAAGGCACTACTTCCACTGAATCACACTGCTGAGTTGGTACTCTCAAATATAAGGAAAAGGACCAGTCATGTACTAGCACCAATGAAATCTTTTTTGTCCAGCTCTGTCAATTCATCAGTGTAGAGAACACGGAGGGAGAAAACTACTTCGTCACACATGTTTAACAATTTGTCCTCTTTAGGACTGACAGGTCAAGGAACTTGCCCAAGGTCACAATGCCATTTTGTGTTAGGAGATTTAACTTGGTTATTCCTGACTCTTTACCACTCAACTGCAAATGGTCATATTACGAGGAACACAGGAAGGAACACTTCCCCTGTCTCAATCTATTTGAGATGAGTAAACCCTCACTAAAATTTAGACTGAGTCAAAGTCTTACCTTTAATAATTCTGAGTAAAATATCAGGATTCTAAAATAAGAAACATTTTAAAAGTACTTCAAGGTTGACTAAAACCTTAATATGAGTTAACTGTGCAATGCAGTCAACAAAAAGCTTGGATATTACTGTGGGTTGTAATCGTGTAAATACAATATACACTTTAAGGGAAGCTCAAGTTTCACTATTTTCTCTGCCACTGAGGCTCCATATGGTAGAATCTGTTCAGTCCAGATCTACAGTTCAAGAATTGCTGACCACAAGAAGAATTCGAGACGATCAAAAAGTACAAAAATAGATATTCCATGTAAATTTGTCCCGGCTGGTTCCCATCAGTGTGATCTTAGACAAGTCACTAAACCCCTCAAGGGCTCAGTTTCTTATCTATAAAATGAGGCAGTTTAACTTTACAATCAATAAGGTCCCTTCCAACAGTAAATCTGTGATCCTATTAAAAATCTTTCACATTAACAGAAACCAATGCAGGTAAACTAAAAAAAAGAAACTATTGACTGGGGAAAAAACATTTGCATCACATTTCTCTGATAAATGTCTGTGTAATTCATTCATATTCTCTCTTTCTCCTTTCCCCTACTCCTCAAACATGAAATCAGAGTTTTTATGCCCTAATTCCTTAACAAGTCATTTCTCAATTGGTAAGGAGTGGATAGCCCCTCCACTGACATATATCGCTACCTCTTTATGTCCTTAACACCAACGTTTCAAAAATGGTATAATCAAAAAATTAGATTACTAAAGAAAATGTTGATCATCCTGCATCCTTTTTTAATTTTTCACATTAGTCATTGTGTAATGCAGAATTAGAACCAATGGGAGAAACCATGAGAAAGAAAAAACAAACAAAAAAAAGAGAGCACATAGCATACATCCATCTGCATTGATATTCTACAGTTCCTTTTCTGGATGTGGACAGCATTTTCCATTATAAGTCTTTTGGAGTTGCCTTTAGATCCTTAGATCCTTGCCCTGCTGAGAAGAGCTAAGTCTATCAAAGTCAGTCACATCACACAATGATGCTATTACTGTGCACAAGGTTCACCTCATTCTGCTCACTTCATTCAGCGTCAGTTAATGTAAGTCTTTCCAGGTTTTTCTGAAAGCAGCCTGCTCATTATTTCTCATGAAATAATAGTATTGCATTAATCTGACATAGCACAACTTGTTCAACCATTCCCCAGTTGGTAGACATGCCCTCAATTTCCAATTCTTTGCTACCACAAAAAGTGCTGTTTTTTTTGTACATATGGATCCTTTTTCCTCTTTTATGATCTCTTTGGGATACATACCCAGAAGTGGTATTGCTGGGTTAAAGGGTATGCACATGTTTATAACCCTTTGGGCATAGTTCCAAATTGCTCTCCAAAATGGTTGGATCAGTTCACAAATGCACCAACAACGCATTAGTGTTCCAACTTTCCCACATCTTTTCCAGTGTTTATAATTTTTCTATTTTGTCAGGTTAGCCAATATTGTAAGCGGGATGTGGTACCTCAGAGTTGTCTTGATTTGCATTTCTCTAACCAGTAGTAGTGATTTAGAGCATTTTTTCATATAACTATAGACAGCTTTAGTTTCTTCATCTGAAAACTGCCTGTTCATATCCTTTGACCATTTATCAACTGGGGAATGACTTGCATTCTTATAAATATGACTCAATTCTCCATAAATTTTAGAAATGAGGCCTTTAACAGAGACACTGGTTGTAAAAATTCTTTCCCAATTTTCTGGTTCCTTCTAATCCTGGTTGCAATGGTTTTGTTTGTGCAAAAGCTTTTCAATTTAATGTAATCGAAATTATTCATTTTGCATTTCACAATGTTCTCTATCTGTTGTTTGGTCATAAATTCTTCCATTCCCCATAAATCTGACTGGTAAACTATTCCCTGCTTTCCTAGTTTGCTCACAATCTCAACCTGTATATCTCAATTGTGTACCCATTTTGACTTTATCTTGGTATACAGTGTAAGATGTTAGTTTAAGCCTGGTTTCTGTCACACTATTTTCCAGTTTTCCCAGAAGTTTTTATCAAATAGTGAGTTATCCCAGAAACTCTAATCCTCGGGTTTATCAAACACTAGATTACTATAGTCATCTTCCACATGAGTCTTCCTGACTCCAGGCCCAGAAGTCTATCCATTGTACCACGAGCTGCCAAAGGTAGCATAAAGCAATAATACCATATTAAGAGTAAGCATCTGAAAAACTGTGAAGTTTTTTTAATAACAAGGGTTATGCCTACAATTTTATTTGTATTAGCTGGACTGGAAATTTGCCTAAATTTGGCCTATACTCTACTTATTATTTAAAACGTGTGTTGGTCAATATATCTTCTGTTGCTTCCATCAAAAAAATTGTTTTTACTCAAATTTAAGTTAGACAAAGTCTGTACCAATCCTTGAAAGAGCTACCTACCTATAATTTTGAAAGCAATATTAAAATTTCAAAATATAAATCACTATAAAAAGGAGGAAAAAATACCTACCTTTATATAAAGCTGGCTATTTTTAATCCTTAGCAACATACAATTCTTTAAATCAGATTCAATATAGCTCTTCTGTTTTCAAGACAGGGAACAATTTATACAAATTGGGACCATGTATTTAGTTTGAGTAACTCTAAAGAACATCTAGACTAATCCTCTTCATTTACAGATGAGGAAACCAAGGTCCAGAAAGGTAAGTTTACTTCTTCACAGTATAAGAAGAGGCAAAGAAAAGATCTGATCTCAGTTGGAATTACTCCAAACTACACAACACTGTTTCCCACAGAGAAAAGATGTTGATAACTTATTGTTTTGATGATCAGTAACTGCAGAAAAACAATATTGTTAAACGTACCATTTTCTGGGGAAAGTTTATCATAAGCATCTTCATAAATATAATTTCTTCGGATTGTAACATTGATTCCATCCAGAAATGGACCATCTCCTTGTACTTCTTGTTTATCAGCATAGATTAATCTTTGAAAAATCTGACAAACAAGAAAAAAGATCAAAACTACAAAATATTCCTTAGGTGAAAATCAGCTAATAATGTCCTAATTGCTCCATAATCAGAGTAAAAGTTCGACTAAATGATTATGAGAAATAATTATTTGAATTACATTTTGATGCGCTATTACCAAACCCCTCGGTCAATGAATTCTTGATATTTATCATATATATCAAAGCAACTTCACAAATGAAGATGCTTGTTTTCATAATCATGTATCAATACTGTCATAGAAAATACCTTACATATAATTTGAGTTTTTACTGTCTTTCATAAAACATTTACGGTAATCAAATATACATATATATGTATATCACTGATATATCTATCATGATATATATGTATATAATTTTCAATAGGATAAATTTTGCATTAACCTAAAATTATTTTTCCTGAAACCCTTACTCCAATTACTCATGCATATTAAGAAGTATGGGAAACAACTCATGCAAAAATAATTGGTACAAAAGATCCAGCAGAGGGAGCTCAGAAAGTGTATAGTAAATTTTAAGGTTTTTTTTGTCTTTAAAACACATAAATAAGATCTAGCAGTGGTTCTAAAAGAAACTCATTTAGGCCTTTCAGTAAACACAGTAGGACTGTGGAGGGGGGGATCTCTCCAGCGGCCATTTTCTACCTAATCCAAAAAAGACAGTCATGACAAATGAAATTTGGTCATCAGAACATATCAGACTTCTAGGTATCCATTTTGCTAAAAGACCTATACAGACTACATATTATTATGACTAAGTTTATCCACATACATGTGAAACAACAGCACTCTGTGCTAGTGCAGGTGCCGGTCTCAGCATCAGGAGACCAGGCTGGATGCCCCCCCCAGCTCCCACACTTACTAGCTGTGAGCTGCAGCGCCATTCACTGAGCCTCTTTGCTTCAGTTTCCTCATCTGTAAAATGGAGATAACACTCGCACTAACTAACTCACAGGGCTATTGTGAGGAAAGAACTTTGCAAATCAGAATGGCGTCTATGCAGTTCAGTTTTATTACAGTGTGTCTCAAGTCCATTATGTTTTTTAAAAGCAGTATTTATAATGAATGTCTATGTACAACAATTGCCTTCAAAATAGTCCTACTCAACAATTGGGCAATATTATTGGAAACAACAGTTAACTCCCTTTGTAGTACTACTATTGGGGCTGTTTACAGGCAAGCTCTTACCTTTTCAGAATTTAACTTGACATGACTACACACTAAAGTATATATTAATAAGCAATGAATATTTAACAGGGTTCCATTAAGGTAAAAAAAATGTTAAACCTTCCGTGCTATATAACTTGACATTACAAAATTCAAATAAGAGTCAGCTGAGGAGAAGACAGCTTAATAAAATTGTAGTTAGTATTTCCTGTTTTCTTTTAACAATAAAATAAGGGATTTGGAAAATACGGTGATCAGAGATATGAAATAAATGAAATCACCTACCTTTACCCTTTCTTCAAATGGAACTACAAAAGGCAGTTCTGTGAGAATCGCAAGCTGCCTCTCCTCAGATACTGAAAGTGGAGCTGGTTCCAGACCTACTATAAAAATAAATTTTTAAAGTTTGGTTATTTCATTCATAACTTTCTATCTCTACTGTATGACTTTGTCAGCTTTGTACTTCAATAACTCCCCAAAATCACTCCCTTTGTAAAATTCTACAATTCTAAAAAGACACATTGTTAAAAGGTTCATTTTCCAAAAGTCACTACTATTATTGTTGACATTTCCCTACCTCAAAACCAACAATGGTTCTCTTTCACCTATGCACCTTAGCCTGGCATTAATAATCCTTTGCATTTTCACCCTACTGTATCTTCCTTCCTCAATTTTGTCTCTTATCTGTTCTACCAGAGATATACTCTGACCCTACGCCTTTGCTCATCTAATACTCTCAACCATAACGGCTCCTGTTCCATCTTCCCAAACAATTATCTTTCCAATCTTTTAACAGATGATCATAGATCAAGAGCTAGAAAGGATACTAAAAGTCATCTAATCTCGGGCTTCTTAAACTTTTCCCACTTGCAATCCCTTCAATGCTGATCTAATCCAATCTTTTCATTTTACAGAGGAAGATCGACTGAGGACCAGAGAGGTTGGGTGACTTATCTAAGGCCACACATTTAAAAAATGGCAAAAGCAGTATTTTAATTTAAGTAGTCTCACTCAAAATTCAGCCATGTTTTACACTGTATGACACTGATTGCTTAAGTCCCACAGGAAGTAAATAACCAAAGACTAACCCTAAATTCAGCATACTTTCCAATGTTCTCTTTGCTCCTTCATGAAGCTGTCCACAACGATCACATGTATTAGCAATCCTTTATTCCTTAATACTCTAGGACTGCTCAAATTAGACCATGAGATATACAAAACTCATATGATCTTACATTAAATGTATCTGTATTTTAAATCAGTCAACAAATATTTATTAAACACTTACTATACCTGTCAGGAACTGTTATGAAAACAGCTCTATACATACAAGATAGATAGAAAGCAAACTATAAATAATCTCAGAGGAAAGGCACTATCAGTGTTTTTATATCTTGGAAAATGTAATCCTGCACGACGCAATTCTAACTCAATCAACAGAAATGCTGGATTAACTTCCAATACCTTTCTTAAAGAAACAAATTTATCAGCATTTATTAAGCAATTATGTCTCAGGTATTATGCTAAGTGCTGAGGATACAAACACAATAATGAAACAACTCAGGACCTAAAGAAGGTCACCTATCATTAGGGAAAATGTGTACACAAAGTAATTTGGGGATAGAGGTGCTAGAAGCCAAATTATCAAAGCTCTCATATGGGAGGTGACACTTTAACTGGGCTCTAAAGGAAGATGGGGCTTCTAAGAAATAGGCATGAGACAATTACTGCTTTATAATATACTGTGAGACCCACAAGTGCCATGCTCCTTTTGTTCCTCTTATTTTTTTCAGTACCTCCTTAAAGATTCCATAACAAATAGTCTTCCAAATGAATTTTCCTTAGTAGTTTGATGGTTGGAATAATAAGTTAATTTTGGTAGTATATACATTATTATATTGCTCTAGTGCAACCATGAACAATCAATATTCTTCCAATTATTTAATTCTGCCTTTATTATTGTACTTGTAATATTTTTAAGCATGCCTTGGTAAGCTGACTCATGGAGATTTTCTTCTTTGTTTTTGCTATTCCTATGGAGAAAAGCTGAAAAATTTTATGATTATATTTTTATGCTTTCATTTTACTGAAGCACCTAATTATTTTAATTACTTTCTACTGTTGATTCTCTATGAAAGCTATGTCATCTGTTAACAAATATACCCTCTTTTGCCAATGTTTAGACACTTTGTTTCTTCCTTTTACCTTACTGCAATAGCTAGCTAGCACTTCTACAACTATGTTAAATAATAGTGAGAGTGGGGACAGCCTTGCTTTATTTACCACTGTAGGCAGAATTAAATAATTGGAAGAATATTGATTGCTCATGGTTGCACCAGAGCAATAAAATAATGTATATACCACCAAAATTAACTTATAGCTTTAGTATTCCAACCATCAAACTACTAAATAAAATTCATTTGGAGGAATAAATGTTACAGAATCTTTTAAGGAAGGACATATGGACAAAAATAAGAGGAACAAAAGGAGCAGGGCACTCCAGGTCTCAAACTATATTATAAAGCAGTAATCGTCTCATCTCTATTTTTATTTCAATAAAAACAATTTGTTTGAAAAGCAAGAATGACTCTATTTTATTTATATTATAAATGCAGATAAGTATCTTCAAATTTTAAAAAAAATAGAGAGAGAACCAAAATTGCTATACAATCTTTTTCACATCTATTACAGAAAAATAAAAAGGAGACTTATGATCTAATTACTCTTCAAATTATGGTGCATTGATCAAATTCAGTGATGACGAATACCTTCTGATATAACTCAAGAAAAATTTAAAGGGGAATTGTTTTTCATTTTCAAATATGAATAAAACTTCATATATTAAAAAAAAGATAAAACTTGGCCAGTTTTTCACAAAACATCACTTGCCAGATTATAAAATAATCCAGAGCTTCTATTTAATAAATCATGTCTTAAGAGGCATTAAAAGGAGAAAAGGCTACATAATTTTCTCTCATCAGTACCATCTCTAACTGCGTCTGATGCTAATCTGGTCAGCAGACATTGCTCGTTAGCTTGAGTTAAGAAAAACAACCTACTGAATTACTATATACCCTGGCAAAGAAATATAGGCATATTGGACAATCCAGGCATACAGAGGCAAGGAAAACAATTACTAGACCATTGTAATTGTCCAGGAGAGAGGTGATGAAGGTCTAAGTCCGAGGTAATGACTTTAAGAGTGAAGTGAAACTATGAGTTATTTCAGCATGTTGAGTTTGAGATGACTGTAGAATATTGGGGTGCTGATTACCTAAGAAGCAACTGGTGATGCTGGACTAGGGCTCAGGAAAGAGATATGGATGAATATAAAGACATGGGAGACATCTGCACAGGGATAACAAAACCATGGGTGCTTTTTTAACAAAAAAAAATCTTAAAATGTCAATGCTTTATCTACTACAGGTATAGAATACCTACCTATCAAATGTAAGTTTTAAAGAAAGAAATTTGAAGTTTATCATTAGAAAGGCATATACTTATGTTTTAGGATAAACACTGCTTACACATAATACTTAGATCCAACTATTTATATTCTCCACTAACAGATTAGTAACAGTTTACCTGATGGCTACTATTCAAATGAGTCAACTCTCTAAATATCACAATTTGGATTCAAGTCCAGAATACTGTCTGCTTTTTCTTTAACTTATCAGCTACTCTGGGGGATATTGTTAGTAAGTAAAATAGGAGAAACTTTGTTCTTTGATCTCCTTTAAACTGCTTTTTATTAAAACAATGACGCCTAAGTATTATTTGCTCTTACTTTATTAGTCATTCGTAAGAAGGACAACTAAAATTAAAGGACATAATGGAAACAAATGAACTTTTTTTTTGCAAGTTCTAATTACTAAAGGGAAATTTCATCTTACGTTATGAAAAAACTCTAAGCTTAAATATCACATAAACAAAAGTTCTACACAAAGTAACTTCTGATCAGTACCATCACAACTTTAGAAAATAAGGAAACCCTACAATCACACACTGGGGCAGCTACTTGGGCAGTCTACAGCGTTCTAGGCCTGGAGTTAGGAAGACTCATCTTCCTGAGTTCAAATCTTGCCTCAGATACTAACTGTGTGACCCTGAGCAAGTCACTTAACCCTGTTTGCCTCAGTTCTTCATCTGTAAAATGAGCTGGAGAGGAAATGGAAAACCACTCCAGTGTCTTTGCCAAGAAAACCCCAAAAGGGATAACGAAGAGTCAGACATGACAGAACAACAAAAAACCCCCACATACTGCTCAGAAGTGTCCATGTGAATGAAACAGGAAGCAAAACATACTGTTACCTAAACTAACACTAAGGAAATGAGAGAATTATATAAATCTAAAAATTAAAACATTTGGAAGACAATTAATCTAACGGCTACTTGTCTACAAAATTTTAATTGTATTAGGTTTTAAAACCAATTTTGTTTTCTCTTCCCTTTTTTATGGATCAGACCTATGGTTTGTACCTCTCTGGAACAGGCCTCATGGAAGCTCCCACAGCTGATGAGATGCAGTCATCTCATATCAGTAGGATGTTAAGCAATTCCTCCATATTTATAGAGCTTGTGGAGACAGGAGAAGGACTTGAGTCCAGGTCCCCCTGGCGCCAATGGGAGCTCGCTAGCTATTACTCCATGTTTGCTGTCTACTGAGGATTAACTATCATTAAGTAATATCAATTAGCAGTCTACCTATTCCATAACCCTCACTTATTATCTATAAATGAAGAAATGTTATAGGCAAAGATCTAAGTTCAAATCTGGCTTCAGACACTTAGGCAAGTCACTTAACCCTGTTGGCCTCAGTTTCCTCATCTGTAAAATGAGCCGGAGAAGGAAATTGCAAACCACTCCAGTATCTTTGCCAAGAAAACCCGCAAAAGGGGTCACGAAGAGTCAGACACAACTGAAAAACCACTAAACAACAACAACATCACAAGATAACAGATTCAACAAATCTCCTGATGACCTATGTATTGATAGTATATAAGGGAAGGAAGGCAAAAGCCATGAAAAACCATGTATCATTCTCCCGGTACCTAATAGTACTTTGAGATGTGCACTTTCGACACGGTAATAATATGGCAGTTAACCAAAGGAAGGTAAGAAGAAGGAAATGAACCCACATTTGAACTCACCATCCAGGGTAGACTGCAATGGACCTATTCTTCCCATTCTTCGGACTCTCCATACGTGTCTAGCCGAAGGCACATAGAGCTGTGTAACCTATGTAATGACCAAATCTTGTTAATGAGGTCTTTCTTATATTAAATCTTAAACTTTAAATTTACAGTTTCTAAGCTGAAACCAGGCATAATATTGATAAATTACGGCAAATACCATCCCATCCTTGCATCACAAGTATCTGCCTTCAAATTATTCTAGATCCTTTTTGAACCTCTATTTCTCACTCTGAGTATTCTTTTCCTATATTTAACATGACATTAGATTTTTTTCTAATATATACATTCTTAAACTCTAACTATTCTAGCTAAGACTTCAGTTGTATAAAATTATGTTCCAAAATAAATGGAAAAACTGCAACTTAAGGGTTCAGTGATCACTAGCTCAGTAAATAAGGAACATAATTAACCAACCTGAGTGCCAACAGGCCTTCAGGGAGTATGACTGCAAGTATGGCAGTTGATCATACGGTTACCAAAGAAATAATGCAAATTTTGTCAATTCCTCATTAATTAACTCATGTGCAAATGTTCTGTTGATGATGGAAAGTCCATAGCAAAATCTTGAAAGGTAAAAAAAGTCTTCATAAATATACATTTTAGTCATTTGGTGAATAATCTTCCTGCATTTACATATCAATTCTAAAAGTTATTTATTTTTGTGATTTGATCAGGTGTCTTAACGGATTTGTATTTCTGGAAGATGGCTTCCTGGCGTAATATATAAAACCTCAAAAATCCAAATATACTTGTCAAATTCAAATGTTCAAATTTCTTATTTACTTTCCTCTAATAAATAATACAGATTCTTGTTTGGTAAACAAATAATTAGCCAGAATATTTGCTTATGGCTACTTCCTATTAATAAATTAATATATCTCATAATAAATTAATATTAAAATTCTCTAAGGGGATGATATTTTGATTTTCCACAGAAATCTTTTTCACAGTGCCATCAAGTCTTCATTAAATCAGAAGAGTAAGGAACACAGATTCCTTCCTGCATGAGGCTACATACATGGCCAGTTTTATCCAACTCCCCAAGGAGAAATCCTGTTTTCAGTGAAAATCTTAACAGGAATTGGCAGAAGAAAATAAACAGGAGAGATGTCTCAGGGAAAATGGAGGAGAATATAGGCAGTGTAGCATGGCACCAAAGTTGATTTCAATGCTCCAACTGCTCTGTCTAGTCCCAGCCCTGGCTGTACCACTCAAAATTTCCTAGGATGTCATCTCTGCATATGTGCCAACGGCCATGAAATTTTGTGCTATAACCTAACAGCCACCTTATTCTCAGGATCTGTACTGTGGAATCATGTTTTAAGTGATACAGTCTTCTAATGAGGTCCTTCTGGTACTTCTAGCATTAAGCTGCCATGAACAGATTACAAGGTAACCCTACCTTATACTGAATCCCTTACACCATCTTGTGCTCTAGATGTTTCTAATATTTACTTTCTCCCCGATAAGACTGCAACTTTCTTGATGGCAGGGACCATGTCCTCTACTTCTTTTGTGTTCCTCCCAACACCCAACACAGTGCTAGGCACATAGTACAAGCTCAAAAAGTATTTGCTGACTGACTGATTCCATGGTACGGTAGGCATATTCTTAAAGTGAAGCAGAAGAAATTTGTGTGAGTATGCACACCTCATCCATGTACGTATTTCATTACTACCATCAAAAACAAACATTTATCGAGAAGCTACTATGTGTACTGCCTATAACAGAATTAAGAGTCAGAATGTCATATTTTAAATAGTTTTTAAAACATGCTTCTATTTAAACATTCATTAGGATAGGACTCCTTAAGGAACTATAGAAGTCCTACTGTTATAAATAAAAATAAGGACAAGTCCTATCTCCTTTAAGCTAATAGTCCAGTCTTCTCACTCCTGGAAAAATCATTTCGATCCAAAAAAAAAAATAATAATAATCATTGGGTTCCAATGTAATTTTATATTAAACAAAGTAATTCAAACTTAACACCTCATTATAGAACAAATCTAATTTTTAAAAGGCAATTATGTTAACTCTGATAATACATTGTTTTCTACTATTTAACCTTATAAAATTTCAGTTGTTAATATAAAAAGTCTATATAATAAAAGCAAATCTCAATTCTCAACAATTAATTAAATTTTTATGAAAAGGTCATTTTTAAAAAGGAATCTGAGCAGGGTGGACTTTATGCAAAAGATTACAAAAACACTTCATGAATACCTTGTCTGCCTTAATATTCTCTTGTTCTGACAGCCAGTGATTTGGTGGACAAAAATTTCGTCTTGTATCCCTGGACTTCAACATTTTTACTAGATTGGTGATAACCTAGGGAGGAAGAATAAATCTATTCAATATAAACAAGTTTTGCTGTAAGTACTGTGCAAAGGCAAGCAATACCACTAATTAGAAATCAAAGACAACAATATAACAGGACACTACCAAATTCTTTCATTTAAATAACTTAAAAGAATACATCATTAAGTAATTTAAGAAATGGCTATAAATCACCACCAGAACCAGTTTACCTAAAAGTGCTTCCTCTTGTAAATCATAGCAATGTATCTTACATACAAAGCAGTTATCTGCCAGAGAAAATGAGCCAAAATTAACAGAAACAGCAGCAAATGACTTGGTCAAGATGATAATTTACAAAAACCAAGAGATTGTTTTACAAAATTTAAAAATGGAAACATCTGGTAATATATTAGCGCGTTAAAACTTGTATGATTCACAGTTATAAGGAGAGAAGTATACATTTTTTCCTGACAAATTCATAGAAGTAATGACTTTTGTTCCATTTCCACGAATATTCAATATATCTAGCCAGAAGAAATCCAATGGACTCAAAATCATTTGACAGCATTATCTCCTAAAAATAAATATTAATTCCCACTACACCATGTATATAAAACATCCTGCTTTTGTCAGAACAGTTTGCTCAACTGTCACATTTTCATGCTTTGGTTCTTCTCTATTTTTTTTAATTTAGGTTTCATACTCATCCAAAGTCTTGCTCAAGACTTTTCTCTTTTTTCTGAAACATTTAAGCATTCTCATGTGTATGCTGGTCATTTTAAATGCATGTCTATATATCATCTGGGGTGTGTGTGTGTGTGTGTGTGTGTGTGTGTGTGGACTGGTACCAAGTGTTATCAGCACCTATCACAGCAAGTGGGCATGCATCCAATAAATAATTTAATAATAAGAGCAAAGCTGCGTATTGAATGACTTGAGAAAATCTAATAATAGTGATCAAAAAAATTTTTTTTTAATTACAACTTCTCTGGCGTAAAATCTAATGATACTTATAAAAAGAACTAATCTTTGGCATGGTCAAATATCACTAATAGAAAAATAGAAAATCTTAGTTTTAAACATAAACCCTCTACAGCCCCAGGATCTACCAATTCAACAGGAAAAGAGGTAAAAAAAATGATACAACAAAACACTAGAATTCTTCAGGAAAAAAAAAAATCAAACAGGCTTGCTTGGAATAGAACACTAAACAACAGCATTCATCTATCTGAATGTTTTAAGGCACTTGCCAAAGAAAATAAAAGTGGCCTCACAATTTACTTCCAAATTATGTACTTTTGCGTCTTTAAGCAGGGGATCTCAACTTTCTTTATGCATCATGTATCCCTTTGGCAGTCTGTTAAAGCCTATATAGACTCCTCAGAATGTTTTGAACTGCATAAAATAAAAAACTACATTGATTAAAAAGGAAACCAATTGGAGAGGATTCTGGGAAGATGGTAGAGTAGGTCAGAAAATTCCAACCTCTCAAAGATTCTCCCCCACAAAAGAGTTAAAATAGCACCTTAGCGTGAACAAAGCGTGGATGGAGACAAAGAAAAATAGGGCACAACTGGGTCTTCCTCGGACAGTTTGAGAAGATCTGAAGAAAAACCCCAGGACCAGGTTTGGCCCCTGCGAGGAGTAAACACCTCCGGGCTAGGTTCCGTTTTAACAAGTGGCAAGCCGCTTAAATAACTAGTGGCAAGCCCCAAGATTAGTTCGGTTGAGAGGCTGCCTTGGCCTCTGCACTAGAACTTTTCACCCTGGGATAGTGAAAGTTATGATCAAAAAAAGAATCTTGATACAATGATACAAGAAATAATTAAAGAAAATTGTCCTGAAGCATTAGAACAAGGCAGGGAAGTAGAAATAGAGAAAATCCACCGAACACCACTTAAATGATATCCTATGAGGTAAACTCATAGGAATATCATAGTCAAATTCCAAAACCCTCAGCTCAAGAATAAAATATTAAAAGTATCAAGATTAAAACAATTTAAATATGATGGTACCACAGTTAGAATTACACAAAACCTAGCAGCAGAGACATTAAAGGACCGCAGGTCTTGGAATACAATATATCGAAGAACAAAAGACCTGGGGCTCCAGTCGAAAATATCATACCCTTCAAATTTCAGTTATTACCTTGAATAAAAAAAATGGACATTTGACAAACCCTCAGACTTTCAAGACTTTGTGAAAAAGAATCCCCAACTTAATAGAAGATTCGACATATAAGAATCAAGAGAAACATAAGGCACATACCAAAGACTGACTTTGGATTCAAAAGAACAGATTGCTTACCTTTTATAACATAAAATGTATGTCTAACATTCTTATTAATAATTGTCGAGCTCATAAGAGGGGGATAAACCTGACTGTGATATGAATTTAAAAAGTAAAACCATTTAGTAACAGCTAAAACCAGTAACTATTTTATACAAAAGAGGTGCAAGAAGAAAGGATACAGAGGATTTAGATGGGGGAGGGGGACTGGTAGTTCTTGTAACCTACTTTCATCGCAAATGGGTTTAAGAGAGAACAATGCATATAATTTAGTAGAGTATAAAAGCCTTCTAAATTTAGAAGAAATAAAATGGTAGGGGCATAGTGAGGGGGCAGAGGACAAGGGAGGGATTAGGACAAGGGAGGGATTTTTAGAGGGGAGAATGAGGGAATAGGTAAAGGGAGTTAGATCAACGGGAATGGGAGGATAGGGAAGGGATCCTTAGAGGGGGTAAGGCAAGTAATAGGAGGTCAGAGTGATTGGGGAGGGGAGGAGTAGGCAAGTGATAGAAAGGCGTTGCAGCAGGTAGAAGTAGAGGAGGCAGGAGGGATAGGAAACAAAAGATACGTGCAAATATAAAAAAACAAAGAGCAGGAGTAGAGTATGTTTGGGAAAGTATATGTCTATATATGCATGTATACATGTATAAGTGTGTGTATATATCTGTATGTGTACATATATATCAAGAAATATATCTAAATTATATTGTAGCCTTCTGGGGGGGGGGAGGGAAAAAAAAGAACAAAGTTAAAAAGTGCACAGCAGAGAACAAAAGAAAACACAAGGAAGCAAAGAAAAGATGGACAATTCTCAACATAAGGTGTATTTGTCATACAGGCTTTCCTGAAATGAAAATTTATCGTTACATATTTTGAATCCTCTCCTATGTTTTGCTATGCACATGACATGCTTTTTTTTCTTTCTTACTTTATATTTAAGTTTATGATATGTTTTTGTTTCTGTTCTCTATTTTGTATTTGTGTTCTGGTAAAATAAAATTAAAAACTGTCAAAAAAAAAAAAAGGAAACCAATTAAATCATATTGAAATTGTTATCAAGATGAAATTTTTAAAAACTTTATATGTAGCCTGAGGCATCAAGCCAAGCTTGGCCTCAGAATCAGAAGGATTCTACCTCTGACACATACTACCTGCAGGACCTAGGCAAGACATTAAACTATGTATGCCCTAAGGAAACCTTTAAGACTACAAGTGGCACTGTGGGTGCTAATCTGTATTGGCAGAGTAAGTACCCTCAAGGAGGCGTTCCCTATACCAAGCAAATCACAAGCTCAGTCCAGAAAAAAAATGTTTTTAAGGTATAAACCTAGAATATGATTTGGAACCTGAGTCTCCTAAACAAAAATAGTAAAATGCCTCCCTTTGCCCCATCTGGTGAATGAAAATGAAGGGAAATACAGGTTCCCTGAAATACAAGGACAACTTCGGTGATCACTCCTATGAAGAAAAGTGAGAACATTTAAAATGGCATTTTCCCTACGCACATTTCCATGAGTAAATGATGTTCAATGAACTCAATAAATCTTTACCTAGTGAGTATCTCCTACAAATTTAGAAGTCAGTATTATATTCATACATATAATGTATGCCAGGTTATAAAGATGTCCTTTGTGAATACTTTTGTTTTGTTTTGCTCTCCATGACCAAAGAACAGACATCTACCACAGGCCTGCCACCTTTAAAATTTATGCCACTGATCTTGCCAAAAGGCAAAGAGTGTATGAATCCATCAGTCTAAATAGCTACACTCTAAAAACTGCTTTTAACAGTGAAACAGTAGTAACTTTTTATGTGAAAGAAAACATGTTTTTTTCTAATTCAAAACAAATACCAATATTTTTAAAGAAATTCTAATTTTAAGATGGGTAGAGACAAAATACCAGTAACAGAAAATTACTTATTAAACTAGGCACCATATTCTAAACAATAGAGAATAAACAAAAAATCTAAACATGCCTAGCTTACAAGAAACACACATTCTAATTAAGGAATACATACATAAGGAGGAGTAGCTTCAGGACAGAGGGAAAAACAAACAAAAAAAAATATCTAAAAGGAAAGATTCCTAGTCATTAGACCTTTGGGAATCAATGATAGAACAGAAGCTCCTTAACCAATGGCAGCTGGGATGGCGTAGCAACCCATCAGCTAGAGTACAGCAGGTGTATGAGTGAGGGATGTGGAGGAAAGAAAGGAGTCAAAAACTAACCTGGAGGAGGCAGCCAAGCGGTAGGAACTAAACAAAAGAAACTATGTACATATACATTCATACATATATATATTCTCTCATTTTCTCTCTCTCTCTCACACACACACAGAGTTTTCTCACTGAACTCCTATTCAGAAATCAGAGTTCTCTAAAGGCACAAGGATATGCACAGGGTCTCAAAGGCTAGACCTCTGGAGTACATATTTGGTAGTTGTTAGAAAAATGGAAAGACTTTTAGCATGGATCTCATAATGGCCAATGCGTTTGGGGAAGCTTCTCTACAAGGTTGACCAAGTCAGCCTAGAGGTGATAAATAAAATAGAGGCCATAGAAACTGACTCTGTTTACCAAAGTGTGGAAGGGCTGCAAGTTGTGGTAATGCATGAAGTACTCACATCAATAGAAATTACAACTCCTTTGGAATACTGAAGTATATATTTATATGGCTACATACCTATTCCACATATATCAAAACTTATGTGCAGATAGTTATCTAACTAGGTTCTGGTGAGATTCCTTATGAAAAATCTCTAGAAAACACAATAGGAAGAAGTAACATCTGGAAGATTTCAAACCATTGCTGTATTTTTTTTAAATCTTGTTATTGACATAGTTTTTATTTCATTTTTATTTCCAAATATATCTCTTCTATCCATAGCAAAAAAAGATTTTAAAAAGAAAAAACAGCAGTTCAACAAAACCAAACAACTCATCAATAGTACCTAATAATACAAAATATTTTACATCCACAGTCCCCATCTACAGAAAGAGTAAGGAAGTATATTCTCTCAATTGGGGCCATGATGTCAACACGAATACACAGCATCAGGTTTCTTTTTTTAATTCTTTTGATTTACGTTGTTATAGTTATTTTACATACTATTTTACTGATTCTACCACAAAAATTGTAAAAATTACAGTTTTAACATAAATTATGAATTGCAAATCAATTCTTGCACTAGATCAAATTTTTTGTCGTATCACATTCTTATTGCATATAAATATAAAGCTAAACCAACATATGACCACTTAAGCTTTAAAGAACTGTTATTCACTGAGGAGATTGTTTCAGTTCTGAACTTCTGTTTATGTTCTTTCATGCCCTCAAATATAAGATAATGAAAAACAACCCATTTATACAGCAGAAATTAGGACTCAAAAAATCACTATTCTCCCTAAGAAAGCAAAAAGAATGGAGGAAGGAATTATGTGGGGGGAAATTCATTCTATAGCCCTTTTAGGGAAAAAGGACAGAAAAAGAGAGAAATGGGAGGCTACAAAAAAACTAAAAAGTTTTAACAGCAAAGAACAAAGCAAATTCTGGGTAAAGTCCTGAACTATAAGTATTCTTCAAAGACAGCCACAGAGATATCATGTGTAAAAACTATATTCTCTGAGAAAAACATTTTCTTTTAACTATACATTTTGTCCTTTATCCTTGGGACCTTACTATGATATAGAATAACTACAAGACGAAATACACATAAAAGGAACAAAATTATCAAATATAATCCCAAGATGCCAGAATCCTGCTGTCACTACCATTAAAATAGATTTTATTTTCTCAAAATTAACTTTCATCACCACTATTCTGATTCTTGTAAAAAATCTCTATTGTTGGGAAAAGTGAAAAGAGGTAATGTGAAAAGTAATCAGAATTTGGTAAATAACAAGAAGGAAAGTATATGTTTATCAACTGAGGAATGTATAAACAATTGTGGCATATTAATATAATGAAATTTTACTACATAAGAAAAATATAGCCATGAGGAAATACAAATACAAAGAAATTAGAGAAGAGAAACATCAAATAGTGTAGAATGAAGCCTAGGAAAAAATATATATGACTACAATATATACAAAAAGAACTATCTGCCCTAATGATTAGCTCAAAATTCTCAATCTTTTGCTGCTTAGAACTGTGTGACACTGGACTGGTCCCTTGACCTTTCTGGGATGTGGCTACTTGATGATACAATGAGGAGGTTGGGCTAGACACCCTGTAAGTCCCCTCTGACTCTGAAATTATGAGTCTATGATCATAGGTATATAATTATTTCTCAAGAAAGCACTTTGAAAACCATAAAGTATTACATTTAAACCATAAAGTATTATTATTAGAGAAGGCTGGACTAAAATATGAAATAATTACTGGATTTCAGAGTAATCTAGTCCCATCTCCTACCTTCTCTGTTTTAGAGCTGATGAAACTAAAGCCCATATAGTTTAAATAAACTTCCCATGGTCCCACTGCTAGTTAGTGCTAGTTCCAGACTTAAGAAATTAAAGAAAAAATGACCATCTACAGTGACTAAGTTCTTCCTCTATAAAATGTCTCCCAGAAGTCCAAGGGCAAGTGAAAACAGGGCAACCAGCAAAATCAGAGCCAGCACACACAAACAAGTTCACCTTTTCAGCACGACCAGACTAGTGAAGCTTATGATATTAGATCTTTAGAAGCAAGGCTTTCCCACTGCAACAACAATGCTGCTTGCGCCTGCTGTGGAAGTGAAAGGCCAATAACACCAGCACACAGGAGGGCTGCTAGCACAGGTTCTATGATCTTCTTTTTTAAGGAAAGCAACTTCAAGGGGTCTACAATTTCACTTTCATTAAACATAAATATATCATTCATTTAGTTGAGGGGGAAAAGTCAGCACCCTGAACTTCAGAGAAAACACAAACAAAAATTATAAGCAGAAATTATATAAACAGAGCAAATAACAAAAATCAGTACACAGAGCTTCTGCCTGTCCATAGCACTACATACATAGTTACCAGAGAGAGAAGCACCAACCTCTGGGTTTTCAAAGCTAGAGACTCCTTAATGTCTACCCAGAGACTTCTCTGAAGAAATCACAGGAACGCTCTTCTAATGAGTGAGTCCCCAAAGCAAAATGCTCACCTCAGAGTATATATACACTTCTTCAGGGTCAGAGGGTGTCACAACCATGTGACTCAAACTCATGTGACTTGGGCTTTCTTGTGACTCAAGCAGGTCATCAAAGACTCTTGATTCAATAAAAGACTTTTGATTGAAACAAAGGCAAGGCTCAAAGGCACTTGATTACCTTAGTGCTGAGAAGCACTAGAACTCCGAAAGAAAAAAGAGGAAAACAAAAAGTGCCACTTTGCTTGCCATTACAGCCACCCAGAAGGCCTCAGGAAGATCAGAGCCTTAGGGTACATACCTGGGATGGTAGAAAAAGACATCAAACTTAACAGGAAAACAAGCTAGGATGGAGAAGGGACAGTTAAAGATTATGGAAAATACTGGAGGAAAGAACAGCGACAAGCAAAATAAATTTCCTCACAAGGGGTAATTAAAAAGGGAGGAAAAAAGAAAATAAAAATGAAGAACTGGCATCTAAGAAGACAAACTGTGTCCATCAATTGGGAAATGGCAGAACAAATTATGGGATGTAAATAATGTAATATTATTGCATAAGAAATTGCATAACACATGATTTCAAAGAATCTTGTGGTGCCACGAATTGAAACAAAGTTAAGCAAGCAGAACTGGGAAAATAATTTGTTAAAATAACAATACTGTCAAGAAAAATATTTTTGAATCCTGATCAATGCAATGTCCAACATCCTCTCCAGAGGACCTATGATGAAACGTTACTTAACTCCTGACAGAAGTTATAAACTCAAGACGCCACCGCCCCCCACCCCCCGCCAAAAGGAAAGAAAAGAAAAAAAGACTATATATTTTTGGGGGTATGGCCACTGGGCACATTTGTTTTGCTTTACTATGGTTAGTTAAAAAAAATCCTCTCTTTCTACTCCCATTTTTAATTGGGGAGATGTGGACTTATAATGGAGAAGGGCAGTTAGCAATAGGGATGTCCAAAAAGTCACTGAAACTTTATTTAAATGAACTAAAGAGAACAGAAGGAATTCAGAAGAAATCTTTGAATCTTTGAAAGAGAGAAGCAGAATCATTTTCAAAGTAGTGTATAAACTTTAGTAAATACCCTTAAAATCCAAGTGGCATGAAATGGAAATTATTGATTCATATGCAATCCTATTTTCTGGTATGTGTGTGTGTGTATGGAAATGCTCTCTTTTGATATTTGAGTTCAAAATTTTAAATACAACTTTTATTTAAAGAATCATGAATCTTCTGGATATGGTTACCAATATCAATTTTGAGTACAGATATGCAGTACACCAAACTGGAATGAATGGAAAAATTAAATAGTTTAGATGATATTTATTAAAGTTCAAGCACAAGTGACCATGACCATGTAAATTCTTGAAAATTATAAAGCACTAAAAAATGCAAAATGATTTCTATATTTAAATGTCATTAAATACTATGCATGTAAAAATGTAGTAAGTTGTAAAAGGGAAAACACTTAAGATACCAATTATAATTTATTTTAGCCCAGAACTAAGATGCAGATTTCAGAGAACAAAGGCTGTGAGTTACTTTCTTTCAATTTTCCCAACTGTAAAATGTGAATAAGGGCTTGTAAGGAACAAATGAGATAATATTTGTGAAAAGTTTAGCACTGTGCCTGGCACATACCAGGGGTGGCTTAATAAATGCTTGCTTCCTTCCTTCCTTTGAAATAAAAAGTCCTTGTTACATTTGATCTCTCTGTAGGGGAGTAATACTAGATGTAATTTAGACAATGTAAAAACAAGGGATACATATAAAAATTTTTTCAAAAAGGGGAAATATTACCATACTTGTTTGATCTATTTTTAGCTATACACAACTGGTGGGTTTTTCCCCCCTTTCATTCTTTGATATAAGGAATGAATCTGGGAAGGAAAGGGAGAGCAAAATATTGGAAAATGTAGGTGCTGTAAAAAAGTGAGCAAAAACTTTCTATATCTGGAGGATATAGAATGTCAATGAGATAAAGAAGACTTAAGGAAAAGAGAGGAAAAATAAGCCAGTTTTCAAAGCAAAAAAAAAAAAAATATACTGTCACAAGTAAACCTGGTATTCACCTAGTATGTTCAAAACTATATTAACTTTGTTCTGAAGTTAGCCAACCATATCCAGACAGGTTACAGTTCTTACCAGTGCTGAGAAATTGTTCTTAACTTTGATTAATGATTGTTTGCTCTTGCCGGATTTTATTTTAAATTTAAGTACCTGTTCACCACTACTATCTTGGGATAGTCAATAACTTGTCTGGGCCTCAGTCTCCTCACCTATATAAGACAGCAGCAGATCGCCACTAAAATTCTATTATTATTTCAGGCTTCAGTCCAGAGGATTTACATAATTTAAAGTCATGTATTTTCATAATTGATATTTTAGAGAAAATATTGCTAGCACCTTAATTTTCTTATTTGAATCACAGAGAAACCTTTAGTTCAACCCAATTTAAGTGCTTACTACTTGTTAGAGAGACAGCACAGCATAGTAGACAGAACTGCCTCCAAGATAGAAGGTGACCTCTGACACACACTAGCTATGTGACCCTCTCATACCTCTCACTTAACCTCTGTATGTTCTAGAAAATCTCTAAGGTGCTGATTTGCATTGGTAGAGAGTTTCCTCATCTGGGATTTCCCTGTACCAAAGAGATCACAGGTCTAACATCCTACTATTTGCTAGGTGCTAGGGATGTAAGAACAAAAATTAATATCAAATAATAAATCTTTAGAGTCAGAAACATGATTTAAAGGGTAAACTAACATTTCTTTTTGAGCAACCATTTGACTAAAAATGGTTAGTTTCCTTCACCTTACCGAAGGCTTGAGATTCCATTTTCACTACCTACTTCTTTGTCTATCCCCACCAATTTGCAGCAATGAATAGAGAATCCTACTGTAGAACTCATACTGTAGAACATTTTAGCTTCTGTGACTAATTTCTCAGAAGTTAACATTAAGTGCAAGACACTCATTTGTGCCTACAAAAGGGCACATCAAAAATAGGATTTTCTTTCTCATCATAAAGCAAAAGCAATTATGGTTGTAAATTAAACTTCAGGAAGAGTTTATAAATGTGATAAATGTGTAAACTGTTTTAGTCGTGTCAATGGAAGGTTTAGCAAATTGACCTCAATTCTTATCTTGACAAAGAAAGATGACTGTATCCACTTAAAACTCAATGTTGTGCTATCAGCCAGAAGAACCTCTCACACAAATTATTTCAGAAAGTCTATCATAAAGCTAGAAAATGAAAATAATTGCTACTTAAAAGTCAGATATTCCCACTCTGAAATTTGAGAAAATCAATTCAAACTAGAAATTAGTCAGGTTAAAATTTTTCTTTAATTTGCCTTTTCATAAAAATAAGCAGTTTTATTTCAAATATGGCCAAGACATTTGCAAAATCTGTATTAACTAAAATTCCTAAGACAACAGAGTGGTGTTCAACGAAAATAAGATTTTGCTTTAATCAATCAACAAGCATTTATTAAGTAACTACTTTAAGCTAGACACTGTGGATACAAAGACAAAAAAGAAGTCAGCAAGGAATGAACATTCTAGTCTGAGACAACATGCAATTATGTATGTGTATGTATGTACAACCATATACACAAGTACATATAAAAACACAAAAATACAAGTTACTCAATACTTGGGTGAGGGGTACCCTAGTAGTTGGGAAAACAAAGAAAAGCTTCATACAGAAGGTGGCATTTGTACTAACTCTAGAATTTTCTCCTGGCTATAGAATTCACTGTTTTAAACTGCTATTTTTTCCCCTCCCAGGAATGTATTAAATACACAGCTGAGGAAGACAGAAGGGAAAGGGACACTGCCTTTGTCTTTATTTTTTATGCTATGTGTTTTTCATCCAATTAACAGTGATCTAAATTTCCTTGTCTTTAGAATAATTTATTTTCAACTCCCCAAGGCTATTGAAACAACAATTTCAGAAGTCCAAATCTTTTGAAAAAAGGAAGATGAACTTTCACTTCAATCGTTAAGAACTACATGAATTAATTGGTAGTAAAAGGTTCTGGAGCTTAACAAAGAATTCTAAAACTACCATTTTGTATTTTTTTTTAGCCTAAGGAAAAAAAAATTCTCAAGAAAAAATGTATATAATAAATGGCATAATTGAACTGAGACTTCTAAGTCCTAAAGAAAAGTTACATGGGCAACTATCATAAAACAATGCTTTCTGATATTGTATATGAATTCTGGTAGCAGTTAACAAGATGATGGAGTTTAATTAAAGAAAAAGAAAATAACTTATGTCCCTGTAATGACTACAACTAGAAAAGAAACTGGCAAAGATAAATAATTAAAAGTACCAAACAGATAAAATGGATTATTCCAACTTAGAAACTAAGTTCTAATGAGGTACTAATCTTTTAAAGAGACACACAAGGAATATCCTTATATTTAAAGTTTATTTAGAAATATAAAATACAAGTAATTTAATTAAATTGCGCAAATATATATTACAGTAATCTGTACAAATTATAAATTCAGTGATGGATTAGTATTATAGTCAGTGCAATCCAAACATTATCAGCTATCTTCACTGCTACTAATGCTGATGCTCATAAGTGAAATGTGTTGTAAAATCAGGCAGAATGGGCTGGATAGAGACTATAGTAGACTTGTAGAATGAATAAGCATTCCTTAATTAGCCCATCAGGTTAAGTGCAAGCATTAATGGGCCTTTCCTAAAGTCTAGCATGACATCTTTCTCCAAACATGGCCAAGAAGAAAGTTCCATTAGCAATATTAATACAAGCTTAGTTGATCATTTTCATTCAATTAACTTCTTTCAATTAAATAGATAGCTTGACAAAAGCAGTGATAAAAGACCTGAAGGGACAGCTGATGACTCGAACTGAACATTAGTGTGCGAGAGGTCGCTAGTATTAAACGGACTGTAAATCTAGCATTCAATTTGGAAAATGCATTTCTTCTGCTCTCAGTCTGTTAATGAGCAATTTTAGCTGACTAGATACGTTTGCGGCAGAAATTTCATGGCAAGTCAAGCACCCTTTTTCTCTTCTTTTTTCCCCTCCAATAGTTAAATTCTTAGTGGTGGTGGTTTCTTGCCAATATTCCAGCCACTGTAACTTACAGCTTCTTGCCTGCCATAGTTAAAAGATAAGAATATGCTGGATATTTTGAAATAATTTACATTAAGCTCACATTAAATTCTCTTATTTTTACTGCAGCAAATCAATTAAAATGTGACAACTAGAAAAAGAAAATCTGTAAAAGATCATCTAATAAAAACAACATGCCATGAGGGTAACACAGATTATTTGATAACCGGGAGAAATTTGCAGAATCCCAACAGGCATCCTAAAACAATTTTTTTTAAATTAAATTGAAACAAGCTGAAATAAAGCTATATTTCCTTTGAATTACACTAGTTTAAAAGGAAAAACACTATACCTTGAATAACTGAATCCACCGTTTTTGTTCCATTTGTATACATTGCTGCATTTCAGTATTAGTTGTAACTCCCACACTTTTAAATGCTACAATATACTCTTCACGAACTTCTGGCTTGGTTTCAGGATAAGCCAATTTAATGATTCCTAAACAGGCATCTCGAAGGCATCGTGATAATATTATAAGCTCTTGTAATGTAAAAGGCATCATTGATGATTGTCTCTGACCTACAACTAAAAAAAATCTGTTATGTTTTCTTGTAAAATTAATGTCATTTTTTATACGCAGTTAAATGTCTGATACACTCTACTATTCTCATGCTATTTGCTAAAATTATTAAGCTGTGTACTCAGAGAAAGTCAATCTTCAAAATGCTTACCTTCTATGGGATCACCGAAGAATTCATTATCATGTATGGAAATTAGTGAATGGCTAAACAAGGAGCTAAAAAGGTAAAAGAGTGGTATGATTCGACTGGAATCTTCTAAAGACATGGGAGAACCTCTTGATATGACCTGAAGCAATGGTACCATGGACCTTGAATTGAAGGAACAAAAGAGAAAACTCACAATCCACATAAAAGTAGTTATAGTCTGTGTATAAATTAATGATTGTTAGTATCTCAGAATAGGGCAGCCCAAAAATTGAAGAGATTATTTCCTGAGGTAGAGTACCAAAACCATCAGAAATGTTCAGGAAGAGGCAAAAGACTGAGATGTTGTAGCAGTGATTCTTACAGCCTTTAAAGTCCCTTCCAACCCAAAGGTTCCACAGTTCTACAAAACACTTAGTAACTTTGCTTCTTTGCAGGTACAAAATCCAATAGGGTAAAAGGTATCTGAAGTCTAAAACAGAATCTTACCACCAAGGACACAATTAATTAACATAATTCCAGAAGGTACTGAGGTTTGAAATGCCAATATCTGCAGATGACTTCCTTTACAAGTCATCATCACTCCACCAATACATTTTAGGAGTCTCTGACAAAAAACTGTAACCCCACCACAAGAAATATTTACCTCTTCTTTTAGATTATGAGTTCCTATGAGAACAGATGTTTGGTTCTTAGCAATTGTCTCAGGAACGAAATATAGTGCCTTGCAAAACAAATGGGTGTTTCATAAACCTTTGCTAAAATTAATAAAAAGTTCTTTACTTTTTCATTTTTAATAAAATCTAGTCAGTAATAATTCTAATAAATTGTCTGTGCTTACACTTTTGCTCCAGCAGGTAATTATGGAGATTTTTTTTTAAACACTCTTTCCTCTGACTCTAACCCTAACTCCAACTCCCACCATAACCCTAATGCTGACTCTTATCTATAGTCACACACAAGACTCTATCACTGTAGATTTGTGAATCTGTAAACAATAGTTGTATGACCTTGGACAAATCATTTAATTCTCCTGGGGCTCAATTTTTCTTTTTTGCCAACTCCAAAATTCTCTGATTCTAGAAAAGCATATGAATAGCAAGAGATATCTTAAAAATAAACAAGCTTGACTTTGTTTTAAACAAACCCATAAACCTCTGGGAGACAAGAAGAATTAAGCACTCATATTTTAAAAGGAGAGAATGACTGGCAAAAAGAGTCAAAAATCTTGCTCCTTATGCACCAAGGAGCAACAGTTGATGAAACAAATCTCTTTTTCTTCTACTGACTTCTCCCCCTATATGCTTCAATTCAAATACTCATTTTTAAATGTATCAATCTCGAAAGTTATGAACAAATGAGAGATATTAAGTAGCTCTAAAAGAAAAAAAAGTCTAGGAGCCAGAAAATCTAATACAAGAGGATCTAGTACAGACCACCTATGACACCTTACACAAATATTTCAATTTCTGTACCTAATAACTTCAGAATAATCCAAGCTTTTACTAAGCAGTCCCTTTACTACTCAAGGACATGGGAGGAAAATGATTCACCATCTATCAATTGCTGAGAGATTATCAAAGTACATAAATTTAGGGTAGGGATAAGAATAGGGATACTAGACGTGTCAATTCAGTTGCATAGGCAATTACTAGTGAGAAAATGCCTTCTATCTATGCCAGCTGTCACATTCTTTGCAACATATATTCTTAGCTTCCTAAAGCGCTGAGGAGTTAAATGACTTGTCCAGAATTACAAAGCCTAAACTTGAGCCCATGTTTTCCTGGCTCAAAGGACATCCCTGTATCTACTACACCACATTACCTCACCATTTACTTAAATGTGTACATTGCACAATAACAAGATTTCGACTAGACCAATATCCCAAACTAATTTTCTCAGAGCACACTTTGCAACTTAAAATGTATGAACAGAATCCATCCAGAGCTTGAAAAGATACAGTATACAATCTCTCATGTAGAAAAACAAAAACAAAAAACCCAATATTGTTACTACTAAAAATGCAAAGGGGGCGGGGGGTGCGCAAGATGGCGGCTGGTAAGCAGGGACTAGAGTGAGCTCCGTACTGAGTCCCTCCAAACACCTATAAAAAATGGCTCTGAACCAATTCTAGAACGGCAGAACCCACAGAACAGCAGAGGGAAGCAGGGCTCCAGCCCAGGACAGCCTGGATGGTCTCTGGGTGAGGTCTATTCTACACGGAGCTGGGAGCTGGGAACGGAGTGGAGCAGAGCCCAGCCTAAGCAGCGTGGAACAACCAAACTTGGAGTCGGGCGGATGGGGCCCCTAGCGCCCTGAATATGTGAGCTGCGGCAGTTACCAGAACCCTTGACCCACAAACACCAAAGGCTGCGGAGAAGGTTAGTGGGAAAAGCTGCGGGAGTGGAAGGAGTTCGCGGTTTGGCTTCCAGCCCCGGGGGGAAGCGGAGTTGGGGCAGCTACAGTTGCTGCTGCTTCTGGCCCCAGGCCCACCTGGTGGGAGGAATTAAGTGGCGGATCAGAGCAGGAGTGCATAGCCTGTTGAAGATCTAAGCCCAGCCCAGGCTGGGGGTTCTTGGGGAAGGAGTAGTGCTGGTGTGACAGAGCTGGCACATCCCCCCCAAACGTGGAACATAGAACTCTTTAGTCTACAAGCAGTCATACTCCACTGAAAAACTCAAGGGTCAAGTTAGTTGGTTGGGAATATGGCCAGGCAGCGAAAGCACACCCAGATTCAGTCTCAGACTTTGGATTCTTTCTTTGGTGACAGAGAAGACCAAAACATACAGCCTAAAGAAGACAACAAAGTCATAGAGCCTACAACAAAAGCCTCCAAGAAAAACATGAGCTGGCCCCAGGCCATAGAAGAGCTCAAAAAGGATTTGGAAAAGCAAGTTAGAGAAGTAGAGGAAAAATTGGGAAGAGAAATGAGAAGGATGCGAGAAAACCATGAAAAACAAGTCAATGACTTGCTAAAGGAGACCCAAAACAATACTGAAAAATACACTGAAGAAAACAACACCTTAAGAAACAGACTAACTCAAATGGCAAAAGAGCTCCAAAAAGCCAATGAGGAGAAGAATGCCTTGAAAGGCAGAATTAGCCAAACGGAAAAGGAGGTCCAAAAGACCACTGAAGAAAATACTACTTTAAAAATTAGATTGGAGCAAGTGGAAGCTAGTGGCTTTATGAGAAATCAGGATATTATAAAACAGAACCAAAGGAATGAAAAAATGGAAGACAGTGTGAAATATCTCATTGGAAAAACCACTGACCTGGAAAATAGATCCAAGAGAGAGAATTTAAAAATTATTGGACTACCTGAAAGCCATGATCAAAAAAAGAGCCTAGATACCATCTTTCAAGAAATTATCAAGGAGAACTGCCCTGATATTCTAGAGCCACAGGGCAAAATAGAAATTGAAAGAATCCATCGATCGCCTCCTTAAATAGATCCCAAAAAGAAATCTCCTAGGAATATTGTCGCCAAATTCCAGAGCTCCCAGATCAAGGAGAAAATACTGCAAGCAGCCAGAAAGAAACAATTTGAGTATTGTGGAAACCCAATCAGAATAACCCAAGATCTGGCAGCTTCTACGTTAAGAGATCGAAGGGCTTGGAATGCGATATTCCGGAGGTCAATGGAGCTAGGATTAAAACCTATAATCACCTACCCAGCAAAACTGAGTATCATGTTCCAAGGCAAAATATGGACTTTCAATAAAATAGAGGACTTTCAAGCTTTCTCAGTGAAAAGACCAGAACTGAATAGAAAATCTGACTTTCAAACACAAGAATCAAGAGAAGCATGAAAAGGTAATCAAGAAACAGAAATTGCAAGGGACTTACTAAAGCTGAACTGTTTTGTTTACATTCCTACATGGAAAGATGATATGTATGATTCATGAGACCTCAGTATTGGGGTAGTTGAAGGGAATATGCATATATGTATATATATATATATATGTATATATATATATATATGTGTGTGTGTGTGTGTGTGTGTATATATATGTATATATATGTATGTGTATGTTTATGTATATATAAGTGAATGTCTATGTATATATGTATCTATGTGTATATGTATGTATGTGTATGTATGTGTAGATGTATATGTGTATATATATGTGTGTGTGTATATATGTATGTGTGTGTGTGTATATATGTATGTGTGTGTGTATATATATATATATGTAAAAGAGAGAGAGCAGACACAGGGTGAGTTGAAGATGAAGGGAAGATATCTAAAAGAAATAAAATGAAATTAAGGGATGAGAGAGCAACATACTGAGAGAGGGAGATAGGGAGAGATAGAATGGGGTAGATTATCTCGCATAAAGGTGGCAAGAGGAAGCAGTTCTGTGGGAAGAGGGGAGAGGGCAGGTGAGGGGGGAATGAGTGAACCTTGCTCTCATCAGATTTGGCCTGAGGAGGGAATACCATACATACCCAGTTGGGTATCTTACCCCACAGGAAAGAAGAGGGAGGAAGATAAAAAAAAAAATAAAAGGGGGGGGGATGATGGAGGGGAGGGCAGATGGGGGTGGAGGTAATCAAAACAAACACTTTGGAAAGGGGACAGGGTCAAGGGAGAAAATTCAATAAAGCGGGATGGGTTGAGAAGGAGCAAAATGTAGCTAGCCTTTCACAACATGAGTATTGTGGAAGGGTCATACATAATGATACACGTGTGGCCTAGATTGAATTGCTTGACTTCTTAGGGAGGGTGGGTGGGAAGGGAAGAGGGGAGAGAATTTGGAACTCAAAGTTTTAAAAACAGATGTTCAAAAACAAAAAAAAAAAGTTTTTCCATGCAACTAAAAAATAAGATACACAGGCAATGGGGCGTAGAAATTTATCTTGCCCTACAAGAAAGGAAGGGAAAAGGGGATGAGAGGTGAAGGGAGTGATAGAGGGGAGGGCTGACTGGGGAACAGGGCAACCAGAATATATGCCATCTTGGAGTGGGGGGGAGGGTAGAAATGGGGAGAAAATTTGTAATTCAAACTGTTGTGAAAATCAATGCTGAAAACCAAGTATGTTAAATAAATAAATTTAAATTAAGAAAAAAAAATGCAAAATGATAGTAACAGCTTGCTTTTGGAAAGCATTTCCATATTAACTGGGGAATGGCTGAACCGATGACAATATATGAATGTAGTGGAATACTACTGTGTTATAAGAAATGATGAAGAGGATGGTTTCAGAAAAAACAAAGATGACTTGTATGAACTGATGCAAAGTGAAGTAAGCAGAACCAGGAAAACTATTTATATGGTAAAAGCAATATCTTATAGATAGTAACTCTGAAAGATTTAGTAATGCTTATCAACACAAAGAATAAACACAGTTCCAAAGGATTCATGATGAAACCTACCATCCAACGCCAAAAACAGAACTAATACACTTAGAGTGCAAATTGAAGCATATTTTCTTGTTTCTTTCTTTTTCTTCCTTGGAACATAGCTAATGCAGAAATCTGTTTTGCATGTCTATAAATATTTGTATTATGTTTTATTTTCCTTACTTTCTCAAAAGGTAGGGGAAGGGTAAAAGTGAGGGGAAAATATGGAACTGAAAATAAAACAAAACTGAATTTTTCTTAAAAAACACTTTAATTTATGACTGCTTTCCTTTGTTTATTATACTAAAAGCCTTTTATGCAGTAGGGAGGAGAGGAATTATTATCCTCCTACTACTGATGAAATTAAAACCCAGAAAAGTTATTAAAGTCCATGTCAATCTAGAGTAAGGAACAAGAATAGAATCCTGGATATGATAGTGTTGGTTGTTAGGGGATCTGGGGAAATAAAGTTACTAGGATGCCTATGAGATAAGGAGAGTAGGGGAGATTTCAAAGCACAATATATGAAATTAAGCTTATTTTGATACCAAAAATTTGTTGCATTTTATTATTTCTGGTCATTTCATATTAAATATTTTAAAGAAGAAAGTATTACTAGTAACACAATTTGCACTGCAGAGATCACCAGTTTTTACCATAACAGTATTTGGGAAAGGTTACATTAAGGAGATAGAATTATGGAATGAAACCACATTATAGTTGTTATGATTTCACAATATGTAAGTGTATTAGGGAAATAGATGTTAACATCTTTATTAAAGGGCTCTATGAAAGATTTTTGACCAGCTTTGGTTCATCTATTACTTAACAGAAAATGGATTTAAGTTTCAGTAGGACGAATAGAGATTAGAAATATGGGAAACCATCTATTTTGCATGGGACTCTTAAATAACTAAAGAAGCCTGTTAACATTCCTCCCCAGGAAGCTGCTTTTAAAACAATATATAAACAGTTGAGAACTGCCACCTCAGGAACCAAACTTATTGATGCTTATTCTGCAAAAATATCTATCAAACCAGATATGGCTGATATCTAAAAATTCAAATAGTCTAAATTGATAAAGGCAGAATCATAATAGAAAAATCCAGTACTTTCCACAGACACAATAAGAGATGCAAGAAGGTCAACACAATGACTTTTGGCCTTGCCTCTTCTTTTCCTTCTTTTAGCTATTTCTTCACTTGATAAGACACAGAGGTTGCACAGAGTTTAACTGCCTCTGTTGCCCCTTTCAATATCAAAAGAACAACGAATGACTGAGTAACAACGAATAAAGGTTTCACTCCACTGCCTTGACACTTGCCTGACTGGCTATTATCTGGCTATTAACATAGTAAAAATGCAAAGCTATACCAAGTTCCTGGCAAACTATAAATGCAACTGATGCAAATGCCTTTTTTTGTCATTGTTCAAATGATTTTAATTACTGTATTGCACATTTTAAGTACACAAATAAGTTTTGAAACCTTAAAAAAATAGCATATAGTTACCCTTTTAGGATAGTCTAAGCATAGTATTCATGTGAGTTAAGAAGGGAGACCTAGAAAACTTAGAAATTTCTTTTAGAACTATAACATACAAGATATTTCCATTCTTAGTGCAACTTTAAGCTTTAATGCCTTACAGCTACAAAGACTTTAAGGCCACCATGTATTACACTTCAGTAATTACTTTCGAATTAAACACAAAAATCATTTCTCTGCCCTCCTCCCAGAAAGGATATTTTACAGCAAGATGCCTTAAAAATTCGCTTCTAATTACCAACAATGATTACTTAAGATTTCATATATTGAAAATGAGTTCAGTATAAGAAGAGTCACACAATCAAATAAGATAACATTTGTAAAGTACTTACCACAGGGCCTGGCACATAGTAGATGCTTAATAAATGCTTGCTCCCTGCCCTTATTCCCTTCCCAGACTACGAGAAATATTTAATCATTTAGCACAGTCTAAACATATAGTGTTCATAGCAAATTTCTGTCTAGAGTGTAACTCAGTTTACTCTAGGCTTGTACTAGTGTACTTAAAATTTAAAATTTTCACAAAGTAAATAATAGCCAAAATCATAATTTTAAAACCTCTGTCATTATATAATAACCACACCAACCCTATCAATAAACATGGGGGAGTGGAGGTTAGGGGGTGCACACCGCAATGTTAATTAAGAATTTGATAAAATTAATATCCTATTTTTCTTTCACAGATCATGGCTCCATTTCCTGGCTAAGGGGCATCTGTTCCTAACAAATAAGGAATGATCAAGCAGAGTTACAAGCAATATCTGTTGCTAAGCTGTGGCACTACAATAGGTAAGTGAAAATTTCCTGCCATACTGATTCCCAATCTCCCTCTCTATTAAGCTAGGTTGCACCAAGTACAGGCAACAGGTGTTAAGGTCATAAGAAGTGACAAGGAAAAAGTCAACTTCAAACCTCAACAAATGAAAGTTAACACTATGCTGGAGTGAAAAAAGCAATTAGTGAGTTCAAATCATTGTTTTATGTGATGTCCTACAAAATAATGCAAAGTAGGAGTCAAAGACATTTTGGGTTTGAATTCTGGCTTTAGCACTAATTTAATGCAGATCTTTGCAATAACCTAATTTTTAATTTTGTCTATTAACAATAGGAATAATATCGAGCATATCTACCACATAGTACTATTATGAAAACCAAAGGAAAAATGACATATCTCAAAGTGCTTTAAAGAGGCAACATATTCACCCTAAATTTACATTCCTTTCACAGTAGCGGCATCTATTTCTTTTTTATAAGAAAGATCTGGATGATAGGTCTAGTCCAGGTAGGGAGGGATGTCTATGGTCAACGCCAGAAGGCACTAAAAGGCAAAAGGAATCACCCTATATGACTCCTACGGAACTCTAACCCTCATGGGATCACCTCTTAAGGTTTTCATTTTGGCGCAATATATCCCCACGCAAATATGGGCTACACAAGAAGATGCTGTAACAGCTGGCTTAGCCCTTAACCTTGGACCAACAAGGAACATGATGCCGTGATTTCTATGCCATTGCCTCCAGTAACCAGAATAGCTCTTGGTCATTTAGGAATTTGAGGTGTGAATTGAGACTTTGGTCTTCTGAGGCTAGCTCATGACTGAAATACTACAGGAACATTTTCAATTTTCACAGCTGTCTTTTTCCTACTTGGACAGTAAGAGTCACAGACAGTCTTTCTTCCCTTTTCTTTCTTTCAGAAAAATAACACTCACTGGGAGGGCAGGGGTCTTCCAAGTAGAGCTACCTTGTGATAGTAGGAAGAACAGGGAAACCTCTCATTCACAACAGTAGAGAGGTAACTTGGAAGCAACAAAAGATCCTTTCAGCTTCTAGGCTGAAGCAAATCATCTATTCACAATTCAAAAAGTAAAGACCAATAAGTAATAAAAAAATTATGTTTCAAATTGGATTCAAATCTAAAAATTGTTTGACTTTTTTGTTACCTTAGAGAACATTTGTACTTTACTCCGGGAAACTGGAAAACTGTACCAGCATGCTACTAGGAAAGAGCACTTTTTAACAACGGACCTTTATGCAGGGAATTCTCTGCTTACTACTGTCTAGCAAATATCACAATGATCTATAATTTTAAACTGGCTCCTTTGAATTTAAGACTGAATGTGATATTCTGATTAGTTGTCATTTAAATAAATGATGTTTAATAAATTTTAGCTGTATATATGGATTCTTAGATAAACACAAAAATTTCTCTAGGAACAGTATGGCATAGTGTATAGTTCTGGAATTAAGGGTCAGAAAGACCTGGGCTTAAATTCTGAGTTTCAGTTAAAATGGGAATAATCATGTCAATAATACCTCCTTGATAAGGTTATTGGTAGCTTCAAAAGAGATATAATATATGTGGCACTTTGGTAATGCATTTTGTCAATTTAAAGTGTTTTTCAAGGGCAGCTAGGTGGTACAGTGAGTAGAGCACCGGCCCTGGAGCCAGGAGGACCTGAGTCCAAATCCGGCCTCAGACACTTGACACATGTACCAGCTGTGTGACCTTGGGCAAGTCACTTAACCACAATTGCCCTGACAAAAAGCAAAAAAAAAAAAAAGTGTTTTTCAAAAGCTAGTTATAAAGGAAAGAAAAGTTCTGAAATTTTACAAAAGAGAAAAGGAAAAACTGGAACAAGATAAAGTCCACATTTTTAATGCAACTGTGGAAATAGACTGCGTGTACCATCTTAAAAAAGCTATATGTGCATATATAAAAGTCTCCTTATTTGAGGAATAGAAAGCATTAAGAATTATTGCCAATTACAAACATATTGAAATGGCTAGCAAAATGCCTACTTGCAATAAGCTTTGTCTGTATTCATTTACTTTGTATACCAAAACTTGATTGCCCCATATCACTTTATCTCATTTTTGCAAGCATTTAAAATACACACCCTGTAATCATCCGGGTTGTCATTGATGATATTAGATACCAAAGGTGTCTCAGAAACCTGGCATTGAAGGCTAAACTATAGAGAAGCCTAAAAAGAGGAAAGAAAAAATTAAAGTAAGTAACAGTTTTGACATTCACACAATAAATATTTATTTTTCATGGATAACATTTTGTAAAAATAGTAGAAATATTTAAACTATCAGTTTAATAATTTCATGGGGGCTTTTCCCAATAATTGATAACTAACAGCCATAGGCATTTAACATAAAACACTTGGGCTGCAAGCCCTCATTAAATCACACCAAGACCAATATGGTAATCTGCTGTTGTTCTCTCACTATCAAGCCCCATTCTAGTTCATTTGCCACTTAGCTGTCAAACTGATCCTCATAAAGCACAGGTTTGACTATGTCAGCCCTGTAGACAATAAACTCCAGAATCAAACATAAAATCCTGGTTGGCATTCAAAATCCTACATAACCTGGAGCCCTCCTACTTTTCCAATATTCTTTTATCTTACTCTTACCTGACCCCTCACATATTCTGGTCTGGTTCCTGTGATGTTCGACTCACAAAATTCTATCGCCTACTCCAGGCATTTTCACTGGCTCTCCTCCATTCCTACACTACTCTCCCTCCTTATGCCTTCCTCCTGGATTCCCTAACATCCTTGAAGATAAACTCCTACCTTCTGCATGAAGTCATTCCTGATCTCCTTTACCCCTAATGGCTATGCTGTACATATTATTCTTTAGTTGTTTGCATGTTGTTTCTCCCCAAATAAATTGTGAGCAACCTAGAAGAAGGGATTATTTTTTGCATTTCCTTGTATTCCCACTGCCTGGCACACAGCAGCAAATGCTAGTTGATTTGCCTTGACTTCAGATGGACATAGATATAACAAAAGTAAAAAGGCTAGATGGTAATGGCAGAGACAGATTTAGAACACAAGTCACACTATCCCTGCTGCTACTGTACTATACTATTTCTAGTAAATCGCAGTATCTCTCACTGGGAGTTGAAACTTAGCAGTATATACTACCACCTCAGAGTACTGAACCATTTTAATTTAATTTACTCAGTTAAAATGACTGGCATAAAACTCAAGGGTTCCCAAATGATAAAGAGAGCAACTGATAATAGACAAACTATCAGAGCAGTAATCTAGGCAATACATCTCAACCAATTCAATAGGTAGTAAGCAGATGAAACCTTAACAGTATTTTCCCAAAGGCCTGACCTCATAAGATCCCTCAAATTCAGTCAGGATATAAAAACAGGAAAAACTCCTGACCCATAACTTGTTCATTTCCATAAAAGCTTTAAGAATAGTTTACACTTATATTGATAACGTTCTTGATTGATTCATGAGAAGAAAATAAGGAGGTTTACAAACCATATTCTAGAGCAAATCCCATGTTTACAGTGACACAACTGCGTAAATGTTAGAGAGAATACAGGGCCCTATTGAGTTTATTGTTGATCACAAAAAAGCATTGTTTCATTTACCAGAACAAAAAACGATGACCACCAGTAAGATGTCTCCAGTGGATATATTAAAATCATAAAAGATTTCCTGATGAAACAAGATAAATTTGTTCAACGATTTTCCAATTATTTCTATCGAAACTCAAAACACCGCAAAGCCTATCAAATGAGATCTATGCTAACTCAGGAGAATCAGCCTAACAACCCACACAGGAAAAACCAAGTAGATTTTAGAAACTGTGCTGTACACGACTGACAGTAGAGGGCAGCATGATGTAGCCGACAGAAGACTGGACTTGGAGTTAGGAAATCTTTGCTCCAACTATGCCTTACTAGCTAGGTGACCTTGGCCAAGTCACTGAACCTCACTAGGTCTGTTTCCTCATCTGTAAAATGAAAAGAGTTGTAATTTATGACCTCTGTGAATTCTTCTATTTCTATACACATGATCTCCATGATAGGACAAAAAACTGCCCCATGAGTCAGATATCTTGGACAGATGCTGCAGATGGATACTTCACTGGGCCTAGAATTGAATAAAAGGAAGACAGTGGGGGAAATTGCATTTGGAAATTGTGTAGTATGTTTGATATTTTCAAGCTTCTGTCTAAAACACAACCTTTATTTTTAACACCAATAATTCCCCTATTGATGATATATAGTTTTGATCAAATTAAAAAACCATGGGTCTCTCAGGAATCAAAATTTCAGGTCATTCGAAGGGCAATGTAGAGATGTGTGATAGGCATAAATAGTCTATAGCAGATTGGCATTTTTCTATAAATGATATCAAAGTGATATATGACTGGAAAAGGAAGTGGACAGGTCATATAAACAGAGCAAAGGATAATAGTTTGACGGCCCCCAAGCTGCACTGGCATCCACGCTGTCATAAAATCTAGAGCAAAATGCCCAAGCAGGTTGGACAGGTCTCCTACTAAAACTTTGTGGGAGAACATGCACAAGAAGACATGATGGTTTAATTTGTACTACTAAGGGAACTCATTTTAATGAGATAACAGATCCAAATGAAATATGAAGTTATATCTTTATTGTTGTCATTACTAAAATCACATAGGCTAAAATTGTAAAGAAAATTTATGAAAAACAAAAGACTATAGAAAGACACCCCACTTACAGTGGGAAGGCAGTTTCAAAATCAATCTCAGTAGACAAATGATAAAGGCTGGACATGCTAAATTACTTAAAAGAAGAATTAGAGGTGGTTTCTAACCAATCTAGGAAGCCTAAAGGTGAATTAAAAAGGAAGGATGGAAGAAGCTTTCATGTACTTTTAATTATCCGATGTCAACATTCTCTCCACTACTCTATGACTCTCACTATACTCTCTCATACCGATCCTAGAATGGGAATATGATTATTCCTTTTCTCCCCATTGCCACTTCCTGACCCAGGTCTAGTCATCCTTAAGCAACTTCTCTTCCTTTGAGATTCATTCTATCCAAATATCCTTTGAGTGGTTATTCACCGATCTCTACTCACCACCCAGGCCTATGATCACTTTCTTCAAAGAATGTGGTACATGGCTCACAGTCTTTCTCTCAACCCCAGACCCTGTACTCATACTAGGTAACTTTACCAAACATTCCTGCCTCTAAAATCCCTCAAATTCCCATGACCCACTCTTTCAAACTACTGAAAGGATCATAACCTCTACTTCACTGTCACCCACAAATTTTCCACTCTGATGACTATGAATTCTAAAATTCCTTTATTTTTAAACCTAAATTTCTATATAAATGTTAGCTATTATTATTACTATGTTTAAAACAGAACTCACTATCTTTACCCAAAAATCTACCTCTCTTCTGAACTTACCCATATCTGTCACGGGCACTACCATCCTTCTAGTTATACAGATTTAAAAACCCTAGAATCTGATATTTTGATTTTTTGGAGACTGTCATATTCATAGCCAAGGAGGATCTCTTATCTCAAGCATCTCCTTGAAATAAAAAACCACAATCTTTTAAACATTCAAGGGTGACTTTTGTTTCAAGAAGCAGTTAGGGATAGTTAAAAGTGCTATGCATTTTCCCATCTGCAATGTCTACCTAAGAATTAAGTACTGATGGATTAGTTCTATGGGCTACCTATCCAGGTTATCATAGTCTAAACAACAGGCATTCTTAATCCACTTAGATTTTCCTGTGTAGATTATTAAATCATATTATTTTGAGGGATTATAGTTACATTTAGGAAGCTCTGAACTATTCCCAGAATAATTGTACTAAAAGTTACACGTGTGAGCTGTTTTATTTCTGAGTTAATAGCTTCTAATAATAGATATGTGCATGTACACAAACACACACACACAACATAGTTTTCCATAATTAATCTTTTAAAATCAATCCGAAGGGCAGCTAAGTGGCGCATGGGGCAGCTAAGTGGCACAATGAGTAGAGCACCAGCCCTGGAGTCAGGAGGACCTGAGTTCATGCAGCCTCAGACACTTGACACACTTACTAGCTGTGTGACCTTGGGCAAGTCACTTAGCTCCAATTGCCCAGCTTTCCCCCCCTAAAAAAAAATTTAAAAAAAAAACCTCAATCCAAAATCTTCATGGGTAACTCTTAAGAACTACAACTCTAGCAGGGCAGTTAGAAGGAGTATACATAAACAGAGGGTGAGAGTACAAGTTGACTCTGATGTGATGATACAAAATCTTGGTGGGCAATGAATACAGTATATAGGTAAAACACTTCTAATATATGCAATATACATAGTTGTTATATAAGTACTACACTTGTGGGACTGAAGAGCTGTAAACTAAAAATAAAAAATAATTTTTTTTAAAAAGGAAAAAAATGTATAAGTATTGAAGGAATACAGAATAAGAAAGGATTACTTCTAACTAGGAAAGACTTCATGGATACACATGCTATTTAAGCTCTTATGCACCATTCAATTTATACCAATTCTTTGGGACCCTCGTATTTTCTTTTATGTTCATGTTAATTGTATTTGAACTGCAAGTTCCTTGGAGAGAGGGGTACATTTTAGACAAAACTTGTTAGACTAGATCATCAAAATATCTAAGTCCTTTCAACCTCTAAATCTATGACCCATCAGAGCTGGTGAACTTCTCTGTTCTTGTTTTCTTTTGCTAGGTGGTTTGGGAGTTAGGTTAGTTCTGACAGTAGCAATGTTAAAGAGAAACGGACAATTCAGGTAAATAAAAGGACATAAAAAAGCTTAGCTATTCCTCTGTTCTTCCCTTCTGCCCTGACAATGAAAGCAGCCAAGAATTCAGCAGGTGACTTTTATTCCTGTTTCGTGAACAAGGACAAGGTGGAGAAAAGGCTAGAATTGGAATCCAAGTACTTGAGTAAAAATCTGAATGTCTTGCCACCTGTGGGATCTTGGGGACCTCTCTGGCTATTAATGTCTTCATCTATATACGCTAGATGAACTTTGAAGGCCTTTGCGTCTCTAAACTTATAAGCGCAAGTTACAGATAAGTACAGTAGAGCACAGAGGTGAAAGAACTTACTGAGTCAAGTAACAGATACTGAAATTTGATTCAGGTCGTTTGACTCCAAATCCAGTATTCTTTCTAATATACCAGGCATAATCCATTTTAAATACTTGAAAGTCATTTATCTCCATGAAATATTTTCCAGATCCCTCCCTCCACCATTTCTCACAAAACTAGATTTCCCAACCCTTTAAAATGGGGATTGACCTTCTCTGTAAGAGCTCCAGTTTGTAAATAGCTTTCCCCAAATATTACAGTGACATACTTGTGGGAAAGATGATTACCTGAACTGGATGCAGGACTTCAGCTCCCAGGAATAAGACTCCAGTAAAACCCGAAGTTCCCTTTAGACCAAATAATGATGAAGAAATCAAATAAAAACTAAAATAGGCAAAATTTTTCACCTAAATATTATACAAAAAAATCAGTCAGGAGCCCAGGGGAAAAAGAAATGCTCTCCTCCTCCTTTCCCCAAAGCTAAACAAGAATCAGAATGTGACAAGAGATGAGGCATTTGTAGCCTGCAATGCTCTATGTCCAGAGATAGCAAGATTGGAGAGCTCCTTTGAGAAAGCCTTGGGGTGGTCAGGTTGGAGATGCTGGAAATCCTGGGAAACAGTAGAAGGCAGCATCCAATTTAGTATAGCTGTAACTTAGTGTTGTAGCACTAAGAATGGGACAGACCAGGCTTAGGTAGTCTGAGGTCCGTAACACTCTGTCCTGAAATGCAAGAGAGGGCCCTGAATATCCAGCACTTTAAACTACAAAGACCAGGGGTGGGTCTAACCCCAGGAGACAGATATCTGCACAGAAAGTGAGGAGATTCAAAAAAAGACTAAGCAGGGACTACAAACCCAAGGCAACAGGGGTGGAGCCTGACTCTGGCACGAAACATAAATTTAGTAACTAAAGCTATGGAGATAAGTAAATCAAAGAAAATACAGACCAGTATAAAAAGTCATTGCAAATACAGCTCCATTAAAAAATTATAAGCAGAGTCTCAAAAGAAAAATAGTTAAGGACTATGCGAATACTTAGATAAACCAAGAGATAAAAAATTAAATAAAAGCCTTGGAGTCAAGATTTAAAATAAGGAGCTGAGAAGAGAAAGTAGTAAACTTTTCCCAAATAAGTTAAAATGATAAACCCTGACCAAATAACAGACTCCCTGAAAACTAGAATAGATCAAAGAGCCAGTCAGTCAATAAACATTTATTAGGTGCCTACTATGTGCCAGGCACTATGCTAAGCACCTGGCAGAAAATGAAGAGATGGGTACCCTGAGTCCACTCCTGAAACAGAGAATCTGGGAGAAGTTCTCCATTGTCTACCTTCCACCCTCTCCAAAATGACAGGGAGGAAGAAACCTCAGGGGCAGGGGGTACCAAGGAAGTGTGATTTTCAGAGGTGATTTGATCTTGCAGGAAGATGAGCTTCTTAAGACAATAAAGAAGTCCAAAAGAACAATCAGTTAAGAAATGATGAGATGGCTGCTCTGTGCCTCCTCCATAAATGGAGGATATGCGAGAAGCTTTTTCATGAAAACATCCTCTACCTTCATGAATCCATGAGACAACAAAAAATACTAGAACATAATTTAAAAATTGACCAGAAGAAAACTTAAAGTGGAGATTAGCACAGACAGATTAACTGATATAAAAAAGTAACCTGGAAAACAAGTCAAGAGAGATTTTAAGAATCACCGAATTCCTGAAAACTATGGTGCAAAAAAAGTCTAGACACAAGAAATCATAAATGAAAACTCTCCCTTGACAGTAAATCTGTCATAAAAGGGGAAGGAGGGATAAAATAAACAATAGGAGAATACAAGGAAAAAAGACTAAAAACACCAATGATCTCAGGAGGAAGAAAACTCAGTTGTCTGTACAAGTGTATAGATCAAGAGGAAAGATATTAAACAAAAGGGGAAATAGCTACAAAACATCTATAAGACTGTAAACATCTCTAAATAAATATGGCAAAACAAAAGAAATTGAACCAACAATGGAAGAGAGAGATCTCTGAATTTCCAAACCAGCACTGAACCACATGAAGAAGAATGTTCCTGAACGATGTAAGAAAAGTCAGAATCTTGAATGAAAACAACAAACGGCAGAATTTATGGTCTCCACAGTAGAAATAATTGGGAATATAAATATACTGAAGTAAAAGACAATCTGGAAGAAGAGAAGAAAAAAGCAGTAACATTTTTTAAACTCTAAGATAAGAAGATATGGGTTAAAATCTCACCTCTAACACATTGGCTATGTAACCCTAGTCAAGTTACTTAAAGTCTCTGATGCTCTTTAAGTCAGTGGTGTCAATCTCACATAGAAACAGATCCTTAAGGTAGCATACTGACTTAGAAAACTACAAATTAACATTACCTAAGTTGTATTATATTTTCATCTATTTTGTTATACATTTTCAATTACATTTTAATTTGTTTCAAGTCTCACTGGGGAGTTTTCCAGGCAGATGCCCAGCAGAGGGTTTTGCAGGCATACTCACCTCTGCTCTAGGTGACTTATTCTAATAGAAGTTGGTGAAGAAAGTGAGAGTCCGCATTGGTAAAGGAAGTTTCCTCACCTGAAAGTTCCCTGTGCTAATGAAATCATAGGTATAATCCTTATCCCCAACATCATTAAAAGATAAACTCTAGTATCACACGATCATCTTCTATTGAATATTCAGAAATATAATTATCATCAGACCAATGAGATTTCAGCGTCTAGATGTCTTAGTTTTGTTTAAGAGCCAACATTTTTCTTCAACTATTAAAAGTGGCAACTATAACTTGGGCAACTAAGTAGCACAGTGGATAGGATGACCTGGGCCTTGAGTCAGGAAGACTCAACTTCCTGAGTTCAAATCTGGCCTCAGACACTTACTAGCTATGTGACTCTGGGCAGGTCACTTAACCCTGTTTGCCTCAGTTTCCTCATCTGTAAAATGAACTGGAGAAGGAAACGACAAAACACTCCAGTATCTTTGTGAGGAAAATCCCAAATGGGGTCACAAAAGTTGGACATGACCAAACAATAAAAACAAAATTATATCTTAGTCAAAATAAGAAACCAACATGAGTATTTGTATGTGGCACTAACAACAGGTGATATGCATATAAGCCACTTTAATATATATAAAGCAGGGCTTTCTAAATATTAGTTATTTGATCCTCAGATCAACCCTGTGAAGTATGTAATTCAAGCTTTTATTTTTTTGCTCAGATTTGCAATTTCATGGTGTAAAGGAATATTCTATGAATAAACTCTCTCTATTAATGCAGAGATCAACTGTTCTTAAACTTGTTTCAGGGGCACTGAGAAATTAAATGCCCAGAACCACATAACCAGGATGTGTCAGAAAGGAAGGAAACAAGAACTTATTAAGCATCTACTATATACTTTACACTTTACCAACATTATCTCATCTAATTCTCACAACAGCCCTGGGAAGTAGGTGCCATATCCCCTTTTACAGCTGAGGAAAGAGGCAAACAAGTTATATGGTTTGCCCAGGGTTACAGATCTAGTGTCTGAAACCGTCTTTGAACTCAGGTCTTGCTGACTCCACGTCCAGAATTCTACCAGGATTTCACTAACTTAATGCCAGCAAGTTCTTTTCTGATCCCAAGGTCAGTTAATTATCTATTTCACCAGTGTCTCTCATGCAAGATTTATAATTTGGAAACTAAGGCTTAGAAAGGAGAATTAATTTGCCCAAGTTAAGTGTCAAGAGTAGCTCAAAAATTTGAAATCAATTCATAAGAACTATAGGTCTAGAGTTGAAAGGGTCTTTAAAGGCCATCACGTCCAACAACTTTGTCAGATAAGGAAAATGAGACTTGCCCAGGACTATACAGCTAATAAATGTCTGAATGAGGACTGGGACCTAAGTCTTCTGACTCCAAGTCCATGGCTCTTTTCCCTATACCATATTTTGTAGATATGAAAATTATTCATCAAAGAAAAAAATCTTTAAAATCATGTTCCTTTTAAATATTCTTGTATTTCAAAATATACATAGAATCAGGTCATAAATTTTGGAGGAAAAATCCCACAAACAATGAAGCACTTCTTCAAGCAAAAAATACCCCAAGTATTAAAATACATAAAATGTTATACATATATGTAGATTGCTTTCTAAAAATCTGAGCTTTTAATTTAGAAGTGTAGACTTCTAACTGGCATCACCACTACTGAAATTAAAATAAGCACAGTCAACTATATGTAGCAACAATATATGAACTATTTTTGAGAGTATCTAGTAGGCATTAAGTAGTTGCTTACATAACATACAAACATTAAAAATCTTTTGTCCTGGTCCTTCTTCTGATGACAGTGAGTCTATCCTAGTAGAGAAACATGTGAAATTCCTCCCCACCAAAAGGATAGATTAAAACTTATCCATTAAGCTTTATTTAGCTGAGATACCACTATAAGTTAATTAGTTAAAGGCCATATTTTCAGCCCAAGTCATAAATTGAGACCAGTTTCCCACAGAGATCATTTAAGTTAATGAAGAGAACACAAAAGAAGAGACAAGCTCAAGCAGAGTAATAAAGGTCACCAAAACAGACTAAGCACATTTCAACACCTCTTTTGAATAGCAAGATGTCCCAGGTAAGAGACAGAAATTCAATGATCAATTCAATAACTCCAGTATACAACTGCAAATTAAAAATACTTTTATGCTTCTACTGCATATGGTACACTTCACAAAGGAAAAGATTCTAAAACACAATAGCTTACCTCAAGACATAATTCAAGTTAAAAAGAAATTCCAAGTTTCTCAGCTATATCTTGCTGACAAAGAGTAAGTTTTGTCTCTAAAAAGGAAATCCCCAAAATGTTTTGCCTTTGTTTCATTGAGCAAATACTCTCCTAATATACTCCTTACCTTAAAGTTATACCACCATGTTAATTTCTCAACTTTCATTTTCTAAGAGTAAAGATTAGTGGTACTGAGAAATCCCAACAGTAAAGAAGTATCAAGATTTGGAAGCAAGTTACACAGAAAATTTGCATTTATCCAAGAGAAAAGAACAGGAAAGTATAAGTAAATGAAGAATGCCTAGTTGGATAGACAGCCCATAGAGCTACAGTCAGTACCGAATCAGAAAATGGATACTACATTCAACAACCTCAAGCTCCTCCTTGATTTTTTTTTTAAATTGTGGCTTTTAATTTCACGGAAAAGTTTAGGATAAGTGATGCTCTATGGCTATGAATCATAGAAGTGGTAAATTTCAGTCTGATGATAAAAATCAATGGTCTAGCTACCTAGGTGAGGTGCAGAGTTAAGATGGGGTAGAGGAGTAGGCTATGAAAAGAAAATGAGTAAAATGACGAACTGGTAGGATAGGGTATTTGAGTGAATATCATCCATATGTATGTTGAATCACAATTTCCAAAAAGCCAAAATTTTAGGTGAATCAAAGAACAACAAAGAGTTGTAGAGTAGATCAAAGTCAAGTCTGAAAGCATTTATTAAGTACCTACTACATGCAATGGACTAAGCACGTAAGGATACCTCCCCCCCTACTTCTTCCCCCAAAAGAAGGTGAAACTAGTTCCCCACCTTCAAGGAGTTCACAAAACAACAAGTATTTATTAAACACTTACTCTGTATGCTACAGAGTTAATGATGTGGGTACAAACAGAAGTAATAAGAAAGATAGTCCCTGCCCTCAAGAAACTTAAGATTCTAATGAGAGAAGACTATATACAAAAGGGGACTGAAAAGTGAGGTGAGGGGGAAACGTACTCACAAACCAAGTCAAAGTCTAGAAAGTCAAAAAGCAGATCCAAGAAAAGGGAATAAAAGGTGGCCAGGCTGGGCCCCTCCTCAAAGTAGAGGTCTAAGGAAGAACTCACCAATGAAGGAAGTGAGCTAGAAGAGCATGATTTCACAACCAAATGGGGTTAATGTTGAAATTATGCATAATTTTACACACACACACACATACACACACGACACTAATGTTAAACAAGATGGAAAAGGCTTCTTAAAGAAGGTGACATTTTAGCTAAAACCTAAAGAAAGCCAGAGAATGAAGGTGGTATAAGTGATAAGGGAATTCCAGACATGTAGTATACAATACAGCCTATGAAAATTCCAGGGAGGTGGAAAATACAGTTTCTTCTACAAGGAAAAGCAAAAAGGTCAGGAGTCACAGGACCTCAAGGTGCACAAAGACTGGCAAGTGATGAATGAAGCCATCAGAGGGGCTACCTGACCTGGACTCCATGGTTAGAGCAGGTCCCTAACAGATGGAACTAGTCTTGTGAAACTCCCCTATGCTGCACCCGTCTGTTCTGACCAAACATTACCACTCCCCAGTCTCTACAGCCTTCCCTATGGACTTTTGGTTGTTATGCAAAACAATATGTGTAAAAGCTTTGCAAGGTTGTGCCTTCCATGAGACTACTTCCCTGCTGAAATGTATTCAGACCCTACCCGTTCTGCCAGGACTTATGTGCTTTGGGGTATCCTGAATTACAATTCCTTTGCCCCAATTAAAGATACTAGTTTTTGCTACTTTAGTAGTCTTCTTTATTTCAGGCTGACAAAAGGTATGAAGGTGCGAGGTTATGAAAGGTTTTAAAAGCCAAAAGATTATATACAGGATATCCCAAAAGTCTTAGTGCAGTTTAAGAGAGAATGAGGAGTTAAACATATTGGCTGTAAATTTTCATGACTGGGGCAGATAGTGGTATCCTCAAAAGTAAGAGAAGTTAGGAAGAGGGGAGGATTTAGGAGAAAAAGATGAGTTCAATTTTGGATACACTGAGCTTGAAGAATATCCAGTTCAAGATATCCAATAGACAGGGTTGAGAGACTGGAGGTAAGTAGACAAAAGTTTGGTTAAATAGAGAGGAGGATCATTTGCATAGAGATGATAACTGAATCCATAGGAGCTGATGAGATCAGGAAGTGAAATAGTACAGAGAGAAGATGGTACAGGACAGAGCTTTGAAGGCTACCCATGGTTAGCGGGCATTCCCTGGATGAAAATCTAACAGAGGGGAGAGAAAAGAAAAAGTCAGACTGGTGGGAGAATCAGGAGGGAGCAGCTTCACAAAAGCCTAGAGAAGAGAGAGTATCCAAATGGAGATGATCAACAGCGTCAAAGGCTGCAGAGAAGGTCAAGAAGGATGCAAAATGAGAACAACGAGAAAAGGCCATTAGAGCTGGCAATGAAGAGAACATTTGTAACCTTAGAGCATTATAAATAAAGCTGCAGTATATTTCTAAAAAGTATAGCATAGCAGGTAACACACAAATGAGATGTATGACCAAGAAACAAAGTAGGTTGCCCATGTAAGAAAAGGAAGGAATAACAGATGAGCTGATCACATTGTTGAGTCCCAGAAAAACCCCCAAAATAGTAGGTAGACATCCTGAGAATTCATGGGGTCATTTACAAGAGTCATATAGGGAAGTAGCATGACCCACACTGCTGGAAATTACAATTCTATTAACGTATATCAAAGATGACTACATTGCTTGAATCAGCAGTAATTAGAATATTCAAAATTTAAGTTATTGGTAGACTATGAAAACTAGCAAATTCATACTAAACCATACTACATAAAATTTTATTAAATGAATGTTATACTTGATTATGCTCTCTCAGAGTATAGCTTATACTTCAACGTAAAATTTAATCTAAATAAAAGTAGATGGTATTAGGATATATGTTAATCTCAGGCTTGAAAAAGCTTAATTTATCCATTTTCTTTTATGAACTCTATTGAACTTATAAAAAAACAAACAAACCAAAAAAAACAAAAAAGATTTATCAACTTTACATCAATGGATTGATAAAATGTTTCATGATCTATGAGCATAACTTGAGATTTCTCCCTACCAAGTTATCTTTTAAATAAAATTTAATGAAAATGACAACAAATAATACTCTCTATTTCCAGTAAATTGAAAGATAAATTAATTTTCTTCACTGCTACAATTGAAATCATCATTCCATCCAAGACCTATTTTGAAGCTAAGAACTGAGCTTCTAAACCTAGTGGTGAAGAATATTGATTACTAAGGCATAATTTACCAGTTTCGAGTACACATAAATACTCTAAAAACATTCAGCATAAGAGGGATTTAAGCAGCGTATTCTTAAAAATACCTGGCACAAAAATCAAGCACGTGTGAAAATTAGGGAACCCCATTTGAAATGTTCACAGTCAATGCCTTTCAATGCCTTTGCACGGTAATAGCAGTCAAGTTCTGATATTCGTGACTTGCATGTCTCCTTGCAATTTTAGTCCTCAAAGTACCCAGATGAGTGGAAATTATTATTTCAAAACATATAAGGCTGTATCCCCTTTAGCCCAAATTAGCACTATTGGTCTGTTTCCCACGGTGATTAGGGAAAAAGGAGAATGACCGATACGTTCTAAAATATTTGTAGCAGCTCCTTTCGTGGTGGAAAAGAACTGGAAATTGAGGGGATGTCCATCAACTGCAGAGTGGCTAAACAAGTTGTGGTCTATGACTGCGGAGGACAACTACTGTGCTGTAAGAAATGATGAGCTAGTTTATTTTTGAAAAATATGGAAAGACTTGTTTGAAGTAATGTAAAGTGGAATAAGCAGAACCAAGAGAACAAGGTACTCAGTAATAGCAGTACTGTCTGAAGAACTGTGAATCACCAAGTTATTCTGGGTATTATAAATATTCACAACAACTACAAAAGACCTATGAAGATGCTAGCCACTTCCAGAGAAAGAACTGATAAATAAAAGTATGCACAGTATGATTTTACATATATTTATAAATACATATGAAATGGTGGCCTTCTCTAGTGAGGGGTGGAGATGGAGGGAGACAGTTTGGAATTAAAAATGTAACAAAAAAATTCATTTAAAATTTCAATTAAAAAAGGTCAACATACATAATATTTTCTTTAAAACTGTGGTTAGTAGTACAACTACTATTATTTGTCTTGCAAATAAGGAAACTGGGGTCCAGAGTTCATAAGTGATTAACTGATAGCTTCAAAGCTAGTGTTTCAGAACCAAGATCAGAAAATGTTTCCTCAATCTAAGTCTTACAATGTTTCCACTATACAAATCTGACTCTCTACGTATGCTGAAAACAAAATGAATTTATTTTTAACAAACCAAAAAACCCCACCATTTGAAAAGATACTATTAATAAAGAGAATGACTAAGAATTTATGGGAGATCTAAGTCTCAGTGACACAGCTTGTGACACAAGTAAAAAAAAAATTAGCTTCTCTCACATAACCTGATAGTCATATATTCTGGGAAAACATACACAATACAAATTCCTACCAGGTTTCCCAAGCAATTTAATAATACATCATACCACCCCACCTACCATTTACTGAATTATTACGAGCACAATTAAAAGAAGCCATCAGTTTGAAAATAAATACAAACTTCATTAAAAGCTACTTTTAACAACTTCAATGGCAGAAAAAATATTTGTGCTCATGTTCTTAAAGCATACTTACGCACTGAAGAAAAGGAGGCCAAAAAATACTGATTCAAATATCAGCCTGGGCCATTTCATGTCAACCTTTATTTTTCAACTATTCTTCAAGTCACATAGGTATTCTTCCTCAGGAAGGTTAAAAGTTCATAACTAGTCAAGGAGAAAATACTGCAAGCAGCCAAAAAGAAACAATTCAAATATCATGGAACTACAGTCAGGATCATGTAGGATCTTTCAGCTTCCACTTTAAATGACAGGAGAAATTAGAATATGAGATCCTGAATGGCAAAGGAGCTTGAACTGAAAATCAAGGATCAACTACCCAGCAAAACTAAGCATAATTTTTCAGGCAAGAAGATGGACATTCAACGAAATAAGGGAATTCCAGACCTTCCTGATGAAAAGGCCAGAACTCAACGGAAAATTTTATCTTCAAATACAAAACTTAAGAGAGATATAAAAAGGCAAACAGAGGGAAAAAAAACCCCACAAACCTTGTTAATAAGGGCAAACTGTTTACATCCTTATATAGGATGATATTGTTTTATATATGCTATACATATATATATATGTCAATCTTTTTTTTAAATTTAATTTATTTATTTAACATATTTAGTTTTCAGCATTGGTTTTCACAAGAGTTTGAATTACAAATTTTCTCCCCATTTCTACCCTCCCGCCCTCCAAGATGGTGTATATTCTAGTTGCCCTGTTCCCCAGTCAGCCCTCCCTTCTGTCACCCCACTCCCCTCCCATCCCCTTTCCCATCCTTTTCTGTAGGGCAAGCTAAATTTCTACTCCCCATTGCCTGTGTATCTTATTTTCTAGTTGCATGCAAAAAACTTTTTCTTTTTTGTTTTCGAACGTCTGTTTTTAAAAACTTTGAGTTCCAAATTCTCCCCCCTCCTCCCTTCCCAACCACCCTCCCCAAGAAGTCAAGCAATTCAACATAGGCCACATGGGTATCATTATGTATAACCCTTCCACAATACTCATGTTGTGAAAGACTAACTATATTTTGCTCCTTCCCAACCCATCCCCCTTTATTGAATTTTCTCCCTTGACCCTGTCCCCTTTCGAAAGTGTTTGTTTTTGATTACCTCCACCCCCATCTGCCCTCCCCTCCATCATCCCCCTCTTTTTTTATCTTCTTCCCTCTTCTTTCCTGTGGGGTAAGATACCCAATTGGGTATGTATGGTATTCCCTCCTCAGGCCAAATCTGATGAGAGCAACATTCACTCATTCCCCCCTCACCTGCCCTCTCCCCTCCTCCCACAGAACTGCTTCCTCTTGCCACCTTTATGCGAGCTAATCCACCCCATTCTTTCTCTCCCTATCTCCCTCTCTCAATATGTTCCTCTCTCATCCCTTAATTTGATTTTATTTCTTTTAGATATCTTCCCTTATATATATACATAATATACACACACACATATATATATACACTTATATATATACATAATATACACATTTCCTTATATATATACATAAAAATATATACATATATGCATATTCCCTTCAGCTACCCTAACACTGAGGTCTCATGAATCATACATGTTATCTTTCCATGTAGAAATGTAAACAAAACAGTTCAACTTTAGTAACTCCCTTGCAATTTCTTTTTCTTGGTCTTTTTCTTGATTACCTTTTCATGCTTCTCTTGATTCTTATGTTTGAAAGTCAAATTTTCTATTCAGTTCTGGTCTTTTCACTGAGAAAGCTTGAAAGTCCTCTATTTTATTGAAAATCCATATTTTGCCTTGGAACATGATACTCAGTTTTGCTGGGTAGGTGATTATAGGTTTTAATCCTAGCTCCATTGACCTCCGGAATATCGTATTCCAAGCCCTTCGATCTCTTAATGTAGAGGCTGCCAGATCTTGGGTTATTCTGATTGGGTTTCCACAATATTCAAATTGTTTTTTTTCTGGCTGCTTGCAGTATTTTCTCCTTGATCTGGGAGCTCTGGAATTTGGCGACAATATTCCTGGGAGATTTCTTTTTGGGATCTATTTGAGGAGGTGATCCATGGATTCTTTCAATTTCTATTTTGCCCTGTGGCTCTAGAATATCAGGGCAGTTCTCCTTGATAATTTCTTGAAAGATGATATCTAGGCTCTTTTTTTGATCATGGCTTTCAGGTAGTCCAATAATTTTTAAATTCTCTCTCCTGGATCTATTTTCCAGGTCAGTGGTTTTTCCAATGAGATATTGCACATTATCTTCCATTTTTTCATTCCTTTGGTTCTGTTTTATAATATCTTGATTTCTCATAAAAATCACTAGCTTCCACTTGCTCCAATCTAATTTTTAAAGTAGTATTTTCTTCAGTGGTCTTTTGGACCTCCTTTTCCATTTGGCTAATTCTGCCTTTCAAGGCATTCTTCTCCTCATTGGCTTTTTGGAGCTCTTTTGCCATTTGAGTTAATCTGTTTTTTAAGGTGTTGTTTTCTTCAGTGTATTTTTCAGTATTTTTTTGGGTCTCCTTTAGCAAATCATTGACTTGTTTTTCATGGTTTTCTTGCATCCTTCTCATTTCTCTTCCCAATTTTTCCTCTACTTCTCTAACTTGCTTTTCCAAATCCTTTTTGAGCTCTTCCATGGCCTGGTACCAGTTCATGTTTTTCTTGGAGGTTTCTGTTGTAGGCTCTTTGACTTTGTTAACTTCTGTCTGTATGTTTTGGTCTTCTTTGTCAACAAAGAAAGAATGCAAAGTCTGAGACTGAATCTGGGTGCGTTTTCGCTGCCTGGCCATATTCCCAACCAACTAACTTGACCCTTGAGTTTTTCAGTGGAGTATGACTGCTTGTAGACTAAAGAGTTCTATGTTCTACGTTTGGGGGGGATGTGCCAGCTCTGCCACACCAGCACTGCTCCTTCCCCAAGAACCCCCAACCCGGACTGCGCTTAGATCTTCAGCAGGCTGTGCACCCCTGCTCTGATCCGCCACTTAATTCCTCCCACCAGGTGGGCCTGGGGCCGGAAGCAACAACAGCTGTAGCTGCCCCACCTCCACTGCCCCCAGGGCTGGAAGCAGAACTGCGAACTCCTTCCACTCCTGCAGCTTTTCCCACTAACTTTCTCTGCTGTCTTTGGTGTTTGTGGGTTGAGAAATCTGGTAACTGCCGCAGCTCACTGATTCAGGGCGCTAGGGCCCGCTCTGCCCAGCTCCTGGTTTGGTTGGCACGCGGGATGCTGGGCTCTGCTCCACTCCCAGCTCCGTGTGGGATAGACCTCACCCGGAGACCATCCAGGCTGTCCTGGGCTGGAGCCCTGCTTCCCTCTGCTGTTTTGTGGGTTCTGCAGTTCTAGAATTGGTTCCGAGCCATTTTTATAGGTTTCTGGAGTGACTCGGCAGGGAGGTCATGCTAGTCCCTGCTTTCCAGCCACCATCTTGGCTCCGCCCCCATATATGTCAATCTTCAGAATAGTACAGTTATGACAATCGAAAGGGATACACATAGACTGTGGGTGTCAGTATAAAATAACTGATATAATGATAAAAAACATAATTAAGAGATGAAAAGGGAGGGTTTTGGGAGAAGAGGTAAGGAGGTAGTAGAAAAGGGTAAATTACATCACATGAAGAGGCACAAAAACATATTATAGTACAGGGAAAGAAGGTAGGGAGAAGAGTAGTATATGAGCTTTACTCTCATCAGATTTGGTTCAAGAAGAGAATAACATACTCTGATAGGTACAGAAATCAAACTTGTCCTACAGGCAGTAGGAGGGGAAAGGGGAAAGAAAATGGGGGGTGGTCAGAAGGGAGGGAAGAAAAAGCAAGAGGAAAAGGGTAGGATGAAGGAGGGAAACCAAAAGGGAGGGTAAATTGAGGAAGGTGGTGGTCAAAAGCAAAACTCTTTTGAGGAGTGGAAGGGAGGAGGAAGAAATAAAAGCATAAAAGGGGGGGGAAACAGGATGGAGGAAAAGACATACCTTGTAATCATAACTGTTAATGTGAATGGGATGAACTCTCCCATAAAATGGATGCAGATAGCAGAATGGATTAAAAACCATAATCCAAAAATATGTTGTTTACATTTGAAACAGGGGGATACACACAGGGTAAAAGTAAAAGGATGGAATAGAATAAATTGTGCTTCAGCTAAAGTAAAAAAAACAGGAGTAGCAATCCTAATCTCAGACAAAGCAAAAGCAAAGATAGATCTAATTAAAACACATAAGGAAGGACACTATATCCTGCTAAAAGGCACCATACACAACAAAGCAATATCATTATTTAACATATATGCACCAAGTGTTATAGCATGCAAATTCTTAGAGGAGAAGTTACAGGAAGAAATCTGGTGGGGGACCTCAACCTCCCTCTCTCTGAACTTGATGAATCCAACCTCAAAATAAATAAGAAAGAAGTTAATGAGATGAATAGAATTTTAGAGAAGGCAGATATGACAGACATGTGGAGAAAACTGAATGGAGATGAAAAGGAATATACTTTTTTCTCAGCAGTACATGGCACATACTCAAAAAGATGTACTAGGGCATAAAAACCTCACAATCCAGTGCAGAAAGGCAGAAATAGTCAATGCATCCTTCTCAGATCATGATGCAATAAAAATTATTTGTAATAAAGGACCATGGAAAGATAAACTAAAATTTAATTGGAAACTAAATAATTTAATCCTAAAGAATGAGTGGGCCAAAGAACAAATCATAGAAACAATTAATAACTTCATTCAAGAGAATGACAATGAGACAACATACCAAAACTTACGGAATGCAGCAAAAGCAGTTCTTAGGGGAAGTTTTATATATTTAAATGCTAACATGAATAAAATAGAGAAAAGGGAGATCAATGAAATGGGCATGCCAACTGAAAAAGCTAGAAAAAGAACAAATTGAAAATCCCCACTTAGATACCAAATTAGAAATACTGAAAATCAAAGGAGATTAATAAAATTGAAATCAAGAAAACTATTGAATTAATAAATAAAACCAAGAGCTGGTTTTAGGAAAATACCAATAAAATTGATAAAACCTTGGTCAATTTGATTAAAAAAAAAAAAAGAAAACCAAATTACCAATATCAAAAATGAAAAGGGTGAATTCACTTCCAATGAAGAGGAAATTAAAACAATAATTAGGAATTATTTTGCCCAATTGTATGCCCATAAATTTGATAAACTTGGGGAAATGAATGAATATTTACAAAAAATACAAATTGCCCAGGTTAACAGAAGAGGAAGTAAATTACCTAAACAACCCCATCTCAGAAAAAGAAACTGAGCAAGCCATCAATGAACTCCCTAGGAAAAAATCTCCAGGGCCAGATGGTTTTACATGTGAATTCTATCAAACTTTTAAAGAATAATTAATTCCCATACTTTGTAGACTATTGGGGAAAATAGGTGAAGGTGTCCTGCTGAATTCTTTTTATGACACAAATATGGTACTAATACCTAAACCAGGAAGAGTCAAAACAGAGAAAGAAAATTATAGACCAATTTCCCTAATGAATATTGATGCAAAAATTTTAAATAAAATATTAGCAAAAAGATTGCACCAACTTATCAGGAAAATAATACACTATGAACAGGTAGGATTTATTGCAGGAATGCAAGGCAGGTTCAATATTAGGAAAACTATCAGCATAATTGATCATATCAATAACAAAACTAGGAGAAACCATATGATTACCTCAATAGATGCAGAAAAAGCTTTTGACAAAATACAACACCCGTTCCTATTAAAAACACTAGAAAGCACAGGAATAAATGGAGTCTTCCTTAAAATTATTAAGAGCATCTACCTTAAACCATCAACAAGCATTATTTATAATGGGGATAAGCTAGATGCATTCCCAGTAAGATCCAGGGTGAAACAAAGATGTCCATTATCACCACTATTATTCAATTTGCTACTAGAAATGTTAGCTTTAGCATTAAGAAGAATAACTTGAAGGAATTAGAATAGGCAAAGAAGAAATTAAATTATTGCTTTTTACAGATGATATGATGATTTACTTAGAGAATTCTAGAGATTAAAGTAAAAAAAACTACTGGAAATAATAAACAATTTTAGCAAAGTTGCAGGATATAAAATAAACCCACATAAATCCTTGGCATTCCTATATATTACTAACAAAGCCCAACAGCAAGACATAGAAAGAGAAATTCCCTTAAAGTGATTGCAGACACTATAAAATATTTGGGAGTCTACTTGCCAAGACAAACCCAGGGCCTATATGAACATGATTACAAAGCACTTCTCACACAAATGAAGTCAGATCTAAATAAATGGAATAACACCAGTTGCTCATGCTTAGGCTGAGCTAATATAATAAAAATTACAATTTTACCCAAATTAATTTACCTATTCATTGCCATAACAATCGAACTACCAAAAAATCATTTTACAGAGCTGGATAAAATAATAACAAAATTCATGTGGAAGGACAGAAAGTCCAGAATATCAAGGGAATTAATGAAAAGAAATGCTAGGGAAGGTGGCCTAGTCATAACAGATATCAAATTGTACTATAAAGCAGCAGTCACCAAAACTACCTGGTACTGGCTAAGAAACACTGGTAGATCAGTGGAATAGGTTAGGTACACAAGATGGAGAAGTCAACGACTACAGCAATCTACTCTTTGATAAACCCAAGAATCCAGCTCCTGGGCTAACAATTCACTATTCCACAAAAACTGCTGGGAAAATCGGAAAATGGTAGGGCAGAAACTGGACATAGACCCGTATCTTACAGCACATACCAAAATAAAGTCAAAATGGGTTCATAATTTAGGAATAAAGGCTGATACTATAAGCAATTTGGGAGAGCAGGGAATAGTTTACCTATCAGATCTACGGGAAAGGGAAGAACTCATGACCCAACAAGAGATAGAGAGCATTACAAAATGCAAAATGGATAATTTTGATTATGTTAAACTGAAAAGTTTTTGTATAAATAAAGACAATGCAACAAAGACTAGGAGGGAAGCAGGAAATTGGGAGAAAATCTTTACAACCAATGTCTCCGATAAAGAACTCATATCTAAAATATACAGGGAACTGAGCCAGATTTATAGGAATAAAAGCCATTCCCCAATTGAGAAATAATCAAAGGATATGAAAAGGCAGTTTTCAGAGGAAGAAACTAAAGATATCTATAGGCATATGAAAAAATGCTCAAAATCACTATTGATTAGAGAAATGCAAATTAAAGGTACCACATCTCTCCTGTCAGATTGGCTAACATGACAAAACAGGAAAAAGATAAATGCTGGAGAGGATGTGGGAAAATTGGAACATTAATACTTTGCTGGTGGAGTTATGAACAGATCCAGCCATTTTGGAGAGCAATTTGGAACTATGCCCAAAGGGCTATAAAAATGTGCATACCCTTTGACCCAGCAATACCACTCCTAGGGCTATACCCCAGAGAGATCACTCCAGTGGGAAAGGGACCTGTATGTACAAAAATATTTATAGCAGCTCTTTTTGTGGTAGCAAAGAATTGGAAATCAAGGGGATGCCCATCAACTGGGGAATGGCTGAACAAGTTGTGGCATATGAATGTAATGGAATACTACTGCACTACAGGAAACGGTGAAGATATGGACTTCATAACAATCTGGAAAGACCTACATGATACGATGCTGAGTGAGGAGCAGAACCAGAACATTGTACACAACCAGACATTGATTCAGTGATGACTAACTTTGATAGATTTGGCTCTCCTCAGCAATACAAGGCTCAAAGACAGTTCCAAAGGACTCATGATGGAAAAAGCTAGCTACGTCTAGAGAAAGAACTGTGGAGTCTGAATGCAGACTGAGGAAAACTATTTGCTCTTTTTTTTTCCCACTTCTTTTTTGGTTTTGTTTCTTCTCTCTCATGATTCATTCCATTGGTCATAATTCTTCTTTGCAACTTGACTATTGTGTACATAAGTTTAATGAAAAGGTTTATGTAGAATCTATATCAGATTGCACGTTGTGTCAGGGGGAGGAGGGAGAGGAGGGAAGGTAAGAAAATCTGAAACTCAAGGACATGTAGAACTAAGTGTTGTAAACTAAAAATAAAAAAATCTAATTAAAAAAAGTTCATAACTAGAACTTAATAAATTATTTACATTTTAATTTTAACTGCAGTAGGATATTCATCCTACTATTCTAACAAGAAAATATTTTCCCAATTCAATTCCCACTACTAGAAATACAAGACATTTTTATTTTATGTTAACAAAAGTCACCATAAATGTATACTATAAATACATGCTTCTAGAGGAAAAAAGTAGAACAAAAAGAAATGATCAGATAGGTCTGGCTAAAATACCTGAATGGAAAAAAATATCATCTAGGAGAAAAATCATGAGGCTTGAACTCATAACTTAGGCTACAGTCCTGAGTCTATCGCTGTCAGATCTTTGAAAGACGAATTACAGTTACTTAGTATCTGTGTTTTAGAAATCTAAGTTCTGAGAAGAATGGTGTTATGTAAGTAGTTATTATTAATTAGATGCCCCTTAGGATTTTATTTATGTATAAAAAACAAAAATTAATGCAAAGTTTAACTTCAATCTTTATAGAGATATCTATTACAACTACTAGTATCAAGAATATTTTTAAAATGCTAAATATTCTCAGGATAATTTTGGTAGTCACTGAAAATGATCCAAGAAGCAACCAGAAGTATAACAGGAAAGAGATATTTCTATATGAAAACTGTGAAGTTGCTACTTTATACTGCTGATAAACTAAGAAAATGAATTCTATACAACAATAAGAACATGGGGAGACCTATTTTGGTAAAAGTAAACCACAGCCAGAAGACACAGTATATAGATTACTGGCCTTGGAGTCAGACCTGACTTCAAATCAGAGTCAGGTACTAGTTCTAGCTGTGCATTGCTGGGCAGGTCACTTGACCCTTCTGTGCCTTAAGTTTTCTAAGCTATAAAATGAAGAGGCTGGATTCAGCGGCCTCTGTGGTCCTTTCAGTTCTAAATATATGATCCTACGATTCCAATAATTTCATGCCTTATTTTGTTCATAAACTTTACTCCCTCTCAATAATGTCCAAGTTAGTTTCTTTACTTTTGTTTAAATTACACAGTACAAAAGTATGCAAAATTCTCAGAAGTATGCTTTATTTTGTAAGGCGTGCTCAGATAGGAAGCTGAACTTGGAGCCAGGGAGAGTTGTATTCAAGTTTCACCTTTGACAAAGATGGGCTTTGTAACCCTATGGCAGGTCAGCCTTTTCAGTATCCTAAGCAAGCTCTCTAAAGCATCACAAGATGTCGAAGCAGCAGAGAAGCTGCTGACCTATACTGGTAGGGAATACTCTTCAGAGTTGCCAAGACCAATAAAATCCAAGGTCCATGGCTCAACCTCCTGTCCTGTACTTTCATTCCAGACATGTGATTTCATTCTTGCAGGGATTGCCTGGTATGATGCAAATGGAGTCTGAAGTCTATAGATTTTTTAGACTGAAGAGCTGTCTGGGCATCCTCAGAGGTTAAGTGACTTTCCCATTGTGACAGAGCTAATATATAAATGTCAGAGACAAAACCTAAACCCAAGTTTTCTCGACTCTAAAAATCTTATCCTATATCTGTCAATAATTATAAACATAAATTGGTTTAACTGAATACACTCAGTAAAAACTCCAAAGACAAAATGTTTGTAAAATCCTGGTTTTTATAATTTCTCAAAAAAGAGGCATAATTAAGTCTTCTTTTCAAATAAGCTGCCTTTAAACAACTAACTTAATTTTCCCCCAACAAGTTATCCAGTTAAAATGGTACTTGATACATAGTTATTTTATATTTAAAAATCATTAAAAAAAATTAAAAATTTTTTTCAAGCATAAGTAACCACTTATAGTAATTTTCAAATTGCTAAACAAAGTGAGATTTTGAAGGCTTTTAAAGAATATCTTGAATTGAAGATTCATTTAAATATCCCTAACATTTGAAAAAAGAGGTACAATAAATAGTACTTTCCTCAACCTATTGTAAAAAAGCAATAGTACAAATAAATGGAAACAAGCAGTTCTAAGTAACTAGAAACAGAATCAAATTAAAGTTAAAAAATTTTTAAAGTTCTATTTTTTAAAATGTCTATTTGAAATGTATTATGTAGACATGAAGTATTTAACCTCAGATAAAAAGTTTTAATAAATGTTTATTGCAATTAGAATATAAAATGAGAAAAGGAGATCAAATATCATTACCAAGCAGGACTGACATAATCACCAATATTCTAGAAAAGCAACATATTTCTGGTTTATGTCTGTTTTCCTTTCACCTTTCCGTGTTGTATATGTTTTAGTTGAAGTTCTACTGCAAATCTTCTCACCATTGTACCGTGAAAGACATTCAAGCACTCAAAACCTAATATATTTAAACCATAAATAAAATTCCAAGAGTAGTTTCTCAGAGGAAATGGGTGCTGTACTCATAAAATTAAGGCTATATATAAGGTTTCTTTACTCATTATGCACCTTCTGGAAACAGTTCAATAGTAAACCTCAAGCCAGAGCAGTGATGCATTTAAATCCAGTAATTACCATACAAAGCATTGGACTCTGCAACAATAAAGGTAAGTGTCCTAGTTCAGCTGCAAGGATCCTCAATCTCACATCCTGCTCTAATACAATTAGTCTACAAAGAGCTAACTGCCTAATCGAGGGATCACAGTTTCACTGACATCTTACTTCCTCCAATAGCAATAAACACCAGTAAGCTAAGATAGCACCTAATTAGTTTGCTGTATTACTGTTTACAAGGCAGTTTCAACTGATGATGCTTTCCGTATATTCATTTCTTCTCAATGCATGCTTTCCTAAGCAAGAGAAACATCTCATATTCTCTGATACAGTGAGATATATTTTATATAAATAGTAAAGGATTCATTATGGATATGCTGCACCCTAATAATTATTAACGGCAATGGGCAATTTAATTAATTTGATGGAATCATAAAACATTTAATTGATGAAAGGATTTTATTAATTTCTGGTCTGCAAACTACACGCCATTTCAGCCACCCATGCACACATCATTTCTGAGTAGTAAATTTTTTTCACTATACTTAAATAGGAAATTATCAATTTTTCTTCAGCAACTGATATTGGACAGGGAAAAATATTATGTATATCATGGCTTTTCACTCACAGGTCACAATAACTCAGGCACCAATTAAGACGACAGTTCGGTCACGGGCTTATTTTGGAATCCTCAAATATTGAACCATAACAAAGAAAGAGATACAAAATGCAAACTATACAGACTCTTTGACAAATACAATAAATGTAAAAAAAAATAAAGTGTAGCTAGGATAAATAAATCAGTGAATGAAATATATCACTGCATTTTTTTAAATTTAGTTTATTACAAAGAGTTTTGAAAAAACGATGGGAAAGAGGTCCAGAAAGCATTTACGAGCAATTCAATTCAAGGTAAACTGAAAATTTATTAAAGTGTCTATTATGACTGAGTCTAAATTAAAAAAAAAAAAGTCCCTGCTCACCTTCTAATAATGTTTAAATTTAAAAGGGCAGCCAAACTGACAAAAACATAGCTACGAAAAAAGCCATCATAAAAGACCTCTCATAAGTCAACTCCCACAGTATGGGAATCAGCATTAATAAAATCATGCATTTTTAAATGGAATTAAGTCAATATTTTCTATAAAGCAAACACTAAACTCTTTTATCCTTCTCATGAATGTCCAGAAATTAATAGAAGAAATTTGTGAGAAGATCATCAAATCTATTTCCAACCTTATAGCTTAAAGGAAGCAATCATATAAACAATACTCATTTGCTTCTGAAACAAATATTTTAGTTGCCTATAAAATACTTGGACCATTAAATCTGATGCACACACAATAAGTTCACAACAAATTACCATACAGTTTCATTTTTGCTTTACCAGAATTATATCTGCTCACTTAATGATAGCACTGGACTATACTTACCTGACTCTTGGCACCATCATTCGGTGTTGCACCATTAGTGTGTGGCAGATAGATGCCATCATTGTGAATACATCTTCACTGGCTGAATCTCTCCACACCATATTTAGTAGGGTGTTGGTCTGTTGTTTTGTATCCAACTTTTTTAGACATTCCTCTGTTATGTACTGCACTGATATTCTACCATCTCCCTAAAAACACCAGAAAAAAACCACTAATGATGCTGTTAGAAATTAACCAATGTTTTTAGTTTACATAAGCAGCACATTGTATCCTTTAATCTTTTTCTCTAATAAATCATCATCACAGTGTATCAGTGAAATATTTCTAACAATGTTATAGTTCCCACTTTATAGATGGGAAGACATCTCCCCACAAATACAACTTTCTTCCAAACTTTCCTCTTTCTGTCCCAGACACCACCATTTTTCTAACAACCCAGGTTCACAACTTTGGAGTCATCCCTAACTCCTAACATTGACTCTAACCCACCAAGTATTTTCAATTGGTTGGCAACTCTTGCTATTTCTACCTCAAAATATTTCTCAAATACATCCCTTTCTCTTTACTAACACGTTCTTTTATCTTTACTCACATAGCCACCACTCTAGAGTTCAGGGCCCATAGGCCACATTTCAACTGGTTTATTTCAAAACTGTCCTATCTGTTCTGTCTCTAGTCTTAACCCACTCCAATCCACCTTCCACATAGCTGTCAAAGTGTTTTCCTAAAGCCAACACTGACAATGTTATTCCCCTACTCAAACTCTCAAGATTTCCTATCATTTCTAACAGCAAATATAAACTTTCCTGTTTGACATTAAAAGTTTTAACAACCTGGCCTTGACCTGCTTTGCCAGCCATGGTATACATTATTCTCCCTTCCCATATTTTCCAATAGCTACAACTTCTTACTGTTCTTTATACATGCCATTCCCTATTTCCTGGCTACATAATTTTGTATTGGAAGTCCTCCATACTTGAAATACACTGTTTCTCATCTTCACCTCTCAAAATTCCTAGTTTCTTTCAATAATCAGTCTAATTGTCACTTTCTACATGGAGTTTTTACTGATTCTTCTCAGTCACCAGTGCTCTCTCAAAACTGATTTGCATTTATTTGGTAAATATTTTACATGTTGTTATATATATGCATGTTGTCTCCCCTAATACAGAATACGTTCCTTGATGAAAAGGGCTGTTTCAATTTTATCTTTGTATCCCCAGCACCTAACACAGTGCCTGGCAAGTAGTAGGCACTTCATAAATGCTAATTGATCAAAGAAGTCAATTTAATATTTTCTATTACAAGATCTACATTACATAGCAACACTATTCTCTAAGTAGACAGAGGTTTGTGTCCAATACTCCAGTCACTATTTTGTTTTAATAAAAATCCTTTTTTTGTAAAGTCATATTGTAGTAAACCAGGAGATGTGAAAATAAACAGAATATCCATTATGAATTCATTCAGAAATGTTTCAAACAAAATATCATTATATTAAAAGACTGAATTCTGCATGTTGTATTTTCAAAATTCAAATGACAAACAGAAAACAAAAGGTTCCAGTCATCTTTTTTGGTACCATAACAACACTCAAAAAGGTGAGTTCTTTTGAGTAAAATCTGCCAAGTAAATATCTGATGATCCCTAACCATTTATGCCATTAAATATATGAACACGCAAAGTAAACAGACTTCTGAATATGTTTTCAAGAACACAAAGTGGACACTGACTAATTTGCTAACTGCACTGCCACTAATTTACTACTTGTGCAACCTTGGGCAAGTCATTTAACTTCAGTGTTTTGTCCCCATTTTTGTGATATTTCTGTGCATACCGCAAGAAGAAGAATTTTTAATCTTCATTCTAGTTACACTCAGAAATAATGGTCACTGTCAGTATCCTCATCTTCAAACACAGAAAAGATCTATACAGCTGTATAATACTAAAACTGGAATTTCTTTATTCAGAAGGTATTTTAATATTTAAAACTTACATAACTTTCTTCTAAAAAGAAATGTTTTTTATGTTCTAATAACTTTTAAAGACAAAAGGCACAATTCTGTCTTCTTTTGGTGAGAAATTTAGGTGAGTTACATAAATATTATTATTATTATGATAACTATGGTTAGCAATTACTCTGGTTCCTTACATCTAGGAGCTAAGCAAAATTTCTCATTTATAATAGTATAGGCACATAAATAAGTACTAAAATGGTGTTCTGATAATTAACCTCCCCAAAATGAGGAATTTTAAAGATATAACTTATTCATTATAGGACTATACTTATATAGATACATGATTTCACTGATTTGGGAGCTCCTTTCAATGACACAGACAGCAATTGATCTGGGAAAGAGGCATTATATGCCTCTTGTCTATGTCACTCCTTTAACATAGCTGAGTTGTCCCAATGTACTGAAGGACTTCCTTGATTTTTCCTGATGTCACTGGAAAAATCTAGCTATTTACCTATCACCCCTCATCTGCACCATGTGACCAGCCTACATTTTCTTTCTGTCATACATTTCTTGAATGATTTTTTTTTACTCCTGTCTTCTTCCAAATTCCTAAATAAATGGTTTAGTCTATTCACACCCATCAGTGCCCTCCAGGTTTATTTTTAGGACTATATTTACTCCGTAGGACTATATATAAAGTATTTATTTGCATAATTATCTGCTACAAAAAAAATGTTTTACAACTACTAATTGTGAAATAGCCACCTACAACATTTCATACGGGGGGGTAGTAAGCAAGCTTTAGTTTTTCTAGGCAACCCCATAATGCTTACAGGTTTGGTCATCATGCTATCAATCTCTTCATCCTCATCTTCAGAGTCACTGGTAGTATCTTGACAGTTTGCACCAACAGTTGAAACAGGCAACTGAGAAAGAAAGGTCTGGAGTACTCTTAAATACACAAGTAGTCCTTCCTCAGAGAGAGTCCCTTTGTAAAACAACCATTTAAAATAATATCATTGAAATTACAAAGCACTGGAAAACCCCTGAGTAAGTTTATTTTTTTCTTATACTCAAGAAGAATTTCTGGCCAGAACTAAACAGCCCTAAATGTCTAAGTATTTATGTATGTCAACTATTGCTATTTTAAATAGTAATAAAATTATTACTATTAAAAATATCAAGAAATATCAAAATTGGGGCCAGGAGAATTAAATCCAAAGATTTAGTATATAAAAGGTTAAAAAAAGTTCCAGAACCATATAAGAGTATACTCGCCATATTGGAAAATACTTTGCTTTTTGCTTTACGGTCCTAAAAAATAAAATATTTGCTAAACCAGATGCTCATACAAGACCACAAAGTCTTCATTAGGGGTACACTCTAAATTAAAACAACTAATCCATTAGAGCATCACCTTCCTGAAGGGTAACAACCCCTTTACAAAGTGATATCCTCCACTATACTCTCTATTTCCTTAACCTCTAGAGGTGGTGAATAAGTTAAGGTTAGACTTTCGAATCCTCAGCTATTTGTTAAAATATATACTATTTTCTTCATACCCAAATACGTTTCGCCAATAGTTAAAACGAAGTAGAAAAGCCATGGTGCTCTTTCACTTTTTTTTGAACATCTACTCTCTGTTAACAACAGTGCATTCAGAAAAAGTTCATACGGAAAAATGATTTGTACATCTGTTAATGCTGGAATGACGAAATGAAAAATTTGATCTGTGAAAGGTGCTGCCAGAAACTCCTCTGTGAAGGCTGAAAAAATCTGTTGTCTGAAAAACAGAAAAAAATGTTATTTGAAACAAAATCTAAACATAAATTTTCCATAAATTCCCTAAACAAAATTATATCTCAGAATATTTCTATACAAGCCATTAATTCTAAATCAACCTAAATTGATCCACCTAATATTTCAAATTAGTTCACTATAAAATGAACTTCATTCTATCTTTTCACTATTAAACTGAACAGTAGGTATATTTTTTCCTGCTTCTATAGGAACTATCAAGTATCAGAAAATAGAATTTTAAAGATTTACAAAGGTTTCCCTCATAACAATCCTTTGAAGTTGTTAGCAAAATATTATTTTCATTTCACACTTCAATTTTATACTTCAGAAAACAGAGCTTCCAAGAGTTTAAGTAACTGACACACGGTCATATGATCATACAGATAAGTATCACAGCAAAAAACAAAAAAACCTACACATGACCCTCCATGGAAGAAGTGTTCTTAGAATCATAAAATCCTAAAATTTTAGACCTGGAAAAGATTAAAGAGATTATCTAGTCCAATCTTTAAAAAAAATTTTTTTAATAAAGCTTAAGTACAGAATAATAAACTTGCCCTAAAGTCATACAATTAGTATAGGTGCTATAAAACCACAAAACTCAGGCACATATCCAACTTTTACCTTGCGCCTTCTGGACAGGAGCTATAAGTAAAGTGCAATGGTTTCAGAATGTTCTCCAGCAGAATTTTTGCTATAGGAACTCGAGATACATCAGAATATTCAATACTTGATGGAAGCTTATTATTAATTAACAAATAAAGGGACCTGTAATATCCTGAAAGAAGCAAAATTACATAATTAAATACCTAAAACCAAAAATTGGGTTGTAAAAAATTCTCAACAAGTTCTTTCCATAAGTCTATACACAATCCATTTGAACTACATATACGTTTTTGGAGGCACTAGCATGTGTTTAAAGTTGAAAAAATTATTCATAAAACCTGTATAACCTTTTCTAAACTTTAGTTTTTATAGGATTGCTATGTGTATATATACTATAGCTATGTGTATATATACTATAGCTATGTATATATAACATAGTATATATGCTGTAACAAGCATCAATCCTGTAAAGAGCCATTTAACCAAATTAATTAATCTCTAAGTAATAGTATGGCTGTAATTTCATGAATCAGGTGTGGCTTCTAAAAGCATCTCCTGACTTTAGTAAACCTCTTTATACTTTCATACAGGCTAGAAACCTATCATCACAATTTCACCAAGAAGTTTGACGCTGTTTCCACATAGGTGAAAAGCATCATGCACAATAAAGTGACCAGAGTTATTAAGAATGAAAAGGGCCTTGGAAACTTTTAAGTGCTCTAAAAATGTCAGCTATTATATCTGCTATTCTTCCAGTTGTTGGTTGTTGCTGTTGAATTCTGTTTCTGTGTATGTTGGGATTTTTCAATGGTAAGTACTAATGGTCTATTTGATGAGATGTGACCAAAAAATGCTTCATAATTACATAAATGATTTTCAGACACTCCTAGGAGGACATCTAGTTAAACATCCTTTTTTCACAGAGAAGGAAACTCAAGTCAAGAAAAGTTAAGTAATTTGCCCAAAATGAATAGTGAATGATAGAGCTGAGATTTTTAACCTATGTTCTCCCTTAAAGACTTTAACATGACATTAGATAAGTGAATGAACCACCCATAATTATTTTAGGTCAAAATGTCTTCTAGTGTCTATGTTGAAAACAGAACACTAAGCTAAATAAAATTGTTTTGATGTTGAGTATTTTATATTCTTACATAATATTAAACACCTACATATAAACAGAAATCTAAAAATACAGTAAGATTTAACTGTAAAATCATCTTGACATGCCATTATATTTATTACATTTGAAACCAGGAAAAAGAGCTAAAAAAAAAAAATTTTCTCGGGGCAGCTAGGTGGCGCAGTGAGTAGAGCACTGGCCCTGGAGTCAGGAGGACCTGGGTTCAAATCCAGGCTCAGACACTTGACACATGTACTAGCTGTGTGACCTTGGGCAAGTCACTTAGCCCCAACTGCCCTGCCCCTCCCCCAAAATTTCTTGAGTGTAAAGTCAAAATAATTGCTGGATTTTTAAATAACATGGAAAGAACACTTCTTAGATCTATGCTTCAAAAGAATCACATTCTAATAATATTTACATCATCAAAAGCATGTTATGAACATCACTGGAATATCAAATACACAAATTGAAGTTGTAATTATAAAGAACTTTGTTGTGAGTTATATCATCTACCCAGAAAACATATAAACCATAAAATGCTATAGTTTTAAGCACTAATATTTTCAGACAGCAATTTATGCTTTAAAGGCTAATGGAAGAAAGCTCTACTACAAGGGATTTTGGAAGTAGTTTTAATTGAATGCTATCAAATAAGAAAACATGACAAAATGGAAAAGAGTAGGGTCAGGAGTGCTGAATTTGAATCAGATACTGGCTGTACGTGACAAATAGCAAGTGGCTTATCTCTCACGAACTTGGTTCCCCTCATGGGTAACAGCTATTCTACCCACCTCATTGAAATTAGTACAAAGCATGATTCTCATGCCTACTGGTACTATTCATTCTTAAATTCAAACACAAACCTAAACATACATTGAAAAATATGCACTAAAATCACACAAGTTTTTGTTGTCCACACAACTAACACTGTTAAATAAGTGTAGTGGGAAGAAAAAAAAAAAGACGCATCTACTAGATTTAGTTTAGCTTCCTATTGCCTAAGAAAATAAAATTTCTTGCGAAATTTTACTTTCACCACTAACTCTAATAGGTATTTTCCAATCGTATCAGTGCTTTTCAGAAATTTCACTAACTCATTATATATTAAGGAGAACTCTTTCAAAGCCTATTGATTCTCCAGCTGATTTATGTAATACCACTTTTGTGAACCCTGAAAAATAAACAAATACACTCAAAGTTTTTTAGGAGAAGCCGTACTAGAAATAGTCACGCATAAATTAATATATAATACCCTATTCCTGACACATTCTTGTTAAGTGAGATACTATTGTGCCACCCTTTCAATAATGATTTCTTTGATAAGGTCGACTTTTTAGCAAGATATTAATCTGTTAAATTAAGGTATATAATCTCCTATAATGATACACACAGAGACACAGTAGAGTATGAATATATAGTATGTATTCTAAAAATTTTTAAACCTTCATATTTAAATGTATACAGTATTTAATAGTATGTATAAACACATGTATTAAACTACATATATAAATGTGTGTGTGCATATATCTCCTGCATGTGTGTGTGATACCTATAGTGACACTACTGAAGTGATAATGGGAATTCACATCTATATAGTATTTTCCAGTTTTCAAGAAGAATCACAAGAAGAGAATCAAAGAATATAAGGAAGGCAAAAACAAACAGCAGCAACACTAAACTGCTTCATCTGAAAAAATGTCTAAAAAAAGGGTTATATACTTTACAAATGACTATTATTCTCATCTTGCAGATGAGAAAACCAATGCTTAAAGAGGTTAAATGACTTGTCCCAATTATGTGATTAACAACTGGCAGTAGCGTCAAGACTTGCATCTAGGTGTCCTCTCTAACGCACCAGGCTACCTCTCTGAAATTAATTCCCTTAAACCACAAACAAAAATCAGTCTCATCTTTTGATAGTTACAGTACATCTTGATTCCTCTCAGCCAAAGCTGAAAGCATAAACGGAATCTAGAGTAGCAAACATGTCCTCATTTCTAAGATAGTAAGAAAATAAATCTAATCTCTCCAACACAGAAAGGGTCAAAATTTTATATCTTATATAATAGTACTCTCTCCAACAAAGTATCTTCAATAATTCTTTTACAAGACAACATTTCTAAAGCAGCCAGTATTTAAATATAACCGATTTAAATTTTTAAATGTGGTTAGATAATATGACCTGCATTTATCTATACATGTCAAAATGACTACAGTACTCCTATTCCGCCTATTACTGACCTTTTTGAATCATGTAGTGCAAAATTTGTTCAATCAATGATGCCACATAGCTGGCATCTTGCAAAACAGGTAAATATGTATTCTCAGATGAAAATACCTCAAGCATTCTCATAGGAAGTGCAACATTCAAACTGTCATCATTACAGTTCTGTAGTAACCTGTAAAGGAAATGCAATTAACACATTTACCAAATAGCAGTAACTCCATCATATCTAACAAAAGACCGTCTGAAATTCAGAATATTTTCATTTATTAGTCCAAAACTCAAATTCTTTTCAAAAGGGAGATGTTTTAACTCTCACCCTTGTCCAATATGCTGTTTTTTTCCCCTCCAAAACTTAGCTTTTCATATAAAAGCTAAGTACAACCTGAAGTTATGGAGCTACACTGTGGGATGATCAAGAAGAGAATCAAAGAATATAAGGAAGGCAAAAACAAACAGCAGCAACACTAAACTGCTTCATCTGAAAAAATGTCTAAAAAAACCTTTCACCGTAGTTTTCCAATACTTTATAATTTTTTCCTGTAGACATTTTGTTTTTCCTTTCAGAGATTTTATTATAGAGATGCAGCCTACATTCACAAGATTATAGGGCCTGGAATTAGAAGGAAACTTAAAGATCAACACTCATAGTTTACAGATGAGGAAACTGCAGTTCAAGGAGGTTAGGTAGTTTCTCTAAGATTAAAAAAGTTAGTAAAAGTGGCAAAGCTAGTATTTAAAACCAGGTCTTCTGACTCCAAATTCTATCAGTGCATCTATTGCCTTAGAAGATGGGAGAGGAGAAGGAACCACATGAGCAGCAGCAACAGTAGCAAGGGGAGACCAAGTAAGTAGAGGCAGAATTCACAACAAACACTTGGATGAGTAGTACGCGGCAAATTGATTATCCTCCTGCTGACTGAGCAGAGCCCCTTACTTGAAGCCCAGGCAGCATCAGGCAGGCAGCAGCAAAGAAGCCATGATGTGGCAAAGGCGGGCTTCAAAAGAAGACAACAATGAAGAGGCCAAGGGTTTTGAGGATGCATTTATCATCCCTCTAGATGATCAGTGTAGAATTCAAGGATCCAGAAGAAGTAGTTCCAATGGGTTGGAAGAGCCTCATCTTAGTAAATGTGTTTTGGACTAGCATTTATAAATACTGGTCTGTTCCTTAGAGAAGCATTCCTGCACAAATATTTCGCATTTCAACAGGATGATGTGTCCATTAAAGAAAACTTGATCTTAAACTAGTCTGCTACAAATGATCTATCCAGATGCTTGCTTCCAAACAATTGGAAAAAGAAAAATTAAGATCCCTGAGAAAGGTAATTAATATATCAGTGTGCTCACCCCGAATTTTTGAATTGTGGTCCTGCCTACACTGTTCATGACTTTCACAAGAGCTTATGGCCTATCTAAATCTTAATTTGGACATGGGCTATACAAATCTTCTGAATACTTTCACTATCATGCTTACAGAAACTTACTGGAGCACATCAGTGCCAAGGCTACAACCTATCTGCCACAATACTAGCTAAATGATAATCTTATTATCATCATTGACCACATCAAAACTCTTGATCAAGTTTGATCTCTGCGCCATGGCAAGGAAATTTACAAATTACAGAGAAACCAGTAAGTGTATTCAGCAATGGGAAGCCAACAATTGTGTTGATATTGAGCACTTTCAAAACACTTTTGCCAGGCAAATGCATGTTTGTGCATTATCTAGGGTAAAAATGCAACAGTCCTTAACTTTAAGGAGCTTGCATTCCAACAAAAAAGACAAGATATAGAAACTAGAACCTATAAGACAAATACAGAGTAGAGTGTGGGTAACCTTGGAGGGAATACCACTAGCAGCAAGGGTAGACAAAACAGAAACCAAAAATTCAGGAAACAATTAAGTGCTAAAGCTGAGAATAGAATATTAGGTGCAATAATTGTGCAGTATTTTCAATGTGACTTTTAACTCTTTGTGTTATTACCAAATTGATGTTTTGATGGGCTATGGTTCTGCTCTAACAATAATTCAGAAAATGTATGGAATTTAAGAACTTACTCAGATTATTATCTATAAAAGAAAGAAAAATGTCTCCTTATTTGGCACTTCACCACAGTGCTTAGTGTAGGAAAGTGTATACCTGGAAATCTTAATTGAATTAATTACTTCAGAATAAAAAGTGAGAGGAAAAGGACCAATTTATAGTCAATACAATTTCAGATATGAAGCAATGCTGTGATCTCAGAAAGCCTGAAAAACAATTATTGTTATTCTGAAATACCAAGTATTTATATTTTAAAGATCATTATCTTCAAAGATATATTAGTTACAGCAAATATAAATAGCATTTGTTTTGTTTTGAAATTCCTTGAAAAGCAACAGAAGGTAAGGGAGGGTAATAACTTTTTATAGTTGATCTCAATAAATGTTTCAAATTGAACTATTCACTTTATGGTTCCATGTCAATTTCTGCTTCCCCACTTTCAGTTTACCTGAGGAACTGTAATAGGCCTCTCTGGAAAGACCAATTAGTGCCAAAGATATGTGTGTCATGTGAGGGCTACAGAGATTTGTTTCTAAGAGCAGGCCTAATAAAATACTTGGTTTGCATCTTTCAGGAAATGGATATTGACTTTTTAAAATAAGATTTCCTGAGAAACTACATCACTGATGTTCAAAATTTGGATTTTGCAAAAAATCTAGTATTCAAAAAAGACACAGACTGAAAGGATTTTTAAATGGTTATTAAATACTGTATTTCTCTCTCATGAATATTCATATTTAGAACTGTGCATAAAGATCAAATGCACTTTAGTTCACTGCCAAATTAAATTTAAAAGACACAAAAAGTTAACAAGTTTTTATGGTTCACATATGTATGTTAACAGCAAAAAAATAAAAAGACCTATCTTAAAACAACAATTGAATGATACCCCCTTAGTGATTTTAAACAGACTCCAATCAGAAGTGTCACTGAGGAGATTCCTTCAATAACAATGAACCAATTTCTTCTTTCTATGGAAATCCAGGGATCTACAAGGCATTCCTCTGGATTCCTTGAAATAAAGTATTGTCATTGCAGGTATGTCTCTGTTTACCTCTTATACCCTGTCCAGCACTAAAAAAATTTTTTTCAAAGCATCAAAAAGGTTAGGGTTGTTTTTTATTTTTAAACATTTTCCTAGAAGACACAAACTCGAAGGCGAAGAGTTTAAAATATCATATCATAAACGCTGTTAAATGATAAGAATTTTTACCTGCAACATAAGCCCAATAGTCTCTTTATTTGAAATAAGCAGGTAAGTCTGTCAGGACCATCCAGTTGCTTAAGGAACTGAGAACTTTGTTTAATTAAATGCTGACACATCCATATCTGAAACAAAATGCATACTTAAAATTAATTTTAAAATATTTAAGCACCATTTTTATGATGTTATGTGCAATTTTCTGGATAGAATGTTTGTAAAAAAGCTCAACAAAATTAGAAGTGATATGAATCACCTATAGGCATATAAATCTATAAAAAACACAAATGAGCTTTTACTAAGTATGTATCAAGTTTGTTATCTTAAAATAATGTAAAAGCATTAAATATTACCAGCTTTCAAATTTATGGTAATGTTTTTTAACAAATGTGATAAACAAAACTCTTACTGCCAAATAATCAATCTTAGATTTACCCCGTAACTGGCTAAGAGTTCCAAACGGTCAAATTTTTGCTTTATGTGTTAGAAGGGTTAGTCAATACCTTAATCAGCCAATTAATAATCCAAATAAAAAAAGCCGTTTCAAAATATTTAAAGACTCGGTGAAGTTTTATGTAGAAACTTACCAAACGTTTTGAATCTTCATTCTGTTTATAAAAAAACAGAAGTTGCCGAACTAAAAGGGTCAGGTTGGGTCCATTAGCAACAGAAAAAGTTCCACCAGACTGTGCCAAATTAGCACACTGATCAAATTCACTTCTTTGGATAGAATACTTAAAAAAAAAAAAGTACAAACTTTCAATTATGTTCTGAATGAATTTTAAGCTATTTTTTATTACTGTGGGGTATATTAACAATTGAGTTGCTATTACTTTAAGTTATCTTATCTCTGGAAATTCAATAAAAACTTGATGTAATACACGGCTCTTAAATACCTACTAAAACATAATCATCCACAGCTTCCTTCTATTATCAGCTCTGTTTATATGTAATTTTAACCTGTTTGTATTTTGTTATCTGTACTCAAACTGTTGCTAGGTAATTAAGAAAAAAACTACCTCATAAAATCTTAGGGAAAGAATCTTACATACTATTTCATTTTCATTTGTACTATAATACAAAAGTAATAATTACAAAGTATTTTAAAGTTAAAATTAAAAATACATCTTAAAGATAACATATAATGTGAACAACAGCTCTGTTTTTAAAATCTTAAATCTACTCTAGTGAAAAATTATTTTTAAGAGAAAAAATCCAACCCTTCACTTTCATTTTAATAGGCTTATAGATCTGAAACTAAGATTACCAAGCAGTAGTCAAGTCATATCAAAGTAAAGGGTTGCAGGTGTTTTTTCCTAAATATTTTGTAGTATTAAAAAATACTTACTTGCTGTTTTCTGTCCCTATAACCTCGGACAAAGGACTGAATAATTATTGCATTTTTCAGCCTTCTCCTTTCTTCCTAAATAATTAAAGAAACAATCATTCAACTAGTAGGAATTGAATGTTAAGTTAAATGGTTATGAAAAGAATACAGGTAACGTTCTTTTTATAAATATTTCATAGTTTCAGAAAGTCTTCATATATGTGATCTCCTACTGTATTCTCAACAACAACCCTGTGAGGTAGGCAAAAGAAGTATTAATACTCTCATTTTATACATGTTAAAGATGAGGAACCTAGATCAGAGAGGTTAACTGCTTTGACCAAGGTTCTACCATAGCAAAGCCAGTACAAGAATACTACCGCTATTGTGCTAAATCCTCCTAAAAGATGTCACAACAGTGCTGACTGAATCCAGTAAAAACTGGTACTGTCTAATCTAGGGCTTCTCCTTTTTCCACTTGTGACCCCTTCAGCTCTTCTTAAACTGTAGGTCAAGACCTTTAATCTCAACTGACCTCTACACAGCAATAGTTCTGCTCCTCCATGACTGACTCTCTTATCACACACCATTTGGACTCTATTCCAAATCTCTCAAGTCACCTATACTCTCTCTTCTACCAACCAGCCCTCAGTAGAGGTCCCTGCCTCATACCTTACCAAGAAAACTGAGGCAAACCATAATGAACTCTTTTTTCTCCCAAATTCTACACATTAAATCCTTTTATCTGAATGCCTTATCTATTTATTCCCCCAAACCCTCCTTCTACCTAACTTCCCTGTTACCACTATCCTCCTAGTCACCCAAGTGCATGACCTGGGTGTCACCCTCTCACTCACCTCCCATAGCCAATCAGTTGTCAAGGTAGCCAAGTGGCAAAATGAATAGATTGGTAGGCCTGGAATCAGGAAGACCTGAATTCAAATGAGACCTCAGACACTTCCTAAAGGTCTTTGGGTAAGTTACTTAATCTTTGTTTGCCTCAGTTTCCTCAACTGTAAAATGGGGATAACAGTGCCTACCTGGAAGGGTTGTTCTGAGGATCAAATGAGATAATACTCTAAAGCGTTTAGCTCAGTGCCTGGCACATAGTAGGTGATTAATAAATGTTTATTTATACCTTTCCCATTCCCCCTACCTTTTCAGTCTTACCCTTTACTCCCCTCTCCCTGTACTCTGCCATCCAGTGATACGGGTTTTCCTGAAGTTACTCACACATAAGATTTCATCTACCAAGTCCATGCATTTTCAATTGGCTATCCTCCAATGCTGGAATTCTTTCTCTCATTATCTCTTACCTCATAGCTTCCCTGGCTTCCTTCCTAGTCTTAGTTAAAGTCCCAACTTTCACAAGAAGCCCATCTTGTCCTCCTTAATCTTAGTGCCTTCATTTTGAGAATGCCCCCAATTTATCTTGTATCTATCTTGTTTGTACATAATTGTTTGCATATTGCTCCCCCCATTACTGGGAGCTCCTACACAGCAAGCACTGGTTTTTGGTTTCGGTTTTTTGTTTTGTTTTGTTTTTTGTATCCCTAGCACTATGTAGGTACTTACTAAATACTACGTGATTCAATCTCACCTCCCATTCTCTCATGCTACTGATCCCATTCCTTTGGAGAGCTTGTCCTTTTGATCATCACATCTCTCTTTATTCACTGGTACCTTTGCTGCCTACAAATGTGCCCACTTCTCCCTCACCATTAAAAAAAGAGTCTTTACTTAATATGACCATCTCCATAAACTATCATCTACAACTTGTTTTTTTGGCCAAACTCCTAGAAAAATCTATCTACACTGTCTCTCCTTACTTACCTCCCCTAATAACCTGACTTCCAATATACATCTCAACTGTAATTGTTCTCTCCAAGGTTACCAACAAATCTCTTAATTATTAAATCCAATGGCCTTTTTTCATTTTTTTAGATGCAGGCTGCATAGAGTGCCCTAAAGGGCAAAAACTCTCATTATGCAGAGAATGGGGACTATCTGGAAAACCAGCCTAAGCCAATCCTCCCAACCCCCTATCTTAATCTGGTCTGGAACCCCAGTAAGATTCCAACACCCTCCAACTCCTTGAGCAGACTACAGAATGTCAGTCTCATGGGTCTTTGCAGCCACAAAAGGGAGAGGGGCCAAAGATCGAGAAGAGAATCCAGAGAAAAGCAATAAAGAAAGATGCCCAAAGAACAAAAAATATTCATTAGCAGACAAGCCAGTAGAAAAGCTCATAAAGACACTAGGAAGAATGAGCAAAGAAAAGCCAAAGTACAACAAAGAAGTCTCATATACTGCGAAGGAAAATTAAGCAAAAACCATTCATCAAAAAGAAATCTGAAGATTCTTTTGAGATCATGGAACAATGAGAAACTCCAGAATGGTTGAAAAGAGAAATAAAATTATCAGAAGATTAGTGCAGCAATAAAATTAGCTCAGAAATTGGAGCTCTCAAAAATTTTTTTAAAAGACTATAAATACAGAACTCAGAAGACAAGATGGTTTTTCCAAAGAAGTAGAGGCTCTGAACAAGTAACATATTTGAAACACATATGGAAGAAAAATTAGCAAAAAGCCAAAAATATTAGAAGAATCTAAGCTTTGCAGTAGTGGAGGGCACTACTGGGACCTAGCACCTGAAAATTTAGAACTGAAGGTCTGTTCTGGAAGAAGATTTCACCCTTTCAACTCCAGAACTACAGTTGTGAAACCATAATCAAATCAATTCTGTCATTGTTCCTGGAAAGAGTATGTCCATCTACTACTCTATCATTCCACCATCCATTTCTATAACTTTCCAAACCAAAACATCCCTCTTTGGCCAGCATTCCATTCTATGTGTGGTGTCCCTGCTACATCGTAAGCTCCTTAAGAGCAAGAATTGTTTATTTTCTTTTGAATTTGTACACCCCAGCACTTAGCACAGTGCTTGACATATGGCAAATGTTTAACAACTGCTTTTTCATTCACTTGTTCATTTGTAGTCAAGAATAGGCATAGCTTTTTTATTGTGCTTTACAAATAGTGCTTTAAAAAAAAAACAAAAAACAAATTGAAGGTCTGTGGCAACCCTGCATCACAAAAGTCTATTGGTGCCATTTTTCCAACAGCATGTGCTCACCTTGTCTCTGTGTCACATTTTCATAATTCTCACAACATTTGATACTTTTTCATTATCATTTTATCTGTTATGGTGATCTTTGATGTTATTATTGCAATTGTTTTGAGGTGCCATGAACCACGCCAAGATAAGACATCAAACTTAATCGATAAATGTTGTGTGTGTTCTAACTGCTCCACTAGCCAGCCATTCCCCATCTCTCTCCATCTCCTCAGACCTCCCTATTCCCTGAGACACAATAATATTGAAATTACGCCAATACATACCCCTACAATGGCCTCTAAGTGTTCAAATGAAAGGAAGACTCAATCTATGTGGCAAACTTCATTGTTGTCTTATCTTGTTGCCACAGTCACTCCAACCTTCAGCAACCACCACCCTAATCAATCAGCAGCTACGATAGCATCAAGGCAAGACCCTCCAACAAAAAGATTATGACTTGCTGAAGGCTCAGAAGATGGTCAGCATTTTTTAGCAATAAAATACTTTTAATTAAGGTATGTACATTGTTTTAGACAGATTACAGCATAATGTAAATATGATTTTTATATGTACTGTGGAAAACATTCATGTGACTTGTTTTATTTTGATATTCATTTTATTGTAGTGGCTTGGAATCAAACCGGCAATATCTCCAAGTATGCCAGTATACATCTTCTAGAAACCAGGAAATAAGCAAGCCAATCAATAATCTTTCCCCTTTTTCTATTCCTAACTACAAAAAGGAGGGGCAATTCCTTGACTGCAGTGAAAAGGGAAAAGGTAGAGGAGATCTAGCCCGTTGTAAGGAATACCTAGGTCCAAATCCCATCTTTGAGAACTCTTCTGAGAAAGTCACTTCTCCCAGCTTCAGGTTCCTGAGCTGTACAATGGGAGTAATGATAGCCATTTCATTTCTCTATAATGTTAAGAGTCTCAGATGAGATCATGTATGTCTAGCACTCTGCAAACCCAGAAGTGCCATGTCAGTTATTACTATTATTTTAAGAAGTTGCTTTTTAAATCATTTTTCCAAATGTTTTCTAGTAGACAAATACATATAGCAATGTTACTAAAGTTACCCCCAGTACCCAGTAAAATGCCTGAGGACAGGGACTGTTTCATTTGTCTCTGTATCTGAAATTCCTAGCACACTGCAAACAGTAGGTACTGATTAGGCATTTGTTTAATTGGACTGAAATTCAATATAAGATTAAAAATGTATAAGTATGACAGTGAATACAACTTAGAGACTGTCATAAAATCTACTTTACCTCTCTTTTCCTTCTTTCCTCCTGGGTACGATGCAAGAGAGATGCCTTTTCTTCCTAAAACCAAAATAAAAAAGAGATAAGCATTATTTTTCTTACTTTTAAATATCTCCTTATAAAAACTGTGTGACTTTGGAGCCAGAAACACCCATCTAGTAAATATATTCATTCAATAATTTCTTTTAAACACTATCACATTTTTTGAGAACCTACCACTTAAAGCGTTCAAACTCTATTCTAGCATACAGAGATGAGTATGATAGAAAATGCTCATTTTTACAGAACAGAAAACTATTACAGAAAACTAAAGTATACAGAGAGCAAGAAGTAAATTAAAGGTAGTGTTTCAGTAATTTTCTAAGAATGACATGTAACGACTCTAAAATCACTGAAGATTATTTTTTTCCTTTTTTTTTTGGAGGGGAGAAGGGGAACACAACTGGGATTAAGTGACTTGCCCAAGGTCACACAGCTAGTAAGTGTGTCAAGTGTCTAAGGACACATTTGAACTCAAGTCCTCCTGACTCCAGGGCTGGCGCTCTACTCACTGCGCCACCTAGCTGCCCCTGATTATTTCTTCATAAATGTAAAAATGGAACTAGTCGATGTTTCAAATACACCTTGAGCAGAACAATAAATTATCCAAGACAACCCAAAACATCAGCAAAAAAAAAAAAGACAACTAGAAAATAATATCGCTATATACCTCAATCCTTTAGAAAATTTTGACATTTTAATGTTACAACGTTTAATTTGTCAAATAAAAGATTATCAATTATCAATGAAAGGAAAATCAATTTAGAAACAGTTAAAAGTATCCAGAGATATTGTTACATGAGAAGTTAAATCAAGTCAATAAGCACTTAGTAAGTGTGTAGGCAGTGTGCTAAAAGTGCTAGGGTTACAAAGGGAGGAAGGAATAAAAATAGTCCCAGTTCTCAATTCACAGTTTAATGGGGGAGACAACATGCAAACAACTATGTGCAGATACAGGAGAAGTTCAGGGCAGTCTCAGAGGGAAGGTACTAAAATTAAGGAGGACTGAGAAAGGCTTGCTGTGAAAGGTGGGACTTTATCTAAGACTGGGAAGGAAGCCAGGAGGGAGAGAGGAAAAGAAAATTTCAGGCTTATAGGGCAACCAATAAAAATGGAACAAGTTGGGAGGTGGATGACCTTTGAGAAGTAGCAAGTAGATGCGCTGGAATAAGGTAAAAATTGAAAGGTAGGAAGAGACCAGATTATGAGGCACTTTAAAAGCCAGAGACTTTTATATTTGATTCTACAGAAAATGGGGAGCCACTGGAGAAATATTAAGAAAACATATCAGGCATAAATGTCAAGCAAAAAATAACTTAATCAAAAGAGTATATGGGGAAGTTTAACCCATTTAAAGCTGTTTGTATATATGTGAACAAAAATCAAAACACTTCTAGAAATAAACAAGTAGTTTATAAAATTTCAAATTAAGAGTCAAATGTTTCCAATTTTTCTTATTATGAAAAACTTATCCTCACTAAGAAAGTGGTGCTTGATGTGAGTCTTAAAGAAAATCAAGGAGTCCAGGTGGGAGAGCTAGGAAGTGGTAGGGGTGGGGGGGATCCTGCATTCCTGCATAAATAGCCAGTATAAAGGCAGGTCGAATGACTTGTATGAAGAAAGGTAAGGCCACTTTAGTTGAACCACTGAGTTCATGGAAGGAAATAATGAGTAACAAAGCAGGAAAGGTAGAATGAGACCAAGTTGTGAAGTTTAAATTGCCAAACAGCATTTATATTGGATTCTAGAGGAAAAATGAAGCCCCTGGAATCTATTGGGGGATTGGAATAGAAAGACTTGAATCAGGGAAACCAATTAAGAGTCCCACTGCATACCACTGCTAGGTCTATATCCCAAAGACATTCCCAAGAAAGGAGAAAGGACTTATTTGTACAAAAATATTTATAGTAGCTCTTTTTGTGGTGGCAAATAGTTGGAAATCAAGGGAATGCCCATCAATTGGGGAATGGCTAAACAAGCTGTGATATATCTCTGCAATGGAATATTATTGTGCAGAAAAAAATGACAAGCAGGATAATTTCAAAAAAAACCTGGAAAGACTTACATGCGCTGATGCAAAGTGAATGGACAGAACCAGGAAAATTTTGTACACAATAACAGCAATATCATATGATAAAGAACTGTGAATGACTTAGTTAATTCTCAGCAATACAATGATCCAAGAAAATCGCAAAGGACTAATGAAGAAGCATACTATCTACCTCTAAGGAAACAACTGATACTGTTTTAGTACAGACCGAAGCATACTATTTTTCACTTTCTTTTCTTCATTCTTATTATTTTTTCCATGTCTTCTTGTACAAAATGACTAATATGGAAATGTTTTACATGATTGCACATATATAACCTGTATCTTACCATTTCAGGGAGGGGAGAAGAGGAGGAATGGAGGAATAGAATTTAGAATTCAAAATTTTTTAAAAAGTCTACAAATTGTTTTAATATGTAATTGGGGAAAAAAATAAAATATGTGAAAAGATACATATAAAACGAACAAAAGGAGTCCATTGCAAAGGCATGAATCACTTTTTTAAAAAAAGACTGGCAGGAGATAAAAACCAAAAAAACTATACAATCCAGTGAAACAAGTATTAAGAATTTCTGAAAAGTTCACAAAGTAGTTATCTTTACTTTATTATCTTTATATCTTAAGAATGATCATAATCATCTCATTAAATCCCCTGTGTTTTAAAGAATTACTTAATGTTTAGCTACGTTAAACTCAGTTTCTACATATGTAAAACAAAGGAGTTAAATTAGAAGATCTCCAATTAAAAAAAAAAACATTCTTAGCTCATGGTCTGTTTGGCCCACAGGCTGTAAATCTGCTGGCCTGCAGACTGTCCAGGTAAAGAAGTTAAGAACCAAAAAGGGAAAGGGATTTGTCCAAGGTTACATATGTGGTAGCAGGAGTATGGAGAAGAGTCGACAGTCAAGTCTTCTGAGTTCAAATCCAGTATTCTCCTCTCCCCTCAACCATTCTTACCTTCTCCATCCCTCCTCTCCCATTGCCCCCTTGCATACATCCAAGTCCAGGCATTTAACAATGACATGGATGGGACAGGACAGGGAATCCTTTCCAATCTAAACAGTCTAATGTTTACCCTAAAGCCAGAAAGAGAATCCCATTTCTCTGAGTAAACAAAGTGTCTTACCAACGTTCTGTGAAAGGAGGGGTGGGCCGGAATGGGGGGAGATGGGGAGCAGAGGTCATAGCCAAGTCACCTCTAGGACATCCACAGAACAGGCTAGTGTGCCCCAGTCCCCTTCTCCCTTAGCACTTCCACTTAGGAGGAAGACAGGTGCTGTTAAGCTCTGGGGAAGTTCAGAACAGAGAATAGCAGATGAATCAATTAATACCATGTATTTATTAAGAATCTACTATATGTCAGACACTGTGTGAGGCACGGGGATTTAAAGAAAAGAAAAAACTGAGATTGGGAAGGGGAAACATAGGGAAGAGGATTCACAACTCACATGGATCAGTGATCTCATTAACTTCCCCTGCCTGCCCATAGCAAGAGACTCTTGTCCATATCTTCACATGAGTCTGCCACAGGGAGCCTACCCAAAATGCTGTAGGCCTTCCTCAACTTCTCCTAACATCATGAGAGTGTCCATGGAGCACTCTAGCTGCCCACCTGTTATCCCTTGACAGAGGACCACCCCATCTTCTCTTAGCACAGTGCCTGGCACATAAGTACTTAATAAATGCTTGTTTCCTTCCTTTCTTTCTCTTCTTAGTATATATTTCTTTGATGATATATTTTACTCCTGTTCTTTGAAGTTCTTCATTGGTTATATGTTGTACTCCCAATGTGTTCTATTGACCACTATGCAATATTCATCTTTAACTCATATTGTATTCCATGTCTTGAAAACATACAGAAACAGTGGCACAAAAGAGTTATTAGTAAAAGCTTTGTATAAAAGATGGTTCTTGAGCTGAGTCTTGGAGGAAACTAGAAAATTCAAGAGTCAGAGGGAAGGAAAGCATATTCCAGGCACTGAGTGACAATCTGGACAAAGGCACAAAACAAGGCCAGTATGATTGGGCCAGAGTTCATGAGGGAGAACATGTATAATAAAAGTAACTGGAAAGGTAACTTGGGCCAGGTTTTGGAAGGTTTTAAATGCCAAACCTATCATTTTATATTTGCTTCTGCAAGTAATCAGAAGCCATTACAGTTTAGGGACAGTGGCTCACTTAGACCTGTAATTTAGGAAAAAATCTTTGACAGCCCAATGAGAGATGCAACTGCAGTAGGAAGAGACTTGAGGTAGGCAGGTCAATTAGAAGGCTACTGTAACAATCCAGACAAGAAATAATAAGAGCCTAGATTAGAGTGGTGGCTATGTGAGTAGAAAGGAAACAGATTCAAGAGATATTGTGGAGGTAGAAACAAGATCCGGCAACTGACTAGACATGTAGGATGAGTGCGAGTGAGGAAGTCAAGGATGACACTAAGGTTTCAAATCTGAGTGGTGGCATCCTTGAGAAAAACAGATTGAAGGCCCACGGGGCAGTCAATGCCAGGCACCTGCCAGGCACCCAAAGTTACTTTTTGAAGGCAGCTTTCAATCTGGCTCAAGAGATGATTCAAACTTCAAGAAACACAGAAGCATTATATTAACAAAGGCAGATCAGGCTAGACTCTAAGGGAAGTATCTGAAAAGGAAATTAATGAGGGTTGGAGTGATCAAAGACACAAAGTTGTCTGGAAGAGATAACCATCTGTGCAGGACCCTTAATAACAAGTAGGAATCATAGGATCAGAGGATTGGGGACTAGAAAGGACCTTCAAGAACATTTGGCCACTGGATTATTGTAAGGCAAGTACTTGTAAACCCTAAAATGCTAGGTAAATATGAGTTGTTATTATATTATGAGACCTAGTATAGAGCAGAAGAAAGCGCACTGAACTTAAAATCCAGGAGACTTGGGTTCAAATTCTATTTCTGGGCACATAGCAGATGTGTAACCACATACTCTCTCTAAAAGCCTCAATTTCTCATTTGTAAAATAGATATAATACCTGTAGAACCTATACTATAAGACTATGGAGGTCAAATGAAATAATATAAAATGTTAAGCAAAATCAATCAACAAGCATTTGTTAAGCAACTATATCCCAAGCACTGAGCTAAGTGCTGGAGAGACTCAAAGGAATAGCAAAAAGAATCCTTCTCCTCACAATATGAATATAAACAGGTACATACAAGATTAAAAACAAAAGTGATGGAAAGTGACTTTGGAGCTGGGAGTACAAGCAGCTATAGGGACTAGGAAAAGCCTCCCATAAGAAACTGACATTTAAGTTGGCTCTTAAAACACTACATAAAACCCATTAAAAAGTCTTTGTTCAAATTTCAGAAAGCTTCTAAAGCTCATAAGATGTAAATTTTATAAAATAAAAAACTTTATATAATAGGTAATAAATTTTAATAACTTGTCCTAAAAGAAAAAATTATGTAAACAGATTCAAAAAGTTTGAATTCCAAAGATTAATCCATTATATATAGTAAAAGAAATGAAGATTTTAAGTAAATAACCTAACATTTTGAAGTGAAAACCTCAGAAATCCACATCCTCTTATAAAACATCCCTTGGTGCCACTATCAAAGATGGTAAAAGAGGCTGGATATGTAATAGAAAAACACAGTACTGCTCAGAGTCAGGGAGTGAGGGGCCCTATTCAGCTACTAATAAAAATACCTTGAAACAGTTTTTTCATTTATATGCATGACTTACTTCATTAAAAAAAGCTATTCACATATTAACACAACCCCGAAATTCTTAGTTCTTCAGACTCACAAGAAGGCTTTAGAAAAGTATTAGAAAGAGGAGTAGATTTGGAGTCTCAAAACCTGATGAATTTGAGTTTGATGTCAAGACAAATATCTGAGCTCTTCTGTTTTTCAGGAACATTACTATAGGCAAGTCCCTTTACATCTCTGAGACTGTTTCTGTCTATAAAAGAGGGAAACCTACACCTACTTCATCAAGCTGCTGAGAAGAAAGCATTTTGTCACGGAAAAAAAAGGAATGGTTGGGGTTGTGGGAGGACAAGTACACTAACACATAGTTGGTGGAGCTGTGAAATGAGTTCCCTGTCCTGGAAAACAATTTAGAATTATACCCCCCAAAAGCATGAAGGTATACATACCCTCTGACCCAGCAATATGATTGTTAGGCATGAAGGCAAAGGAAGACAAAGACAGAGAGAAAGGACTCACATAAGCAAGACAATTTACATCGGTACTTTTGTTGTGGCAAAGACCTGACAAGCAACACAGGTGCCTATAGCTGAATATGGTAACGTGTAGAATATAAAAGTAATGGAAATTTATTCAATTATAAGAAACTATAAATATATGACTGATCCAGAGAAATATGAAAAGACTTAGATGAACCGATACAGTGAAATTAAGAGAACTAGGAGAATAATATACACAATGACAACATGAGGGGAAACAACTCTGAAAGAACTCAGAACTCAGACCGAGACAGTAACCAATCATTTCAAAAGACTGATGAAAAACATGCCACTCAGACAGGTAGCAGGTCACAGCTGATAGAGAGCTGGCCTTAAAATTAGAAAGGCCTGAATTCAAGTCTTGCTTCTTATGTCATGACTGTGTGACCCTTAGCAAGGCACTTACCCCCTCAGTGTCCCAGATAAACTCTAAGACTAGAAATTACAGAACAGTTACTGATCTATCTGCATTAGTAGGCATTTCCTCACAGACTCCTCTACACCCATAAAATCACAGACCTGATCCAAAAAACTAACAAAATCACCCAAAAGAGCAATCAACTTTTCAGAGAGATAATAGATTAGATGTACAAAATTACGCATAACTAACTCTGAATTTGTTTTACTTGATTACACTGATTAGTTAGAAGAGAGAATTTCTACTTGTAGAGAAGGGAAGTGGGTAGTGATAGCCTTGGAGGGGAAAAAAAGAGCAAGAGCATCAAAAAAATATTTTAAATGTACATAAGGAAAGAAGTATATAGACAGGGACACAAATACAACAGTTCTGTTACTACCTTGCTAAACTTTATATATTTAAAAAAAAACAACTTTAACAGAAGCTTATTTTTTACACAATTCTCTTTCCTTTTCTTTCTATCCTGAAATGACTGATGAAGGTTAAATTCACAGTAAAAAGAGAGGGGAGCAGTAAGTACTTTTTAAAGCCTAAAGTACCGTGTAAATATGAACTGCAGTTAGTTTTTGTTTTTTTAACTCAGATGAGTTAAAATGTCACTATCAGTGCTAGGGGGCTGGGGGAGCATGAGGAGGTCCTCACGGAGTTGGGTACTCTTAGAAATATCAGTGAACTAGATGACATTAAGAAAAAGTATGACTTGGTAGAAAGATTACAGAATCCAGAATCTTAGGACCAGGATCCAAAGCCCAAATCTGTTGCTTAGTATCTGAGTATAAGTCATTTTAACTTCTCTTGATCTCAGTTTCCTCATCTGCAAAATGAGGTGACTGGACTATATGATTTTTAAGGCCCTTTCAAGTTCTACATCCTAAATATAATCCTAAATGTCTCATGTTACAGCTATCATCTGTATATTAGGGGTCTTACTGAAGACTAACCTAAAGTAAACTGTCCATTGCTGCATATACTTTGACTTTGAATGCACTCTTGACTTCCTGTTTGGACTGCAGTGAAATTTATTAGGCAAGTGATAAAATGAAAAAAGGGAGACAGATCTGTTTCCAGCCTTTTATAGCACATTTGGGAACTTAGATATTTTACAAACATATATTGCCATCATAATTACTGTCACTCATATCCATCCTCGTCAAAACCATATGAAGAGGAATAAAGTAACAAAACGCATTAGGCACAAATCAAGAACATCTTTTGTAACAAACTTAAGTGTTCCAAAGCATGGTTGGGAAACCATGCAATAGGGTACCATTTATTATACCATTCCTTTAGGAAATTAGTGTTATAGATTGAATCTCTGCCTACCCCATCCCTCAAGGCCTGACAGATTCTATGGACCAGCCAGCCAGTCTCCAGGGCAATTAGATACCTCCTTCAAGATGAATGCCTTCAGTTGTTAGGTATGAGTCTCCTACAACACACAACTATACAGATGTGGGTTGATCAACTGGTAAAATTTGGGCAGAGTATCAGAATAGTGGTAGCCACAGCAAATGCTATTGTCAGTGCCAACAGGTTTCTGGGGACGGAAGGGAAAAGGAACTGTGCTCTACATCCTACTATGTTGGCAGAAGACGGCGACACCCTCTCCAAGAATGAGCTTTGAGGATACTTTCTGGAACACAAGGTTAATAAAAAAGTAATTTGATGGCTTGCCTATAGGGGTGCTAGTAAAACTATACCATGAAATCCAGCATGAGAGCAAGCTCCACTCAAGTCCAAGGCATTCCTTGGTTCCATTTGTATCATCCTCATTAGAAGTAGTGTAGCACTGGATAGAGCACTGGACATTGAAAGGCCTGAATTCAAACCTAGTTTCAGATTAACATTAACTATGTGACTCCTAGCAAATTGTCTAACCTGTTTGCTTCAATTTCCTCAACTGTAAATTGAGATAACCTACCTTCTAGGGTTGTTGTAAAGAATAAGTGAGACACTTTTTGCGGTGTCCAAGAATTGGAAATTGAGGGGATGCCCATCAACTGGGGAATGGCTGAACAAGTTGGGGTATATGAATGTAATGGAATACTATTGTGCTATAAGAAATCATGAGCAAGCAGGCTTCAGAAAAATGTGGAAAGACTTGTATGAACTGATATTGAGTGAGGGGAGCAGAACCAGGAGAATATTGTACACAGTTACAGCCATATTGTACAATGACTAACTTTGATAGTTGGCTCTTCTCAGCAATACAAGGTTCTAAGACAACTCCAAATGTCTCATGATGGAAAATGCTATCCATATCCAGAGAAAGAATTATGGAGTCTGAATGCAGATCAAAGTATACTATGTCTCTCTCTTTTTTGTTTTGTTTTATTTTGTTTCTTCTTTCTTGTGATTCATCCCATTGGTTATAATTCTTCTTTATAACATGACTAATGTGAAAATATGTTTAATACAAATGTATATGTAGAGCCTATATCAGACTGCAAGCCATCTTGGGGAGGGGAGGGAAGAAAATTTAAAACTCAAAAGCTTGTGGAACTGAATGTTGTAAACTAAAAATAAATTCATTTTTGAAAAAAAGAAAAAATGAGGTAACATTTGTAAAAAGTGCTTAGCACAGTGAATGGCACATAGTAGGTAGCGTATAAATGTTTATTCCCTTCGTAAGCTTGTGGAAGACAGCATCTGTTGGGGGCCCTTTGAACAACTTCTATGTGGGTTATTGTAGGCAAAGCAAAATGGAAATACTTGAAATTGACGGAACCATTTTGTGGTTTTGAGGGGTTTTGTTTTTTTTAGAGACTAAATGGAAAGGATTCTGGGAAGATGGCGGAGCAGGTCAGAAAATAGCAAGCTCTCAAGAGTTTCCCCTACAAAAGAGATAAAATAGAGCCTCAGGGTGAACACAGAGCTGGCAAAAATAAATAAATAAATAAGACTAGGGGCAGAACTGGGGTCCTCCTGGACAAACTGAGAAGATCTGAAGAAAAATCCCAGGATGAGGTCTGGTCCCAGTGAAGAATAAACACCTTCAGCCTAGGACTACTTAAAACAATAAGCCGCAAGCCCTGGGGTAAGTGGAGTTGGGAGGCTGCCTCTGCCCCAGCCACAGGAACTTTCACTCCAGGAGACAGTGGGACAGTGAGGGGAGTTGGGCTTCTGAGTCAGGAAGATGGAGGGAACCTCTGCTAACAAGGAACACTAGACCCAGCTGTGCTACAGAGTCACAGCCAGGGCAAGAAGGAACCAGCACCCAGGGTGAGTGAAGAAGCCCAAGTACCCCACTGGCTGTGGGCACTCACAGGAGGCTGGAGATCTCGGTTTCAGTTCCAGGCCAGAGGGAAGAAGAAGTGAAGGAAGATCTGAGGCCAAAGGCACCATCCCCCATATCCCAGGACTAGAGATGATTACAAAAAACTAAGCTACAACAATAATAAAAAATGCACAGGCAAAGGAGAAAGAATCCAACCATAGAGAGTTACTATGGGAATAGAGAAGTCCAGGGTTTGTCTTCAGAGGAGGACACTGAAGCAAAGAAACCCTCTTTTACCGCAAAAAATAACATCACCTGCCCAAAAAGAACATAAAGAACTTTAAAAAGACTTTAAAAATCAAATGAGATTGAGGAAAAACTTAAAAAAAAAACCAATCCAAGAAAAATAAGATTATGAAAAGAAAGTCAACCAATTAAAAAAGGAGATCCAGAATCTTAAGAAAATGACTCCTTGAAAATCAGAATTGGGCAAGAAGAAGCCTGCTGGCTTATGAGATCAAGAAATAATAAAACAAAATATAAAGAATGAAAAAATATTAGATAATGTGAAAAATCTCATTAAAAAAACTGATCTGAAGAGCTGATCAAGAATAGAAAACATAAGAATAATCGGACTACCTGAAAGCTCTGATGAAAAAAAGAATCTTGATACAATAATACAAGAAATAATAAAGAAAATTGTCCTGAAGCATTAGAACAAGACAGGAAGGTAGAAATAGAAAAAAATCTACCAATCACCACCTGAAAGAGATCCGATGAGGAAAACCTACAGAAATATTGCAGTCAAATTCTGAAACCCCCAGCTCAAGGATAAAATATTACAAGCAATAAGGAAAAAAAAAAAACAATTTAAATATGGCGGTGCCACAATTAGAATCACACAAGACCTCGCAGTAGAAATACTAGAAGTCTTGGAACTCATATATCAAAGAGCAAAAGAGCTGAGGTTCTGGCCAAAAATATCATACCTAGCAAAGCTAAGCATAATCCTGAATGAAAAAATGGACATTTAATGAATTGACAGACTTGCAGGACTTTGTTAAGGGAAAAAAAAAAACTTGAACTTATAGAAGATTTGCCATACAAGAGCCAAGAGAAATATAAGGTACATACCAAGACTAATTACGAGGGACTCAATAAGGACAAACTGTTTTTACATTTAAAATGTAAAACGTATGTCTAAGACTGTTATTAAGTAGTTCGTAAGATTGGTGTAGACCTGAATATGATGTTACTTTAAAAAAACCGTTTAGGAACAGCTAAAAAGAGTAATTATACAAGTAAGGTGTGAGAGAAAGAACCCACACAGAGTAACCAGATGAGGAGGAGGGCTTTTAGTTCTGGAAACCTATTTTCATCAGGAATGGGTTCAAGAGGGAACAACAGATATATATCTATATATAGACATATATAGATACACACACACACACACACACACACACACACACACACACACACACACAGAGAGACGAGCATAAACGTCTTCTAAATTCAGAAAAAAATAAAATGCTAAAGGGACAGAGGTGGGAAAGGATAAGGGAGGGATCTCTAGAAGAGAGGGTGAAGGAATAGATTAAAGCAGGGTATAGAAGGCAGTTCAGATTTATGGGAATGGGAGGATAAGGGAGGTATCCTGCAGGGGGAGGAGGGAACAGTTAAGGTAAGTAATATGACAGCAAGGTAGACAGCAGAAATAAAGTAGAGGAGTCAGGAGGGATAGGAAATAAGAGATATACACAAACATAAAAACTAAGAATCAGGAGTAGAATTTGTTAGGGAAAGTATTATGTCCATGTATGTATACGTGTGTGTGTATCCACACTTAATTGTAGGCTGGGAGGGGAGAGGAAGAAGGGTAAAAGAACAAAGTAAAAAGTGTACAGCAGACAATAAAAGAAAACTTACAAAGAAACAAAGAAAAGGACAGCTCTCAACACAATGCAAAGTGTTCATTACACAGACTTTCTTGAGATGGAAACTTATTGCTATATATTTTGAATCCTCTCTTACATTCTGCTGTATACATGACATGCTTTTTTTCTCTTTTCTTATTTTGTACATAAATTTCAAGTATTTAATTTTATAATGTTTTTCTTTTCTTATTGTGTATTTAACTTTTAGGATTTAAGTCTAAAATTTATAAATAAAAAAAAAAGACTAGGTGTCATCCAGAGAAGGAATTATGTAGCGGCAGCTAGGTGGCCCAGTCAGTAGAGCATCAGCCCTAGAGTCAGGAGGACCTGAGTTCAAACCTGACTTCAGACACTTGACACATGTACTAGCTGTGTGACCTTGGGCAAGTCACTTAACCCCAATTGCCCTGACAAAAAACCAAAAAATAAAAAAAATTAAAAAAAGAATTATGTAATCTGAATGCAGATCTAAGCATGCAATTTTCACTTTTTTGTTGTTTTTTTCTTTCTTGTGGTTTTTCCCTTTTGTTCTGATTCTTCTTTCACAAGATGACTAATGTGGAAATGTTTAATGTGATGATTGTACATGTATAACCTAAAAAAAAAAAAGACTAGGTGTCTATATTAGGAAGGCAGAATTTATGATTTCAAAGAGAATCTCATATGTGCCTAAAAGGTCCGGAACCGCAAGATATAAGGAATTCTCTAGGCAGAAGGCAGGAGAACTAAAGCATGTATTTACACTCCACAATAACAAGCCCACAAACCAGCGTCCCCATTTTGATATTTTCATCAAAAGCTTCCAGGCCCAATAAGTCCGCCTTACAAGGGTAACCAGGAGGCCACAGAGAAGAGAGATGGTATAAGGCAAAATCGTATACATGCTTCCCCTCTACGGTAAGAAGATTACCCACTAGCCTCTAGTCAGCTCTGCTACCAGCAGCTCAGCTTCGGCTGTAGGCGTCTCTGGCTCCAACCCGAAAAGGAAAGGAGGATCTTCAAGCTGTCCTCTCCCCTCTTATAGAGTTTTTGACATCATCAAGCGCCGCCTGAACGACCAGGGCCGATTGGTTCTTGACTTGGCCCCTCCCCCTAGCGTAGACCACGTTAACACACCTCCCCTCAGCCAGCCCCACGACTCATCACACAGGAAGCTCTCTGATTCCTGGCATGGTCACTGGGCCTCCTGCCCCGGAAGAGCAAGCCCCAACGTCCAGGGAAGCTCAACGAGGCAAGCTGAGTCATTCAAAGAAAACAAAGTCCATTCTGGCTACAGTGTCACCACATCTTGACCTGGCTAGCAGTACATGGATGAATCCCAGGTCCAACAGCTGGGCCATTTCACTCTGCTTTAGGTAACCTGGTAGACCTCTGCTTCCTAGGGCTCACCATAGTGATTCTGAATTTAGTGTGGTCACCCAAATACCAAACCCCGCTGCAGCTTGAAATTCCCAAGTTCAAGAGATCAGCTAGCCTCAGCCTCTCTTGTAGCTAGGATTACAAGAAGAGTGTGCCAGCACACCCAACCATTCCTCACAGCTTCTACCAAATATCAGTTCCAGAGGAATGAAAGATAGTTCTTGTCTAGCAATGGAGCTGGAGTGCTTCATAATCACCAACTCCCATTAAAACAATACTGCATGGCCTGCGAAGAAGGCACCTAGCAGTTTATGGTGGATTAAAGACAGCTGAGCAAAATCATTGTACATATTACTGAACTATCCTAACTATCACTATCAGTATGGTAGACAAGGTAACTCAAGCCCAGGGCAAGTTGAAGGGGCTTAGGTACCTTCACCAAGACAATTTTTTTCCTGTATTCTTGTGGCTGAAACTAGTCAGAAACAGTTTGCTTTCACTTGGGAAGGAAAGGAGTCCAATATACTTTTACTGTCCTTTTCCAGGGGTACCTGAATACTCCTCATATTGCCACATTCCAGTAAGCAGCGAACTCAAAGAGGCTTCCTTTAATGAAGGCACTGACAAATACCACTCACAAAATGACATACTTTTGACTTGCCTAGAAGAAGTCACAGTGGCTAAGGCCCCAGACTGGATGGTAGCCCACATGAGGGGAAAATAGGGATGAGAAATCAACTCTAAGAAAATTCAGAGTCCAACATGCTCAGTCAAATTTTGGGAGAAATACAATGGGTGAAGAAAACCTAGAGGATTCTAGGCACAGTTTGGAAAAAGCTGCTGATACATGCTTTTAGAATAAGCTCGTTCCCTCTCTGAGGAAGCCTAGAGATTTATTGGAACTTCCAGGTTCTGGAGAACCCAAATTCCCTACTTGGGTATCCTGATGGCTCCCATTCACCAAGTTACCCGGAATGCATTTCCTCTGCTACTTATTTTCTATTTATCCTGTACATAGCCAAATTTATGTATATTTGTTTGTATGTTGTCTGGGTCATTACATTGTAAGCTCCTGGAGGTCAGGGGCTGTCTTTTACCTTTTTTTTGTATCCCCAGTGCTTAGCACAGTACCTGGCACATTTTTGAAAAGCAGCTGCTCAACTGATTCAAATTCAAATTTGTAAGAGAGCAATTCTCCAACAGATAAAAAACCTTAGGATATCAACAGACAGTTCTCAGAAGAAGACATCCAAGCTAGCAACAGTCATATGAAAAAATGCTCCAAAATATTATTAGAGATTATTTTGGGATAAGAATTCATTATTTGGTAAAAATAGTTGGGAAAGCTAGAAGCAGTATGGCAGAAATTGGGCATATACCAATAACATACCAGTACCAAGATAAGGTCAAAAGAGATACATGAACTAGATAGATATAGAGAGAGATTACAAAAAAATTTAAAGAACATGGAACATATTACTTATTAGACTTATGCATAAGTGAACAATTCATGAACAAAGAGATAGAGAGCAGAGTGAGATGTAAAATGGATAATTTCAATTATATGAAATTAAAAAGGTTTTGTACAAATAAAACAAATGTAGCCAAGAGCAGAAGGAAAGCAGAAAATTGGGGGAAAAAAATTGTATACAGTTTCTCAGATAAAGATCTCATATGTCATAAAGAACCTTGTAATGAATCATTCCCCAATTCAAAAATGCTCAAAGGATATGAACAGGCAGTTTTTTGGATAAAGAAATTAAAGCAATGTATTGTCATATAAAAAAAAAAAAGCTCCAAATCAGTACTGATTAGAGAAATGCAAATTAAAATAACCTTGAAATGTCATTTCACACCCATCAGATTGGCTAAAATGATTAAAGGGGAATGCAACAAATGTTGGAGGGGATTTGAAAAAACTGGGACAGTAATTCACTGCATAACTGTGAACTGACTCCAAACATTTTGGAGAACAATCTGAAATTATGCCCAAAGAGTTATTAAACTGCCTATACCCTTTGATCCAGCAATACCTCTACCAGGTCTATTTCCAAAGATGATTAGGGAAAAAGGAAAAGAATCTTCATGTTCTAAAATATTTATTGCATCTCTCTTTGTGGTGGCTAAGAACCAGAAATTACAGGGATGCCTGTCAACTTGGGAATGGCTGAACAAGTTGTGGTATATGACTGTGATGAAATACTACTGTGCTGTAAGAAATGATTAGCAGGATGATCTTAGAAAAGCATGGATAGACTTGAAGGAAATAACAAAGAGTGAAATGAGGAAAACCAAGAGAACTTTGTATACAATACCACTCATTGTTTTATGAACAACTTTGAGTGAATAAAATATTTTGACTATTATAAATAACTAAACGAATTACAAAGGACATATGAAGAAAGACACTATCAGCACCCAGAGAAAGCAATGATAAATAATTATGTATACAATGATTTTACATATATACACATACTTGTGTCTAATGGTTGCCACCTCTGGGGGGGAGGTGGAAAAAAGATATCTATGATAACTATTACATATTTAAAAGGAATAACAAGTTATACATAATAGGTTTGCAGTTTCATGTGCAATCATTTTTTAAAATTATGCTATGTTATGGAAATGCTTGTTTTATTCCATGAAATAAAAAAATTTTTAAATGAAAATTTAAAAATATATTAGAGTAATGCAAATTAAAATGCAAATTAAATCAACTATATATTTGTACTTCTCACTCATGGGAACGATAAAGACAACAAAAAATACTGAAGAGGCTGCAGGAAAAGAAAAATTAATACACTACTGGTAGAATGGTGAACTGGGATAGACATTTTGGGAAACAATTTGGAACTATGTTCCAAAAGACATCGAATTCTGCATACTCTTCGATGAGGCCTCATACTATGAGGCTTATCCCTCAAAGAGAATAAAGTAAAGGAAAAAGATCAATATGTATAAAAATATTTATAGCAGCTCTTGTTGTGGTAGCAAGGAAGTGGAAACTAAGAGAATCCCCACCAACTGGGGAATGACTGAACACATGATGGTATATGAAAGCAATGAGATGGATAGGTTCAAAGAAAACTGAGACTTGTTTGATCCAATGCAAAGAAAAGTGAATAAAACTAGGATAATTTATACAATACCATCACTGTAAAGGCAATTTGGAAAGATTTAAGAACTCTGATGAATGCAGCAACCAATCATGATTCCAGAGGGCGGATGGATTCAATATTCAAAATCATAGCATAATTTTTGGATAGGGACAACGTGGACATTTGTTTCTCTGACCTTGCACATGCATGATATGGGTTTTATTTTTTTTTAATTGAGGTGATAAAAGAGACTGGGAATATGAGAGACTGAAAAAAGAAATACTTAATTGAAAAATAAAATGGGGAGGGAATGCAAGCATGCCCCACAAAATGCTGAAAGCATTGGTTTCAAAGAAATCTAGAAAGACTTGTGCAAACTGGTAAAGATTTCTGTGAATAGGACCAAGAGAATAATTTATACAATAGCAAAAACACTGTGAAGGCAAATAACTTTAGAATACTGTGTGGGATAAAAGACCCTCACCAATTAAACAGCCATCTCAGGATGGGAACAGAAATAAATTTTATTCAATTCTAGAGAATTGGGCATCCCCGCTAGAACAAATCCAGCAAGGGAGGCGCTTTACAAGTGGCAAGGCACCCATAATTATACCTAACACAAGAGAATTCCCGCCCACCTCTAACCCTTCTCACCATTGGCTGGGAGGTGGGCTTACAATCTGAGCATGAAAGCTAGACAAAGAATCGGGAAATTGAGGCACAGAAACTCCAATTCCCATTCCCTTAGTTAATGATTACAACTGAGGTGACATATATAAATCTAAAGAAGGAGAAAAGGATAAGGGGAGGGGGAGACCCTCTCCATTCTTTACAGTAGATAAAAACAGGTCATTATGACCCTGTTCTTACTGAGCAAATCTTTAAACCAGAACCAGAAGAACAAAAAGTTTCAGGATAAACTTTCCCAGAGCGATCAGACTCTCGTGGCCTCAGAATTGTTTTTTTCACCTTCCTATTTCTTGATTTTTAAACATTTCTTAGTATAGATATAGATATATATGAATATTATACACATCCTCCCCTGTGAAGTCTTCACATTTCATTTATTTACCTTACACAATTACATAAGATGTCTGATCAGTCCAATGACCAACTATGTCCCTGATGGCCCAAGCACAGTGTTCTACTTTCCAAGATGCCATGTCTACAGCAAATCAAGAAAAGGGTCTAGAATGAAGTTTTATGGAACCAGTCTTGGTACTTACTCAATAAGAATGAGCAGCTTTTTTTGAACAGAATTCTGGATGATCCCCTCCAGCCTTTACTTATTCCTCCCTCAATGAAGAATCAGCTGGCCCTCCAGGCCCTTTGTCCTGCAGAGGGGTCCTACCCTGGAAAAGCAGTTCAACTACCTCTCAGCTGAGAGGCTCCCTTTTCTCAGTGAATGTGTCAGAAAAGGCTTGGGGGTGAAGCCAAGATGGCGGAATAGCAAGAAGAACAGTGAGCTATACCTTCAAAAAATTCCTCCATACAGCTCTAGAAAACATACCAGAATAAATCCTGAACTGGAAATCCAAGAAAGAAAAATTACAGTACGTTGTATTTCTAACCCAAGTCAGCATGGGAAGACAAACAGAAAGGTCTGGGGACAAGGTCTAGTCTGGAACTCAATGCAGAGTATTCTGGTGCTGGAAGAGGCTATGGACCAAAGAAGAGATCCTAGATACAGGGGCTTAAACTTGTGCACTATGCAGGAAGCCTCAACTTTCAGATTACCTTCCATCTACTTTGTGTGTGTGTACACATAGACATGTGTGTACATAGCAAGACAGAAGAAGAAAACAACAACCCCTTGAAGACAGACTGTTTTTGCCTATCACTATCACCTGAGCTTAGCACAAGGCCTGACACACAGTGGGCACTGAATAAATGCTTGACATATTAAAAGTTAACCTCTCAATCTCAATTCCCAACTTCACAATGGTTTCATCGGGAGTTGTAAGAAATGGGAGGAGTTTTGTTTCCACAGAACTGGAGGTGTACCTTTCCCCCTCCCCCACCCCAGCTTTAGCAGAAACCAGGCCTCAGGTCGGTCGGGTGAAAGGTCAGAGGTTTGTACGCATGCTTAAACGAGCCACTTGAGGATGGCACGATGTAGGCAGTCAGGGGGTTGTATCTGGCCAAAGAAGAGCCTGGAGGGAGATTTGAGGTCAGGATCTATTAAAGGACTGGCATCCATCTGAGTCCTTTGTACTTTCTCCTGTACTCTGTTCAGGGGAGGTACCCATTTATTCAGGGGTAATAAATGCAAATTATAATTAAAACGTTCCTGACTTCCCAACGAGTCTTGTTTATTCCTAGACAATGTAAGTATGTTCTAACAGGAATCAAGGGGCAAAAGAAACAAAAGCATTAGGCAATGCAAAAAGTGCTACAGGAATTCACTTATTTCCACCTTCAACGGCCAGAATGGCCTCAGCTTCCATTACCTCTCCTCTATTTCTCCAGCACACAAATGCCAAGACTTATCTTTCTAAAACAACACCCAGACTACCTTTCCTTTCCCCAGCTCAAAAACCTTCATTATATAGCGGAGAACTCCTTCAAGGTCTTCCACAATCTGACAGGGGCTAGTAAACTCACCTTCCTTGGATTTTCTACCTCCAATCTTAGACGTCATGAAGAACTTTCTAATTATAAGACTTAAGAGACAGGCATAGGATGTAAAGGCAGTCACATAATTTTCCACTGGAGATTTTTAATAGAAAATTATGGGGGGGAGGCATGCAAAAATATACTGTCTTCTCTAGTGTCAAAGAGATAGTTCAGATCAGGGGTTCAGCAGTTCTACACCTGTTCAAAAAAGCAAAAATACCAGTGCAACATGGGATAGGTAAAAAATATACTGTTATTCAGGAGACACAGATTCTAACTTCAGCTCTGCCAGTATACATATTTATTCTACCATTTTTTTTTAAACTGGAACAATTAAAATCTCAAGTAGTTTCATTTATGGTTTCTTGAAATAGAGCTCTGGAAAATGAGGCTTTTATAAAGCTCTTTGGGATTCAAATGAAGGTACTTGACTAAGCCTTAAACTCAAATCATGCTAGGCTCTCACAGATTGGCCAATAAGTAAATATAAATAAAGATAAATAGCAATTCTTCCGGTTCTGGCCAGAAACCCCGAAGATCTTCCCTTCCCAGTTTAATTTTTTTTTAGGCCATCTTTTGCTTCATTTCTTACCTTCCCTTAAATCACTGAATGGGTGCTGCCTCAGGCAAATTGAGGCCTGGCAAAGATCTTAGCTTAGAAAAGCCAAGGTCTCACTGCACCTGGGGTCATCTCCATGGCCCTGACCTATGCCTTGCCATTGGACTCAGATGACCTGGGATGAATGAGTAAAACTGAGGACTTTGCACAGCCCAACCTCACTTAAATTCAATTCACTTGCAAGTCAAGACGTCACCTTCCTGAAGTCATTGGTCTTCTACAAGTATGAAAGACAAACCACAAAACTACAATGTGACAAGTAATGGTGTACAGGCTCTGGGAACCCCCTTGAACCTGATGGGGTACAGTCTCTGGGAACCCCCTTGAACTCTCCTTGAATCTTCCCACTTGAGCTGGCCTTCACCTGAGGCCATAAACCTTTCCTAATCTAGGCCCAAATCTCACCTAGCCTAGCCCTCTCTAGTCCAACTGCTTCCCACCCCTGATTTCATCAAAATCCCATTCTCTCATTCCCTCGGTTCTTGGAGTCTAGACCTCTAGTCACCCCAGTCCCATCAAGATCCTCCTTAGACCCCTCCTCCAGTCATCCTGGGCTACTTGACCACCCCTAGATCCCTCCCACAACCTTTCTGTATAGAAGTCTCGTCTTGCCACCATGAAGGTGCTCAGATTCTTCTGGCCCGCTGGCATTAGCATCACAAGCACTCCTAAAAACATGGTTCCCTAACCTCATCATAAGTAATTTTCAATATTTCTCTACTGAACTATGCTGCTACAAATAGAAAGTACATTTTTATTCTTACCACAAACAGCATCTTATCCAAAAGTTTGCTATTCTTGAACTTTACATCATGGATCTTAGAGCTAAAAGGAACATTAAAAATCATCTAATACAACCAACTAATTTTTACAGATGAGGACACCTGAGCATCAACTTACAGTTACTTAGGGTGCACTGTATGCATGGAAGGCACGAAAGGCAAATGATATTCTCTGGAAGAAAATTATTTTTAAAAGACACAATGTGTGCTTGCATCCAGAAATCTATATAATTACAACTAAAAATTCCAATTTCTCTCAATTTTATTTTTGATGTAGTAATGAAGTTTTCATAAACAATCCTATAAAAACAAGTAGTATATTAAGTCTACTTTGTGAATAAGGAAGATCAGGGTTACTGACAAGACAGGTCTAAAACCCCCATCCTAGCTAACTTTCAACAGCTTTCAACTCTGGTGACCATTCCTCACTAATGAATATTCTCTGTTCCTTCAGCTTCCCAGACATCCTATTCTGCCCTAATAAGTTCTACCCTATTTTCTTTACTGGCTCCCCAATCTCTTCCCATCCCCTGTGTGTTCCCCAGCATTCTGTCTTTCGCCATTCTTTTTAAGTTCCAAGACTTCAACTACCACTTCTATGCAAATAATTCCCAAAGTGGACAATGTCTCAGTCTCTGAGTCCTGACTTTTCTTTTGGGTTCTAATAGACGACATTTATCCCCCAAGCATATTGCTCCTTCTAACTCTTATTATTCACTATACTATGTCCCAAATCTTAGTCACTAATTACTTTTGATCCCACCTCAGCAATATATCTGGCACCCACCCCCTCTTCTTTATTAAAAGTCACTCACTAGCAAAATATATAGGCCTTCACGGCTTCTACCATCGACATTATTATAGTCTAATAGTTCTCTCTTCCTTTCTCCAAACAGTCCTTTATAACATGGACAGAATAATCCTGTTCAATAATTATCTTCATATATTCATTCAACAAGTATTCATTAAGCAACCACTGTGTCAAGCACTCAGTTAAACAATGGAGATACAAAGATAAAAAACAATGAGCATACAAAGACAAAAGTAAAACAGTCCCTGCCGCTTAAGGAATTTATATTCTAATAGAGCAAAACAACTAGAACAAGTAAATAGATAAATGCAAAATATATACAAAATAAATACACAGGGATGGGTGACAAGTGAGGGATCAAGATAGGTTAGTGTAGCAGCTGGAACTCTATATAGTTGAGCCTTGAAGAAAGCAGAGTAAAGGAGGGATCATATTCCAGGCAGGAGGATAGATAGCCCATCCAAAAGAGGGGGGAAATGTTATCTAACAATGACAAACAAGGAAGTTAATTTGACAAGACACTAAAATGTATTAAGAGAGGTAATGTGTAATAAGCCTGGAAAGGCAAGCTAGACTGTCAGGAGATTTAAATACTTAACATATCCAAGCTTTTGGACTCAATATCAAGAACTCAATATCTGACAAAAATTACTGAGAAAACTGGAAGGCAGTTTGACAGAAACTAGGTACTAACCAACATCTCACACTCTATGCCAAGATAAGATCAAAATGGGTATATGATTTGGACATCATTTGGTGATAATCACAAGCAAATCAGGGGATAACAGAATATTTTACCTATCAGATCTAGGGATAAGGTAAAAATCTGGCACCAAACGAGATAGAGAGTATTACAAAATGTAAAATGGATGATTTTGATTAGATTACATTAAAAAGGTTTTGCACAAACAAAACCAATGCAGCTAAGATTGGAAAAAAAGCAAAAAAACTGGGGAGGGGGTTTTTACAGCAAGTTTCTCTGATAAAAGCCCCGTTTCTACAACGTATAGAGAACTGAGTCAAATTTATAAAAATACACGTCATTCCTGAATATAAATGGTCAAAGGATATGAACAGGCAGTTTTCAGAAGGAGGGAAAAAACCAAAGTTATCTATAGTCATATGAAAAAATGCTCTAAATCACTACTGATTAGAGAAATGCAAATCAAAACAACTGTATGGTACCACCTCACACCTATCAGATTGGCTGATAGAACAGAAAAGGAAAATGACAAATGTTGAAAGGGACATGAAAAAATTGGGAAACCAAAGCACTGTTGGTGAGTTGTGAATTGATCCAACCATTCTGGAGAGCAATTTGGAACTATGCCCAAAGGGTTACAAAACCGTGTATACCCTTTGACTCAGCAATGGTTGATTGTTGTCCTTCCTTTTCAAAAAGGACCAAAATGACATCACTATATTAGAGTCAAGTTACAATGTGTTCAACTGTGGCTAATCAGACCAATACAAGCTCAGAATGCTCTATCACAGGCCAGGCACAAGTAGCCCATACGAACATTTGGAGTGGATTCTCTAAATCGAGTATATATCCCAAAGAGATTTTTTTTAAAAAAAGGAAAATGTAAAATATGTGTATTTATTTATTTATTTATAGCATCTCTTTCAGTGGTGGAAAAGAACTAGAAATTTAGGGGATGCCCATCAATTGGTGAATGCCTGAACAAGTTGTGGTATATGATTGTAATGGAATACTATTGTGCTCTAAGAAATGATAAAGACAATAGTTTCACAAAAACCTGGGAAGATGATGCAAAGTGAACAGAACCAGGAGGACACTGTAGACAGTAATGGCAACATGATCCAATGATCAACTGTGAATGACTTAGCTATTCTCATCAATACAGTGATTCAAGACAATTCCAAAGGACTTATAATGAAAAATGCTATCCACCTCTAGAGAAAGAACTGATGAAGTCTGAATGAAAATCAAAACATACTTTTTTTAAACTTTCTTTTTCTTGATTTTTTTTTTGGGGGGGCGTGTTGTTTTCTTTCCCAACATGGTTAATATGGAAATGTTTTGCACTACTGCATATGTGTATCAAATTGCTTGACTTCTCATGGAGAAGAGGGAGAGAATTTGGAACTCAATTTTTTTTAAATGCCAAAAATTGTTTTTCCATGTAACTGGAAGAAAAAATTAAAATACATATTTTAAAGATACCAAACAGAGAAGTTTCTACTTGACTTTTTGGCAACTGGGAGCCACTGGAGCTTACTGAGCACGAGAGTGACATGATCAGACCTACGTTTGAGGAATATCACTTTGGCTGGCATGTAGGATGGATTGGAAGAGAGATTAGAAGTAGAGATCAATTAGGATGCTACTAGAATAGGCCAAGGCAGAAGTTATACGCTGATGCACCTGAGCTAGACTGGTGAGTGAATGAGTGAAGAGAAAGAAGTGGATGCAAAAGATGATGATGGTATGGCAACTGATTAGATAGAGAGGGTGAAAACTAGCCACAGAAATTGCAAGCCTGAGTACCTGGAAGACTAATTGGTCCTCAACAGAAAAGCAAGTTAGGACAGCTAGGTGGCACAGTGGGTAGAGCACTGGGCCTGGAGTCAGAAAGACTAGAGTTCAAATGTGACCTCAGACATTTACTAGCGGTGTGACCCTGGGTAAGTCACCCGAAAAAAAAACTAGAGAGGGGCATGGCAAAGCATTCCAGTATCTTTGCTAAGAAAATCCCCATGAATCCCCATGGAGTGTCCCCAGGTCAAGTCAGATATGACTGACTGAATGAACAATAAACATAGGACTTCCTGGGCGAATCAGGAATGCCTTCTTGTAGTTATCACATGAGCAGAGCTTTTAAAGAAACTATCCAGTAGATACAAGGCCCATGGGATGGATAGCTTTGGAGGTAAAAGTCTGATGTGCCAAATATCAAGAAAGCCATGTTAACTGACTATAGTGTTTGTAAAGAAGCAATATATAAAAAGATTGGAAAGGTAGGCTGGAGCCAGATTGTGATGGAGGAAGCTACTAGAGCAGGGGTGAGGAACCTGTGGCCTCAAGGCCCTCTAGGTCCTCAAGTGTAGCCCTTTGACCAAATCCAAACTTCACAAAACAAATCCCCTTATTTTAATAAAAGGATTTGTTCTGTAAAACTTAGACTCAGTCAAAACGCCAAACCCAAGGACCTAGAAGGCCTAGTAACTAGTTTATTGAGCAAAGACTATAGCAAGCCCAGACGTGTTCTTAAGGAATATGTTTGGTAGCTATGTAAAGGTTAAGTGGAGTAGGGAGACTTGAGGCCTGAAGACCAATGAGAAGACTACTGTAAAAGTCCAGGGAAAAGATGATAAAGGCATGAACTAAGATGGTAACTATAAACAGAAAGAAGGGGTCGAATTTGAGAGATGCTGTAGAGTTAGAAACCACAAAGCTTGGCAACTAATTAAATATGGGTGGTGGTGACAGTGAGAAGTAAAGGGCAATGCCAAGGTGACTGAAAGGACAGTGGTACATTGTTGAAAAATAATAACAATAATAGCATTTATAACAGTGCCTAGTGTAAGCACTTTACAATATTACCTCACAACAACACTGGGAGGTAGGCATTATTACCTCTCCCACTTTACAACAGAGGAAACTGAGGCAAGCAATGACTTGCCCAAGGTTACATAGCTAAGTAATTCAATAAACACTTATTAAGCATCTACTACAAGCACTAGGGATACAAAAAGAAAAAGACAGTCCCTGCCCTCAGTAAGTTTACAATCCAGTGGGAGAGACAACAAATGTATAGAAAGCAACCTATATACAGGACAAATAGGAAACAATTAAAAGAGGGAAAGCATTGGAATTAAAAGGGGACAGGGAAAGCTTCCAGGAGTGGTTGGGACTTAAAGCAGCCCAGGGAGGTCAGTAGTAGGATGGGAAGAGGGAAAGCCTTCCAAGCACTGGCCACTGGAAAATGCCCAAAGGCTGGAGATAGAATGTTTTCTTCCAGGTACAGCCAGGAGTCCAGAGAGTAAGGTTTGGGGAGTGCAAGAAGACTGGAAAGGTGGTGCCACCATCCCCCAGCCCCAACCCTAGCTTTTGAATGCTTAACGGATCATTTTTTATTTGTTCAAGGAGACAAAAAGAGGCCCTAAGAGTTTAACGAGTAGGGGAGTGGCATTAGCAGACTCAAAAGAGTTTTAGGAAAATCACTTTAGTGCCTGAATGGTGGGTAGATTAGAGTGGGGAGAGAGAGGCAGGCAGACCCACCAGCAGGGTATTGCAGTAAACAAGGAATGAGGTGATGAGGGCCTACACTACAGTGATGCCAATGTCAGGAGAGAAGAGGGTGTATTAGGTGATATTGACAGACTTTGGCAGCAGAATGGATGGCGGGGGAGGGGACCCGAGAGACAGTGAGTGTCTGAAGCTGAATTTGACCAGGGGTCTTCCTGACTCCAAGCTCAAACTACCATGACAGCTAGCTGACCCTAAGTAGAAAATGGCCCTCCACAGAAATGGATAAGTTTGGAAGAGGGATGGGTTTGGAGGAAGAGATAATGAGTTCTGCTTTGGATAGCTGAAAATGTCCAAGAGGCAATATATGTATGTGCTTATGTGTATGTATACAGGCATATACAAATGTTATCTCCCCTCCCCTTCCTTTCCCTCAAGAATGTAAGCTCAAGAGTGCTGCTGCTACTCAGTCATGTCCCACTCTTCATGACCCAATTTGGGGTTTTCTTAGCAAAGATATTGGAGTGGTTTGCTATTTCCTTTTCCAGTTCATTTTACAGATGAAGAAACTGAGGCCAACAGGATTAAGTGACTTGCCCAAGATCACACGGCTAGAAAGTATCTGAGGCCAGATTTGAACTGAAGAAGATGAGTCTTCCTGACTCCATCGAAACTGGACCATTCTCTGCAGACACTCTCCCCCCAATTTGGCCTGTATTATCCTATCTCTGTGCCTTTGCTTAAGCTGTTCCCCACCCCTGCAAAGTTTACCTTCCCAACTTGTCATGTTGCATCCTTCAAAGACCAACTTAAATGCCTGTTCCATCATAAAGTCATCCCCGATGCCCACCTCAGAATTAACAATATTAATCCTCAGGTTCTACATTAAACTGTCTTGCAACTTTAATACAACACCAAACAGTTCTTTGTGTTGTATCCTCCACTAGACTATAAATTCTCTGAGGAAATGGACCAAGCTTAATCTAAACTTTGTATCTCACCAGCTCCCTTTGCTACACTACACACAACTGAGTTTGATGTTCGTTGTACTGAAGGTATTTTAAAAAGCAATCACAATTTGATGTCAAAGGTACAAAAAATACCTAATGTTTATTCCTAAAAAGATATGCTCTCCCAATTGCCACTTCTGCATATTAAAATTTCTTAACTTTGAGACTCAAAACTCCCAAAATGTGGCTTAATGAAAACCAACTTTGGCATCAGCAAAGGTTATAATAAAGTCTCCCCTAATCCAGAGCATACTTGCTGTCTGAGAAATGCAATGGAGAGAAATTCTCCTTGATTCTATCTAAGGAAAGAATTATTTTATTCCCTCAAGCTATCAAGTCGTGATTTTAAAATGCCAGTGGTCCAGAGTCCTTTTATTTCCTCCCTAAATGTATATATGAGGAATACTGCCTCCCTAGTGAAGTAAACAGCTCCTCACCTATGATGACCACACAGAAACCATTTAATTGCCATTTCTAGGAGTGCCAATGTTGCTAACTAGAACTATTTTCCGTTGGTTTTGACCTTCCACTATAAGGCCCAAGAGGATGCTGAAGCTAAACAAAACCCGACCAAATTACTTCTTCCTGCTCTTTTTAAAACAGCTCAATACATCCCTCTAGAAGAGCAAAACGCCAGTAAGAAGGCCCGAGATCTGTCCGTCAGAATAGCCCCTCTCTGCCCTGTTTAAGGAACTCAAACGGTCGCTCTAAAACAGCAAAATGCCAGCGAGCCGGCGGCCTCTCAGTGACTCGAAGTTTTTTCCATCTGATTGAAAACTTAAGAGACGGTGGGACGAGGGGTGGCAAAGACTAACAACAAAGAGAAAGCCCAATCCCTCGGAGCGGGCCAGGGGTGACAGAGGGCCGGCCGGCCCAACCCTGCGGACGAGGGTCAGCGCCAGACCACCTTCGGGGTGGGGCCTCAGGTGTCTCCGGGGGAAGGGCATCGGTGGGGGCGGGGGAAGGAGAGTCGGGTCACAAGCCGGGCGCCCCACGGGCCCCGGGGCCGGCCAGCGGGGGGTGGGGTGACTGGGGTTGTCGCACGGTCCTCGGGGGAGGACGAGGGAGCAGGGGGAGAAGGGGGGAAGGGGAGATGTGGCGAGAATCCCGGGCGGCCGAGAAGAGGCTGGTCTCTTACCTTCCTACTTGCTCCTCCAAGGGACACCTTGGGCCTGGTTTTGAACTCCCCTTCAAAGCTAAACATCTTTACAGCTTATCCCATCTAGGAGAAGGTGGGTGCAGACCCTCGGCACCGTCTTGGGGGTGGGGTTGGGGGAAGGGGCAGGTGTGGCCGCGGGGCGTGGGGAGGGCAGGGGGAGGGGGAACCGGACTCCGGCTCAGCTCGCCCTGCCCAAGGCCTGAGGGGAGATGAGGGGAGGGGCGGCGGCGGCCCGAGGAGGGCAGCCGGGGCTCCCCGCCTTCTCTCTCCCCTGGGGGACCGCTGGGGGGCGGCCGAAGGAAGTGGGGGAGGCGGGGGGGCTTGAGCGCGCTAGGGGGTAGTAACGGTGACCCTGGCGGAGGGCGGCTCCTCCTCGCCGCCACCGCTGCCGCCACCACTACTGGTCGCCACCGAGGTCGCGGGGCACCCAGACCCGAGGTGGCGGAGTCTTGGACCCGCACTAAGAAGCAGCCGGCTTGGGAAAGAAGATGGCCGCCGACTGCAGTTCCCGTCCGCGGCCCCGCGGCCCGGCGAGCGAGCGCGCTCCCGCCATCGATGACAACGGCGATCCTCGCACCGCGCAGGCCAGAGGAATCGACCCGGCGGGAGCGCGCCCCTGGGCGTGCGCGCCCCCGCGGGGCACGTAAGGGGCTGCGGGCCTGGGCCGTGGGCTCGTGCTAGCACCTCTGAAACGTGGGACGGGGAGCGGGCGGGGCCGAGGCCTAGGGTCCTCAAGGTCAGGATCCCCGAGGCTTCAGGACGAGCCTTTTTTATCGTGCATCGCTTGCCCCACTCCCCTCGTCTGTGTAATAATAGACAGTGTCTCCAAAGGCTTAGGTTTTCAGCCTTTTAGGAAGCTATATGTGGGATTAGGTCAGGGGTCCTCGAACTTGTGTGTGTCTGCATGTGTGTGCACATATACATGTGTGTACATATACGTGCACCTGTGTGTATACATATGTATTGCATATACACGTATGTATGCATGTGAATATATGCATGTGTGAGCAAAAGTGTGCAAACTTGCCTGTGTCTGTGTGCACATGCATGCTCTTGTATATGCATGTGTGCTTGTATGTACTGTGCATATATATAGTGTGTTTGTATACACATAAACATGTATAAATTTCAATATCATTAATTTTGCATGTAATTAATTTTATATGTGTATATATATGTATATGTATATAGTATTCATTTAAAAAAGTCCTGAGATGAGGTGTGTGTGTGTGTGTGTGTATGTGTGTGTGTGTGTGTGTGTGTGTGTGTGGTTTGTCCTTCATTCTCGAAGAGGACCATGACATCAGGGAAATGATGACATGACTTGCAGTTGACTGTGATTTGAGTGAAGGAGGGCTGTGCAAGGTCACCAGCCTCACTTTCTCCTCCAGAACCATCTGGATCCAGTGACCAGATATTCATCAGGACTACTGGAGATGGCCCAGGATTCCATGGGAGGATCTGGTCTTGCATTCCAACAGGCTGCCAAAGTGGACCATGAAACACACAAAGAGTTTTAGAACCCCTCGACTATTCAATTCAAGTTATTAAGTGCCTATTACAGGGTTGGGAAACCTGTGGTCAGTCTATAGGCCAGTGTGGCCCTCTAAGACCTCCAGTGCAGCCCTTTGACTGAATCCAAATTTCATAGAACAAATCCCCTTAATAAAAGGATTTGTTCTGCAAAACTTGGACTCAAAAGGCCACACACAAAGACCTAGAAGGCCACATGTGGCCTGGAAGAGGCAGGTTCCTCACCCCTGATCTATTATATCCCAGGGACCGTATAAAGCTTTGGCTGCAAAGTATGTAATCAGTCTGATTTCGACAATGTCCATGTGTAGAGTCATCTTTGGGTTGTTGAAAAAGAGTGTTTGCTGCAATCAGTGAGTTATCTTAAAAACTCTATTAGTCTCTGCCCTGCTTCATTTTGTACTCCAAGGCCAAACTTGCCTGTTATTCCAGTTATCTTTTGATTTTGGGTGTTTTTGGTGTTGTTTCTAGAAGATGTTGTAGGTATTCACAGAACTGATCAACTTTGGCCTCTTCAGTGTCAGTGGTTGCTGCATAGACTTGTATTACTGTGATGTTGAATGGTTTGCCTTGGATCCAAACATATCATTCTGCAATTTTTGAGATTATATCCCAGTATTGCTTTTCTTACCTTTTACTGACTCTGAGGGCTACTCCATTTCTTCTAAGGAATTCTTGCCCACAGTAGGCTATGTAGTGATCACCTGAATTAAATCCACCCATTCCCATGCATTTAAGTTCACTGACACCCAAGATGTTGATGTTAAACTTTGCCTCTCCTGTTTGACCACATTCAACTTACCTTAGGTCATAGATCTTACATTCCAGTTTCCTATGCAGCATCCAACTTTCCTTTCATCACCAGATGCACCTGCAGCTGAGCTTCCTTTCAGCTTTGGCCCAGCCATTTTGTTAGTTATAGAGCTACTTGTAATTGTTCTCCACTGTTCCTCAGCAGTGTGTTAGACATCTTCTGACCTGAGGGGCTCATCTTCTGGTGTTAGCTCTTTATAATTTTAATACTGTGTATGAGGTTTTCTTGGCAAATTACTGGAGAGTTTGCCATTTCCTTATCCAGTGGATCACCTTTTGTCAAAACTCTCTGCTATGGCTAATCCTGGGTAAGCCTGTATAGCATAGCTTATGGTTTCAATTGAGCTACATGAGCCCCTCTGCTTTGACAAAGCAGTGATCCAGGTTAGGATTGAAGAGGTCAGGGAACCATGTTTTTAGGAGTGCTCTGTACCCCAAAATACCAACACACCGGGTCCTGCTCGAATGAATTCGACTTAAGCCTTCTCACAGCCAAAGAAAAACAAAGTTTATTACAGATTTGCCATAATGGGTAGTCAAATCTCACCCTTTGTGATGCTCTTTTTCACAAGCGGGCCAGATTCCATCTGAGGTAGATGGAATCTGAGCACCTTCAGGGAGGCAAGATGAAACTTATATACACAAAAATTGTGGGAGGGATCTAGGGTGGTCCTGGGAGGGGAGTTCAAGGGGGCTCCCACAGTCTAAACCCCATCAGGATTACCTGTGTGACCTTGAGCAAATTACTTAACCTCTTGGGGCCTCAGCTTCTTCGTCTTTAAGATGAAGTGGTTGGACTAGATATTCTAAAAGATTTTTTTCCAGCTCTGAACTCTAAAACTTGTTAATTGAATTGCATTCCCCACAAAGTGATGAACAAGCAACCAAAATCTGAACTGAGGAGTGTACAGCTTAATCTAAAGAAGTGTGACAATCCTGATAATTTTAATGTTAAATGGGAAGCCAAATGTTAGCTTGGACAGGCATTTATTTTCTGTTCATTTTATGCAGACGAATGTTTATTAAACACCTGCTGTGTGCGGGGCAGACACAAAGAAAACAGCCACTGCCACAAAGGAAGTTACATTATTCTATTGAACTGTGTTTCTTAACCTAGGGTCCACAAACCCCTTGGATGTGGGAGGAGGGGATTGCATGTTTATTTTCACCAACCTCCAGTTGAAACTTAGCATTTCCTTCAATTGCTTTTTTAAAAATTCTGATTAAGGGGTCCATAGGCCTCATCAGATTGCCAAAGAAGTCCATGATACAAAGAACATTCAGGAATCCCCTCCTTCCTTCCTCCTCCCCCATATGGATGAGTTTTCCTGAAAAGGCAATAGAGATGTCACTGAGAACTAATTAGTCCCAGCCTCCCTTTAGCTGCCTGGTCACCCAGGGGCATAAAAAGTTGCACTCACTGGCAGTTACCACACCCTGCCCAACCACTAGACAAATTTCCATATGTAAAGGATGTGGGGGAAGAGGGGTGGTAGGAGGAAGCATTCTTACTGAAGCTAAGTACTGCAATATCTTTGTTGCATATCCTTGCTGTTAAGGCAAAATAAACCTCCTCTTCAGTGATTTATAATAGGGCTCATTTTGTTGCCAAGGCCCATTCCTCACACCCTGCTCCAAGAGGTAGCAGCTGAAGCAAGCCTTCAAGGAAGGGAATGATTCTGCAAAGAGTAGTTGAAGAAAAAGAGAATGTATTCCAGGGTTGAGAGATAACAACCTACCTATAAGAATGCTAAGAGGTAGAAGATGGTCCTGTTTGACTGGAATGTATATTTGGTGAAGAAATGTAATATGTAATTTCTAAGGCAAGTTGGAGCTGGACTGTGGAGGGTAGGATGTTGTTGAGTCGTTTTAGTTTGTCTGACTCTCTGGGACCCCATTTGGGTTTTTCTTGGCAAAGATATTAGAGTGGCTTGACATTCCCTTCTCCAGCTTATTTTATAGATGAGGAACAGAGGCAAATGGCGTTAAGTAATTTGCCCATGGCCACACAGGTCATATTTGAACTCACATTCTCCTGACTCTTAGGCCAACACTCTATCCACTGAGCCACCTAGCTGTTCCTCGATGTTCATATTTTTATATTAAAGGACATAGTGAACTACTGATGATTTTTGACCAGTATAGCAGGTGAAAAATTAAGTGATTGAGGAAACAAAAGTTCAAGCTTACAAGCATATCTATTTATTAAATAATGCGTATCAACTGTGTAAGAAATGGGAGGGGGAGTTTTGTTTCCACAGAACTAAAGGTGTGCTTCCCTGCCCTCCCCCACCCCAGCTTTAGCAGAGACCAGGCCTCAAGGTTGGTCAGGTGAGAGGTTAGAGGCTTGTATGCATGTGCATACTTTCTGAGAAGGCAGTCTAGGGAATTAGAGAGGTCAAACCCACTTGAACCAGTTCAAGCTTATCTAGGGTCTGGTCTTGGTCAAGAATCCAGGCCTACTGACTTGTATAATTTGCATATGTTAAAAAGGGAAAGTAGGGGAAGTAAAAGAATATAGTTTAATCCTAAACTAAGACAAGGAAAATCTAATTAACTTCACTTTTGCTTCTGTATCCCTATTATCCTATTTATATAAGCTGTATAACCTAGGAAAACTATGTAAAAAAAACAAAGATTGTAAACTAACCATGACTCTAGCAGGAGTGGAGGGAATGGTTACCCCTGCTCCTGCAGCTGTATCAGAGTGAGTGTTCCCGTGAGCACTGCACCCGCTCTCCTGGGGAGCGTAATAAAATGCCTTCCTCTGCCCATTCTGGTCCTGAGTTCTTTGGGTGTGAATGGGCAAATCACATGGGTTTTCCTAAGGTCAAGTGAAGGGAAGCAACAGGCAGCAGAAGCTTGCCAGGCTTACTCCTGGATCTTGTCTTGGGGTGTCCTGTGATCCCCACTGCGGTGTTAAGAGGGCTACCACTCTGGATTCCCTTGGGGAACCCTGTGGTCTGCACGGCCTTCTTAAGGGGACATCACATGGGACTTCTGGCCCTGTCTCGGGAGCCTTGTGATTTTACTGCCATCCTAAGGGGCCATCACTTGGGTCTTCCTTAGGGTCTGACCCCTAGAAGGCCCTGTGATCTCCACAGATTAAGGGATGGCTACCACTTGGTCTTCCTCTGGGAGTCCTGTGGTCTGTACAGCCTTCCCTAGGGATTATCACAGGGTTCTTCTTCAGGACTTTGGCCCTGCCTAGGAAGTCCAGTGATCCCCAAAACCACGTTTCTCACAACTGCTAACAAATTTGAACCAGTTACCTTCTTCGGTTTTGGCACTAGACCCCAAATACAAGGGGAGACAGACTTTTATGAATTAAAAACAATAAAATAAGACCAGTTAATTAAAATAAAACAATTTAACAGGATACAAAATTAGGTAATCTGATTTCTAATTAGAGGAAAGATTAGGGACTTTCCAAGTTGGAAGGGGGAAAGTGAACAGGTGGAATTCCCTGAATACCGAAAAAGAGATATCCCACTCCCCCCAAGTGTCTATAAACAATCAAAGGAACATGAAAATGATAGCTGACTGATCCGTGTAGGGCCTGTTTTTGATAAGACATATGGGTTACTGGAGATATATAATTGTATGAAAACTCCTTGCATCAGACTTTGGGTCTGACCGGGTTTCTGGTCATCATAATTAGGTCTCTAAACAACAAGTAAAGGTGGTCCAGCTTCCCAACCATGCAAGGCTAAGTTCAAACAATGAAATATAACATTCCCTCACAATTCCTACAATTGGATAAAGTTTTCTCATAAGACAGAAATTGGACTAAACCCATAATTGAATAAAAAGGGATCTGAGGTAGCTCCAGAGTTGAGTCACAAGATGGAGTCAATGTGGTTTATCCAATTCCCACTACTACTTGCTGTTCAAATCCCCTCAACTGCCTCAATTCTCCCTTTTGATTCATGGGGGAGTGGCAACCCATTCCCCCCATAGATCATTTACCTGTAAGCCTAATCTATAAGTTTTTCATGTATTTGAAATCAGAATTATGTAATTCATATGTATGTCAGGCTACAGATCAAACTATTCATAGGGTTAACAATGGACTAATTTTGAAGAAAGAATTTTACAGGTCATCAAGGTAACCAAGAAATCTGAAACATAAACACCATGAAACAAAAGATCAAAGCAATAGCAGTACAATAATGATCAACATTAACTAGCATCAAATCTCTTTGTACCCTCGTAACCCACTCCCAGTGTCCATTTAAAAAGTCTCATGTAGTCACCTAGTCCCTGGATATTTTCTCTGGGACATTTTGGAATGGGCTTCATTCTCAGGACAGCTCTGAATGGGGCTCTGCTTCTGTGGTCCCAAATTACTTATAGTGTTGTACCAGAAGCGAGCGAGACACACCACAGAGTATAAGTTTTAAGTGGAGAATTTATTAGCCGGTGGCCATTGGGGTACGGCACCACAAATCAATGGCAAATGTGTTGGGTTGATGGCTTGGCTTATATAGGATATGGGGGTACAGGGCAGGGGGGAACAGGAACAAAGGTCCTGGCTGATCCAAAGATTCAGTCAGGTTATCGTACTAGTGGGATAATCTCATTTACATTCCTTGGTGGAGTCATGGAGTCCCAGGGGGTTTGCTAAATGCCAAAGATATCTGAGTCCATTCTTTCTGGGGGTGCTTGTCAGTAGCTAGGGGTTTCTCAGGGGTTCCTAATTTTCCTTGTATTACAATAGAAACTTCTAGATAATTCTGTTAAAATCTGCTAGTAACATGACAATTTAATATATCCTACTACATTTGGTTTTCCAATAACTAGCTCATGTGATGAAAACCAACTCAAACCTTAGGGAGCTAATACTATTAACTACAGAGCTATGAGAACATCAAATTAAGAACCTATAATTCACCTGAGACTTTAGAGATTTTCAGTTTTTATATACTAAACCCTGTACCTGATATAAGAATCTTGAAAAAAAAATTCATGAGGGTCTAACTTGCAAAAATGAACTCTTTTATCTTTTAAAATTATCAGACATTTTTTTAAAATGGGAAAATTATTTCACTTTCTTCACAATTATCAATACAATTTTATATGTAAAATCCTTAATCCAATTTTGAGAACTTATTACTAAAATATTCCCTACTAGATACAAGCCAATCATATATATGTGTGTGTATATATATATATGTGTATGTATGTTTGTAGTTCTTAGAGAAAACAATCTAATGCTGTTGCTTCCTCAAAACTTATTATTCCATTTTATTAGAAAACTTTTATATTACATCTTTGTCTTATTACTTTGTTTAATTATTCCCTTTGGAGGATATCATCCCTGTATTTTAATTTCATCTCAAGTACAGATTAAAATTGTAAGATTTTTCATACTTGAATTCTATTACAGTAACTCAGATATATTCCAGCATCAATCTATTAATTAATAGATTTAGTATTGTATTTATATAGCTTCTACTGTTCATCTACCATGATTATGAAAATTTGCTATAAAAGGAAAGGAGGGAAAAAGTTACAACATTGTTAAGACTAGTACCCTCAAGGGCACAGACTGACCTGACATACTGGAACAAGGGGAAACTTCCCTTAGTTCTGTTTGATTCCAGACATGAGTCATATCTGACAGCTAATGATGTAGTCACAAGGTATCAAAATCCAGGCTAACTCGGTAGGGAAACTTCCTGTTCAGAAAGGAAATACCACGATGGGAAAATTAAGTTAAGAGGATCCTACCTTAGGCCACCCCAAAGTCATCCCCTCAGCTATTCGCAGGGACAGATATCTACCTGTAGTTCTCAGACTGCAACACATGACACTTTCTACTATTGGACTCATGACAATTTAGACAACCAACCCTGTAATCAAAAACTCAAAACAATAGTAAATTATAGTCCCAAGAGTTTTTACCTCCAATAGCAAAATTTCACTAACCACAGCTTAGGGCCTGAATATTATTAATTTCTTATGTTTCCCTAACAGTTACAATTCATTTATCTTTTACTTATAAATTAAAACTAGCCTTATGCTGGGGTTTTAGACATACAGCAAATACCTGAAAGTTGACTTATATTAATGTATTGAAGTTACATATTTAAACCACCCTATATATTTTCATAATTCCTGGAAATGATAGCCAGAAATTTTCAAATGAAAATTCATTTTATTATAGTAAGTTTATTATTATCTGTTTTAAAACAAAATATCCCCAATTAAATATTTCAAATATCTATTTTAAGAGCTTAATACATAATTTAACAGCATCCAGATAAAAAAGAAGTTATCTTTTTAACAGTATTTCTGATTCAATGATATCCTAAATTTTAAAATATAAGAAAAATTTTCAGAAATCCAATAATAACATATATGATACCATGTATTTAAAACATAAAACAAAACTTATTACCAGTCAGATGACATAAATTCAGCTTAATGCATTTCTACACTATTTTACATAGAGAATCATTAATCTTATTACTGTGGGCATTTTATACTAATCACATCTACAATCTGGTATACGGTTATCAAAAATGGAGTAATTACATCAGTTTAATAATAATAATAGTCAATATTTATATATAGTGCTTCCCATATGCCACTTTCTGTGTCAAGCACTTCACAATCATTTTATCATTTTGATCCTCACAATAACCCTGGGAGGTGGATACCATTATTATTTTCCTCCTTACAGATCAGAATATTGAGGCAAACAGAGATAAGATACCTCGTTTAAGATGTCACAGCTAATAAATTTCTGAGACCAGAGTGTACGATGTTTTTTGTTGTTGAGCGTACTTTATTTATGAACCAGATCTGAGATGAGAATCATTAACAGGATCAGAAGGGGAGGGTCTCTGAGCTGGGGTGGAAGTCAGAGTAGAATCTCTGAGCTGGGATTGCTGATTTAGGAGTCCCCTGATCTGGGATAGGGGTCAGCTGAGCTGGGATGGGGTTTGGGGGTTGCGGTCAGGGAGTCCCTGATCTGGGATAGGAGTCAGGAAAAGGATCTCTGAGCTAAGGTGGGGGTGGGGTGAAATGAGGCCCCTTTTCAGTTTCAATCACTCCATTCCTCAACTAAATTTTAATCACTTTTAAGTTACTCCCTGAGTTAAGCAATCTTTGCTCTTCTCATGGTCAGGGAAAGGTTAATAAGAGGCAAACTGCAAAACTCATTGTAAGTAAAGTAGATTTTAGTGTAAGTAAGGTGGATTTTAGTATGTGTAAAGTGGATTTTTGTTATTATTTCTTAGAGTTCAGTTTCCCAGAATCCACAGGCATAACAATTTCTGTTTCCCAGGCTCATGGTTCAAAATATCTTCACCATGCTTGTGCAGCATTATATAATGATAAATAATATAAGCATCTGTGCTTAAATTGTCAACATCTACTGCGGCTGCACAGTGAGATACAGGGATGAGATGATGTAAACTCGTGAGGCTGTTGGTGGCAATATGCCTTCTTTTTCTGTTGCCCTATAAAGCAGGTGGGCACTGGTCAGTGAGTTGGGGAACATTTAGGGTTGAATGCACAAGCTGGAATGCTGTGTGTGCCTTGACCAGCCCCCATCAAGGCTTGGGGGGAATCTGTGTTTGCCTCAGCTGGCCCCCGTTGAGGCTTGAGGGGACTTAGGGGAATTCACAAGCTGTGCCTGTCTCTATTGACCCCATCTAGACATAGAGGTGGTTGTCTCCCACTCCTCCCTGGTCCCTGCAAGAAGCGTAATTAGGGAATGCTGTAGGAGTTGGTGCTCAGCAACTCTCTTGTGAGAACACTAGACTAGAATAAAGATTATTAACCCCTTAGAAGATCAGCCATCCTGTGTGCTAGTGTTATTTGTTTTACACACACACACACACACACACACACATGTTTGTGTGTGTGTGTATATATATACGCATATATATATACACACACACATATATGCATTCACTCTGGGTTTACTTTCAAACTAGCAGCCTTACTTCATTACACTAAAACAGTAAGTCTGTCAATCTTCAGGGGAAAATTTATCTAAGTTCTATTTACCCCTAAAACTTTTGCAGAATTTAGTTCTTAGTGTTCCTTAAAACAAATTCTACAGTATCACCTCAAAACTCACCAAAATATTTACAATGATAAATCTCTAATCTCCTTAATCTCCAAACCTCCAAAATCTACTAAGATCAGTTCTACAAACCAAGAAAAAGTTTTTCCTTTCTTTGACATGACTTTATCTCTGTAATTCCAATGTGAATTGGAGGCTGAAATGACAGAGAAAAGGTATTTTACAGGTTTTTTTTGTTTTCATCCAAATCTCCCATCGAAAATCTAAAGTGGGAGTTAGTCCTACTTAGTAGGACAACTACTTTAAGTATGAAACATTATTAATCTTCCCCTACATTATAAACTCTTTGGCTACAGCTTATTAGCAATTTTTCAGAGTAGCTGTATTTTCCCTTTAGAAGTCTTTCAAGGTAACAGAATCTGCAAACAACACTAAACACAACACAAGATGAAGATTTCTCCAGGAAAAACACAGACAAAATGATAAGACAAACACCTAAGAGGCAGATGAGGAGTAGAAAGAACTGGATATAAAGAAGAAACCATCACTTAAAGCTGCCCCAGCAAAACCGATAGTTCATCTGATCAGAATAAGCTAGCCTTAATTTCTTCAATTTCCAGCAATGAAGATTGACAAATTGGGGCCAGTACAAATTACCACTTGAATCCCTTGCTGATTTATGCCATATATCACATAACTCAATAGCCTGCTGTTCAGTCATTTCCATAACTATCAGACTCTCTGATCCCACACTAACAAAAGTTTATTTAAGGGGAAACCCACCAATATTTCATTACCACTGGAACTCACAATGCTTCCCCAAGGGAAAACCTAATCATTACCTTAAATTTAACCTTAACTTAATCCTAAAGTTAACACTAAGCTCTCCTCTACTGGGGGAAAAACTAATCCTAAACTTAAGGCTAAGTTCTCCTCTGCTGGGGGAAACTAAACTTAAACTTAAGCTAAATCCTAAACTTAAACTTAAACCTTACCTTAGCTCAGAAGAATTTGGGATCGAGAGCAGGAGTCTGACTTTCAGGGCAGTCTTCCATGAAAAAGTCCCTCAATGAAAGATTAACCAGAGTACTCTGGGGAGTTATTCTGGAAGGTATTAGGGCCAGGGGTCAGAGTCCTGACTTTACTTGGCTCAGTTCATCAAAAACTATAGTGGGTGAAAGATGAAATGACAGGAAAGAAAGGTTCAAGTTTACAAGCAAATCCATGAAATAATGCATGCCAATTGCTAACAAATTTTAACCATTGGCCTTCCTCAGCTTTGGCACTAGACCCCAAATACAAGGGGAGACAGACTTTTATGCATTAAAAATACTCAAATAAGACCAATTAATTAAAACAATTTAGCAGGATACAAAATTAGGTAATCTGATTTCTAATTAGAGAAAACATTAAGGACTTTTCAATTTGGAAGGGGGAGAGTGGACAGGTGGAATTCCCTGAATACAGAAAAAGAGATATCCCACTCCCCCCAAGTGTCTATAAACAATCAAAGGAAGTTGGAAACAATAGCTGATTGATCAGTGTAGGGCCTGTTTTTTTTAGATAAGATGTATAGGTTGCTGTAGATATATAATTATGAGAAAACTCCTTGCATCAAACTTTGGGTCTGACCGTGTTTCTGGTCAGCATAACAGATGCTTGCTTAAGGATCTCTGAGCAACAGATAAAGGTGGTCCAACTTCCCAGCCCTGCAAGGCTACATTCTCTCATAATTCCTACAACTAGATAAAGTTTTCTCACAAGACAGAAATTGGACTAGGCCCATAATTGAATAAAAAGGGAACTGAGGTAGCTCCAGAGTTGAGTCACAAGATAGAGTCATTGCGGTTCATCCAATTTCCCTTACCACTTGCTGTACTAATTTCAATTCTTTCACCAGGATATATAATGAGTCTAACCTGTGCAATAGGAAAATTACTGTGTGGAAAATGGTTTATGGTGGGAAGAGATTGTTACTGGGGAGGCCAATTAGGAGTCTGTTAGAGTAGTTCAGGCTCTCAGCTTGTGATAGCCCTTCAATTAAAAGGATGTCCTTATACTTGGAGAGAAGGGGACAGATGTAAGTAATGTAGAGATAGAATAGACAAGATTTTGAAATCCTTGAATATATAGCAAGTAAGGGAAAGGAAAAGTCAAAGATGACCTCAGTGACTTCATATCTGGGTAAGTAGGAGGATGCTGGTATTTAGAAGAAAAGTGGGTTTAAGGGGAAAAAATGAAGAGTTCTGTTTTGATTATATTAATTTGATTTGACCTATCGATATCCAGGTGGATATCATAAGAGCTTGGGAGCCACCATCTGTAGAGAAAATGGAATTCATGGGAATAAAAGAACTCATCATTCTGTTTAGTCTTCCCACTCCATAACATTTAATGAGTACTCATGTACCTGATAGAGTTTGACTCTGTCTGATAATCTTCATGTTATATGTAAGGCAAAGGTGATGCCTAACCCACCAAAAAAAAAAAATCTTTCTAAACAAGCTGTTTATACAAACTACTCAGCCTCCAAGACCTATTAATTTTTTCACACCAATGAAATCACAATTCAATATTCCCTCTTCACTCCTTCCCAAAATTATATGAATACTAAACTTTAAAATACATGTGAATATCTACTTGTGTGTTTAGTAATTAGTAGTCAATTTTCGAGTCATTATTCCAACAAACATTTGCTAAGCTCCCACTATGTGTTCGATACTTTTTATTCTCAGGGAAGAGTTTTTACCTAGCACTGAGACTGAGAACTTATCTTTTCTTAGATTATACCCCTCCTTTCACACTCCTTTCTGACCTCTCCAAGTTCACTCCACCCTGAGCTTTTTATCTCATTCCTTCTGGAATTTGCCCCCTCCTCCCCAGAAAACAGGAAATAAAATCCAAAATTCTACTCCCAGTTCTGTCTTCCCTCCTCTTCAGTTTCAAAGATAACTTCTCAGATACCATTATGGAATACACATTAACTATATTCATCCAGGCTGAAATGAAAGTAATTTCTTTCTCAGAAGGTCTTCCTGACTAGCTAACTCCGTATTAGGCTTCCTCTCTTACCTCTAGAAGGTTCATTTTAAGCCATTTCTCCAAAATACTAAGTACTCTTTGGTAGTTTACCAAATAATAGTGTACCAAACCTGGTCAAAATTGTCAGTGTGTTCAAAAGTTATAATGAAACAAACCAATTGACAAGTGTGCTGAAACAAAGAATTTCTATGCACAGATTAATGTACATATTTATCATCTCCTATCAGGTATTCGGAGCTCTAGTGTTTTACTATAAGTACTTAATTTTCCTTTGGTGTTGATATTTCTTATTCTTAGCCCCACAGTCTCTATTTTGTAAATGTCCCAATGTCACCCCCAGCCTCTTGTGCTAAAAAAAAAAAAAATTGGGTGAAATGCCCTATTTCATAGTGATGAGGTCAGGGAACCATGTGTTTTAGGGGTGCTTGAGACCCCAAAATGCCAACACTCTGGGTCTTGCTCGAATGAATTTGACTCAAGCCTCCTCACAACCAAAGAGAAAAACAAAGTTTATTACAGATTCGCCATAATGGATAGTCTTAAGAAATCATTTTTTATAAAATTTTTTATAAAATTTTATAAAATTTTTATAAAATTTGTGATGCTTGTTTTCCAGAAGCCAGACAGATTCAATCTGAGGTAAATTGAATTTGAGCATCTTCATGGAGGCAAGATGAAACTTATATACAGAAAGATTGTGAGAGAGATCTAGGGTGGTCCTGGGGTGATGGGAGGAGGGGTTTAGGGAGAATCTTGAGGAGGAGTCTAAGGATGGGACTTGGGGTGAGATCAGACTCCAGGAACCAAGAGAATGGGATTTAAGGGTGGGAAGTAGCTGAAGGCTACCTGGAAATAACAGACAATGTAGGGCTAGGCTAGTTTAAGGGTAACAGATTTGGGCACAGGCACTTTGATAGGATCAAGGGTGGGAAGTAGGTGGACAATGGAGGGCTAGGCTAGGTTATGAGTAACCTAGAGATTTGGGCCTAGAGATGATGAAAGGCTTATGGCCTCAGGCAAACGCCTTTTCTGGTGGGAAGATTCAAGGACAGTTCAAGGGGGCTCCCATAGTCTAAACCCCATCAATAGTTCCCTAGTTAACCTAAGTTAATTAAATGGTGCAACAAAATAAGACATCTATAGTTCCCATGAAACACAAAGCCAGCTTAGGTTGGAAATATATCCAGTATGCCAAATGGGGATGAGAAAGTATGAGTCAATAGTATATCCTTAGAAAAATGCATCTAGATCCTTTGGTATGACAAGAAAAGATCCTTAGCATATCACAGAGGCTTGGCTTTCCCCCCTCTCCTTTGACACATTTTGATCAGGGGTCTGGGAAATTGAGGTAAGTAACCATGATGGTTAGTGAAGGGAAGATAGCTGTTGTGTATATGGTTGGAATATAGCTGGATAAAAGGTTAGAATGGGGGTGGGGAATCTGAGGCCTTGTCCCCATCCCTGGGTTAAACCAATGGATGACAATGTTAGTGTTTTTTCTCCCTTGAAATTGCTTTGTATTTACATTTATTTATATGTGTACATGTTGTATCCTTCCAGTAGAATGTAAACTCCTTAAGGGATAGGACTGTTTTATTTTTGCTGAATTGATGGGAGAGGATGCCTAGATAGAGGAGGGAAGGTAACTAATTGGCCCAGCCTCTCCTTTCTCCCCAGCTAGGTCAAATCATATCCATCCTTATAAGACTGGTCTTCTGTTTTTTAACTGATAGCTTTAAGAGAGCTAACTTCCTTGTAACATTTAGTCTAACCTCATTTTACAGATAAGAAAACTGAGGTGGATAGAGATTAAGCCACAAAGCTAACTAAATACTGTGGCAGTCAGGTTTGAAATTCTATCCCTCTGACTGCAAATACATACAACACAGTAGTTTAAGGACTAGACGAACCCAGTGGTATGAGCTAGAGTTTCAAGTCATAACCACTGATATGTATATAGTATCCTCAGGTTTGCAGAGGATTTTACAGCAGCCTCTTAACTATGTGTTGCTTGCAGAATAAGTAGATCTCTAAAAGACAGGTCCTTTCTTTGCCTATAATGAATGGTTCTTCTCCCTACCTCAAGTCTCCTCCCTGATCCATCTTCCATAGGCCTGGCCAACTAATATTCCAGAAGCACAGGTCTAATCATGTCCTTCTGCTGCTCAGTAATCTCAAATAGCTACCTATTACCCCTAAAATAAATTACAAACTCCTTTGTTTAGTATTTAAAGCCCTTTACAAAGCCTACCTTTCCAAGTTTATTACACATCACTCCCCTTCATACATTCTTTATTCCAATCAAACTGGCCTGCTAAGTATTCCTGTACATAACATATCCATTTTTCATCCTTTGCATAGTGTTTCCTCAAAGCTTGAAATGCAAGCCTTCCTTAAGTCCAACTCCTGGAATCCCTAGGTTTTTTCAAAGCACCCATCAAGTGCCACCTCTTACTGGAAGCCTTTCCTGTTGTGATACTCTGAAGCTCCCCAAGTGTTTTTCCCTGCCATCACATTCTTTATATTAATTTGTATATAACACATATACGTGAATATATACACATACATACACACACATGTTGTCTCTCTTTATAGAATATAAACTTCTTGAGGGCTGAACCTGTTTCATTTTCATCTTTATGTCCCTAGTGCCTAGGACAGTGCCTGGCATATAATTGTTATTCAGTCATTTCAATCACATCTGACTCTCGGTGACCCTGTGTGGAGTGAGACCGCCCGCCAGCAATTAATTAAAAAAATCAGAGGGCTCTCAAATTTAGGAACAGAAAAACTTCTTTATTATGATCCCGGATCAGTAGGGAGAGGCGGGGCCCAAAGGGCAAAACCCAGCCTTATACTCTAATGTAAACAAGCCCCGCCCCACCACCACTGGTCTTTTATTCTCATTGGTGGAGTCCAGGCTTGAAATTTCTCGGAAATCTACTGCCCCAGGTACAATTTAGCCAATGCTGAACCCTTAAAGACACTTTTTCCTTATTTGGCTAGGACACGGTTCAGGTAATTTTTTTTTTTAGTAACTGGAGACTTAGGCCTAGCTGTCAATCAGAAGCTCTGAGTCCCCACCTCCATTTATCCCACTCAATTCACAGAAAGGCTGAGATCCAGATTCCATGAGAGGGCTTCACCATCCCACTCAATTCCATTTGGGGTTTTTTGGCAAAGAGTAGTTTGCCATTTCCTTCTCTAGCTCATTTTACAGATGAGGAAACTGAGGCAAACAGGGTTAAGTGAGTTGCAATGACTGAACGATAACAGCAACAATTTGCATGTTGTCTCCCCCATTAGATTTTGAGCTCCTCAAGGGCAGGGACTGTCTTTTACCTTTCTTTGAATCTCCAGTTCTCTCAAAAAATGTTGTCAGTCTTATTGACCAACTGACTACTCAAAAATCTTTAGCTTCCTGTATGAGTTCAAAAATCCTTATCGATTCTAGGATAAAATACAATATCCCAGCCTGGCCTTTAAAATCCTTCACAATACCACTTTCTGATTAGTTTTTGTTTTACTTCCCTTCACATACTAGGTTTCAGTCCACTTGGCCTGATAGCTGTTCCCCAGACGTAGTGTTTCTTTTCCCCAAGCACTCCCTCATTTCTATAATGCAGTCTCTCCTCAGCTCTGCTGCTTTGAAGCCCTAACTTTGTTCAGGGCACAGCTCAATTTCTGCCTCCTACTCTAGGCCATTTCTGTTGCTCCCTGCTTGGAGGGGTGGGGGGAATGGGAAAGGGGACCCTAGTTCATACATTCTCCTTCTTCAGTGATCTTTGTGTTATTTTGTATATACTTTGTATTTAATTCTCCGTGTCCCTATTCTATCTCCCCCAAAGAATATGAGCTTGAGGGGAAGGTTTGTTTCACGTTTGTAATAAAACTAACATCTATATAGCACTTTAAGGTTTGCAAAGCACTTTATGTATATGTATGTATCTACTGCCTAGCATAGTGCCCTGCCTATAGTAAGCCCTTTATAATATCTGTTGAATTGAATTGTGAGCCATGTACATCAGCGGATCAATTCCCGAATGCATCATGACAAGCAGGACCAGCTTGAGTGCAATGAATTCAGATGTGAAATGAAATAGATTTTTGATCATTTTGAGTTTGAAAACAGCAAGTTCAAAGACGATTCAGTTCATTTTTTAAAAACTACTTATAATGTTTTTTAAAAATTAACTTCATTAGGAAAGACTTCCATTAACTTTCTTGCTTTTTAATTTATTGTTTTTTCTCTTCAAAGTAATTATTAAATTAATTCAGTTGATTTTTAACTCTAAAGCAAACTGTTCTTCGTATAGCTTCTGCCCAGAAAAGCTCCAATAAAAATTTACATTATATAAGGAAAGGAGATTTGTGTGTGTAGGAATACACAGCCAAGAGGTGAGATGTGAAGCATGAAATGTGTTATTTATAATTTAATGCTTGGGATGGGTCTGAATTTGAATTCTAAATTGTTCGTGTGCAATGTCTTGTCTAATTTCTGTGTGTTTAAGAAAAGTTTTATGTTTTATGTTCCTGTAGAAATTTTTAACTTTAGGAACTGAGAGGTTAAAAAGAATTAATTAGCAAAAGAAAAATGTCTCTGGAAGGCTGTGGAGAAAGAAAACTGAGGTTGGGGGACAGAGATAAGCTCCTTTAGTACGCAAATTGTCAGTAATTTAATCTTGTTTTAAGGTAAAAACAATTGGAGAAGAAGCTTGGTGAGTATATTTTTTTATTTATTTGAAATGTTTGAGGTAGTTTGAGTCAAGATTAGGAAAGAAAGAGATTGAAATTGGAATGAGAATATGGAGGGCAAAATGTTTGAGTAAAGATTTGGAAAGAAAGAGACATAGAAGCTGTAGATAAAGGATTTGGTCTTACAGCTAAGACCACGTGGCTCTGGATCCATGTGCTCTTAGTCACTGCCTCCCCCCCACTCCACATAGGAAGACTGGGTGTGTCAATCAGGAGCTGAAGCTAAAAGAAACTTGTAGCCTGATTGGAAAATAAGGCTGATTAGTTAGTAATCAAAGGTTTTATAGTAAAGATATTGATTTGTATAATTATGGAATAAGCTTTGCCTGTGTAAGGTGTGTTCAATTTTGTTTCCACAGAGATTATATAAAATTATGATTTGAAGCATATGCTAATGGCTAGGGATAGGAAATTATGCTAGCCCCCTGAATGTGCTCTAAAGAGTCCAAAGCTTTTTGCTTGGAAGGGAAGTGGCCACACCTCCTTAAGATTCCTTAGGCATTTTGTTAATTATGTGTAAGGAATTGGAATGCCTAAGATAGGGCTTGGTGAAAGCTGACCAGTGAGGGTCAGGGTGCCAACTTCAAATATGGATTAATTATAAAAGCAAGTAATGATATGAAATAAAAATCTTTTTTTTTTTCTAATTCACTCATGACCAAGAAAATATTCCTAATACCTGGGCTAGAGGCAACAATTAGAAGAAGAGCTGTTCAGTGCTAAATAAATAGATAAAATGTATTTAAGGTATTAATGTGTTGATATTATTATGTTAATGTATTAATATATATGTTGTATATGTATTAATATATAAATACCAGAAGTAATAGGATCAATAATTTCTATATGTGATAATCTGAAAATGTAATTGAAGTCATCTTATTTCTAAATTGTATTTTTAGAGTTATCTTAGGTTGTAAAATTTGAGAGACCCTTGTAAGGTCTGAATTTTTTTATATATGAATCGATCTTTTAAAAAAGGGTGTGATAAAAATGTGATAGTTTGGAAGTTATATTTGGTTATAAACAAGTAATATTATGGCAGATTTTCCTTTTGAAATCTGGGCTATTTATAAAAAATATATGCAGTGGTTCAGGGCGTTAATCTCCATGTGTTGGTAATGAGATGAATAACTTCCTGTGTAAGGAGATGTAGAAATGCATTCACCTAATTTGATGGGTAGTTTCAAGTTTTAAATACATAAAAATGTTTAAGGCATTAAATGATATGGTTTAAATAGTTAAATTTGTATGGTTTAAGCATGCATTTGTATGGTTTAAATATTGATAAGAATTGTACTGTCAGAGAAAAATGATGAATGGGTTAAAAAGCTGTTATTGAATTATTGCTGAAATTAATTTTTGTCAATCATGTACAGAAGAGTTTTGTGACAATTTGGCACTTTGTAATATCTAGGAATTTAGTTGCTATATAATACTTTGGGAGTTTATGAAAAGCAATTCCCCTTATTATCTAGATGTTGTTAGATTAAGAATTGTACTTAATCAAGAATTGAAGCTGTTAACTAAAAAAGGGATTTTTGGCATAAATTCTTATCAACCCTGTGTAAAGTCCTGAATTTTATGAGTCTTTGGGTGGGAGCAGGCACAGAAGATGAGTTAGACAGGGAAATTTTATGACTCATGGTGGGGGGGCAGAGATAGGAAATTCTACAGGAGACTTTGAGACGCTTTCAGTTTAAAAAGTTTGGACTGCTTTGAAATGCCAGTCTCATTCCCTTCCCCCCCCCCCCACTCTCCTTTTGTCTAGATAAGAAGAGAGTGCTCTATCTATCCCCACCTGGTAGAAGGGAAGGAGGGGGCAGGGGCAGCAGTTACTGGGATTTAAGTTGTACTGAAAGAGAACAGCAGGGGTCAGAAGCCAGCCAACCTCCAAACCTGGCTTTTTAAAGCCAGCAGAACTGATTCCTAGTGATTGGTTTTTAGGATAAGATTAGGATTTGAGATGTGGGTCCTGGTAAAGTTTTTAGTGAAATTTGCCATCTGGTGTAAAAAAAATAAAACCCACCCTCTGGGGAGATGCCATTAGTTACTAGAGAGAGAGTAGGTAGATATGATGCCTTTTTTTATGGCAGGTCTCTGTAATAAAAAATAAGTAGTTAGTGATAAAAGGAAAGGTATCTATCAGAATCTGTTACTGTTGTGAAGACCTAGAAGGTTTTAATGGGGAAAAACAGAAAATTTGATTAATGAAAATATGTGAAATCTTGCAGTTTTTAGTCAAATGATTCGGTAAATTGGTACTCTTATGTAGTCATATGAAGGATAATATTCTTTCTAAATATTAATGGGAGTAATTAGACAAAGGGAAAAAGAAGTTTGTGAAATAAAGATACAAATGCAATGTTGAATCATAATCCCATAGACTAAGGCTGGGATTTAAAGTTACTGCGTATCTATGTGGTATAAGGTCCTTAAATGTTTCAAAGAGATGTAAGAGCAATTGGGTATTAATACATATGGAGTAATTAATTATTGGAATTAGATCAGAGTCATTTTCAGTTTGGGGAAAAGGATTTCAGTATGTTTCTTAGATAACCTGTAGAATATACTTTTGCATTGATGGGAAAAGTTAAATGTGGTTGTTTGTATTTGAATTCATTCCATGGTCTAAAATATAAAGATAAGGTCAGCGTTTGAAGCTATCATATTTACCTGGTTCAATTCTTGAAGTATATCTCATTTTTTCATATCAGGCATAGTTATAGGAGAATAGAAAAGCCTGGGAAGCTAATGCAAATGTGTTAGAACAATAACTTATGACATTGATGGGAAGATTTTATGAACAAGAGTGGAAATGCATGCAAGCTATTTAGGGCTTGCTTTGGAGATGTTCCTTAAGCAATATGAGATTATAGTCATATCTTTAAACTGAGTATTGGAACTTGCAATTCAAAGACTAAATGGGACTGTTAACTAACTGTTTCTGAGTCTAACTTCAGGTATGGATATCAAGGAAGGCTGTCTGAGCCACTGATCCATGATGCCAGCAGCCCTGTGAGGGGCAAGTATGAACTGCAGGTTTTATTTCATGGGTGGGAAGGTTGAGAGAGCAACTGTTCCGCATGTGCTAAGGTGGGTGTCTCTTAACTTGATTCCTTAACTGAAACCTGGCAGACTTTAAGCCTGGCTCAGTGAAGTTTGCAGTTTGACATAACTTCTGCCTGAATTTGACATGAAGTTGGGGAAATGTTCCCTTACTATAAATTACACCCTAATCTCTTGGTGGCAAATTTCTATAATCAGAAGATTTTGTAAGTACAGTAAAAAATCTATTAAAATAATTGATTATGGAACATCTTGGGTTACCATGGGACTGGGACTAGTGTTCCTGTGTGTGTTCCTGTATAAGTCAGGGCCCTTTAAAAGGGCCTCGTATAGAGTCTTGTATAAGTTAGGGTCTTTTAATTCTTGGTAGTGGTATGGAGACAATTAGGTCAAGGGCTTGTGAGAATATTATTTTGTTATTTGGTTAATACCATGCTTGTCTAAAGTTTTATTACAATTAGTAATGTTAAAAGGAGAATGGCTTGTGATTTATTTTGTAAATGCCATCAAAGAAACATGGCATGACTATAAGTTTATGATGTTATATGTACTGTGTTAGAAATTGATTATTTAGTGTATTTATGTTTGTTCTGGAGCCTGTTGTTAATTCCTTAGTGAAATCTCATTCTCCTGGTGAGCAAATTAATAATAGGTTAATGTAAAATATAAGAAACTGGGTTATGATGTGAATTTCCTAAAGATGACAATTGGTCAAGGTTCCAATTTTGAATTAGTAAAAATGATCAGGGTATATGGATTAGAAATGGTAACTTAAAATTGTGCTAAGGTCACTTTTGTAGGAGAATGAAAAAAAAGCTGGTTCCTACAAGAAGACAACAAGAAGAAGATGCTGAGATGCTGTGCTGGTGATGGCTGGAACAAATACCAAGGACCAGAGGACTTCATTGATTATGTTCCCTGCAAGACAGCTGTTTGGGAAGAGACCTTTGAATTATTGCATTATCGTTTTCTTTTGGGTCTCTGTATCTGTATTTATAAAGGGGACTGCCCCCTTTGATTTGTCAGTACATCAATCCTTCCCATATTTACTTAAAGGGGTGATGGTTAAGGGGAAAAATTCAGATGAGAAAGAGAGTAAAGGAGTATTAAAGATGTGGAAACAAAAATTTGAATAAAAGAAGAGGGGGAAATTGTAAGGGATTTTGGGAGCAGTTTTGTTTCCACAGAGTTGAAAGTATCCCTCTTCCTCCCCCTGCCCCTCAGCTTTAGCAGAATGTAAGTCAGGTGACTGATTAGAACTAGTTCTAATCAGAGCTCTGATCTAGTAGAGACCAGGACTCTGGTCAGGTAAAAGATTAGAGGCTTGTATGCATGCTTAAAGCCGTTTGAGGGGGGCATAACATAGGCAGTCAGGGTGTTGCATCTGGCCAATGAAGAGCCTACGGGTGATTCGAGGTATGGGTCAATAAAAGCACTGGCATCCATCTGAGTTCTTGTACTCTCCTGTACTCTGTTCAGACTGAATAAATGTAAAATATAATTAAGATGTTCCTGGCTTCCCAATGAGTATTGTTTATTCCTGGACAATTTAAGTGTGTTTCTAACAACCATCCTTCCAGTCACTCAGGTTTTCACAATACAGATTCCTCACTTTCACTTACCCCCCTCATCCGCTTATCTAGTCAATGGCCAAATCTTGTACGTTCTACCTCCAGCATGTCACATCTGTCTCTTCTTGATTAACACATCCAACACCCTAGTTAAAGCCCGTATGGTCTGGACCATTGCAATAGCTTCCTAATTGGTCTCCCTGCCTTAAGTCTTGCCCCACTCCAATCCATCCTCCACACAGATGCCAAAATGATATTCCTAAAGCATAGATATGGCATTTTATACACACACACACACACACACACGCACACACACACATACACACACACTTTAATAAGTTCGATTGGTTTCCTAGAAACTCCAGGATCTATTTTTTTCCATCTTTATCGCTTCTCTTTTTAATTTCTATTTTGGCATATGTTTTATAATGTACCTAATTATTAGTACAATAGTACATGTACATAATTTACAAATAAGCAAATAGACATATATCAGGGATGCATGATCAAAAACTTTCTATTGATAGCATTCATAATCAAAAAAAGTATGGTGACTACTGGTTTAGAGCATTTAGCCAAAGTAGGTTATATGTTGTGTGTATGTGTATGTATGTGTGTATGTGTATATGTACATATGATTGTGACCCTAGAAGTATCTGGTAACACTCTAGAAATAAGTTTTTTAAATTAACAGAACCTAAAATGAGAGAAGATAAGTCTCATTATCAGGTTAATTTCTTTGAGAATGGGGGAATTCTTCAGGGGTCCAAGGTAGGATAGAACCTGGGTTCCCAGTTTCCTAACAACATGGATTAGTTTTCCCTAAAAAGAAACAAAGCTGTTCCCTGAACCTGAATAGCCCCTGATTCCCTTGACTCCCCTGATGACTATGTTTCCTGGTCACCAAAGGGCATAAGAAGTATTTCCCATGTGGAGATGGAGTCCCTCTCTCTTAGCGAGTGTTTGAAGATCACAAGAGTTACTACTGCTGACCAGGCAGGTTTCCATATGGAGACCATGTGAAGTGGGATGTAGGGGTGTATGGGATTTCAGGAAGACTAGCACCTCTTATGTGAGGGCTTGCCAAGCCCTTTTCAAGGCTGATTATCCATCTTCGGTATCCACCTGATTCACCCAATTCTCACCTGTGGCTCCAAGAAGCTGTAGCATGCACAGCAGCCACACCCCAGTAATCCAACTCAGCAGAGGTGCTAAACAAGGTTGAGGATAATTCACAGGCCCCAAACCTATCGGTGATTAGAGGGATGTCTACCCCAAGCATGTGAAGACTTTCTCTCACAGAATGAGAAGATAAGAACATTTTGTTCCAAAGTCCATGGAGGCAGCTGAAACAGGTGCTATGGAGTGTTTATCAAAGACACCAAGGTCATCCGCTGCATCCCAGGCCATCACCAGCCAACTTGACTTTTGTCCTGCTTCTGGACTTGGATGACTCAGAAGGAGAGAGTGAGACTGACAATTTTGTCCACCTCTGCCTAACTCTAGTCCAATTTGTGCACAAGTCAAGACATTACCTGTGATGTTGTTGGTCCTCTTTGAAAATGAAGGATGAACAACACATGTGATGTGAGACAAGGATATGTCTATAGAAGCTAAATACTACATTATCCTTTTTGCATACGCTTTCTGTTTTAGGGCACAGTAAATCTCCTTTTGTTACATGTTCGATGCCTTAAGAGTGTCTTATTTCCTCCCACTATTGAACCTGAACTAACAGGATGTTGACATCAGGTCTGCCCCTAACACAAGGCATTATGTACACCTGGGGACTAACCTTTTATGAAAGACTATTAGGACTGTCTTCCATTTAGAATTTTCCTCTTTACATCATACCTTCTTTATCATAAATTTTTCATTCCTTCTTCTATCCTCCTTGATTGTTCATTTGTTCTCCTTAGCATAGTATAGTATAGACCTGCACAATTTGGTAGTAGGTAGGGTCCAAAATTAAAATAGGCTAAACTTCTTCAGTCTTCATATAGGTTTTTAGCAGCTCACTTTCCAAGTAAAGGTATAATTAATGATTAAACTATTTTGCAAATAAACCATATTTTAAAAAGGGAAATTTCAATTAGTATCAATTAATTAAACTTATTGCTTAAGATTTTTATCATGAAATTACATTAATGTTTAAAAAATTAGTTTGCTAAGTGGTACAAGTTTTAATCCATTTTTCAGGTTTTCTTACTGTTTACATTTAATTAATGAGATGTATTACACTTCTTGTCTAGAATCATGTTTGAAATCGATTTCTTTATAAATCTGAAATTAACCTTAGTAGTCACCTCATTTTCTGAGTTTACTTTCTTGAAAAACAATTGTTCCCCACTGAGATTTTCCAACATTTTGGACTCTTTAATTTGTTTTTCATCGGTGTCCAATTTGCTTAAGTCAGGATGTTTTGATTCAAAATGGCAGTGGAAGATTGTATTCCTTTGGAACGGCTATTACTTTTTGGCAAACAAGGCACAGTATTTTGTCTCTCATGTAAGTAATCAAGTATCTATTTGTCCACTCTAGGTTAAAGACTCTACGTTCTGATTCGATCTTCCATTTCTTTTTATCACCCGTTTTGTAAATTCACCCCAAAAACTTTAATGTTAGAACCAAAGTATCTCCATAGCAGCTGCTCACATACAAAGAAATACTGAACTGAATGTCTGACCTTGGAGAGAGCTCCAGTCACTCATGAAGGTTGGAGTGGAGTTGTGCAGCAAGAGAGGGGAAGAAGCCCTCAAGTTGTCTCTCATCACATAGTAGGCATCAGCTGTGTTGGCGCATGGCTCAACCACTTTGTCCCTGTTCAACGCCGAAAACACAGTGAAAAGATATGACTCTCCTCTCAGATTAGAGACAGACTGATGATGGTTGGTTGCCATGGACAAACAGGAGAGAGCACAGTGGCAACCCACCTGCCAAGTTTCATGGCAGACACAATAGTGATTAGTGGAAGGCCGGTTAAGCTCAGCAGGGACAAAGCACTCATTACGTCTTTGCTTTCTTTTACATCCTCTACATTTTTCATGGGCCATCTGAAATCCTTCGGTGGGCCCCAAGCAGCCCGTGGGCCATATGTTGTGCAGACCTAGTAATAGTGATAGTAGAAAAAGCACAGTCTCTGGTATCAGAGGATCTGAGTTCTAATCCCAGCCCTGACAGTCACTGACTGTGGCCTGGGGCAGTCACCCTAATGACTCTGAACCTCAATTTCTAAGTTGTAAAATAGAAATAACAATACTGACACTAGCTACCTCAAAACTAACTATCTCAAAGAAGCTAGTCACAATCTCATTTTTACCCCTGCCCATTCTGGTTTATTTCCTTCTTTCTATATTACTATTCTGATACCATACAATTCTGCTTATTATAATTCTACTCTCCTGTCCATCAGGACAAAGTTGATTGGAAAATACCACTCAAGAAGCAAAATAAATTTTAAAAAATTATTTACGTCAGGACTGCTATTCTCTGCATTCTTCCATCTCCATGTTGCTGTAAAGCTCCGTGAGACCAGAGATTATAGTTTCTTTGGTTAAACAGACTGAGCCTAATGCAGTACCTATAGAGTCATCAAGCTGACATAGTTATTATTGTTTTTAAAATCCTAATAGTTTTCATTGAGTTTCACATCCTAGACTCCTGCCCCAATAGAATGGAAACTTCTTGTAGACACAAAATGTCTTACTTTTGTATTCATATCCTCAGTGCCTGGCGCATAGTAGACATTTAATAATGCTCACTGATTGATAGAACCTAGACAAGCTCTAAAGGAAACTCCTTTTGACTAAGTGGTAGATCATGCTTTGACATATAAAATAGTAAAAGGAGCACTATGCTAGGAAGTGTGACAAAATGAAAAGTCTAAGAGACATAGTTTCTGGATAATTAGTAATCAGTTTATTAATTATGGCTAGAAGATAATCAACTGAAGTCAGGAGCTTCTCTTGTAAACCAAATATGAACCTTGGGGACTACAGAATGCTTAAATGCCTTTGGGAAAGGGATTGTCCCTGAGGGGTGGAAGTTGGCTTTAATTGGTTAACAATTAATGAGAGAGTGAATATCATAATGAGAGGTGAGCTTATTCTAATGAGGGGCTGGAGGACTTGACTTTGATCATGACAAAAGATTCATCTCCACACCCAGATCATTTTGCCTCCAGCAAGCTATACAAAAGGATCTTATTCTCCACCCAGTCTTATGTAAGTAGAACAATGGACCCAAATTCATCTAGGTTAGATTTTCTTTACCCTTTAATCAGAACTAAGCCCTCCCACTTGGGTGGGGTCCTGCCCAAGATTGAGGAGTATGTCTCATCAGTCCTGTCATCCACAAGAAAGTAAAAAGAAAAAAGACTCTTTGGGTATAAAATTTGTTATTAATATAATAAGAAAATAATCATTTTTGTAAGAAGCAAGCATCAAACCATGCTTACTTGGTCAGCCATAAATTTATGTGACATAACTTCAACTGGGTCTCACTGCTGCAAGACAATTTTTTTATACTTCCCTAATTAACTATCCTACTCATCACAGTGGCTTTTCCAAACCTTTTCATCCCTCCTCAAGTGTCTTATGGCTCCCCTTTCCTTCCCTCTTAGTAAAGAGCTTCACCTCATGTTTTATGGAAAAAAAAAAACAGGCCATGGATTCAGAAAAACCTGGGAAAACTTACATGAACTGACCCTGAGTGAAATGATCAGAGCCAGGAGAAGAATGTACACAGCAACAACAACATTGTACGAGGATCAGCTTTGATAGACTTAGCTCTTCTCGGCAATACAATGATGTAAGACAATTCCAAAAGACTCATGATGGAAAATGCTATCCACATCCAAAGAAAGAACTATGGAATCTGAGTGCAGATAAGAGCATACTATTTTCTCTCTTTTTTTTTTGTTTTCTCTTTTGCGTGGTTTTTCCCTGTTGTTCTGATTCTTCTTTCACATCATGACTGATGTGAAAATATGTTTAATATGATCGTACATGTATAGCCTATATCAGATTGCTTGCTGTCTCCTTAGCCCTTGTCTCTTAAGATGAACTGGCTCTTCTCCTTGCCAAGAATAACCCCTCTGTATACACAAATGATCCCATTTCATTCCATATTCAATAAATTGCCTCTTCCATCACATCCACTATCTTACTTATGTTCAGTCTCTCTTTGTCTATTGGCTACTTCAATACTGCTTTAGAATATGCCCATGTCTCCCCCTAAGAACCAGCTAAGTTGGAATTCCATCACCTCCACTTGCCTTATTATTAGCAAAGCTTCCTAAGGCCCACTTTATTTTGTTTTCCAGGATATCTGACTCTAGATCAATAACCACACCATCGTGATTATTGGTGATGTTAAGATCTTTCTTATATAGTGCTGTATATTTTTGCTACCTCTTCTTAATCTCTTCTACTTCTGTTAAGTCCCTACCATTTTTTGTCTTTTATCCTGCCCATTTTTTGCAGGAAACTTTCTCTTGATATCTCTAATTTTCTTGAAGAGATATCTTGTCTTTCCCATTCTATTGTTTTTTTTCTACTTCTTTGAATTCCTCATTTAAGAAAACCTTATCTCTTCTTCTTATCATCTGGAGTTCTGCATTAGTTGGGTACATCTTTCCTTTTCTTCTTTACCTTTTGCTTTTCTTCTTTCTTCAGCTATTTGTCAAACTTCATCAGATGGTCATTTTGCTTTGATGCTCTTCTTTTTCTTTGGAATGTTTTTTGTTTGTTGTTATTATTGTTGTTGCCTCCTGTACAATACTGCAAATGTCTGCCCATAGTTCTTCAGGCACTCTACCAGATTTAATCCCTTAAATCTATTCTTCACTTCTGCTTCATATATTATGGTTATTGTACCTATACAGTCTGATGGTTTTCTCCAATTCTTCAATTTAAGCCTGAATTTTGCAATCAGAAACTCATGATCTGAACCACAGACAGCTCCAGATCTTGTTTTAACTGACTGTATAGAACTTTGTCTGCAACATATATAATCTGATTTCTATATTTGCCATCGGGTGATGTCCATATGTAGAGTCATCTTTAGGTTGTTGAAAAAGTGTTGACCAGTGAGTTATCTTAAAAACTCTATTAGCCTCTGTCCTGCTTCATTTTTTTTGTTTTTTGTTTTCCCCCGTATATATTTTATTTTATATTTTAGTTTTCAACGTTGATTTCCACAAGATTTTGAGTTACAAATTTTCTCCCCATTTCTACCCTCCCCCCATTCCAAGATGGCATATATTCTGACTGCCTCGTTCCCCAGTCAGCCCTCCCCTCTTTCACCCCATTCCTAACCCCCCATCCCCTTTCGCCTTACTTTCTTGTAGGGCAGGATAGATTTCTATGCCCCATTCCCTATATATCTTGTTTCCCAGCTGCATGCAAAAAAAAATAATAATTTTTTAAGCATCTGCTTTTAAAACTTTGACTTCCAAATTCTTTCCCCTCTTCCCTTCCCACCCACCCTCCCTAGGAAGCAATTCAACATAGATCACACATGTATCATTATGCAAATCATTATGCAAAACACTTTCACAATGCTCATGTTGTGAAAGGCTAACTGTATTTCCTTCCATCCTATCCTGTCCCCCTTTATTCAATTTTCTCCCTTGACCCTGTCCCTTTTCAAAATTGTTTGCTTTTGATTACCTCCTCCCCCATCTGCCCTCCCTTCTACCATCCCCCCTTTTTTATCCCCTTCCCCTTACTTTTCTGTGGAGTAAGATACCCAATTGAGTGTGTATGTTATTCTCTCCTTAAGTTGAATCTGATGAGAATAAGATTCACTCATTCCCCCTCACCTGCCCCCTCTTCCCTTCCAACAGAACTGCTTTTTCTTGCCACTTTTATGTGACATAATTTACCCCATTCTATCTCTCCCTTTCTCCCTCTTTCAATGTATTCCTCTCTCACCCCTTAAATTTATTTCATTTTTCTAGATATCATCTCTTCATATTCAACTCATCCTGTGCTCTCTGTCTATATTCCCTTCAACTCCTCTAATACTGAGAAAGGTCTCCTGAATTACACACATCATCTTTCCATGTAGGAATGTAAACATGACAGTTCAACTTTAGTAAGTCCCTCATGAATTCTTTTTCTTGTTTACCTTTTTCATGCTTCTCTTGATTCTTGTATTTGAAAGTCAAATTTTCTATTCAGCTCTGGTCTTTTCATTGAGAAAGCTTGAAAGTCCTTTATTTTATTGAAAATCCATATTTTGCCTTGGAGCATGATACTCAGTTTTGCTGGGTAGGTGATTCTTGGTTTTAATCCTAGCTCCTTTGACCTCTGAAATATCATATTCCAAACCCTATGATCCCAGTGTTTCCACAATATGCAAATTGTTTCTTTCTGGCTGATTGCAGTATTTTTTTCCTTGACATGGAAACTCTGGAATTTGGCAAGAATATTCCTAGGAGTTTTCTTTTTGGGATCTATTTGGGGAGGCAATCTGTGGATTCTTTCAATTTCTATTTTGCCCTCTGGTTCTAGAATATCAGGGCAGTTTTCCTTGATAATTTCTTGAAAGATGATATCTAGGCTCTTTTTTTGATCATGGCTTTCAGGTAGTCCAATAATTTTTAAATTATCTCTCCTGGATCTATTCTCCAGATCAGTGGTTTTGTACTCTTAAGGCCAAACTTACCTTTTATTCCAATTATTTTTTGATTTCCTGCTTTAGCATTCCAATCCCCTATGATGATTATGATGTCTTTTTTGGTGTTATTTCTAGATGTTGTAATTCTTCATAGTACTGATCATCTCAGACCTCTTCAGCATCAGTAGTTGGAGCATAGACTTGTATTACTGTGATATTGAATGGTTTGCCTTGGATTCAAACATATCATTCTGCTGTTTTTGAGATTATATCACAGTATTGCTTTTCTCACCCTTTTATTGCCTATGAGGGCTATTCTTTTTCTTCTAAGGCAGTCTTGCCCACAGTAGATATGTATTGATCACCTGAATTAAGTTTACCCATTCCTATCCATTTAAGTTCAAGATACTGATATTTATCAAGATATTGATGTTTAATCTTTCCATCTCCTGTTTGACCATATTCATCTTACCTTAGGTCATAGGTGTTAGATTCCAGTTTCCTATACAGCATCCAACTTTCCTTTCATCACCAGACACATCTGGAGCTGAACTTCCTTTCAGCTTTGGCCTAGCTATTTCATTAGTTTTAGAGCTACTTGTAATTGTTCTCCACTCTTCCTCAGTAGTGTGTGAGGGACTCATCTTCTGATGTTAGCTTTTTATAATTTTAATACTGTATATGGTTTGCCATTTCCTTCTCCAGTGGACCACCTTTTGTCAAAACTCTCCCCTATGACCTGTCCATCTTGAGTAAGCGTGCATGGCATAGCTCATGGTTTCATTGAGCTACACAATCTACCTCCTCTGCCACAACAAGGCAGTGATCCAGGAGGGGCCTGGTACATAGTAGGTGCTTAATAAATTTTTATTGACTGGCTAATTCTAGTCCTACTTACTATTTGTGTTACTTGACCTCTCTGACCTTCAGTTACCTCATCTGTAAAATGGGGCCCATCATACTTGAATATTAGGATCAAATGACCTCTTGAGAGACCTTCCAACTCTATGATTTCTACTTTTGAGATTAAAAAACTGAGAGAACTAGAAATTTTCAAAGTATCGCTATAAGTACAAAATATATTCTATAAAGCATGATGTTGAATTCAGGTTTTTTTAAGCGATAAAGACAAAGTACTTGCAATTCTTTGTTAACATTGTACTGATTCTATTTCTGTCTATTGTCATCATCACCACCACCACCATTTTCATCTTTTAAAAAGGATAGACAATTAACAGTTTGTTTGGCAGCCATCCAATAACAGGGGCTCTTGAAGCCAAATCACAAGTGGTCTACACTGCTTTAAACATCTGTTAGCTAGCCAGAATGGTGAAGGAGAATTCCTCCCTGAAAATGCTGAGCAGATATCATCAGAGCAGCCTCAAAGTGCCTTGTGTTTTGCTGAGATTAATACACTTATGTTCAAAGTCACCTAAAAATATATGGTAAGATCCTAGAGTATATAAAATGCTATGTTCTAAAATTACTCCAAATGCTTTATCTAGCCAAGGTTACACTTCTAACAATATGTATGAACATTTACTACAAAGACATAATGAATAAAAGTGGCTTTCCACCTTCTTTTCTTTATTTACTCAGAGTAAAATGCTGAGAATTGGGTATCTTCTATAAAAGGAGACACTGGCAAGACAATAATGTAAAAAGCACTTCAATTAAGTACTTTTCTATAGTTAAACATCAGGCCAGCACATGTTGCCAAAGAATGAAGACATTTTATTTAAAATTACACTGGCAAGGGACCATCAAATTATCCTTAACATTTTCATTAAATTGAGATACAGATATAGTTAGGGTAGTAAATCTCTTCTGAAACAAGGAGTTTATTCAAGAGCCAAGGCCAAAGGCAGTAATAACCCTAAAGAAATGGCCAGCGTCTAACAGAGGAAACAGAGATGCTGGAGATTTTTTCAGTGCTTCTGGGATAGAATCAATGCACGCTGTGGTAAGTTTAAACTTAAACAAGATTTAGTTAATTCAGTTTAACAAACCTTTGTTTAATATCTGCATATTTTGATACTTGAGTGAATTCATAACTTCTAATACACCTTCTATTTATGTGCGTTGTGACCCATCACCACGCCTTCTTCATCCTGCCATGACTCTTTTTGGCTTATTTTGTTGAATTCTCCATAGAGATCTACCTAGCATGATGAATGCTAATAGAATCCAATAAATTCCACCTGCGGATATTTATTGTAAGCAAGAGGGTGATAGACATAGAAAACCAAGGAGATGATGGTCATGGGTTTGATTCCAAATAGATTTGTTTGGGGAACAAAAGGATAGCATTATCATCCAAAGACTAAACACATTTTACTGCATCGGTCAGAAAAGGTGTCAGATGAAGGAGTAGGAATGTGGAAGTATGTCCCCACCACTGGAGAAAACAACTCAGAGCTCATAGCATACTATTGCTAGAAAATAGCATCTCTTCATAGATAAAGGACAGAATTATTATCATTATATAATGCAGAAATAGTTTTAGTTTAAACTAAAGTTGCTGAAATAAGAACGTCTCATTTTGCTTTGAAATGTTTTTAAACCACCTAGGATCATATAGTTTTAAAAAAGTAAACCTTTGCATATCACTTAAAACCTAAACCATTTAATATCTCTACTTCCCTCTTTCCTTTTTATTTTTTGGTTAATTGATGGTTTGTTTTTTTTGTTTTTTTGTTTTTTTTTTTTGCTGTTCTCTCAGATCTGTTTTGACTCTACATGAAATTGTGGACTTCTGTCAAGGTCGGGCAACTTGTGACTACAAGGCTCTCAGGAATCCCTGGGAAAAGGAAAGGATTCTGAGGATGTCATCATTTAGTCATGAAGCAAAATTAATCACCGCGGTCCAAGACCTCAAGTAGGGCTGTGGCCAGTATGTCTTCTATTTTTAATCATATCTTTTCCCAAGTGATATCCATTATTCCTAATCTTCTTTGAAGTTCCTTATTTGTTATATGTTGCAAACTACTTACACGAGCCAGGCACCTTTCCATTGCTTTTTGTGAAATAACTTATTTTTATTTTCTATTTCTCAAAGACTGTTGTCCTCCATGTCTCATAACTATTTAAATCTACAGGCATATATTAAGCACTTACTGCTTGCTATCTGCAGGTCAAGAATGAACATACATGTTTTTCTTTTTCCCAAGCTTTCAACTGGAAGGCCTTTGTAGAGGGAACCCAAACAGTGTGGGGTAGCTGGGCCTGTCCTCTCCTCCTGGGAGATTCTGATTCCTCCTTCAGGGCAACCGCCAGCTGGTCCAACCTTGCCTTGGGACTACTACATCTCTCTTTCTTTATCTAATGAACAAGTGCTGTGTTAACAATGTTTGTACCATGGTCAGCCCTTTGGGCTCCAGCCCATCTGATATTTTGTAGCTGTATTAACCTTGTCCTAAGGAGAAAAAAAGAAGGGGTGGTGGGGAGAATGCAGTGAGGTGGCCTAGTTGATAAAGCTCTGGGACTGGAGTCAGGAAGACCTGAGTTCAAATGTGACCTCAAACATGTACTACCTGTGTGACCTTGGGCAAGTCACTTAACCACTATTTGCCTTAATACCCTGGAGAAGGAAATGGCAAACCAGTATCTTTGCCAAGAAAATCCCATAATGGGGTCATAAACAGTGAGATATGACTGAACATGTGCCAAGCACTGTACTAAGTGCTTTGGGATGCAAATAGAAGCTAAAAAAGGCCTATTGTGCCCCCTCAAGCAGTTGACAGTCTAATGGAGGAAGACATCACATTAAAAAGAAGCTTAGGGTAGGCGGAAGTTTGTGGTGGAGAAAGCAATCCAGAGCCAGGAAGGAACAGGGCCCCAGGGAAGAAGGAAGGAGCAAACACAGCCACCTGGAAGCTCTTCCTTAAAATGAAAGTTCCAAGAGGCAGTCACTGCTCAGAGGAAGGAGGCCCATTGTGGCAGAAGGACCTTCCATTGTGAGAAGGCTGAAGGGGAAGAGAGATCATCCAGCCTGAGATATCTGTAGGAACAGAGGGAAATTTCAGGATGACAAAGCTTGCTGGGGCAACAGAATACTGGTCTTAAAGATATGGACCTTTCCCTGGAGAAAAACTGAGAAAATGCGCCTTCTTCCCTTCTTCACAGAGGTGGAAGACTGTGGGTGTGGAATGTTGCATATACTACTGTCATTCTTGGTTCGTGTCTTTTTCTGAACTCTCTTTGGGGGAGAAAAAAAGATAAACCTTTGTTTTGGGGAGAATATTGGGGTCAATAAAAGAGCGCTATAGTTTCCCGAAGACAATTCAGGCTGCTTACTTCCTCCTGTTTAATACTAGGCCCAACTTATCATCCACTTGTACTATCTGTCATAGATCGATTGGTAGATAGATAGAAAGACAGATAGTTCTCTACAGAGCTGCTGGCTAATAGCTAGCATTTCTATAGCACTTTAAGGTTGGTGAAGTACTAAGTAAACATCGTCTCATTTGATCCTAACAAAAATGCTGGGTATTAACTGTTTTATTATCTCTGCTTTACAGATGAGGAGAATGAGCCAGAAAGAGGTTAAGTAATTTGCCCAGGGTCACATAGCTAATAAGTATGAATCATGTTGGAACTCACAACTCTAGTCACAGCACTCTACTAGGCACAACTTAGCACAGTATATGTGTGTATATGTGCCCGGTTTTTGTTATTAAGTCATTTCAGTCAGGTCCGGTTCTCCATGGCCCCATTTGGGGTTTTCTTGGTGGAGATGCTGGAATGGTTTGCCATTTCTCCAGCTCATTTTGCAGATAAGGAACTGAGGCAGGTGGGGGTAGGTGACATGTCCAGGGTCACACAGCTGGTGTCTGGGGGCGGATTTGAACTTGGGAAGATGAGTGGTCCTGATTCCAGGTCTTCATGGTGTACTCTGTGCACTATGGCGCCACCTAGCTGCCCCATGTGCTCAGTAGATACACACTATATATCAGTATATTCAGGAGTGTGCTGGTAAATAACTAACAATCAAGGGGGTTCGGGAATGCTTTTAAGCTTAATTTGCATTAACATTTTCTCCTTCTGTCTCTTAAGTCTAGACAATAAACAAACAATAAATCAAGCCCTGAGTCAGCCAATTTCCAAGGTGTAAATGCTGATATTAAAAATTTAACAAATGGCTTTTCTGAGCCATTCAAGCTGGTTCTAGCTCACCAGCTCACCCCTTAAAATGTGTGTATGTATGCAATGTTGTATTATATATAATTATATATATACATATTATGTATGTATATATATGTGTGTATATGCACATGTGTATATCTATATACATATATATGATATATACACATACACACGTGTGTATGCATACAACATTGTATTATATATAATCATATATACATATTGTATATGTGTATATATGTATGTATACATATATGTGTGTATATCTATATACGTATATATAAGATATACATACACACATACACACATATTCCGATATATAGGGACAGCTACGTGGTGCTTGGTAAACTGACAGATTCTCTAGGCAATAGACATTTATCATTCACATGATTTTTCCTCTGTGAATAGTTAGTAGAAATTATTTTGAGTGGTTACAGATAAAGATCTGAAGAGCCCAAAAGCTTTACAAGGTTTGGGGCTTGGTGAAACCAGCACAATGTCATCAGCAAAAAACACCCTATGTAGCATCTCACAAACCACAGGGAATTGCTCTTCAGCTTGGACTCTGAGTTAGATTGTCTCCATGATGGCAGAAAACACCTTTGGTGAGGTGGAGATAGCCAGACTCAGAAAGGTTAGCCCTATAGGCTGTCTTTTATAGGATAGCCTCAGAAGTGTTGGGAGGGTAATGGTCTCATGAGGATTATTGCCAATAAGCTGTTGCTTTCCTGCTTCACAAACCAGTTGCTTTGCACTCCTGATTGTAGCAACAGATTCCTGAGAAGGTGCTCCATCCAGGACTCCCCGGCCCCCCGCCTCCACCCCCACCCCCTCCCCGGTCTGTTCTTCTAGCCGGTTCTAATTCATCCCTGACAAGGCTCCCGAGAAGGGCTACATGGACTCACTAGGCATCTCTCCAGGAAACTGAGTCTGTCGCAGATCCTTGCCATGTCTGACTTCAGACCTCTGAGCCTCTTGACTCCTTTTAAAGATGAAACCAGCTATGAACTTGAGTCATTGCCAAAACAAAAGTCTCCTAGGAGCCATGAGGACTCAGTATGAGAGTAATTCACACCCTAGTCCATACTTTGTTAAGGACACAAAGAGGGAGAAGGAGCTTGCCTAATTCTTCCTGGGTATACTTAGGCTGGCCAGCACATTAGAATCACTTAACATTAAAGGAAAGCAATCTAGCTGCTGTACAGCCCCATCCTTTCTTTTGCAGTTTTTTTTTATATCCAAATCCAGTCCTATTTTCTCAGCTCTTAAGGGAATATCTTAAATGCTAGAGACTCCTCTGCTCTCACTTTCACCAGTGAATCCTTCTGGTTAAGAAGGTAGCTTTTTACTATTAAAGGAGGTGGTTCAATTTTTTTTCTTTTTTTTTCCCATTCCTGGTAATAAGGGTTTCATAGTTATACATCTATATTTAATAGCTGCTTCTTGGAAGTTGAAAAAGGGAAGATGATGCTAACTTGGGTCCTGAAGACATCATCCTTCCCCTGACTTGCTCCATATGGAATGGAAGGTAAGCATTCACTCCACTTCTGCTATGCATAGTTGAGCTTATATTGGGGCTCATGTCCTAGACATTTCCCCTGACCTAGAATCTAAGAGTGAAATACCTAAAGCACAGCTGGTATCTTTTTTTTAAAATAACAATTTCCAATTTAAGTTGGAAAATTAGGCTTATAAGCAAGTTCTCCTTCCAGTTTGCTGCAAACAAGGCATTATTCTTCCATGCACAACTCCACTGAGGTATGGTGAAACATTTGCCAGAGGGCCTGAAGAGGAAAAATATATTAACGGATATCAGCTGTGGCTATGCAGGGGGAGAGAGGGGGGCAGAAAATGAAAACTTGCTGGAAAACTCATTAAAGTTTTCCTGCTATATTCCTGTGTACCTGCCCCTAGAATCACAGACTTATTGTAAACAGAAATAGAAAATGACTCTTGAGAATATCCAAGGCTGAATTTATAGTGTAGAATCTTATATTTTTCAGATGGAAGAGTCTTTAAAGATAATCTAATCCAACCCCATCATTGAATTCACTCCTATTCCAATAGTTTTCTTTAGCCATACTGTCTTTTATTTGTATTCAATTTAACTCAACTCAATTTACTTCTTTAAAACAAGATTATTGAAATCTTTTGTTTTTATATCACCTACATTTCCCAGTATAACTTTTCCCCTCCCAGAGAGCAATGCCATATAATAAAGAATAAAAAAGGGGGGGTGGAAAGAATAAACCCATCAAAAAAAGGTCTGACACTATATGCAGTGTTTCACAGCTATAGTTGCTCACATCTGCAGAAAAGTGAGGGGAGCCTTAATCAAGTTTCATGAGGTGTTCCTACATTCAAGTATTTCAGGATTTAGGGACTATTACTACCCCTAGTAAATATAGACCATTCCTATAGCTGGAGCCCAGCTTAGGGAAAGTTGTAAAGTGGACAAAATTCACCTTTATCTTTTGTGTCTTACCCCTTCCTTCTATGGCCACCTACACATAGGTTTGGACTTCCAATATAAGCTAACTCCACATCCAGCAAAGAAGCAATCATATCCTAGACCAGTGCATGAGCTGAAGGCACATGGGACAAGCCTTCGGCCCCACTCCCCTCCCACTTTTTTTTTTTAACCTGATTGCATTTCTTGGCAAGCATTTGCAAAGTTTCACAAAGCATACTACATTTCTCTCACATACTCAAGACTATACCTTTGTCCTAGAGAACTTTTGAAAAAAATTCAGATGAAGAGCTCTTAACACCACTGTGATAAGCTCTTTTCTAATTGATCGCAACGTCGCCTCACTAGTATCTCTGCTTTCCAGAAATTCTCTCTTAGAATCAAAAGTAAGGAAATGCTTCATTTTTCAGAAAATCACTAATTGCTAACAGCCAAGGGGGTGAATTATGGCTCCTGTCACTATTGTACTAAAGGCCAAAGTGCACATTTATGGGGCAACTAACCACATGCTTTTGATTAGATTGAGGACTGCCAGGTCTCACATTTTAAAATAATGATGGTTTGACTCAAGAGTGTCATCTGAGCGCAAAGGGGGCCTTTGATACTCAGAAAAACATTCCCGTGGATCTGAGTTCAACATAAATCCATTCACCTTTCCCTAGCCATACATCATTTCTCTGGTCATGTTTGCTAATTTTCAAAGCCACAGGGATGTGTCCCAGGTGGAATTTACCTAGAATTCTGCAGAGGTAAGCAGTAGTAGATTAGTTTCTGGATTGCTTAAGTACATAGCTCTTGATTTCAAACTTATGTTGGAATGTTTTCGAGTTCCCAGATTCTTTTTCTCAAATAGAAAAGAAAAAAACAGGTGTGTGTGTGTGTGTGTGTGTGTTGGAATTTGTTTCTAATCGTTCTACTTTTCTGCATCCCTCTCTGCCTCAACCCTGACTTTATGAATGGACATAAGAACTTTCCTTTGTTTTCCCTTTTTCACAATCTCAGAGTTGGAAGCAATCTCGGAAGTCATCTTATCTATCCTTTACCTGAACAGAAATCTCTATAATACACCCAACAGATTATGCTGCCTGTAATTCAGAGGTTCTTAACTTTTCTGTGTGTCATGGACCCCTTTTGTTAGTCTGGTGAAGCCAATGGACCCCTTTTAAGAATAATAGTTTTTTTTATTTTTTAAAAAATTTTCACATTAGTCATGTTGTAAAGAAGTGTTAGAAGCAATGGGAGGAACCACAAGAAAGAAGAAACAAAGCAACAAAAGAAAAAAGCAATTAGTATACTTCCATCTGCATTCAGACTCCAAAGTTCTTTCTCTGGATGTGGACAGAATTTTCCATCATGATTCTTTTGGAGTTGTCTTAGGTCGTTGCATTGCTAAGAAGAGCCAAATCTATCCAAGGTAGTCATTGCACAACGTGGCTGTTACTGTGTACAATGTTCTCCTGGTTCTGCTAACTTCACTCAGCATCAGTTCATTTAAGTCTTTCCAGGTTTTTCTGAAGTCTGCCTGCTCATTATTTCTTCTAGCACAATAGTATTCCATTACATTTATATACCACAACTTGTTCAACCATTCCCCAATTGATGGGCATCCCCTCAATTTCCAATTCTTGCCCACCACAAAAGAGTGGCTATAAATATTTTTGTACATGTGGGTCCTTTTCTCATTTTTATGATCTCTTTGGGATACAGACCTAGAAGTGGTATTGCTGGGTCAAGCGTATGTACGTTTTTATAGACCTTTAGGCATAATTCCAAATTGCTCTCCAGAATGGTTGGATCGGTTCACAACTCCAACATTGCATTAGTGTTCCAGTTTTCCCACATCTTCTCAAACATTTATCATTTTCCTGTTTTGTCACATTAGCCAATATGATGGGTGTGATGTGGTAACCTCAGAGTTGTTTTGATTTGCATTTTTCTAATCAATAGTGATTTAGAGCTTTTTTTCATATGACTATAGATAGCTTTAATTTCTTCATCTGTTCATATCCTTTGACCATTTATCAATTGGGGAATGACTTGTAAGGAATAATGTTTTTAAATACATCATATAATATACCTAGGATTACAAATGAACCCAATTATGAACAAGTTCATAATAAAGAACAATTATGAACAAGTTCATGGATGCCAGGTTAAGAATCCTTGCTCTAAAATGAGGAGTCTAGTTCCTCCCAAAACAACCTATTCCATTTTTTGAAAACTCTTAATTATTAGGATTTTTTTTCTTCAACATCTGCCCTCTTTTCTAGTTCTGCCTTCTGGGGTGAAGCAGGATAAGTTGAATCTCTCTTCCCCATCACTATCCATCAAATAAATACTTGAAGATAAATATTTCCAGTCTTCTCTATTTCATGCTGCACATCTCCATATAGTATAGTATCCAGTCCCTTCATCATCTTAATTGCCATCTTCTAGATATTCTCTAGCTTATATAATGTCCTTCCTAAAATGTGATGCCTAGAACTGAACACAATCGTCCAGATGTGATGAGTACAATAGAACTATAATTCCCTGTTTCTTTTTCCTTCTCTTCTATAGGTACATTCCTCCCCTAAGAATACTCTCACAGCTTATACTCACATTAGTAGGCTGGGTCCCTGAGACTGGCTCCTCTAGAGGTTCTAAAGTTCTAGGTTCTAGAGGTACCCTTCTGATACCCACTCCTAACTCTACAACTCATGAACCCCCTATTAGTGTGCTTCCCACTAGTAGGTGGCGCTAGGTGGCGCAGTGAGTAGAGCACCAGCCCTGCAGTCAGGAGGACCTGAGTTCAAATGCTGCCTTAGACACTTGACATATTTACTAGCTGTGTGACCTTGGGCAAGTCACTTAACCCCAATTGCCCTGCCTTCCCCCTCCAAAAAAAAAAAGAGTCAATAGTAATGATTGGCTCAAAGCAAAGACATTCACTAATAAAGGCAGCTATAAAATATCCGTCCCGTAAACCTGCTACATACTCTCCCACAAGCATATGATGCATTCTTGGGAAGAGTGGACAATGGCAGGAGTAGGAAATATGTAGCCAAGACATCCCACCCTTCATGACACCAGAACCACAAGCCAGGTCTTCTGGCTCCAAGTCCAGCACTATTTCTAGTATGGCACCGACTATCTAGGTAGGGTCTATATAGGCCAGGAGTTGACACACCTGTGGACACTGGTGCAGCTGAGTAGGATCTGAATCTACAACTGGTAATAGTCTACCCCTTTCATTCAATATAGCAAATATTAATGTAACACCTATTAAGTTCCAGCCACTGGTCCAGGAACTGGAGGTACAAGTACAAAAACAAAATATGCCCTGTCCTCTAGGAGTTTACATTCTCTTCTTTGGGAGGAGGGGAGGAGTAGAATAACATTTTCACTGTTATGTAAATATAAAGTCATTAATTTGGAAGGATAGACCTCTTGCAAAGGCAGAGATAGGAAATAGAGAGTCAAGCACAGAGAATGGTGAGGAAGAAGGCATGAGTTGGAGAAATGTGCAATAAGTCTAGAAAGATAGGTTGGAACCAGATTTTGAAGGGTTTTAAATGTCTAATGGAATAGTTAATATATTATCCAAGGGAAAATTGGGAGTCATAGAACTTTCTTGAGCGAGGGAGTAAGTAACATGATAAGACTTATGCTTAGGAACTTTTAAAAATATGTATTTTGATAACTGTGTTTTAATATAATTGGTTTCCTTTGAAAGCCTACATATTTTATTTTATGCATTTAAGAGCATTATTCTGAGAATGGGTCCATCACACAAGAAAGGTTAAGAACCCTTGCCCTACACCAAAACTCCCATCCCTCACCACAACCTTCCCATGTGTGATGCCTCCTTCCATCATAATGCAAGCTTCTTGAGGGTAAGGCCTTTCTTATTGTGTCTCCAGTGTCTAATACTATGCCTGGCACATAGTAGGGCCCTTAGTAAATGCATTTTCATTCATTCAGTCAACATATATTCATTAAGTGCCTATGATATACCACACGCTATGCTAGGAGCAGGGGATAAAAGTACAAAGAAACATGTACATATAAAAATATATATAGCATAAATATAAAATTAATAATACAAGGTATTTGGGGAGGAGAGAAGGAAAGGAGAAAGGGTGGAAGCATTTATTAAGTGCCTACTACATGCCAACCAGTATAATAAGAACTTTACAAATAAAAGCAGTTGGGAGAATTAAGAAAAGCTTTATACAGATGATAGTGTGTGAGCTGTGTCTTAAAGGAAGAGAAGAACTCTATGAGGCAGAGATAAGGAGAGTGCATTGCAAGCTTGTAGGCTGACTGATGGAAAGGCAAGGAGTGGAGTGTCATTTGTGGGAAGGGGAGAGAAGGCCAGTTTGTCTGGATCGCAGCATGCAGGAAGAGGAGTAATGTCCAATGAGGTCGGAAAGATAGGTTGGGACTAGATTGTATGGAACGTTAAAAGTTTAGCAAAAGAGTTGGCGTTTTATTTCAAAGACAATAGAAAGCCACCAGTTATTGTCATGTGGTCAAATCAGTGTTTAAGGAAAATTACTTTGGCAGCGATATGTAGGATGGACTGGATTGGGGAGAGAACCGAGGCAGGGAGATCAGTTAGGAGACTGTGGCAATAACCTAGTCATGATTTAATGAATTAAGGTAGTGGCTATGTGAGTGGAAGGAAGGGGCAGGATTAAAAAAGATGTGAAGGTAGAAATGGCAACGTTCAGGTCTTCATTCATCCTTTTATTCAAGTAGACAGGAGCAAAATACATAATGACTACAATAATGTAAATGAAAACACCACTAAGAAGAAGCTGAGCTCAGCTTAACCTCAGTGAACAGTCTGTCTTGATCTCAGGGAATATATGACAGACACACTCCGCTTTTTAAGAGGCACAGTACTACAGGGGCAGGCAGCTGGATTTCAGAGGATAGATGATAGACTCATCTTCCTGAGTTCAAATCTGAACCCAGACAGACATTTACTAGCTGTGTGACCCTGGGCAAGTCACTTTACCCTGTTTGCCACAGTTTCCTCATCTGTAAAATAAGCTGGAGAAGGAAATGGCAAAGCACTCCAGGATCCTTGTCAAGAAAACCCCAAATGAGGTCATGAAGAGTCAGACACAACCGAGAAACAATTGAACAACACTGCAGGGGCATGATGCTGCTGACACTGTCAGATTCGGTCATTTAGTAGGGTGGCTTTACCTGACTATTTTTCTATGTCACAAGGAAGGGTGGGACAGGGAGGTGGTAGAGCATAGTACAATACAAGACGTTTTGCAAAAAAGCATCATTAAAACTTAAAAGGGTAAGAAAAAGGAGACCAAACAAAGGAAGGATGTAAGCAGAGGTGGGATTCAGCCAGTTCACACCGATTTAGCAGAACCGGTACCTAATTTTAGGTAGAGTTCAGTGAATTGGTTGTTAGCGGGGGGTGGGGGGGGGGTGGGGAGGGGTGGCGCTGTGCCTACCACATCAGTGGTGGCTGAGGCACCTCGGCTCAGTTCTGTTTAGAACCGGTTGTTAATTTATTTGAATCCCACCACTGGATGTAAACATTGCCCAATCATCTTTAGCAGCATCTCCTGATTGTGTATATAAGAGCTATGCCTTTACCTAAGGCTGGCTATAGAATGAAAACATTTAAGAATTACAGCTTGAGAACAAACTCCTCAGATTTCCTACTTCAATGTATTTACAAGCCCTAGAAATCAAATCACAAAACATCTCTTCAGTACTTACACTATTCAAGGCAGAGTACTAGATGCTATGGGGGAGCTATAAAGATCATGAAACACAGTCCCCTAGGAACAATTTTCCAGCTTAATACTAGAAAGAGAACACAACAGAGTCTGTATTAAAGGTAAACCAAGCTTATACAATGCTGTTAGGGCTGAGGAGTGACTCTTATCGAGCTCCATGACGGGGGCACCAACTTGGAAAAGGAATTCATTTTCAGAAATTACTTTTAAAAGCCATGAGTCTCTTGAAACATAAATCACAGCTTGTACAAGAACCCATAAAATATACTGTGAGTGTGGATGAAATGAAATCAGGACAAGCCTAACCTTTGTGCTTGCTAGTGTCAATCACTGGCCTAGATCTAACTACCTATTTCCACAGAAGCAATTCAAAGGCCCAAATTGGGGCATAACGTAGTTAATTTTACAGAAATGTCCATGCTTTGTAAATGTCAGCATGTTGCTACCCCACTGATAAAGCCATATTTCCCTTCAGTAAATGTGACTGCAGTTGCCACTTAAGACAAGTTCCATCTCATTTATTCACCTCACATTTTAATCTTATTTCTTATTTTTCATATTTATCTTATTTGTAGGAAATATGCTCAAATTCCCCTTTGTAGGCATTTGAATATACACTGTATCACTAAGGCAGCACATTTGTGGGATGTTTGTGAAATCCAGCTCGGTATTGACAGCACAGGATAAATACGGTTTTTTCCTATTTTTGAGATGGAGATCAGTACAGGAAAAAAAGATCATTCATTGGCTCTGGAGACAAAGGACCCGGGTTCAAATTTTGTCCCTGAAACTTACCATTATGACCTTGGGCAAATCACTTAACCATCTTGGACCTTGGTTTCTTCATCTGTAAAAAAGCTGTGATCCTGTGATCTTGGCTACAGCTGGAGATCTTTGAGACAATCTGCAATCCTATGAGTGGTTCAGCCAGTGAATCAGAAACACAATTCAGCCAGTGTGTAAGACTGACGGAGCACATGAAACATGAGAGATTATGCTTATGTCAGAGATTTTTCAAAACCAGAGTTTTTGACATGTCAAGACATCTCTAGTGATCTCCAGAAGACCTCAAACTTTCTGTATCTGTCTTTCTCTCTGTGTGTCTTTATGTCTCACCCACTCACACACACACACACACACACATACACACACACACACACACACACTAGAACTATCTCAAAAGATAGTTCTAATTCAGTTTAATTTTAAAATTAGTAGTAGTAGTAATGGTAATTTATATATTTTAGTGTTTACAAAGTGCTTTACGCATATTATCTTTTGAGCATTAATACATATGATAGAGACATTATCGTTGTCATTGTACAGCTGATATACCTGAGGCTCGGAGAGTTTAAGTGACTTTGTACGTGGTCATGCAGTTAGTAAATGTGAGGAGGCAAGATATGCCCCATTTGACCTCTCGATATCCAAGATCAGCATTCTGGCAGCTACAACAAGCTGCCTCTGTAAGTAAAGAATATACAAAATGGCTCAATTGCTTTTTCTAAATTAAAAGATAGTAAACCCCCATGCCCATTTCAGTCAAATCAGACTAAGAGTTAGTGATAGTGGACCTTGCTAAAGCTGTAGCCTCTCCTCTGATAGACCACAGAGATATCAGGGTATCATTCTATTGTTTTGGGGTTTTTTTTTGGAGGGGGGAAGGCAGGGCAATTGGGGTTAAGTGACTTGCCCAAGGGCACACAGCTAGTAAGTGTGTCAAGGCCAGATTCAAACTCCTGACTCCACAGCAGGTGCTTGTTTCAACAATCCGGCTAGCAGCTACTGTGGGGGTGTAAGATCCACCCACAGCCAGCACCCAGAAAGCTGCCAACAGCACAGGTTCTTTCGATCTGCTTAACTAAGGAAAGCAAGGTGAAGGGGTTGACAAGCTTACTTTAATTCAGCATACAAATATCATTCACTTAGTTCAGGGAAAAAAGCCAGCACCCTGAACTTCAGAGCAAATTACAAACAAAGTACAAACATCAACAGACAGACCTTGTCTGATTCAAATCCTGATACATAGTTACCAGAGTTCAACAAAGTCTCAGCATCCAGGTTTACGAGCTGGAGGTCTCTTAGCTACAGCTGCCAGGAGTCTCTGCATCAGCACCATCACCAGTGAGAGCCCTTCCGCAAATGGCTCTGTCCTCTCTTCTTACAGGGCTTTAGATGTCGTCAAACGTCATCTGAATGACCAGAACTTAGGCTGCCGTGATTGGCTCTTGAGTTAGCCCCTCCCCTTAGGACCCTGGGAGGTTCACATCCACATAGGTTAGGTTAACACCTAATAGGGGTTAGCACCTCCTCTTAGCCAGCCCCACCTTGGGCCCCACCCCAGTCACCAATCCACACCCACATAGGTTCCACACCTAATAGGGGTTTGGACCTGGGGCTTAGCACCTAGTAAGGCTCAATGAAATATACCAAATTACTCAAAGGAGACAAAGGCCAACTATTCAAGGGCACTTGGTTGAACTAAATGCTAAGGAGCCCATTTTGCTTACCAACACAGTGCTCTTCTCACTGTGCCACCTAGCTGCCCGGAAGTGTCATTTTTTACACCAAAGTTCTAACACGCTTAGAGATCACCTCTATAACATTCTTAACATGCAGTCACACAATTTTTGCTTGAGACGGACCACTCCGTTTCTGAACTGCGCTCATTGTTAGAAAGCTCTTCCTTATACTGAGCTACAATCTATTTCCCTTAACTTACACCTAGTTCTACACACCCTTGGAACTCCATAGAAGAACAGTCCCTCTTTCACAAATTATTGTCTTGTCCATCCTTCATTCTTGAAGAGGAACAACAATGTTGCAAGGATGATGGCTTGACTTGCCGGTGAATTGGATTTAAGTGAATCAGAACTGCTCAAGGCTATCAGCCTCACTCTCCTCCATCCTTCAAATATTTGCAGACAACCGTCTCTTTAGTCTTCTCACCTCTTGACTAAATATGCTTCCTCTTCTCCAGATTAGATAGATTTCCAGACCCCTTGCTATCCTAGTAACCTTCCTCTAGACTCACTTGTCAACGTCTCTTTCAAAATGTGACCACCAGACCTGAACGAGATACTCTACGTGTGGTCGGATCAATGCAGAGTACATTGACGATGCTGTTTACCTTGATTGGGATGCCTATAAATTCGTTAATGTAACCTTCCAAGTTGACATAGATCTAATAGTTAACACTCTTTAGATACGGTTATTCAATCACCTCTGTGACTATCTAACTGTAATATATCATCTGACCACATTTCTACTTCTTCTGCAGAAGAGTATCACAGGCAACTTTGTCAAATGTTTTGCTTAAATCCAAATACACTTTGATTTTAGAATTTCCCAGTCTAATAATGTTATCCAAAAATCAAATCAATCTAATTTAATACTGCTAGTTCTCAGGAAAGTTTGCTGACTTCTAGTGATCATTGGCTTCCTTTTCCAAGTGCTTACAAACCCCATGTTTAATAATCCATTCTAGAATTTTTACCAGAGGATTCATGTCAAATTCTGTATTTTAGATTTATAGAATCCACCTTTTAAACACTTTTTTTAAAAAAAGAGACAAAATTTGAAAATCCAAATCTTCTCCAACTCCCAAAAGATTACTAATAATGATAACTTTTATTTGGAGGGAGAGAGGGGAGGAAGACCTGTGATTTCATTAATGTGGGAAATTCCTGGTGAAGAAACTTCCTTATCAGTGCAGACCAACATTTTTATTTTGTTTGTCTTTGCTTTAGCTTCGTGTTTGGCTTATGCTATCTGGTATTCTTGTTCATATACTTGAAGGCTTGTACATGTCATTGGAAGCTAGATATGCTTCTAGCAGTGTTGAGTACAAGGTGAAAGGTTAGTAAACAGAGAGCTAGTTATTTCTTAGCTCCCCCTACCTTGGTGTGGGTGGTACCAGTTGTTCCAAGCTCCTCCTTTAGGTCAGTGCCCTAGACCTAGTGAGTACACTAGACTAGGGGTGGGGAACCTACAGTCTCAAGGCCACACATGGCCCTCTAGGTCCTCAAGTGTGGCCCTTTGACTGAATTCACTGAAACTTCACAGAACAAATCCCCTTAATAAAAGGATTTGTTGTGTCGAATTTGGACTCAGTCAAAAGGCTGCACCCAAGGTCCTAGAAGGCCACTTGTGGCCTTAAGGCAGCAGGTTCTCCCTCTCTGCACTAGACTCTGCCCCTCAGGGAGGATGGGCTTCCTTTTCATCTGCTTTTGGAAGAAACAATGGAAAGGAGGAAAATGCCTCTCACCACCATGAATTCTAGTTTTAATCTCCAATAAGCTGCTTGATTAATTTGTGCCTGAGAACTGGTCTGAATTCACTTTTTTTTCTGTCTTTGAGAAGTTATAAAATATATATCAATAAAATTTCTTTGGTTAATATCAAGCCCCCAGAAGAGAGGTTCCTAGCAATTAGAGAATCTCTTTCTCTGACAAATACAAATACACACACACACAGAGTGGTATTACTGTATTTCCTACTTCCCTTACCCTACCACCCATCTGTTTAATCCTCCAGGGACTCATACACAAATCAGTCCTTCAGTGTATGAGCACATTACCTTAGAGAAACTGGTTTCTTTTTCAATAAGTTGCCAAAGAGAAAGCAAGCCGACTCTTCTTTTAAAATATTTTTATTTCATTAAATATTTCCTAATTACAAGTAAAAAATTTTGACATTCATTTTTTAAATATTTGTGTTCCAAATTCTTTCCCTCCCTCTAGCTCCATTCCTACACCTTGAGAAGGCAAGCAATATGTGAAGTCATGTTAAACATATTTTCATATTAGCCATGTTGCAAAAGGAAACACACACACACACACACATACACACATGCAAGAAAAACAAAGAAAAAAAAGTATGCTTTAATCTGCATTCAGATTTCATTAGTTCTTTCTCAGGAAGTGAATAGCATTTTTCATCATGAGACCTTTGTAAATTTCATGGATCATTGTCTTGATCAGAGTAGCTAAGTGTTTCACAGTTGCTCATCTTTACAATTGTGCTGTTACTGTGTGTCATGTTCTCCTGGTTCTGCAAACTTCACTTCATATCAGTTGACATAAGTCTTTCTAGGTTTTTCTGAAACCATTGTGTTCTCATTTCTTTTAGCACAAGAGTATTCCATTACAATCAATCATATACTACAACTTGTTCAGCTATTCCCCAATTGCTGGGCATCACCTCAATTTCCAATTCTTTCCCACCACCAAAAGAGATGTTCTGAATATTTTTGTACATATAGGTCCTTTTCCCTTTTCTTTGGTCTCTTTGGGTTACAGATCTATTACTGGTATATTGCTGGGTAAAAGGATGTGCATAGTTTTATAGCCCTTTGGACATAGTTCTAAATTGTTCTCCAGAGTGAGTTCACAACTCCACCAATAGTGCAATAGTGTACCAATTTTTCCACATCCCCTAGGTATCATTTTCCTTTTCTGTCATGTTAGCCAATCTGGTAGGTGTGAGGTGGTATTTCAGAATTGTTATAATTTATATTTCTCTAATTATTAGTGATTTTTTTTCATGTGACTACTGATAGGAAAGCAAGCAAACTCTTTTTTTTTTCTGTGAAATAAATTTTATTGAAGTCTTGTTCTTCTCCATCAGCAGAATTTCACCCAGGCTTTCCCCACTTCCCTTCTCTCCCAGACAGCCATCTCAGATCACAAAAGTTTTGTTTTTCAAAAGCATGAAAGTTGAAGAGAAAAATCAGTTGAACTGATGGACATAGGAAGAAAATCTGCAAAATACAATTCCTAAGAGCCTTCCACCTGTGCAAAGTCATAGGTTCAGGATTCCTTCTCTTCTCTCTTCTTTGGGGAATGGAGTTTTCTGTATAAACTAGCCATATTGGCTTTTTCTGAGCCCTTTCGTTTGCGGTTTCGTTGCGGGAGGTTCTTGGCATGCCTTTGACTTTTCCATGGCCTCAAAGAGTGCCTGAGGAAGAGACAAGGCAGGAAGTTGTGGTGATGCTGGCTGCCCAACTGTTATGAACTTTGCCTCCCTTCATCTCCCTACTAGGGAAATAGACAAGGTGGAGAGAAAGAGGGAGTGAATCTGAGGCAAGCCCTTCATGCGGATGTCCAAAGTGACCTCAGCATCATCTCTGCTTCTCAGGTGGTAGGCTCTAGATCAGTGGACATTGGCTGTCTGGAGTTTCCTGCAGACATTGGAAAATGGGAGCTGGTGTCCCCTAGCTCCACTCACAGAGGTCAAAGTCAGGAAAGGCACTTCAGCTGGGACAGAGCTCTGGCGCCACCCATGCAGCAACGAGAATGCCTCTTGTTCCATGTCTGGTAGTCAGGTGGGAGCTCTGGACAGAGAAGGGCATCTTCCAGATCTTGCAATTGTCCTGGGACAAACTGGGGTGACATGATGAGTCCTTCATCAGAAGTCACTTCATGTCCACGGTTCCCTGGGTGACCAGATACTGAGATGGTGACACCGTCATCGAAAATGGAGCCTGAAAACAAAGCTTCACGATCTTTCCATTGGCATCTTGGTTGCCACTCTTTGTGCACTTCTACCACCTTCCATTTCACTCCTACAACTTTTCCACTTCTCTCTGCAGCTCTTCTGTGGCGGAGTCCCAACTTGGCTGGCATGTTGTGAAGGTGGCAGCCAGCAGTGGACTTTCTTGGTTCCTGGAGTTGGACATAGCCATTGCTGTAGATATGACTGGCATGATGATCCTGGCTGTGATTGTCCCTGTGATAATGCCTGCTGCTGTCAGAATTGCCACCATCACTGTCATCACTGCTGTTGTCGTTACTGTCATCAGTCTGGTAGGCAGGTGGCAGGTCAGGACACAAGAGGGCATCTTCCAAGTCTTCCAAATGTCCAGGGATAAACTGGGGTGGCCAAGTTGGCAAAGGAAACAAATGGAGTCCATCATCAGAATTCAGTTCACTTCCACTGTGCTCTGGATGACTTGCAACTGACATGGTGGCACCTTTGATGTCCTTCCTGGAGTACTTCCTAAAGTCGGGGGGAATAGAGCTCCAATTGTAATCTTTGCTCTGAGCAGGTGTTGCTGAATGTGAGCTGGGGCTGGCCTTTTATATGGTTTCCCCCAAGGATCTCTTGCCCTGTCCACTCTATGTTGAGAAGGTGTCAACCCCCATCCACAGGATGAGTGCCACAGGAGAAAAATCCTTTCCTTCCCTCCAGCCCTTCTCCAAGATTCACACCTATGTGCTCTCTTCCCTTCCACTGCCCTCCCCCCACTTAGCTCCGAAGCACCATGGAATGACCTTTAGTCCTGAGACACTTCCTGAAGGCATCCAACTCTGCCTTCCTCAGAAACAATCTTTCTCCATGAATCTCAGGAGTCTCCTAAACACTTACCCTGAATCCAGGGCTTAGAGAGCGAATGGAGGATTGCCGTCGTGTTGCAGTAGAGATAGCTTTCACAGCAAGTATTGAGACAGCAGGTGTGACAGCAGCATGCCAATACACCTGGGACATAGAGCTAAGGCACCAGTTTTAGCTGTTCTCCTCTTCAGACTAGACAGTTAAGACTTTCTAGATAGAGGGAGTCAAATCATCCTCAGTCACCCCAGGCCTTGGAGCTCCTAAGTCTTATTGTCCACATGTTGCAGCCATGGCACCAGGAAACATGCTAGTAGAGAGACCAAGGGAAAGCAAGGGGCTTCCATAGGCTCAGAGATAATCCTTGAACGTTTTGCAAATGGAGCTGGCTGAGTTTCTAGGAGAGGCTAAAGGATTCAGTCTAAGAGAGTGAATCCCCCAGTAGTCTAGGCACCTAGGGCAACCGGCAGAATCAATGTGACTGGACCTGAGGGTGTGCCTTCTCCTAAATGCCTTGACCATCTCTGGGGGCCAGATTGGGGAAAAGACCATCCAACATAACAAGAAATGCAAGCCATAAACTTCACTTCTATGAAAGAGGGAAACCTGGTCATGGTGACCTGTTAAAATTCATAATTTGGACAGAGTCCGAAGTTAGATACTGTGACCAATGACAGCCATAGTGTGGCCACAACACCCAGTTCTTGACCACTATATTTCCAATATGCAATCTTTTGTTTGGACATTTACCCATCCACCTTTGCTTAATGTTCAAGCTTGCACATGATGTTATTACTAAGCAGAAACTCCCAACACTCTTCCATCAGTAATGATCTACTCTATAGCTCTTCTTCCATTTGTCTGATTTCTTTTTTTTTTAATTTATTTAATATATTTAGTTTTCAGCATTGATTTTCACAAAAGTTTGAATTACAAATTTTTTCCCCATTTCTACCCTCCCCCCACTCCAAGATGGCATATATTCTGGTTGCCCCGTTCCCCAGTCAGCCCTCCCATCTGTCACCCCACTCCCCTCCCAGCCCCCTTTCCTTCTTCTCTTGTAGGGCAAGATAAATTTCTATGCCCCATTGCCTGTGTATCTTGTTTCCTAGTTGCATGAAAAAACTTTTTGTTGTTGTTGTTGTTGTTGTTGTTGTTTTTGAACATCTGTTTTTAAAACTTTGAGTTCCAAATTCTCTCCCCTCTTCCCTCCCCACCCATCCTCCCTAAGAAGGCAAGCAATTCAACATAGGCCACATGCGTATCATTATGTAAAACCCTTCCACAATACTCATGTTATGAAAGGTTAACTATGTTTTGCTCCTTCCTAACCTATCCCCCTTTATTTAATTTTCTCCCTTGACCCTGTCCCTTTTCGAAAGTGTTTGTTTTTGATTACCTCCTCCCCCCATCTGCCCTCCCTTCTATCATCCCCCCTTTTTTATCTTCTTCCTCCTTCTTTCCTGTGGGGTAAGATACCCAATTGAGTGTGTATGGTATTCCCTCCTCAGGTCAGATCCGATGAGAGCAAGATTTACTCATTCCAAATCACCTGCCTCCTCTTCCCTTCCTACAGAACCACTTTTTCTTGCCACTTTTATGTGAGATAATTTACCCCATTCTGTCTCTCCCTTTCTCCCTCTCTCAATATATTCCTCTCTTATCCCTTAAATTGATTTTATTTTTTTAGATATCATCCCTTCATATTCAACTCACCCTGTGCCCTATGTGTATATATATATATACACATATATATACATACATATATACATATGTATACCTACATATATACACACATAGACACACACATATGTATATATATGTATACATACATATATATATATATATGCATATTCCTTTCAGCTACTATGATATTGAGGTCTCATGAATCATACGCATCATCTTTCCATGTAGGAATGTAAACAAAACAGTTCAACTTTAGTAAGTCCCTTATGATTTCTCTTTCTTGTTTACCTTTTCATGCTTCTTTTGATTCTTATGTTTGAAAGTCAAAGTTTCTATTCAGCTCTGGTCTTTTCATGGAGAAAGCTTGAAAGTCCTCTGTTTTATTGAAAATCCATATTTTGCCTTGGAGCATGATACTCAGTTTTGCTGGGTAGGTGATTCTTGGTTTTAATCCTAGTTCCATTGACCTCCGGAATATCATATTCCAAGCCCTTTGGTCCCTTAATGTAGAAGCTGCCAGATCCTGTGTTATCCTGATTGTTTTTCCACAATATTCAAATTGTTTCTTTCTGGCTGCTTGCAGTATTTTCTCCTTGACCTGGGAGCTCTGGAATTTGGCGACAGTGTTCCTGGGAGTTTTCTTTTTGGGATCTTTTTGAGGAGGCGATCTGTGGATTCTTTCAATTTCTGTTTTACCCTCTGGCTCTAGAATATCAGGGCAATTCTCCTTGATAATTTCTTGAAAGATGATATCTAGGCTCTTTTTTTGATCATGGCTTTCAGGTAGTCCAATAATTTTTAAATTATCTCTCCTGGATCTATTTTCTAGGTCAGTAGTTTTTCCAAAGAGATATTTGACATTGTCTTCCATTTTTTCATTCCTTTGGTTCTGTTTTATAATATCTTGATTTCGCATAAAGTCACTAGCTTCCACTTGCTCCAGTCTAATTTTTAAGGTAGTATTTACTTCAGTGGTTTTTTGGACCTCCTTTTCCATTTGGGTAATTCTGCCTTTCAAGGCATTCTTCTCCTCATTGGCTTTTTGGAGCTCTTTTGACATTTGAGTTAGTCTATTTTTTAAAGTGTTGTTTTCTTCAATATTTTTTTCAGTATTTTTTTGGGTCTGCTTTAGCAAGTCATTGACTTGTTTTTCATGGTTTTCTTGCATCATTCTCATTTCTCTTCCCAATTTTTCCTCTACTTCTCTAACTTGCTTTTGCAAGTCCTTTTTGAGCTCTTCCATGGCCTGAGACCAGTTCATGTTTTTCTTGGAGGCTTTTGGTGTAGGCTCTTGCACTTTGTTGACTTTTTCAGGCCATATGTTTTGGTCTTGTTTGTCACCAAAGAAGGATTCCAAAGTCTGAGACTGAATCTGGGTGTGTTTTCGCTGCCTGGCCATGTTCCCAGCCAACTTACTTGACCCTTGAGTTTTTCAGCCGGGTATGACTGCTTGTAGAGCAAAGAGTACTTTGTTCCAAGCTTGAGGGGATGCACTGTTGATTTCAGAGCTATTTCTATACAGCCAGCTCTGCCACCCCAGCACTCCTCCTTCCTCAAGAACCACCAACCCGGACCTGACACAAATCTTCAGCAGGCTCTGCACTCCTGCTCTGATCTGCCACTTAATTCCTCCCATGCCAGAAGTAACTGCAGCTGTAGCTCTGTAGCTGCACCTCCCCCGCTGCCCCTGGGGCTGTGGCCGAACCACAAACTCTGTGCCCCGCACCTTTTCCCACTAACCTTCTCTGTTGTCTTTGGTGTTTGTGGGTTGAGAAGTCTGGTAACTGCCACAGCTCACTGATTCAGGGTGCTAGGGCCTGTCCTGCCCGGCTTCTGGTCTGGTTGGTCCTGCTGCTTCCCTTGCTGAGCTCTGCTCCCCTCCACTCCGTGCGTGATAGACCTCATCCAGCGACCATCCAGGCTGTCCTGGGCTGGAGCCCTGCTTCCCTCTGCTATTTTATGGGTTCTGCAGTTCCAGAATTTGTTCAGAGGCATTTTTTATAGGTTTTTGGAGGGACGGGGTGGGGAGCTCACACAAGTCCCTGCTTTCCAGCCGCCATCTTGGCTCCACCCCCAGCAAACAAACTCTTAAAGAACAAGCATCAGAAAAACAGATTCACCTCTCCTTTAAGAGAGCAGGAAGGCCAAAAGTGAAAACAGGGGATGAGAGCAGGGATCTCCAGCTTTGTTCTCAGTTCCTGATCATTCAGTTTATTATGTCGTCTCAGGGTCCTCCTCTCCTTCTCCTGGTCTGTGCCTCTCTTACTGTGGATCTAGTTCAGGAGCAGCAGAGGCTATCTGCCCACCTTTCCTGGTAGCAGTCATACCACAAGCCTGGATATGGACTTGGTGGGACTGGTGCAATGCAGGGACTGAATTAAGTTTTGAGTCTACTTCCCCAGGAGACAGCAGTAGAGGGGAAATATCCCCCAGCCATCCCCCAAGATGTTAGGGAAAGAAGTACATTTGTTCTTGTTCTATCTTCTAAGTATACATCCCTTTGCAAAAGCTAATTGCTTTTAAGTTGTTAAATGGAACTGGAACGATAGTAATTGACCCCCAACAATAGCAGGAACATAGCTAGTTGGGGCTGACGTTGATAGTGTCACTCCAACTCCTCGGGGTACCCTAGAACCTTGAGGAGGCAAATGGGACAGCCTGGCTCTGGGAGAGTGAACCAGAATGTACTTTGCTTTAGTAGCAAAAACATGGCAACAATGGATTCTGGTCTCTTCTGGAATGACTGAACCAACTTGCATATGAATGTAATGGAGTATCATTTTCCATTAGAAGGGATAAATATGAAAAATTTAGGAAAACTTGAAAGGATTTATATGAAATGATAAAGATCAAAGTAAGCAGGACATGGAGAACAATTTCCACTGTAACATCATCAGTGTAAAGGGAAAAGGCATTGAAAGATATCAGAACTCTGATCAATGCAGTGACAAATTATGACTTCAGTAAATTGACAGTGGCATGTGCCACTCTCCTCTTAGTGGGAAGACGTACTGCAGGTATAGAAGGAGTCATACATTGTCAGACATGGCCAACATGTTTATTTCTTTGCTTAGCTGTACTCCTTGATTATGAGTGCATGTTCTGCTGTAGGGTGGTGTCTAAGGAGTCATTAGGAGAGGAAATCAATGGGGGCAGTGAAAGAGGAAGGGCATCAATAAAACATTTTTAGAGCCTATTTATATAACTCAGTTCTTCCAAAACATGCTTTTCATAGAATTACAGGCTTTTAAGAGCTGGGAAGGACCTTAGAAATCATATAATCTGACTCATTTTACTGATGAGGTTAAGTGATTTGCCCAAGGCCACATAGCTACTTGACAGTAGAGATGGGACTAAAACCCAAATACTGGGGTTCCTAATCTAGGGTTGTTTCCACTATATTACATTATCGGATTAATTTAGTTTTATTTGGCCCTAGTCTGAAAAGTGTCCGTCTTCAATGGATGTTGGATCTCTCAAAAAGCAATGGGGAAGAGCCCATTCACCTCCTATAGATAAACCACCATTAAAAATTTTTTTCAAGTGAAGAAAAAAATGAAAAGATATATCTTTGGGAGCTGTCTGGTGCTCCTTGACTTTATATAAATTCACCTGGTCTACTATTTAAATCTTTATCCGACACATAAATGCATTTCCTAGGCCAGGGGTGGCAGAACTAGTTCAATTCATTTAAATTCAATAAATATTGATTGATTGGCTACTTTGTGCCAAAGATTATGCTCTTGAGAGCACAAATGGAGTAAATTATATAGTACCTGACTTCAGGGTGCTTACAGTTTTTTAGGGGACAAAAACTGTTTGATGCCTAAAACAGTTAGAGAACCATACAAAGACAGTATATAAAAATATAATAAATTGCTTAATGCTAATGGTCCTATATGCAAAATACAAGTGATAAATGACAACAGACAGCCAGAAATAGGAGAAATAAATGGGACTGGGGCATCAGGGTGGGCTTTATGGAAGGGGATTGGAAGGTAGCAGCAATGGCTAGATGGACCAGATGAAGTCAGAAAGACCTGGGTTTAAATTCCACCTTAAACTCTTACTAGCTGTATGTCCCTGGGCAAGCCACTTAATCTCTCTTGACCACAATTTATCTGTAAAATGAGAGGCTTGGGCTAAAAGGCTTCTAAGGTCCCTGCCAGCTCAGCCATGATCCATGATCCCATGATTGGAATAGAGAAAGGGAAGTGAGAAGAGGTCATTTCATTGCCTGGACTTTTCAACCATTTACTTAAGCATTGCCCCCTTCCACAAAACTTTAAAATTCTGCACTAGGTACATGCATAAAATCCCAAGACCTTTCTTATCATTCAGCTGGATCCAAAAGCCAATTGGAAGCTAATTTATTCCTTTCTCTCACTGGACTCCCACGCTGCCAATGTCAAAGCTGATGAATCAAAATGGCTGCCACCTGATATAGTCGGGAAATTGCCAAATGCCATTAAAAAACTTTTATTTTTAAATAAATTTCATAGCTCAGGCATGAAGAAAAGCCATGCCTCTTACCTCGTGACTTCCAGACTGCTGGACGATGCAGAGAGCAGGCTTCTCCTTGAAACCATTAGAGCATCTCTTTCCAATCAATTTTGTTCAAGGTTCTATAGACATATTTCACTATCAGTTTCCGAACTGTCTTGAACAATATGATCTAATGACCCTTTATCAGTCTGATTTGGGGCACTCTAGTGCAGCCTTTCCCAGGTTAGATAAATCATGTGCCTTAATTAACAACGATTGGCACCATTGCCAGAGCAATGAATGAGTTTGTGCGCTACCTGTGGGTTCACAAAAGTATAGTAGTTACAATTAATGGATTTAATTTTAAATGCAAGGGCCTCTGTGTCCAAGTGCCTAAGAAGTCCATTTTGGCATTCTTATTACTCGTTAATTATAATTGATGTACCTGGGAAAGCTGTCAGCAGTACCCTTATTTAGACAGGTGACAGACTTGCTAAAAGAGCTTCTGGACTTTGCTTGAAATGGTCCGCGAGAAGCAACATGATTTTGATGAAACCCAAATTTATTAGGGTTATTAAAAGTCATTAATTATTTGGCACCATCTAGATTTCATTTGCTTCATTCTTAATGAAAATTGACAGCTTTATATTTTAGGTTCTAGAAAGTAAAATTTATTTTTAAATGCTTCTTGTCATTTTATTATTACCGTTGGACCCCACATCTCTTCCCCATTCTTATCCCTGACCTTTGCACCCTACATGGCCCCTAATGATTTGTGAGGCTTTTCCTTGCAAATAAATGTTTTTGTGTCTTTTTCTTTGTGTCTTTTTCATACATCTTGTACAAAAACTCCATCACCAGAAGGGTGAACAATGGTTTCATGTTCAGAAGTGGTTTCTGATGGGGTGAATTCCATTATCCAGCAGAAAAGCAGATCAAGTAAAAAACATTTAAACCCCTCACATTCTGAAAAGAAACATGACCTTTAATTTTACATTTGTTCTTTCTCTTGTCTCTCTTTTCTTTTGGATTTAGGGAGTCTCACCATTTAGCAGTTACAATTGAAAAACAAAACAAAGCAAAAGAGGAAGCCTTTTGTAGGGTCAGTCACCTCAGCAGATTCAAGTCTGGCCAAGCCATCTGCCCTCCGTTCTTGGAAACAAGTCTGGCAAATAAGAGTATAAATATTGTCAATGGGTGCCCTTACCACAAGAGGCTGTCACTTGCACACATGTGATTTAGCCTGGGAAACTTCACTTTCAGAATGTAGAATTTTACAAAAGTTTAGGTCAGAAGCAGAGGGTCTATGCTAATATAGCCTGCTTCCCGACCCCCCACCCCCATGGAAAAGTTATTACTATTATTAAATGCTAGTCAGGAGCCCATGTGGCAGATGTAGTGTAGAACACAGACACAGACACAGACATACACAGACACAGACAAACACACAGACACACACTACTATCCCTGCCTCCCTAGAACTGAAGGAACGCTTGACCATTGGAGACTGTTCTTTAGCTCTAAATAAGCTGCCAGCCAACCCAGAAAGAAATAACAAAGCATTTTTCATATCTTAGTTTCAAAACAGTTCTTCCTAGGGGAAGAAAATATTCTAGTCTGCAGAACATAATCCATACATTCATCCAGGGGAAGAGTAAACGTCCAGAGGGAAGTCATGTGAAATAAGACTGGAACAGTGGGTTGAAATTAGATTTATTGAGTATTTCCAATGTATAAGGAGCATAAGTGCCATATGTTATCATTCCAAAGTGCTATGTGAAGGGATTTAAATGATTCAATTCGATAAACATTTATTAAATACATACTGTGTGCTAAAGCACCATGGATACAATGATGTGAAAATCCTCCCTGCCATGAAGAAGCTTACATTCTACTGAATGTACTGGTGTAGTAGAAAGAATGCTGGCTTTGGAGACAGGATTTTGGTTCAAACCCTAGCTCTGCCAACTTCACACCTATGTGACTGTGATCAAGCCTCTCTAGGTTTCGGTTCCTCATTTGGACTAGATGACCCTCTTTGGTTACTTCCAGTTCTAAGTCTTATGATCTTATGATTTTACAAGTAAGTGTAATGTAATTTGGCAGGATGGGAGCTGGGAACATTGGTAACTAATGGAATTAGCAAAGGCTTCTTATAGGAGGTAGCATTTGAGCTATACCTTTGATGGGAAACAGGGATTCCAAGAGTCAGATAAGTGAAAATTGAAATCTTTGTGTGGCAGAGCCTTATAAATGACTGATAGTATTGCATTGACACCTCAATTCGGGAGTCATTTTTTAAAGTGTCTAATGTGGAAGTATCTAACTGTGCTAAGCTCTCGGTTTGGAATTAGACACGGTTCAGAGTCGGGGCAAGGCTTGAAAATTGTGCTCCTTGTAGATTACCTCCCTACCTGAGATTCTGAGTCTTCACTATAAAACATATAGTTTAAATGATCCCAAAATCATTACCTACACGCTATAGGAAGCAGAACTTTCTGGCATTAAAAAGATGTTAATTAATAAAAACAATTTAAATGCGTAAGCATCCCTCATTGTGCACTTTGCATTTTGTACCCTAGGTGGCTACCTATCTTTCCTACCCCTAGTAATAGCTTCCCCTTGTCCCTGCTCTTGTTTCTGGCATCAAGGACCTTACACTCTCTTGGAAAGTAGTACCTTGTACAAATCTCTTTACCTCTATGAGCCTCAATTTCCCCATCTGTAAAATGAAGAGATTGGATTAGACAGTCCCTAAGGACTCTTCTAGCTCTAAATCCTGTGATCCCATGTATCCCCTAATATAAATAAGAATGTAACAAATACACAGGAGAGGCCCAAACAAAGTGGAGAAAGTCATGTGAAATAATACTAGAGCTGCGGGTTTGAACCAGATTACATAGAGCTTTGAATGCTAAGCTGAAGAATTAATACTTCAGTGGGTAAGCATTGAAGAAGCAATGAAAAGTTTCAAGCAGGGGGAAGATAAGATGAAAGTATATTCGAGGAAAGTTACTCTTACAGCTGTGTGAAGGAAGTGGGCCAGGAAGCCCTCAGTTCAAATGTGGCCTCAGACACTTCTTAGCTGTGTGATCCCGGACAAGTCACTTTACCCTGTTTGTCTTAGTTTCTTCATCTATAAAATGAGCCGGAGAAGAAAATGGCAAACCTCTGTGGTATCTTTGCCCCCAAAAAAACCCCAAATAGGGTCCCAAAGAGTCAGACACGACTGAAACAATTCGACAACAACAGAAGGAAGTAGAGAGAATGGAGGCAAGAAATATAGGAAGGAGGCATTTAAAATAGTCCAGGCAACAGTTAATGAAGGACTGAACTTGATGTCAGTGGAAGTAGTCAAGTAGAGAGAGATGTGAAATATATTATTATAGAGGTAGAAGCAACAGAATTTGACAACTATTTGGATGTTGCATATTATTGGAAATAATTTTAAATATGTATTCCAACGAATGTATGTGAGGGGATGTATCAAATGTGGCTCCACATTTTCAAGTCTGGGTGAGAGAATGGTGGTATCATGAGTAAAACCAGAGAAGTTAAGGGGCAGGGGAAGGGTTTAGAGATAACAGGGCGAGTTGAGTTTTGGACTTGTTAAGTTGAAGGTATTCTAGGGACAACCAGTGGGAGATGTAGAACAAAGAGCTAGAGTTTATAGGACTAGAATTTAGAAAACCGGTTGGAGTTACAGAGAGATAGGTGGTATTTTTTTTTAATATTTACTCAGTTGGGTTCCACAAACATTAAGTACCTACTATATGCAAGTTCTGTGGACGCAGATAAGACATAAACCCTGCCCTTAAGGAGTTTGCAATCTATTGAGGTGGAAAGGCATGTAGAAAAGTAACTATGATACAAAGGAGAAATAAGTACAAAGGAGTGATCTGGAGAACAATATGCTGAGAAATATTAAAAAGAGAAAGTACAATTTTACCTAAGAGAATTCGAGAACGCTTCATGAAAGGAAGGGATGGAACCGTAGTTGGACTTTGAAGAGAGGGAGGGAATGAAACAGGTAGAAGCAGAGCATTAAGAGTTGGAAGGGGAATGACTTCTGAGTCAAAATGAAGGCTTAGACATTTTCTCCTGTCCTCACAACTCCTCAGACCTCTCCAAAATAGGAGTTATGCCCAAGAGATAAAGCAGTTTCCGTTGTCTGCGTGGTCGAGGGCACCGAGGAACCTAACAAAATAAAAATCCAGGGAACCAACAGGAAGAAGGCCGATCCCTAACCATAACACCCTCATCCAGCACTCCCCTTCACCACAGCCCACCCCGCTCTGACAAGGTCGCACAAGCTGAACAACAGGATTGCAACAGAACTTAGTTCTACCCTCCTCTCTCTCCTCCTAGTGCTGTAGAAAATCAAAAGGCAGAAGCTTGCTCTGGCCAGTGCTCTACACTGCAACAGGGCCTAGTTACAGACCTAAGGAACAGAAGGAACTGGGACAGGAAGCCAGAGCCTGCATCGATCCATCAGGTCTGCCACAAGCAAAGGGCCCAGGGGTCCAGCCGGGGCCGGTTCTATCTCCCTAGAAGTCACTTGGGGCAGAGACTCGGGCCAGCAAAATTTGAATTGCCCTGTGTGGAAGAAGGCTGAGATGAATTTGACATCTGAGATGACAAGACCCCAGAGAAACCTCCATCAAAGGAGAAAGAATCAGAAAGCGTGCAATACCATATAAGGGGGAAAGACTGAAACTGCCAAGATCTCAGGAGGAAGAAAACTCAGTTAAAGATCTGGAGCATAAACAGATAAACCATCAGGAAAGCTATTAATAACAGAAGGGAATATGGCCTCCACATCAGCTAAGTGAGTCCAGACATCTATAAATAAATGATGCAAGACAAAGAAAAATGAAGCCAGTGCCTGAAAAGGCAGAAAATCTATGGATTCCAAAGAGAGCAAGACGTTCCTGAATGGCTTAAAAGAGAAATAAGAATGTGAGAGCAGAATTTATGACCTCCAGAGTAGGAATAATTGGCAGAATAGAAAAACAAATCCGTGATGGCAAGTCTCACCAAAGAAACAAAAGAGAGAATAACAAATTGGGAATGCAATGATACAGAACAATCTGGAAAGAGAGAAGCAAAAAGCAATAACATTAAAAGAAAGCATGATCTCCATATAAGCAAAATATATTGATCTAAAAGACAGGATACTTGGAGACAATTTGAGGATAATAGGTTTCCCAGAAGAACATGACACATTAAAAAACTTGAACATCACAAACAAGAAATAATGCAAGAAAACTACCCAGAAAACAAAGCGTAGATTGAAAGAATATACAAGTCACCTCCAGGAAGAGTTGGAAAGGGCTTTGCAGGTCATCTAATCCAACTACTTTGTTCTACAAATGAGGACGCTGAGTCTCCAAGAGACCAAATGGCAGAACTGGGACTCAAACCCAGATCCTCTGACTCCAGCTTTAGTATCCTTTCCACTATACCATGAGCAAGTGGCAGAATTGATTTATTCCAAGGATGAGACATGACACGAGCAAAGGCATTAAGTTATGAAGAAGGTAAGGTAGCTGGAGTCAGGAGGACCCAAGTTCAAATCCAGCCTCGACACTTGACACTTACTAGCTGTGTGACTTTGGGCAAGTCACTTAACCTCAATTGCCCTGCCTTCCTCCTAACGAAAAAAAGGAAAGGTAATAAACTAGGATGGAGCATGGTCTGGCTTCTCTGGTATTTACGATATATGAAATAGAGTAGCTTAAAATAAGTTTGGAAAAGAAAGTTGTATTAGCAACAAAATAAACACAGGCTGGAGGAATTCAGCTGTGACTGTGTACTTGACATGAGGACAAGTTCCCATCCTAATTAAAAAAGGCAAGAGCTACTTTTTAAGCCATATCTGCACTGCCTTTGGTTTTGGGATACCCTTGTTGAACCAGCCCAATGCTTGTATATGTGAGAGTGCTACGTACTGTATCAGAAACTGCGGAAATAAATAACATATGAGGCTTTGTCTTTATTCATAGATGTCTAGACTCTAGACTTTACATGGTTCCACAGTCAGGATACAACATACATCCAAGAAAGTATCTGAGCAACAACATTTTCTACAGATCTGAACTCAGACCTGCTAGACTGAGCTCAATACCCATTAACTGAGGAAGACTGCCCAGTAATGGGCATCTTTGTGACATATGATTGTAGGTTGGAGCCAGATTTTGGAGAGCCTCAAATACCAAAATAAGGAGATTATTATTAGTATTTGCAGACAATAGGGAGCCACTGAAGGTTTTTGAATAGAGGAATAACATGATAAATGTGATATAAGAAGCAGCCTTACATAATATAACAAAAAAATGCAATGGATGCCAATCAAATTACCTAGGACAGAGGTTCTTAACCTGGGGTCCAAGAACTTTAAAAAAATTTTTATTTCGTAATGTGGAAAGACTTATATGAACTGATGCTGAATGAAATGAGCAGAACCAGGAGAACATTGTACACCGTAACAACCACATTGTGTGATGACTGACTTTGATAGACTTAGCTCTTCTCAGCAATGCGAGGATCTAAGAAAATTCCAAAAGACTCATGATGGAAAATGCTATCCACATCCAGAAAAAGAACTATGGAGTCTAAAAGTAGATGGAAACAGAGTATTTGCTCTCCTTTTCTTTTTTTGTTTTGTTTTGTTTCTTCTTTCTCATGGTTCCTCTGATTAGTCCTAATTCTTCTTTATATCATGACTAATGTGAAAATTGAATGTATAAGTAAAGCCTATATCAGATTGCATGCCATCTTGGGGAGGGAGGAGGAAAAGGAGGGGGAGAAAATTTAAAACTTAAAATCTTATGGAAGTGAATGTTGAAAACTAAAAATAAATAAATTATACAAAATTTTTCATAACTATTTTAATATGATTGAATTCTTTTGTGATCCTAAGTATTTTATTTTATCCATTTAAAAACACTGTTCTGAGAAGAGATCCATTCATTTTGCCAGACTCCCAAAGGTACACAAAAAAGGTTAAGAACCACAGATCTAGGAGATACTTTATAGAATTAAACAAAACAGTAGCAGAATTCAGCTGGAAAAAAAACAAAAAGTCTAATATCTCAAAGGAAACAATAAAAAGATGAAGGGATATACCTTTAACAACATTCAAACTATAGTATTATGAAAATAGTTATAAAAACTGCTTGATAGTGGATAAAAATAATTTTAAAACTAAATCTGTGGAACAGATTAGATAAGTAAAAATCAACAGAAGCACTAAAACAATATTCTAGTGTCTGATAAACCTAAAACCATAAATTGCTGGGGGAAGAACTTCCTTTTGACAAGAACTGATGAGGAAATGGGAAAGCAGTTTGGCAGAAATTAGATTTAGACTGAAATCTTACACCAGTTACCACAATAAGCTCAAAACGAATGCAATTCTTGAATAAAAAATGGTCACATCATAAAATTAGAAGAGAATGAGATGAAGTACCTTTCACCACTATGGCTACAGGGAAAATTCTTTTAAAATAATATTTTATTTTTCCCTATTTACATGTAAAAACAATTTTTAACATTCATTTAAAAAAATTTCCAGTTCCGAATTTTCTTTCTCTCCCTCCCTCCTCTCCCCGCTCCCTGAGACAGTAAGGAATTTGATTTAGGTTACACATGTTCAATCATGTAAAACATATTACCATAATAGTCATGTTGTGAAAGAAGACACAGACCCAAAGGGAAAACACACACACACACACACACACACACACACACACACAACTGAAAGAGAAAAATACCTGCACTCAGGTATTTTTCATTCAATCTGCATTCAGACTCCACCAGTTCTTTCTCTGGAGGTGGATAGCATTTTTCAACGAGTCCTTTGGAATTGTCATAGATCATTGTATTGCTGAGAATAGTTAAGTCATTCACAGTTGAATATCGTACAGTATTGCTGCTACTGTATACAATGTTCTCCTTGTTCTGCTCATTTCATTTTGTATCAGTTCACGTAAGTCCTTCCAGCTTTTCCTGAAATCAGCCTGCTCACCATTTCTTATAGCACAGTAATATGCCATTATAGTGATATACCACGACTCGTTCAGCTATTCTGGGGTTGGGGGGAGAATTCATAACCAAATAAGGGATAGAAAAGATCTATATGAAATAATGTAGAGTGAAATAAACAAGGATGAAAGGGCAATGTACACAACGACTATAATGTAAACAGAGAGATGACTGAAGGGAAGCTAAATTCTAAGTAATTGAAAAAACAGCAAAGGTCCTGGAGAATGGCTTGATAGAACATAACTCCCTCTTCATGGCAGAGAGGCAGGAGAATACCAGGATAGGATGAGCTCTATTTTTAGGATTTTAGACATAATAATTATCTTGGACCTGGAAGTAGTTACCCCCCTTGAGGACCCAATTTTCAAGTACTGGGAAAAGGTGTATGCTAGCCCTGAGGGAATGTTTACATCTCAAAAATCATCAAACATTACAAATCTGGGCTTGATTTATTGTTCTGTTGATTGTCTAGAGTCTAGACAATCTAGAGTCTATACTCTATACTTAGGAAAGTTATGGAGAAGAAGTCAATCATGCAAATTAAACTTAAAAATATTTCCCTCTCCAGAGAGGGGAATCATTTGGATTGGTGGACAGAATGCTGAGGCAACTATGTGTGACTGCATAAGTGGCATAATTGTTGCAAAGCTCTTGTTTTAGAAAGGAGAAACATTCTTCTTTCCTCCTCTAAGAGAGAATTTATGCGGTTCCAGAGTCTCTTGAGAACCAACTCTACAGAGAGTCAGACAGACAGACTTTGGAAAGCAAATATGTAGAAGACAGCTTCTTGTGTCCTGGATTTCTAGATTGCTTCCCTAGAGACTTCATCTCATCTTACTCCCAACTAAGGTGTTTATTCACTATTAATTTACTTTCTGGTATATTCTAATTTATAGGAATATCTCTGTTTTCTGTTTGCTATCTACTTGGATAAATGAGTTTATTCACTCTTTGTGATGGTCTTTTGCACAACTAGTATTTGGTGGGAAGGAGTCAAAACTGGTAAGCATAAAATAAGAGTTATCTTCCCTTTAATATATAGTGACCAGAAAAGTAAGCAGCTTTGTGTTTTGAACCTAAATATTATACCCCTCAACCAGCAATATTTAGGGGGGGGTAGATATAAATCTAGTCCAGTACCTGCTCTCAGAGAAGAACAAGGCAGCCAGATTCATGAGCCCTTCTCCTGCCCCCCTTAAAGTAGAAACTGCAGTCTCCCTTGGAGAGGGATGAACAAGATTTCAGAGATGTCAGTGCCTCCACTCAAGCTGCCTGCCTATATGTTTAGATTTTGTGAGTAAATATATGTGTGTGTGTGTGTGTATGTGTCTATGTGTCTACATACATTTATATTTATATATCTCACAAGGACAACACACATCTTACACTTAAAACAGAATTAGGGCCTAGGTACCCCAGAGGGTAGAGGTTAAAAACAAAGACAAATTGCCAACTTCACAATTTTGTCAAAGGTCAATCCTGTTCCCCGGATAAATGAGTGGCTCAATTCTTTACTACACTCTCCCTAGACAGAGACAACTCCCTAGACAACTGAGTTGCCTTTGTCATTGAATTTAAATTTTCTTGTTTCTCTATTTTTCCTTTTTGTGGCTTTACACAAAGTTTGTATTCTTATCAGTTTAGAAGGGCCAAACACTGTTTTCAGTATGAACCACTAATGAAGCTTTTTTAATTTCATTAGCAAGCTCCAGGTTAAAAATCTGGAGACATTTCCCCTGTGAGACTTGCAAGGTTAATGCAAAAACAATGAGAACTGTTCTTTGAATATGTAATTACGCACTCTGATTTCACTTAGGCACAGTGTCCTTGGGTTTTCTTCCAGTCACTTGGATAATAGTAGAAATGAATTTTCAATCTGGCCTTGGTCTCAAGTTCAAGCAACAATGTCTGACATGAGACAAAATAATAATGTCTCATATTTGTATGGTGTATTTAACTTTCCAAGGTGTCACATTTATTTTTTAATTTGATTCTTACACCAACCCTGTAAAGTAGGTAAAAAGAACAGGAATCAGGATACAGTGGAAAGAATGCTGAATTTTGGGATAGGGAACATGGGTTCAAATCCCACTTTTGCTATCTGTGTGGCCTTGAGTAATTCACTTAGTTTCTCTGGGCTCAGTTTCTTTATCTGTAAAATGAAGGGGCCGTCCCAGATGGCTCTTAGAGTCCCTTTCAGAGCTACATCTATGATCCTATGATCTCTGTTTTACAGATTAAGAAATAGTGACTCAGAGATGTTAAACAATTTGTTAAAAGGTAATAGCAGAGCCCAGATTAAAATCTAAGTCTTCTGACCCCTTGTGTGGTGCTTTTCCATATTCAGAGAAATGAAAATAATCAAAGTTTATCCCTCCAAGATTCCTCTTTGCAAGCTAAATCACAGGGGTACCCATGCCTCTTCTAGAGATTTATCTATGTTCTCATTCCTTCTTCCCTTGCCCACTTCTTCACGTGTATGTCAAGTTAAGAGTCTTTCCTTGTGTGAATTTAAACTCACCAAAGGCCTATTATTGCTTGGTTTATTTCACCTGTGGAAATTTATAAGTCCTGAAAGAGAAACTGCTTTCTAATGAGACACCCTCCCTACCTAAGATTTTTTTACAAAAAAAGTTGGTTTTTTTTGCTGAAACCAGGCTTTCACCCAAACGTGGAACATTTTGTATGCGGCTGCATATGTAGAAGATTCTGACTCTGGTTTAGTAGAGAGAATTCTGAGCAAAGAATGATACTGGATAAGGGATTGATGGATTTGGTGATAGAGCTTTTACCAGAAAATACACAAGAATAAATGAGTTCTTTAGCTGGGCACGAGATGAGATCTCAGTTCAAATCAGACAAGAAGGCCCAGTCTCACCTAAGAAGATCCATTCTAGCGATCATGAACATGTTGAAAAGCCAGTTTGCTGCTTCTATTCCTATATGCCTCTTCCAAATTGATGTGGCACCAGCTCCATATACAAGAATGAGAATTGCACCACACTCGGCATTCTCTCTCCCCATCTATATCTATCTATCTATCTATCTATCTATCTATCTATCTATCTATCTATCTGTCTATCTATCTCCTTCCCCATACACAGCCATGCTAAAAATGTCCTGGGGTGGGTAAAATTTGGCTATACTTAATTAGTTAGCATGCATCAACTGGTAAGCTAGTAGATCCTAACCATTTCAATTTTACGATTCAACAAGCACTTACTAAGCACCTGCTGCATACAAGGTACTAGAGATACAAAGATGAAACAGTCCCTGCTCTCAAGGAGCTAACATCCTACTGGAATAATAGAACATAGACTCAAGTAAGTATAGTATAAGGCACATGAGAAGAAAGGGATCATAACCACTAGAGAATCCAGGAAGGCTTCAGAAAGGAGATGGCACCTGAGCTGAGCTTCCTTCCTTGAAGGGAGATGAATTCTGAGAGCCAAACACAGGGAGGGAGTACAACCATTTACTCACTGCTACTGTTGTATAACTAAATACCACCAGGTATCATGCTCTCAGGCTGGTATCAATCAGTAATCTTAATTGTAAATATGAATGCAGCCAGCACATATACGTTTTGGATCATGTGATCCACCGTTGAAAAAACTTGGAGAGCCTTAATCTGGTTCATTACTAGCCATTAACTCCTTTTTTTTTTTTTTGAGAGAATTAGCTATCACCTTAGAAACCTAGAGACCAAGGAGCTGAGACTTGGCAAGGAAATGGAGGGATACTCCTTTACCCTGTGCAACCAAATTGAACATACTCTCAGATGCTGAGGGAAGAATTAAATCCAAAGCGGCACTGTGGACATTTTGGAAAACTGTCTCAAAGATGTCACTCTGGAGCCTCATCCTTGACCTAGACAGACAATAAGTCCCAGGAAGCTCAAACTGCATTGCAGCAATTTAAGGCACCAAGAGTTGAATGGCCATCTTCCACCATGGAGGGCCCTGTGCCTTAATCACACATTAGTGTTAATGATTGACTACTGGTCACAGGGGAAAAAAAGAAGCAACATAGGCTAATGACTAATCAAAATTATTATCATGCTCTTCGCAAAGAAAAAAAATGCCTCTCATGCTTGAGAATATCAACTAGGATTTCTGCTGCAGCTCAGCTACTTATTAATTGTGTAACCTTGGACAAATTATTTTGCCTTTCTGGGTCAAAAGATGATCGCGTAGCTAGTTAAGAGAGCTAAAGGCAGAATCCCAAATCTTGTACTATTGGCCCAGGAATGTTTCTACTATGTTACTCTGCCTCTCCAAATATTTCTAGAGAAATTAAAAAGGGGAATTTAAAAAATATCCTCCTGTCCCATTCAATCCAATGGAGTTTTTATTCTACTAAAATGAAAATGCCACTGGGAAGACCTTAAGCTGCTAGATGTTGACACCTAATTTATTCATTTCGAGAGATCTATCTTCCCAAGTAGATGAAATTCCTTCAGGCCCTAGTAGTTAGTTTCCTGAGTTGTTTTAGACCACAAATTAGTTGCCTGATGGCTATTTTCCTAGTGATGAATTCTCCAAATTTAGCTAGTCTAGTCCTGTAAGGACAAGCAAAATGTTTATCACCATCTCAAACATGTTTTTGGGACCTACCAAAGATGTTATTCCACATTAGCTCTCAAGAAGCCAGTATTCCCTGAGGTCCAGGAGCAGTAACAATTTAATGGAGGGTCTAGTGGTTGTTACTTAATACCTTTACAATCGTGAAAAGGACCGATGGGTAGGTAGGTGTGCTAAGAGGGAGGAAAGGTCCCTTGCTAGTAGAGATGAGAGGTCATGGAAAGACACACATCACAATCGTGCATAAAACCCTGAATGTGACCATCGTGGTCTATGGTACAAAAGAAAAGTGAACAATTTGTATCAACTGTTCCTCATGCCCAGGGAGCTCTGGGTTGTAATTTACCAGGCTGTTGGAAATTGCATGACATCATGATGGTAGTAAATTACATTAGTGTATCCCCAAGGAGAATTCAAAAAACGTGGAAGCTACCCTGAACACAGTTTAAGGAATCCTCATACAATCTCATAAACATTCCGAAATGTTACAAGGGGCAGGTGCCAAAGAAAATTGCATTTCTCCCCTATCCCCTCCTCCCCCAAGAAAAGAAAAGAGCCCCACACACTTTTCCAGTATTTTAGCTATAAATTCCTTTATAAATAGTTCACCTATTAAATTAGTCCTATGTGATATTAAAGTGATTAGGTCTGCAAAAAAAAATCATCAACTGGAATGAGCTCTAAGACTCAATACAGGGCAATACCCCAGTTTCCCATCAATTTCTTCCTGATGTATGGGCAGGAATGGGAGTACTTTTGCTCAAAGTTGGCTTCCAATCACTCCCATGATTCTCAATTAGGTAGAAATTTTAGGAGCAGCAAAAATTACAGAAGAATGCGGCTTCATCAGTCATTTCCCCAGCAGGAACAGCAGTGATTTGAAGAGCTTTAGCACTCTGAAGGTCAAGATTAAAAACCAAGTAATTTATTACCACTGATTTAGAGATTAACATTGTGCCAATTAATCAATTACTCAATATGAAGAATTGACAATTAATTGACATTTCACTTCCAACCTGGCAAAGCTTTTTGATTTCCATGATGAATAATAGAAAATCACTAAATTGAAAGGTTATGGGTGTTTTTTTGTTACCACTAAAAAAATGAACAATAAAAGCCTACAGAATGATAACCATTCACAGCATCTTAATGTACAATGTATTGGCTATATTTTCCTATCAGTGAACAATTTAATTTAATTGAGCAAATTGATCTTAAGTACTGCAAAAATTATAATAAAACCTATGTTAGTACCTTGGGAAATTTTCTCCTCTTTCCCCTTCTGTTGAAACCAGCACTTTAAATGGTTGTAGAAAAGCATCCAGATGTTCCCTATTGTTATTAACATCAATTTTAAGCTCTCCCTAACATTCAAAAACAATATAATAATAATAATACTTATTATGTAACATTTTTGATCCTCACAACCAACCTACGAGGTAGGTGTAATTGTTATCTTCATTTTACAGATAAGGAAACTGAGGCTGAGAGTCTTGCCCAGGGTTATAAAGCTAGTAAATGTCTGAGACAGGATTCGAACTCAAGTTTTCCTGATTCCAAGTCTCATACACTAACTACGGAGCATATGGCTTAATTTTTCATTACTCCTTAACTTCAGCTAGGTCAAGTCTCCTCACTGACTTACTCCCACCATGATCATATTTCCTTTTACAACTTTGCTAATGCTGTACACCCTGCTTGGAATGCCCTCCTCTTTATAGAACCATAGTTTAAGGGCAGAAAGGGATTTTAGGGAAACACACTCAACATGGTGAAGAAACTTGCCTGAGGTCACACAAGTATTAAGTGGCAGGATCCAAACCTTTCCCCTGACTCCAGATTAAGATCTTCTTCATTGTCTGATGCTGTCTTCTTCTAAACCTATCCAAAACATACCTGTTCTACAAGGTCCACGTCAAGTAAAAAGAGTCTGACATTTATAGTTAAAGGACCTGCGTTCGAATCCTTCTTCTGCCACATACTACTTACGTGTCCTCTCTAGTTCCCAATTTTATTTATAATATGAGGGGGTTGAGGTCAATGATCTCTAAGGACCTTCTCACATCTCTGTCTGTGATCCTGTTATTCTGACCAACATTGATCTCTCTCTTGTCTGAACTTCTAATAGCTTTTATAGTTTGTATCACATCATTTAGCACTTAATTATACACTGTCTTGCATTGTTCCCTAATTGTTTCTTCTGCATTTCTGACTGTCTGATCTCTCCAACCAAATTGGAAGATGTTTCAGAGCATGGACAACTCAGTTCAATTCAACAAACATTTATTAAGTACCAATTGTGTGCAAAGACAACTGTAGATGATGAATAGAAATCTGGTCCTCAGTAAGGAAGACCTGAGTTCAAATTTCAACTGGCTGTGTGACCCAAACAAGCGACTTAACCTCTAAATGCTCTAGGTAACTCTATAAATCACAGACATTCTTAACTTGGGGGTCCATGAACTTTTTGTTGTTGTTGTTTGAGTGTGGATTTTTTTCTAGTATTTTGATAATTAAATTTCAATATAATTGGTTTAATTTGTAATCCAATGTATTTTTTATTCATGTAAAAACATTGCCCTGAGAAAGGGTCTGTAGGCTTTGCTGCACTGACAAAGGGGTCTAAGATACACAGAGTTAAGAGCCCCTGCATAGGACTATAAATTGCAGAAATGGAGCCGATCTTCATTGGTAGAGGGAATGCTTCATTGCGCCTGAAGAAATCACGAATATCAACAAATCTGCATTAAGTATATCGCTTAATACATTTAATTTATTTGTGTAGGATCTATAAGTAAATATTTTTACTTATACATATATGTATATACATATATTTTGTTGTTATTCAGTCATGTCTGATTCTTTGTAATCCCATGGACCACACTGTCTGGGGAGTTTTTTGGCAAAGATACTGGAGTGATTTGCCATTTCCTTCTCCAGTGGATTAAGGCACACAGAAGTTAAGTGACTTGCCCAGGGTCACACAGTTAGTAAGTGTCTAGGGATAGATTTTAACTCGGGTCTTCCTGACTCTAGGCCCAGCCCTCTATCCACTGAGCCACCTAACTGCCTCCTAGACAAACAGAGGTTAAGTGACTTGCCTAAGGTCACACAACCAGTAAATGTCTGAGATGGGTTTTTCTGACTCTAAGTCCAATGCTCTATCCACTGAGCCATCTAGCTGCCTCACATGCATACATAACATGTAAAGCACGAGACCAAGGGAGGGTTTGGGACTAGACCTGTGTGATTTCACTGGCATAGGAAACTCTCAGAAAAAGAAACTGTGCATGGTCTTGGAGGAAATAAAAAGTTTAGATAAAGGGGCAGCTAGGTGGTGCAGTGAGTAGAGCACCAGCTCTCGAGTCAGGAGGACCTGAGTTCAAATCCGGCCTCAGACACTTGACATGCTTACTAGCTGTGTGACCTTGGGCAAGTCACTTAACCCCGATTGCCCTGCCCCCCCCCAAAATTAGAAAAAATAAGTTTAGATAAGACTCAGTCCCTGCAGGAACATGACTCAAACAGAAAACTGCAGTAGAAAATATTACTTGATAAGTGTATTAGTGAAAGAAATGTTCTGCATAAGGTTGGAAGGGAAAGATCTTTACTGAATGGGGAGGAAAAGGGGAGGCTTCCTAAGAGCGATAAAGTGATTTCTGAGATAGACTTTACAAGACAGGTAAACATTCAACAGGTTGAAGAAGGAAGACATTCCAGACATAGGAAAGAAAGTCACAGAGGCAAAAAAGAACAAGACCTGTATCAGAAATGGTGAGTGATCGAAGCTTAGAACACATCTTTTACTTCTCATACGTTGATATTTGGATATATCTGTAAGTTCATCTACAAGGGCACTCCCTACAATGGTGCTGATAGTAACCTACCACACCACCTTGTCCAACTCTTGTCCATGTCTTATAAATAATGCACATGATTTTGGCGGGGGGGGGGGGTTTCTCCAGATTTCTTGATATGACGTACATACCAACAGAAAAGCATGGGCTCCTTTAAGTTATTCCTGGCTCCCCCTATTATGACTACTCCTTCTCCTTTTCCAGTGCTACATTTCTCTGATGACATCCTTTCAGTTGCTTCTCCCACACAAATCTTAGTTGTATAGTATGTTACATCCTACTCATGCCTGCATGTGCCTTTCCATTTCCTTTTGGATAACCTACAATTTTAATTCCTTTAATGGTATTGCATTAGATATGGCCATGCAGCATCATTGGAAGAATATGGACATTTAAAAGATGGGCTTACATTTCAGGAAGACACTTGGGGTCATTAAACACAATGAATATTTTCACAAAGGCCATAAAGAAGTAGTACTAGTAGTTAGTATTCATATTATACTTTAAGGATTGCAAAGCACTTTACAAATATCGTCTCGCTTTTTCCTCACAATAACCCTAGAAGGCTAAAGAAGTTGTGGCATATGAATATAATGGAGCACTACTATGCTATAAGAAATGAGGAGCAGACAGATTTCAGGAAAGTCTGGAAAGACTTACATGAACTGATGCTGAGTGAAGTGAGCAGAACCAGGAGAACACTGTACACAGTGATAGCAACATTGTGTGATGATCAACTATGATTGACTTAGCTCTTCTCAGCAATACAATGATCCAAGACAATTACAAAAGACTCATGGTGGAAAATTCTCTTCACATCCAGAGAATGAACTGATGGAGTCTGGATGCAGATTAAAACATACTATTTTGACTTCCTTTGGTTTTTTTTTCATGGCTTTTTCCTTTTGTTGCGTTTCTTCTTTCATGATATGACTAATGTGGAAATATGTTTTACGTGATTGCACGTGTATAATCTATATCAGATTGCTTGCTGTCTTGGGGAGTGGGAAGGGGAAGAAGGGAGGGAGAAAAATTTAGAACTCAAAATCTTATTAAAATTAATGTTGAAAATTATCTTTACATGTAATTGCAAAAATATTATTTACATAAAATAACTCTGGGAGGCATGTGCTATTATTATTTGCATTTTACAGATCAGGATACTTAAGGAGACAGGTTAAGTGACTTACCCAGGTCACACAGCTAATAAGTGTCTGATGCCAAATTAGAATTCAGGTCTTACGGACTCTTTTATCCACTTTATCCATTGCTCCACCAAGCTGTCTATATATGGATATTCCACTCTTGTCCTATTCAATTTTGGATCCAGTTCATTGCTCATTTGCAGTGTCTTTCCAAGATATATGTAGTAATGGTTGGCACATCCATCTGTATATTATATCATAAACAACAAGCAGTCTTTAGATTAATTAATTTATAGTTTTCGACATTCACTTTTATAAGATTTTGAGCTCCAAATTTTTCCTCTTCCTACCTCTTCCCCCTCCCCAAAATGGCATGCAATCTGATATAGGCTGAACATGTATAATCATTTTAAACATATTTCCACATTAGTCATGTTGTAAAAGAAGAATCAGAACAAAGGGGGAAAATGACAAAAAAGAAAAAACAAACCAAAAAAGAGAGGAAATAGTCAGCTTCGATATGCATTCAGACTCCATAGTTCTTTCTCTGGATGTGGATGGCATTTTCTACCATGAGTCTTTTGGAACTGTCTGAGATCATTGCATTGCTGAGAAGAGCTAAGTCTACCAAAGTTGGTCATTGCACAAGGAACAACAGGGATTCTTTATCCACTTAGTTTTTCCTGTACAGATGAATAGACCAAACCCTTTTGAATGATTAGAGATTTCATTTAGGAGGCTCTGCAGTGTTCTAGGGCTTAATGAAATGAGAATAATGGCAAACACATCTAAAGGACTTTATCACCTGCGGGAAATAGCTTTTCTGTTTGGACTCTATATTGGACATCTTTCATGACAGTAGCTAACACTTTTGTTAAGCATGTATATCTCTTTTATTCTTCTCTTGATATGAAATTCAGAGGTTTGTCAGAGCTATCTCTGTTATCCTGTCTTTCTTTTTGTAAATCCTGTCTTTCAAAGAATCTTATTTTGTTTCAGCAAGTGCTTGGGAGACACTTTGAAAGAAGAGGGTTTAAAGGGGTCATTTTGCTCTACCAAACCAAATGCTTTTTTTATAATCAATAAGCAATTAACCTAGTAGGAGATTGTATTCTCTACATCTTTTTGTCACTTGCGTAACTGTAAAAATGTGGTCTGTTATGGAATATCATTTGTGAAAGCCTGCCTGTTCCTATCTCGTATTTTCATCACAGATGCCCTAAGTAAGTGTGTAGATTATTCTCTTACAGATTTTGTAGAGATGGAAAAGTTGGCATACGGGTCAGTAGTTATCTATATGTTATCATTTATTTTAGGCACTTTAAGAATCAATCCCTCAATGCCCTCGAGATTGTTCTGACTCCAGCACACTGTCTCCTGTGTAGCTACCTTTTTTTGGTGCCATTTCTACTTTCTCATGCAACATTGAGGACTGCAGCATTAAAGTCCAAAAATGGGTGACTCCTCTATCATTTATAGAGAAAAGAATTCCCCCCAACCTCTGCCAAGAATATTAACAGATCTCTTTCATTTTTTTTATTTTTGGGGGGGGGGCAGGGCAATTGGAGTTAAGTGACTTACCCCAAGGTCACACAGCTAGTACATGTATCAAGTGTCTGAGGTCAGATTTGAACTCAGGTCCTCCTGACTCCAGGGCCGGTGCTCTACTCACTGCGCCACCTAGCTGCCCTTCTCTTTCATTTTTTAATCTGTTCATTGTCCTCTTTCTAGTTTCATTCTAGGAAGATCTGGCTTAGTTGAGTGTCTCATCAAGCATTCTATAAACTTATTTCCCTCCACTGCTATTTGCCAACTTATGATCTCCAACAATCTTCCTCCATAAGATTTTACAAATAAGTTTAGATTCTAAACCAGCACTGCACTTAGTTGCTGTATCTCTCAACTTGGTAAAGAGTTAAATATCTAGGTGAGGTGGTTTCTAGACTGCTTTGGTCACCGCATTGTGGCATTTGGTTCACATTGATTGACTTCCTTAGGTCTTTTCTATTAACAAGCATTTTTCAACATCAAGAGCTTGTTTAAATAGGTCAAGTTAGAGTTGTCTTAGTTGTATACTTTGTCACATTTTTGTTCTAATTTCATATCACTTTAATAAATTAATGGTAATCAATAATTTTTTACTTGTTAAAATATAACCAATTTCTTTTTTGGTGATGTTGTTTGGTGCTTGCCATGGCCAGTGCCTGCTGAATTTCTGCTTAAAGAAAGACATGATGCATAGGCTTGATATATAGGATTCCATGTTGTCTACAAGTTTTTGTCCTCTCTAGTTTCTTAATCCTGAACTGTTTTCCAATACATTTTTGTCTATCCTCCCCTCTGCATGGAATTCATTGAGTATTAAAGTATATCTTGTTTAATTTAGAGGGTCATCCTGAGTTCTGTGCTGCTATTCTTGTAAGATTCAAATATTTGAATGGGTGACTAATGAGAGAATTCTAATCAGGCATTTTCTTCCCTGGTTACTTAGGAACCAACACTGGGAGTTGTTTATCATCATTATAATTATTGTAATTGTTGTTAATAATAATAATGACGATCCTGCTGCTGATGATAGGGAGCTAGCCGTTATATAGCATTTTAAAGTTTGCAAAGTACTTTACAAATGTGAATCCATTTGATCCTCACAACAACCCAGGAAGGTAGTTTACTCCACCAACTGGTTTGAGTTTCCCTAAGTATCTTTCATAAGCACGGTAGGAGCAATGTCAACAAATAGGCGAAGCACGATGTTTGAAAGAACTGACAAGGCACTGCCATGGCTTCCAGAAAGACCATAAGAACTTATCTCCACAACGGGCCAACCTGAGCCTTGAAACTTGACCAATACAAAGATGGTGGCATCTCCAATCTGTTGGAGGTTCAGAAGTCTCTCAAGCTAGGCTTTGTGATAAAGGGAAAGAGCAGCATCTGTTCAGTGCCCTCTGTACACTGGATCCTAAATAAATGTTTTTGTATTGAACAGATTCTATTGGGCAGGGCCTAAGGGGAAGGGCCTGGTGTTCTTCTTCTTTGGGCAGGTACAACCTCGTTAATTGGAATAAGAATACAGTTTATGGTCAAAAAGGGCAAAATCAAATTTTCAAGCGAAGGGTAAAGTTAGGCCATGTTAGGACAGGGCAGGGCAGGCCAGGCCAAGATAAGGAGTCAATTTTCTTATCTATAAAATGGAGGTAATAGTATCTGTAGCACCTACTAAAGGTACTAGAAATATGTGTGTGTATGTGTTGTGTGTGTGTGGGGTGTATACATACACACACACGTAAAATCTGTATTAAGACTTTTAGGGAGATTATAAATACACAAATACACACATACATATATAAATGGCTCCCTGAAGTAGTCTTAATTTCACACACACACACACACACACATTGTATGTGTGTGTGTATATATATATATATATATATATATATATATATATATATGGCTCCTCAAAAGTCTTAATGCCATTTTAATCATCATAATCATATATAAATGAAGAGACTGGATTAGTTAATATCTAAGGTCTCTTCTACCTGTAACATTCTATGATTCTATAATGACCAGATCCCAGAGTATTAAAAGGAAGAGAGAAATGAAGAACAGCAGGACAAATAGACAGAAAGGGGGGATTGGCATGGACTGTGAGGCAATAGAGAAGGTCAGGTCCAAGCTGGAGTTTGCATTAGAGAACACCATAGGAACACTTAAAGGTGGGGGAGGGGGGACAAGGGAAGGGTGTACAGGAGGGCAAAGGACCAACATGGGGGAAAGGAAAAGAGGAAGACACTTCAGTATTTACTACTTTTCCCTTTTTCCTAGGGCCAACTTTGAGAAGTGGTAGAAAGGGCCACAGGACTAGGAACTCACATATAACTCACTTTTATATTATAATTAATATACTATTATGTTTATATTATAACTAAAATAATTATAATAATTAATGATGGCAAATGTTTGTATATATTATCTCATTTCATTCTCTCAATTCTATGAGCTAGATTACATATGTATATATACATACATGTATATGTACATGCATGTATTTATAAAGATATATGTATGTGTATTATGTATATAATAGATAGTTATATATATAATGATCTCTATTTGGTAGAGGATGTAATTGAGTTTCAGAGAGGTTAAATTACTTATCCAAGGTCACATAGCAGGATATGAATCCAAGTCTTTTGGCTCCAAATCCAATGGTCTTCCTATAATACAATGACACACTGCCTCTCTTCCGTAGAATGAAGACATTTTCATTCCCACCATCTTAAGGGCCAAAACCAGGAATTGCAGGATTAGAAGAATCTTCCCCAGAATGCTTAGCGCTTATAGGCTAAATTGTTCTTTAGGCAAATTTGAGATGTAAGCCAATCACATAATTTCTCTTAATTAGCAAACCAATTTCTCTCAGGCCTAAGAGTCCAAAAGTTAAAACTGGGATTCCAAGTTCTCTTTAAGCTCACTGTTCACGCAAAGAAAGATTAAAAAAAAAGTATAGCTGTAATGTGCCCTAAACTGAATATTTGCTTCAAATCCAACAGGGGAAAATGGAAGAGCAAGAGAGAGCATTAGCATTTAAGTAGCCTGTTAATGTCTGGAAACCAAAACAGTCACAGAACAGCAATAAAGTACCTCTTCAAATATTGCTGGAGGATGTCCATAAAGAGGATATAATGAAAAGGACTGCCCAAATGTGCAAGGATAATATAGTTAATGTATTACTTCTTTTATTATTTTATCATCTTTCATTAATTGCTGGCTTCATGCCGACAGGACTTGGTTCTACAGAAAGGGCTTTTAGTCAAATGTCCTAAATGAAACTAGCACTTAGAACCTGAGAACAAGGTTGAACCAAGGTTCACTTGACTTCACTAAATCTTGGAAGGGAGGGGAGGAAGAAGGAAGGAGGAGAGAATTCTGCATCAGATGATCATAGATTTAGAATTAGAAGGAATCTCGGAGGTCACTTAATTCAACCCCCTTATTTTACAGGTGAGGAAACAGAGGTTGTGACCTGCCCAAGGTCAATCCAGATAGTAAAGGACAGAGCAAGGATTTGAACCCAGGACCTCTACTCCAAGTCAGGTACTCCTTTCCACAGTCTTGTGATAGTGTGATGAGTCCCTAGGGCTGTTCGAACTAACACCTCAAATTTGGAAACTTGATGGTGCAATGACTAAAGTGTATAGGAAATGTCAAAAGTAACAGTTCACTAGATACTTGGAGAGAGGAATCACTTTTATCTAAAGGGATCAGAGAAGGATAATGGGCATCTGAGCTGGACCTTGAAGTCAACATAAAGAGACTGAAGTGGGGCACACCCTTTCCAGACATGGGGCATGGCAATGGAAGAGGGCACTTCAGGACTAAGGAGTGGTCTGTAGTCCAAGATGGCTGGAGCTTAGACTACAAGAGGGAATACAAAGGCATAAGGCTGAAAAGTTAAACTGAGTCAGACTGCGGGGAGCCTTGAGTACTGAACTAAGAAATCTGAACTTTCTTGGGTATTTCCCCACTTTGGAAGGCTAATGTTGCCAATAGTTCAGATATGCTGAGTCCCATAGTCTTGGCTTCTTATCAGTCATCTTGCCTATTACCAAAGCTAGGCTAACCTCTCCTATTTCCAGAAAACTATTATGGCTAATGAACTGTATGTAGAAACACAAGGGTGAAGATGATAATTAAGATAAGGAAAGCTCTGAGTCTTTGGTGGAGCAGAAAAAGAAGAGTCTAAGATGAAAAGGATTCTATGTAAAAGTTGCCACCAATATAGTAGCATTCCTCTGAGCCTATGGGAGCTTGAGCAGAGTGCTGTGGTACAGAACCAAGCCATCCCTTGCTCCTCTGGAGTTCCTCATTATGAGGTTAATCTTATCTATTCTTCTAGTCCTTTCTTATTTATTCTCATAAAATCATGCTTTCTTGGTTCAAACTCTTCCCCATAGAACTTGGCTCATATTTAGGTCTACAACAGAAGGAAAAGAATCCTCAGCTCCAATGCAAGCACCCAGGATAATATCACATTGGGCTTTATTTAACTCAACCAAAATAGTCAAGATAGTTTTTCTCTTTCTGGTGAGTCTTGCCTCACCAAGGGACCTAAACAGTCCTCACAACTTATACATTCCTCTGAGGTTGAGTTTCTCACCCATCAGGGGGAAAGCAGTCAATTAACACCCTTCCCCACATCTGTACTATGTACATAGTTTACAGTGTCACTGAAGGACAAGACCCTGTTTGGCTCTTCCATGTCATGCTCCTCCTTCTTGCTGTTCCCCAACTCCAGCTTCTGTTTTGTATAAAAATCCCTCTACTAGTCCAGAAGGGTTGGTTCAATTACTCCCCCACTGCACATGAAGCACATGGATTACCTAGTGAGACCATTCGGCTATAGAGACTTAGTTCCCAGTGGAAAGATTTGGAGTCCAAGAGCCTGGGTTCTAATCCCCACTGTTACCTAGCCCCTTTACAACCTTTGGCAAATCACGTCCTCTCTGTTTTCTCATCTGTAAAGCGGGGTGGTTGGATTAGATCTTTCTATCTCTAAACCTATGATCTCATGCAGACACAAATCCGTACGTGTCAAACCAAGTCCTCTCTGTCCAAACTACTCTTTCTTCTCTGCTCTTTCTTTTAATGTCCAACTACAGAGGTGTGGCCTACGTAGATGTAATGACCATGAATCAGTTAGTCACTGTCAATGCCATATCAGCGGGAAAAACCTAAGGCAAGATGAGGAATACAAAACTTGTCCAGGACATTTTTTTTCAAGGAGACATTATCAATGTTAGAACAAAATCTTCGTCAGGAAGGAAACAAGCACTGATTAAACCCTACAATGTGCTAGGCAATATACCAAGTGCTTTAGAGATCCCATTTGATCCTCACAACAGTCTTAGTGAGTAGGTCCTATTATTGCCCACATTTTATAGTCAAAGAAACTGAGGCAGACAGTAGTTAAGTGAGTTAGCCAGGATCACACAGCTAATAAGTGTCTGAGTTCACATTTGAACTCAGGGCTTCCTTACTCTTGACGCAGTACTCGATCCACTATGCCACCTAGCTGCCTCTTACATAAGCCAGCAAATGAGAGCTATTGCACTTTGCATAAAGAAGTATCAGCAGTGTTTTCCCAGGCTATACCATGTGTCTAGACAGATAGATAGACAAATAAGTGTGTGTATGTATATATGTGTATGTATATGTATATGTATATATATGTGTGTGTGTGTGTGTTTGTATAGGTGTATATGTAGATTTACACACATATATACACATGTGCTTATACATTTATAGATATATCGTATATAGACATATATAGTATATAGACTAGACTATAGAGTACAGTTTATTTACTATAGACTATATTATAGTCTAATCTATATATAGTATAATTCATATATAAACATAGGGTATATAGACATTTATATGATATATACATATATCTATATATACATATATAGTATTTAGACATGAGGTATGACATTTATCTATATATAGTATATAGCTATATATGGTATATATGCATACAGACATATGGATACATGATATGTAGTCATGGGTATGATATATCTACATAAATACAATACATATACATGTATATTATACACAAATAGTATCTAGACATAGGGCATAGCATATATACATATATTCACTGTCCCCAGTACAGATCTGGAAGATGCCTGGGCAAACCCATTTCATCTTCTTTGCCCTGATTTCTCTTCCAAACTAGATTGACTTTGGGAAATTTCAGAGTTCTTATAATGGACCCACACCTCTCCATCTTTTTAACACCACTAGTCTTCTCATGATGTTGTATAAACGCAAGGCATGAAACGCTGACGGCTCCAAAGAATTAAAATTGAAGATGGCCTGGATGGTGCTGGACAGTGGAGGCAAGCTTTGACAGTTACAACTGAGGAATTAAGTAGAAGTAGTTTTTTAAAAGGTCAGAAATATATACTGGAAAAATAAGATGGACTGATCAGATGGTGAAAATGATGGATATACAATACCCTAAGCGTTCCATTGGTATCCTGTCATTGTCAAGAGAAAACAAGGATGGCCCCTCCCCTTGACAATTTTGAGCAGGTATTCTCAATATTCAAATACTGGCTGTGTGCCCCTCAGCAAGTAGCTTAAACTCTCAGTGCTCTGGGGCAACTCTCTAAGGCTATAGTAAGTAGCAGAGAAGGTGCCAAAGCCACAATAGCCTCCTTATTATAGAATAGAATAAAATTTGATTTTATTAGAATTTTATATGAATAAAATTTTTATAGACCTATAGAATAAATATGAGCTTAATGTACTTATTGAAGGCCCTTTGCAATGCTGTTATTGTTGTTCGGTCATGTTTGACATGTTGTGACCCCATTTGGGGTATTCTTGGCAAAGATACTGGAGTGGTTTGCCATTTTCTTCTCTAGCTCATTTTACGGATGAGGAAACTGAGGCAAACAGGTTAAGTGACTTGCCCAGGATCACATAGCTAGTAAACGTCTGAGGCCAGATTTGAACTCAGGAAGATAAAGTTTCTTGACTTCAGGCCCAGCATTCTATCCACTGAGACACCTAGCTGCCCCACTGACCTAACTTTCCAATTTTATTTATGACTGTTCCCCTACTTGAACACCTGTTCTGGCTAACTGTTCTACTCCACGTGCCCCAAATATGCCAAACATACAGTTCCTGCCTTCAATGGCATTTACACTTTAGTAGGGAGAAACAATATTTACACAGATAAGTGAATACACAGAAATGCAAGGAGGGAAAGAAAGAGAAACAACACTGGGCGATCAGGGAAGGCTTCTTGGAAGAGATAGCACCTGAGCTCAGCTTTAAAGAAAGCCAAGGATTCTAAGATATGATGAGGAAGGAATGTGTTTGAGCCATTGGAGGATGGTCCATGTTAATATATGAAAGCAAGGGATAGAGTGTTGAGTTAAGGTAACAGCCAGAAATGCAACTTGGCTGTAAAACACAGTTTGTAGGAAGGCTGGAAAATTAGGCAGTTACAGAGGCCTTCCACATCAAGGCTGAGGGGCTGCCATTTTAAAAACAATAAGGAAGCCCTGAAGCTCTTTGAGTAAGGGAATGACAGGGTCAGATCTGAACCTGAGGAAGACTATTTGGGCGGTTATGCAGAAAGTGGAGAGGGGCAGTGCTAGAATCAGAACAGGTGGGCGACTACTATAGAGCTGTAACTGGAATGCGACGAATAGGGGTTTGCCCTCAGGGTTTTGCCATGGAGAAGTAGGTACGTTTCCTCCCAGAATAGTCTATTTCCTCTCTCAAATGAATCTGTAAAAAGTGCTTGGCACACAGTAGGCACTATATAAATGCTTATTCTCTTCCCCTATAGTGATGCTACCCCCATGTTTCCTTTCAGACCAGTTAATAACAATAATAATAGCTAGCATTTACATAGCACCTACTATGTGCCAGACACTATACTAAGCATTTTGGAAATAGTGTCTCATTTGATCCTCATGACAGCCCTTCAAGGAAGGTGCTATTATCAGATTCCCTATTTTACAGTTAACGAAGCTGAGGCAAACAGAGGTTAAGTGACTTGCCCAAGATCACACAGCTAGTTCTAGGTGGGCCTTCCTGATTCCAGGCAGAGTAGTCTATCCCTTGAACCACCAAGCTGTTCCATCAATCATCCAGAAGCATGAGATGAAATCAAAATCCCCTAATCCAAATTCCAGAGTCCCATCACTATGGCTTCCATCTTAAGCAGGGCCCTTCCTCCCCACTCCCTCTCTCCTGACAACCCAACCCCCAGAGGGTATAGACTGGGAGTTTCTGTGTGATATTTCTCCTTCCCCCTCACTCCTGCACTCATGGTTGGGCTGTCCTGCAGGTTGTCACTGAACTCTTTCCTCTCTCTTCCCTCACCTCCAACTGAATTTATGCCAGGTGCATTTTCTTCTAGTTACAATTCTGGGCTATTGTAGCAATCCCAGGGAGAGGTGACACGAGCCAAAGCTAAGTCTTTCAAGGCTGTTTGTCTTTACAGTATTATTGTTATTGTATAAATTGTTCTCCTGGTTCTGTTCATTTCATTCTGCATTAGTTCATACAATTCTTCCCAGGTTTGCTCTGAAATAATTTAAGAAATTCATCATTTCTTATAGCACAACAGTATTCCATCACATTCATGTACCATAAATTGTTCAGCTATTCCCCCCTTACTGGACATCCCCTCAGATTACAATTCTTTCCCACCACAAAAAGAGCTGTTCTAGGTACTTTTGTACATAGGGGCCCTTTTGTTCTTTCCTATATCTCTTTGAGCTGCTGCTATTGTTTTGCTGATAAGGAAACTAAAAGTCAGAAGAGTCAAATGATTTCTCCAAAAGCACACAAGGAGTGTTAGAACTGAGGCTTAAACTCAGTTCTTCTAACTTCAAATCCAGGATTCTTTTTTCAAAAAATATTTTTAGATATTTCATCAAATATCTCCCAATGATATAGAAAAATTTTAACAATCATTTTTTTTAAAATTTTGAGTTCTAAATTTTCTCTCTCCCTTCTTCCTCTCCCCTTTCCCTGAGAAGATAATTTGATTTCAATTATAAATGTGAGATCATGCAAAACATATCTCCATAGTAGCCATGTTGCAAAAGAAAGCACAAACAAAATAAAACAATAAATATAAAGCAAACAATTTTAAGTATGTTTCAATCTGTATTCAGAGTTTATCCATCCTCTCTCTGGAGGTAGAAAGCACTTTTTATCATGGGTCCTTTGGACTAACTTGATCAGAGCAGCTAAGTCTTTGGTAGTTGATCATTCTTACAATATTGCTGTTACTGTGTACATTGTTTTCCTGGTTCTGCTCACTTCACTTTGCATCAGTTCATGTAAATCTTCCTAGGTTTTTCTGAAACCATCCCTTTCATCATTTCTTATAGCACAATAGTATTCCATTACAATCATATACCATGATTTATGCAACCATTCCCCATTTGATGTCCATCCTCTCAGTTTCCAGTTCTTTGCCATCACAAAAATATTTTTGTACAAGTAGGTCCTTTTCTCTTTTCTTTGATCTCATTAGAATATAGACCTAGTGGTAGTATTGCTGGGTCAAAGGGAATGCACAATTTTATAGCCCTTTGGGTATAGTTCCAGATCATTCTCCAGAATGGTTGGACTAGTTCACAACTCCACTAACAATGCATTAGTGTCCCAATTTTTCCACATTCCCTCCAACATTTGTCATTGTCCTTTTCTGTCATGTTAGCCAATCTGATAGGTGCAAGCTGGTCAAATCTAGTGTTCTTCTCCCTGTAGCATGTTGTCTCCAGGGTCAGTTCCAGGGACCCATAATACACATAGATTTAGTTCTCAGCACCTGGTAGATTGTTCTGGTTTGTTCTGACCTGTTATCTATCATCATGGAATGAACCCCATAGTAACTCTTGTGATGACTAGACTAGAGCTCCAGGGACTAACCAAGCAACCAAACCAGAAATCCTGAAGGATAGGGGGTTTTGTAGCTCTTTGCATACCTTGTGTTCTTCACATAAAACACTCCATACCCCAGCTCTGTCCCTTGTGCCTGGAATGCTCTCCATCATCAACATCTCCTGGCTAAGGTTCAGTTTAAAGCCCACCTTCTGCACCTCATTCTCTTTTTTGCCCCACTCCCTCCCCTCTAAAATGATCTTCCACCTAACCTGTATTTATCTTGTCTGTTTTTAGTTATTTGCACATGATCTCTGTCATTAGAATATAGGCTCCTTGAGAGTAGGGACTGAGTTTTTGCCTCTTTTGTATCCCTCATGCTTAGCACAGTGCTTGGCACATAGTAATCAATTAATAAATATTTACTGACTAACTAAAGTGTGTGCTTAGTAAAGAAGGGATATTTATAGAGTGCTATCAGAAACCTCTAAGGCTCCATAAAACATTGTGTTAGCATCCATTATTCACTTTAGCTAGTCAGAATTTGTATCTGGATAAATAAGTTACTCAGTGTGTTGAGGTTAAATTACTCCTATGACTTTGGTCCATGTGGAGAAGGTACAAAAGGCAATGGAGGGCAAACTCATTAGGGCTTCTGCCAGCCACCTATTTTTTTTCTCCACAGGTATAAATCCCACTCATTCAGATACAGATTTTAAAAACAATTATAATCTGTCTGTTTTTTCAATGGAGAGAGTGAGGTCTTTCTGAAATGTTTGTTTTGGAGGTGAAAGTAAGGGCAAGGAGCAGTGTTAGAACTTTTAACTAACCCTACTGCACCTGATCACATGCAACCAATGACTTCTGGAATCTAGGAAGAATGTGGCCAAAGAATCCCATTAACTCACTGTCAATAGATCAACAATAAGCCATCAGAAAACCCTAGTCCTTGAATTTACTGAAGCCATCACCCCTGGGGCTTCTGAGGATGAGACTGTGTTCCATTGGTAATGTCCAAGGAGTGACTGGGGTTCAAGTAGGACTCACCTTAAGAATCTGTCAGGATCTTAGACATGGAGCAAAACTCCTTCTAAAATTGCTTGTTAACTCATGACCCAGAAACCTAAGGGTTGGGTTTTGGTTTTTTTTAAAGATTCAATTTATGAAGTTAGAAACTGGGCCATTCTCATTTGTTTGTAAGACGTTGATCGCAGACAGTTAATCACTGGGGGGTAAATGGAAAAAATCATTTCTGTTCATTTGCAAATGGAAATCAAATGAGGCCGAGGTTAAATGCATCAGCATTTTCACTTCCAAGTGAAAGGTTTTCAGAAAGACAACTGCCCTTGGCCAGCTTGGAGTGCACATGTCCATCCATTTGAATTTGGCGTTTGGATCGTCCCATTTATTTTGGTAAAGCTAAGGACATTCTCATGCTCCCATGATTCCTTCCTGGCCCACGAGACAGGAATATTTGGTTTGGAGGGTCTGAAGCATTTTTCAGATGCTGTGGATTCATGTTCAGAGACAAACAGACATTTCCCTCTCTTTATTACTGTGTGCAAACTGCAGAGATCACCTCACTTACTGAGCCTTGAGAAAATTATGCTGAAATCCTTCCAAGAGTCGAAATGATATGTTTATAAATTCTCCTTTTTGAGCTGTTGGGCCCAGAAAAGTTTATTATAATAAAACATTTCAGTGTTTGTCTTTTTTTTTTAAACTGGAAATGTCTTCTATTTACCAAGGAAGGAGAACAGCAGCAGTTGGTAATGCAGAATCTACATGCTGGGTTTTATGTCGCCAGAACGAGAATGCATCAAATCCTAAAGTAACAGCCCCTTGTCTTAGGAGTGTAATCAATTTCTCTCAGTGCTATTGGATTCATTATGGTGATTTATGGTTATTTTAATGTACACAGCCTTCTTAAACAACTTAGAGTTGATTGTTCTGGAACTAGACTCCAGGCCAGGCTAACACTCTGGAGGGTTGCCATCGTTCAAGTAAAGTTACTGGTGTCCCTGAGGAGGTAAACAACCTTGGATCCAAGGTTTGGGGTTATTCCACCAAGGGACAATCATTGAATTCATTGCAATGCATTATTGCAATTCATTGCATTGGATTAAATTGGAAGCATCTTATAATGTGGAGGTGAGACAATTATAATAAGCCTCCTATGGCTCCCAGAACAGATCAACAGAGAAGTAATTTTGCACTTTAACTGTCTTATGCTATCTCTGCAAATCCTAGAGAAGAGGGATCTCTTCTGGGGAAGAATAAAGTATCTGGAATTGAGAATTGTCACCCAAAAAGGCTATGCAAAAGCACGCAACAAGCAGATATGTCACTATTTACTGACAATGAAAATAAATAAGTTGCCTCATCAAACTCTCTCTTAGCAAGATGCTGGTATTTTTATATTTAGTTATCTGGATAATCGCTTCAACTCTCTAGTAACTTGGTCTATGAAGGTAGACTAAGTGAGGAAGTTTAATGATAATAATAATAGCAACTCAAATTTTCATAACACATTCTACTCTACAAAGCACTTTCTTTATACTGGGGCTGGGAAGTAGGTAGTTCAAGCATCATTAACACCATTTTAGGCAGGAGGAAATTGAGTTAGGGAATTTAAATGATTTGCTCAGGGTCACAGAGCTAACAAAAGTGAGACCAAGTTTTGGACCAGGGTCTCTTGCTTCCAATGCTATTTCCATAGTACCATGAAGCTTCTCAATTTCATGGGGTCCCCATTTCCCCACCTTGAGGTGAGTTAGTAAATATGATAAGTGAATGGAAGAAAATGTTCAGAGAGGCTTATGAGAGTGTTGAGTTTTTAGGGATTACTTAGGTGGTACCTTGATGTGGTACCCTGATGTGGTACCCATGTATTTTCTACAAGATCACAAAGTGTCTTAGAGGTGTTTTATGTTTGTTTTTGTTTTTTGAGGTTGTGTGTGTGTGTGTGTGTGTGTGTGTGTGTGCGTGCGCGCACATGTGCGCATGTGTTTTATTTAGGATTTCTTAAATGTTTTGGGGGAAAGAGAAAGGTGTTCAAGTAAAGGAAAGGTGATTCCACAAGGAATGCATTTGTTAAACGTGTTTACTGACTACACTAAGAGCCATGAAGAATTGTGTCTGCAGAGGTGGTTTTGTTGCCTGGATCATAATCTTTCTCATGATCCCACCTCCTCTTCTTAAATAGACAGATAGACAGACAGATACATAGATATACTTCTTCAAACATTCTTACTTCCCAGTGCCTCAACACGCCCACCAATTCCCATGACCTACTACATCCATTCCACCTCAGCTACACACAGAGAGGATCATACCCTTGATTATACCATTTCACCACAATTGTTCTACTGCCACGCTTAATAATTTTGAAATTTCTTTATTTGATCATATCAATTCTTCTTTCTCTCTTCCTGACCACCTATTTTTCATTCTCACCATGACTACTATTTCTTCCACACCTCAGTTTTTTCCTAGGCCATCACCCTTGTACTGGCTACACTTTTCTCCCTTCCCTATCTCAATCCTTTGGTGAATAACAGCTCAACACTATCTTCTATACTTAAATCCCTTGCCCCACTTTCCTGTTGCTGATCATATCTTACCAAGCCCCAATTTTAGATCACTCTCACCATTCATAGTCTTCCATCCTAGTTACGTGCTACTGAACAGAATTGGTGAAAACCACAAAATCATCTCATATCACTCAGAAGTCTTCCCTATGTCTTTCTTCATCCCTCCTTCATGTCTCATATGAAGAGGTGGCCCTTCTTCTGGCCAATGCAAACCACTCTAATAATAATCCCATCCCATCCCATCCCATCCCATTCCCACCATCTTTCCCAGGTTTTCCTTCTATAAGAATAGGTGGCATAGTGGATTAGAGTGCCGGGCCTGGAGTTAGGAAGGACTCTTCCAGAGTTCAAATCTGGCCTCAGGCACTTATTAACTGTGTGATCCTGGGCAAGTCACTTAACTCCGATTGCCAGTTTCCTTATCTATAAAATGAGCTGGAAAAGGAAATGGCCAACCACTCTAGTATCTTTGCCAAGAAAACCCCAAATGGGATCACAAAAATTTGGACACAACTGAAAATGACTAAACAATAACAACAACCTACTATAATTCCCTATCCCTTCTAATCTTTAATGTCTCCTTATCTACTGGCTGCTTTCCTCCAGACTGCAAACGTGCTTCCTTCATCCTTAAAACACCCTCGCATGATTCAGCTGTCCCCACTCTCAATCATCCTAATCTCTCTCCTCCTTTTCATAGCCAAACTATTAGAGAAAGTCCTCCACCCTCACTGCCTCCACACTCTCTGGCTACTAAACTCTCTGCAGTCCAGGTTCTGACCCCATCATTCAACTGAAATTGCTCTCTCCAAAGTTGCCGGTGCTCTCTTAATTGCCAAATCTAATGCCATTTTCTCAATTCTAATCCTTCTTGATTCTCTACAACCTTTGACATTTTTTCAATTACTCTCTTCTTTTAGGTACTCTCTCCTCTCTAGGTTTTCACGACACTGTTCCCTCCTGCTCCCTACGGCTTCTCCTACCTATGTTCCCATTCCTCATCAGTCTTCTTGACTGGATCTTCATCTAAGTCATATTCAATAATTGTGGTTCTTCCACGAAGCTCCGTCCTGGGCCTTCTCGCTCTCTCTAACAAAGGTTTATAATCTGGGGTCCATGAATTAATATTTTAATATGAAATATATTGATAATGATTTTAACATAACTGGTTTTCTTTATAATCATATGTATTTTATCTTATGCACTTAAAAATGTTATTTGGAGAAGGGGTCCTTAGGCTTGCCCAGAATACCAAAGGGGTTTATGATACATTAATGGGTTAAGTACCTCCACTCTATTCTGTCAGGCTCATTAATCTCATCAGTTCCATGGGTTCAGTTATCATCTCTATGAAAATGATTCCTGTATCTATATATCCAGCCCTAACATTTCTCCTCAGCTCCAGTCTAGCACCACCAACTTTTAGACATCTCAGACTGGACTGGATGTCCTGTAGACAGTATGGGACAGTCCTGTAGATACCTTTAAATTCAACATGTTCAAAAAAGAACTCATAATCTTTGCCCCCACCCCCAATCCCTTCCTTTTCTGAACTTTCCTATTACTATAGAGGGCACTGCCATCTTCTCAGTCAACCAAGCTCTCTAGTAGGGTGTCAGTGTTATTCGTGACTTCTCTCTCATGATGACTCCACATTTCCAATCTGTTGCCAAGGCCCGTTGATTTTACCTTCACGACATCTCTCATATAGCTCTTTTCTCCACTCAAACAACCACCAACCTAGTTCAGGCCCTCACCACCTCTTTCTTGGACTGTTACAGCAGCATTCCAATTGGTCCTCTTGCCTCAAGTCTTCCTGCACTCCAATCCATCCTCCATTCAGCTGCCAATTTCTGATTTTCAGAAAACTTATATCACTCCCTCCCCACCCCCTCAATAAATTTCAGTCACTCTATATTACCTCTAGGATCAAATGTAAAATGCTCTGTTTGGGCATTTAAAACTCTTTTCAAACTGGCTCAATGTGGGGGGGTGAGTACAAATAACACACTTTTAAGTTCAATCTGCATTATTAGTGTTTTCCACATCATTTTCTTAAGTCTAGACAATCGACAAAATAATAAGTCAAGCCCTGATTTGTAGTGTTTGCTGATTTCAGAGGTATAAATGCTCTCAATCAGAATTTAACGATTGACTCTGCCTAGTTGAGATGAGTTGGCTCTAGCATGCTCTGGGTCCATGCCACAAAAAAAGTCATGAACTCTTATTCTATACACATTTTACAAAATTCGGTTGATGAGTTCCCTGTGCCTTTTTCCTTAAGCAGTTTTGTCTAGATAACTCATGGTGTCATTTTTGAGAACTTCTTTTTACTCTTGGGCTGATTTTCCCCCTGAATAACCTTAGGCCACTAGATACGATTTTCCTTCTTTTAACTCTCTGAAACCCATTGTCCACAAATTTTGGGTGCATAAAAAACATACTCAGTTTTCCTCTTTCTCTCTCATCAAAGAAAAGCAGCATGGTGCGGTAGAGAGAAATGGATTGAGAGTCAAAGGACCTGAGTTTAAAACCTTCTTCTGCCACTTACTATTCATGTAACCCTAGACAAGTCATCTAACCTCTTTAGGCCCCTGTCATCTTATCTGAAAAACAAGAGAATTGTTCTAAAATCCCTTTCAGCTCTTTCTTCCTCATTTTTAAGGTTACTCTGGAGGCATTTTACAGAGTTAAGGATATAGGTATATGGCTTGGTATTTGTTGATGTCCCCCCAGTCTTTTTTTACATGTACCCAAATAATTCTAATGCCAGATAGTACATGAAAATCCATTGAGAATGGTACAAAGTTCCCTGGGAATTCAGAAGAGGGAGCTTCAAAGGAGAGGTGTTTTCTTCTAGATAGGAAGGTAAGGTGGATAAGTGGCAGGCGGGGAATGATAAAGGGCAAACAAGGGGAACAGAGGGAAAATGGAGGCTCATGTTGATTGAGGCAGTCTGCCCATGTAAGTTGGTGCCCACATGAGGAGAGTCTCCATGTAGCTAGGGGTCCTCCATCCCAGGTACGTGGTTTTCAGATCCCAATTTAGGGCAGAACCCAATTCTTCTCTCAAAAGCCCTCAGAACTTTCAGTAAGCCAATCAAGATGGCCCATGGATTGGAGGTCACTAGGTTAAAAAGTGAAGAATAACTGAGCCAGATGTTCTCTGTGCATATGTAACTCCTTTGAGAGTAAGTTAGGCACCTCTGAAAGCTTCATTCATTCTCTCAGACCACTAGGGGACCATTTAGTAAATTGCCATTTAGTGAATTAATTACCTTAGTGGATTGCAAGAGTTAATTGAGCCTAACATTTCTAGGGAGTTGTTTGTACACACAGAAAAACCTTGCTCATTAATTATTATCCTTAATTAATAATGTCATTCTTTATAGAGAAGGCATTTCATAGATTACCAGAATTAGAAGGAATGTCAGAGTTTACCTAATCCAGTACACTCATTTTACACAGAAGGAAACTGAGGCTTAGAGAAGTTAAGTCATTTGCCCAAGGTCACACAACTTGCAAACCCAAATCTCTACTTTTTTATCTCTTTCCAGCTCTTTACCATCACTAAAGGTCTACAGGCTATAGACCTAAAGCCAGAAGACACCTCAGAGGCTTCTAGTCCAGTTCCCTCACGTTACAGGTGAGGACAATGAGGCCCTACCTTTGACCATATTTGCCCTTGATCATACAGGTACCATCAGAGGTAAGACTTAAACTGAGGTCCTCTGATTCCAGAGCCAAGAGCATACACTTTGAGTTACTTTCGATAGAATACAATCTCCTTGTATTATGTAATGGGGTTACATAATACAAGACAGGGACTATTTCATTTTTGTCTTTGTCTCCAGCACTTAGCACAGTGCCTGGCACATAGTAGGTGCTTAACAAATGTTCACCGGATGATCTATTGTTTTCTTTAGGAGTAAGAATCACATGGTCACAATTATGGGTTTGAAAGGGACCTCAGCAGTTACCTAATCCTACTCATACCTAAAAAAGAATTCCTTGGACAGTATACCCAACATATGGTCATCCAACTTTTAAGTGAAGACCTCAAAGATGGGAAGCCACCTCCCATGGCTACTTTTACACCGAAGCAATGGTTAGGAGTTTTTTCCTCATATCAACTTTAAATTTGTTCATTTCTAACTTCCACCAACGTCTCCTTGTTCTCACTCCTGGGGTCAAACAGAAAAAAAAATCTAATCCTTCCTTACCCTCCACAGCCTTGAGGACAGCTCTCGCATCCAATCTAAGGCTGGAAGCTGTGTTATTCCATCCACATGCACTCCCGCCTGCTCTCTCAACCTCACTGCTCCATAACTTGTGACCAAGAGCATTTGTAAGACAGCAAGAAAGGTCATGGTCCTGAAAAAGAGGGAAGTTAATTAGCCTTCATGGAAATAGAAACCATGACCCCCATTGGCCTCATTAGAGTAGAACTTTAACAAAGTAAACTAATTGGACTCAGATGACTCTGGAAAACTCAGAGGTATGATGTTATGCTCAATACCATGACATTTCAATTCACTCAAACCACTGGATGCTGAGATTTATTCATGATGGTTATATACACTGGGGGCCATACCTACAATTTACCCAAATCTACCAGCATTCTTTTGTAGATGGAGAAATAACTCTGTCCCTCAGGTTTACCTTCTCTTCAATGGCATACAGCTGAAGGTCATGATTTAATATTGGTCTGTGAGCTAGAAATGGAAGACTGCCTCCAAGTACAAAACTGAAGATTTTAACTGATGGATTGGTAGTTGTAACGGTAGTACTTTGCATATAGTTTTCAAAGCCCTTTCACATTCAGGATCTCATCTGCACTTTACCGCTTTTGGGAGGGGGTTATTTTTATTCCCAGCTTAAAGGTAACCAGATAGCATGATGTGCAGAGAGAGTCAGGAAGATCTCAGTTCAAATCCCGCCTCAGACACTTAGTACATGTGAGATCAAGTCATGTCTTTGAGCCTTCGAGTCATGTTTCCTCAACCATAAAGTGATGTAAAACAATCTCATAGGGTTCTTGCAAGCATAAAATGAGATATCTGTAAAATGCTTTCCAAACTTTAAAACACCATATAAATGCTAGCTATTATTATTAGATGAGGAACCTGAAGCCTGGAGATTTTAAGGAACTCAACCTTGAGCTGAGACTCTCAATCCCAATTGAGAATTCTTTTTGCCACTCCACCCTGAACTTTAAAATGACTTGACTAGTCTTTAAAAAAAAGGCAAATCAGCAGTTTGAATTTTTTTTATTACCTTGACCTATAAGGCTAGTCAAAAACTAAAGGGAGGAGGTTGGGGTAGCTAGGTAGTGCAGTGAATAGAGTACTGGCCCTGGAGTCAGGAGGATCTGAGTTCAAATCCAGCCTTAGACACTTGACACTTAGTAGCTGTGTGACCTTGGGCAAGTCACTTAACCCCAATTACCTTGCCTCACCTTCCCCCCCTTCAAAAAAAATTAAAGGGAGGGAAGGGAACAAGAACTTCTACTATATTCTAGGAACTGTATTGAAAACTTTACAAATATAATCTCATTCAATCCTCACAACAATCCTGGAGGTAAGTGCTATTATCATCTCCATTTTAGTTGAAGAAATTGAGGCAGACAGAGGTTAAGTGACTTGCCTAGGGTCACAAAGCTAGTTAAGCATCTGAGGCTGGATTTGAACTCAGATCTCTCTAACTTCAAACCCGGTGCTCTATCCATTGTACCACTTAGCTGCCTCTTAAATACATTAAAAAGTAATTTCCTGATGGAATAAGGGAAGGGACCAAGCATTCATTAAGTACCTACTATGTGCTCAGGCACTGTGACTTTACAAGTCATCTCTTTTGATTAACAGGTGAAATAGGTTTGTGGCAATAATGCTATAGATTTCTCTGGGAAATCTGCCATTCTTTCTTTCTGTTAAGGATACCATACAGACTAATTCAGCAGCCCATTTGCTAAAACTTTTCCAGTATAGACACAGCTTTTGTGCACAATTATGGTGGATAGTACTTTTTTTTTAAACTGGTTGACTTGTACTCCCAAACCTAACTTATATTCAAAATCTCCTCCATAAAATTTTCCCTACCCCCTCAAGTACTACCTATACTGATCTCTCTCTTCCCTTCTTCTGAACTCCAATAGCAGTGACAGTCTAGAGTTTCAAGTAATTTAGAAGACATGAAATTGAGAGCAACAAAGCGTGATGGTATCTATACTTTAGTAGTTCACTAGATGGATGTCCACACTGATGTGGGTCCTCCCCACCTCCAATGGTGCAGATTGCAAACCCTCCCCGACTTTTCATTGTATTCAACTCTCTGGGCCCTGCCATGAATCTTCCACAGGGGTCCACCCAAAACACTACAGATTTTCTCCTAAATCTTTTGACATTACATAGGTACCAGTGAAGCAAGCTGGCTGTCCATCTGTTGTCCTTCCCTTTTCTCCATAAGACTGACTCATGGCTTTTTACCCCAGACCTATGTCTCTTGGATGATGTCCTTTATCTAGCTTCTTTTGCGCAGTTCTAGTACATAGCAACCTATTTATTTCTACTGTGCCTCTATGTATTAGCTTTGGAGCCCCTACAATTTTGGTTCTTCTAAGCTGATAATATTCCATGATTCATGCATAAAGCATCATGGTACAGTGGATAGATTGCTGGATCCGGAGTCAGGAAGACCTGAATTCAAATAGGGACATAAGACAGTTACTACCTATGTGCAAATTGCTTAACTGCTGCCTGTTTCGGTTTCCTAATCTGTAAAAGGGGGAAAGTAATAATGGCGTCTAACTTCAGGGATATTGAGATAGTATTTGTAGAGTGTTCTGTAAATTTTAAAGCACAATATGAACGCTAGCTATTATTATTAAAAATAGAGACTTTTGTTTTGGGGAAAAGTTTTATTTCATTCAACGTGCTGAACAATTTCCCAAACGCAATCCAACATGTTCTCTTTCTCCTACTCAATTCTCAGCCCAGTCCATAACCCATCTGCAGTATCTGTCCAAGATATACATCAGCCTCTTCTCCCTTCCCACAGGAACCTCAGATTCTTCCTTGGTTCTTCTAGCTCTGATAGGTAAGCTTTTGTCTTATCTTTAACAGACCTATACCTCCACATCACTTCCTAGGCATCCTGCCACAAGGGGCATACCTTGCCCTCCCTTCTCAGCAGTTCTTTAAATGTTGTCTTCCCTCATTAGAATGGAAGCTACCTGAGGGGAGGGATTATCTTGCTGGAGTGTATTTGTATTCCCAGTGTTTTTAGCACAATGCCTGGCACATTGTAAGATCTTAGTAAGTGAATTGTCTACCTATCTTTCTTTTCTTTCTCTTCCTTTTTTATTTCTTTCCCTTCCTTCCTTCCTTCCTGTTTTCTTTCTTTCTTTCTTTTTTTCTTTCTTTCTTCCTTCCTTCCTTCCTGTTTTCTTTCTTACTTCCTTCCTTCCTGTTTCCTTCCTTCCTGTTTTCTTTCCTCCTTCCTTCCTTGTTTTCTTCCTTCCTTCCTTCCTTCCTGTTTTCTTTCTTTCTTCCTTCCTTCCTTCCTTCCTGTTTTCTTTCTTTCTTCCTTCCTTCCTGTTTCCTTCCTTCCTGTTTTCTTCCTTCCTTCCTTCTTTTCCTCCTTCCTTCCTTGCTTCCTTCCTTCCTATTTTTTCTTTCTTCCTTCCTTCCTGCTTTCTTTCTTCCTTCCTGTTTTCTTTCTTTCTTTCTATCTGACTTTTCTTTCTATCTATTGATCTATGTATGTATGTATCCATCCATCCGTCTATCTATCTATCTATCCACTTGTTAACCAGAACTGTGGCCTTGACAATAGATAGTCTTTATCCTCTTGGCTTTTCTTATGTATATTGTTAGGCCAGACTCTTTTGAATTACTGACATGTATAACTTTTAATATTGTGGGACAAACACTCCATTCAATTTTCAATTATATGCTGGGAAAGCAATGTAATGTAATGGGAAAAATATACTGTATTCAGGTCAGAAAACCTGGGTTTGAGGGTAGACTTTCACTATATGACCTTGACCAGGTCATGACCTCTCTGACCCTCAGTTTCCTCAACTGTAAAAAAGAGATCATAATACCTGCTCTCTCCACATTACAGAGTCATTGTTAGGCAAGCCCTTAGTAAAATGATATATAAATGGGGGCTAATATCATGTGAGCAGTCTTGTTCTCTAATTGTTTCTCTTGGAATGGCAGCTACTCTCAATTCGACTTTAGGCCTGTTTTCTCATTTATATTTAAACATAAATATTTTTGCACCACAATCCTGCCCTTTCTCTGAGACATTTGAGTCCTCACTTGGCAAGGAAGAGATGGGTGAGGGGAAGCTCAGTGCAAACCTGATGCAGAAAGTGCCCATGAAAATTGGGTAAACAAAGGTGGTAGAGAAGCAGCTAAGGGGAGCCTAGAAAAACCAAAGTCTCAAGGTCTTCTAGAAAATGGTCTGCAAGAAGCAACTGGATTTCCATTCACAAGTATGGTGCACTAACAGAGTGCAAAGCTTTGGTCTTGGGCCCATGAGTAAACACATAGAACAATTGAATTCATCAAACATTTTTAAGTACCTAATTTATACAGAGTCATCTATTAGGTGCTGAGGGTTCACAGCTGGGGAATGAGTATTAAGTTTAAATAAGATGATCCCAGCTCTCATGAAGCTATAGTATAATACCAATGCAGATAATGATAATAAATCAGATATATTTCAATATACAAATATATACGTATATATAGATTTAGAGATAGATAAAGTTACAGCTAAAGATGGGGATAGGAGCTGAATCCGTGATCTCTCAGGTATAAGGAACTTCCTGGTAAAGAAACTCTCTATTCCAATGCAGGTCTGCACCTTCCTTGTGACTTACATTTTTATAGACTGACCAATGAAATTACAGGTGAGATATACAAAAAAAATTGATATAGATACACATCCATACATGTATATGTACACATATACGTATCTAAACCTTTGTATGTTTGTATGTATATACATATATTACATTAAATGTTATTTCCCTATAACCGGACCAATAACAGATATTTGCAAGGTGGCAGGAAGGATTAGGAATACAGTCTATGGCTATAGAAGGAAATTCAGTTCAGTCCAACAAACATTTATTGGGTGCCTATACATGTAAAAGATTGTGCGATACACAAACATTTATTGGGCGCCTATACATGTAAGAGATTGTGCGATACACAAACATTTATTGGGCACCTATACATGTAAGAAATTGTGCAATACACTAGCAATACAAAGACAAAAATGAAAGTCCCTGCCCTCAAGGAGCTGACATTTTAATGGCAGGTATATGAAATGTACACAAGTATAGTAGAAGGAAAATTAAAGAGAAAAAGAGGACAGTTTGTTTTGCTATTCAAACTACATACTCACACTGGAACTGAAACAACAGCCATATCTTCATTAATTCTCTGTTTAAGATGGTGAAGCAGTGTTTAGCGTGCAGGACCTGGAGTCAGGAAGACTCCTCTTCCTGAGTTCAAATCTAGCCTCAGACACTACCTAGCTGTGTGGCTAGTCATTTAAGCCTGGAATTTCAATTTCCTGGGCAAGTCACTTAACCCTGTTTGCCTCAGTTTCCCCATCTGTAAAATGAACTGGAGAAAGAAATGGAAAACCACTTCAGTAACTTTGCTAAGAAAATCCCAAAATGAAGAGTTGGACTTGACTGAAAACTGCTGAACAACAACAGGAAGTATGGGGGAAAGAGCCTTAACTGCCTCTGACGCCTACTATCCATGTGACTTAGGCTATCAATCAATCAGTCAGTCAACAAGAATTTATTAAGAGCCTACCATGTGCTGAGCACCAGGGATAGCCTTGGGGATACAAGTACAGAGAATGAAGCAATCTCTGCTTGCAAAGACCTTGCATTCTAAGGTAAGTTTATCAAGTTTCCTGACCCTCAGTTTCCTTATCTGTGAAATAAGAGAGAGCTGCTCTAGGTAGCTTCTGAGGTCTCTTCTAGTTCTAGTGCTATAATCCTATAATTCTAATCACCCGGACTAATTGTAAAAGTTGGGAAATTCTTTTTTTTTAAATTTAATTTATTTATTTAACATATTTAGTTTTCAGCATTGGTTTTCACAAGAGTTTGAATTGCAAATTTTCTCTCCATTTCTACCCTCCCCACCACTCCAATATGGCATATATTCTGGTTGCCCTGTTCCCCAGTCAGCCCTCCCTTCTGTCACCCCACTCCCCTCCCATTCCCTTTTCCCTTCCTTTCTTGTAGGGCAAGCTAAATTTCTACTCCCCATTGCCTGCGTATCTTATTTTCTAGTTGCATGCAAAAACTTTTTTTTTTGTTTTTGAACATCTGTTTTTAAAAACTTTGAGTTCCAAATTCTCCCCCCTCCTCCCTTCCCACCCACCCTCCCCAAGAAGTCAAGCAATTCAACATAGGCCACATGTGTATCATTATGTATAACCCTTCCACAATACTCATGTTGTGAAAGACTAACTATATTTTGCTCCTTCCCAACCCATCCCCCTTTATTGAATTTTTTCCCTTGACCCTGTCCCCTTTCCAAAGTGTTTGTTTTTGATTACCTCCACCCCCATCTGCCCTCCCCTCCATCATCCCCCCCTTTTTTTATCTTCTTCCCTCTTCTTTCCTGTGGGGTAAGATACCCAATTGGGTATGTATGGTATTCCCTCCTCAGGCCAAATCTGATGAGAACAAGATTCACTCATTCCCCCCTCACCTGCCCTCTCCCCTCCTCCCACAGAACTGCTTCCTCTTGCCACCTGTATGTGAGATAATCCACCCCATTCTATCTCTCCCTATCTCCCTCTCTCAATATGTTCCTCTCTCATCCCTTATTTTGATTTTATTTCTTTTAGATATCTTCCCTTCATCTTCAACTCACCCTGTGTCCACTCTCTCTCTCTCTCTCCATATATATATATATATATACACACACATAGATATATACATACATACACATTCACATATATATATATATACATAAACATATATACACATATGCATATTCCCTTCAGCTACCCTAATACTGAGGTCTCATGAATCATATATGTCATCTTTCCATGTAGGAATGTAAACAAAACAGTTCAAAAAGTTGGGTCATTCTTGACAACAAAAGAGGATCATAGCCCAAAGACTAAGACTGGGGGAGGGTGGGGGTGATTTCAGTACCTAGATCTGCTCCATATGATTTCTATGCTTATTCATTTTTTATGAGACCTATGGAAAGAATAGGTTTCATAGTAGCTGGGTGCATTGACCTTTCATCTTGGGTTCTATAAATGGAGTGTTAGAACTTTATCATTAGCATCATGGAGACTACCAGAGTAGGAAGGAGAATGGGTTAGATGACCTTCAAAATATTTTCCATCTTATAGATTCAACCATATATAAATCTGAAACTGAATAGTGTGAAATTATTATGAACAAATTTGGCCTCAATGAAGCAAAATTCTTTGAAGAGAAGAGGAACTATAAGTATGGAACACTGCTGATAGTGTCAGATTTTTTTTCAGTGTGTTAGTGATGCAGAACTTTTTTTTTCTCTTTTTCATTCTTTGTTATAAAAATGGCTCTCTGGGATGAAGGAGGTGATATATATTGGAAAATATAAGGGAAATAAAGTTATTAATAAAAATGTATTTAAAATGAAAATGCTTATTTCTATGATCGCTTATTACTTGTCTCTCCCTTTTTAGGCAGAAACCATGATTTATAAAGAAACATGCCAAGAAAATATATGGAAATGACTTTTTAAAAAAAACAAATGTGCCAGAATTTATATATCCAAAGTGGTATATTTCAAAATAGATCCTATGGTACAGGGAGAAACTATACGCTTAAAGATACTACTGTAGCTAGTAATCTTGGCTCACTATCCCAGAGCCAGATCTGTTACATCTCCTCCTGTAATATTAATACAATTTGAAGATCTTTCCTGCCCCTTAATAGGCCTATGTGACCTGCTCTGAACCCTGAGTCTGAGTCACATAAGCCTGGGTCACGAGGGTTGTGATGCTCTCTGACCCTGAAGAAGTATATATACACATACTCTGAGGTTAGCATTTTGCTTTGGGGCTTACAGATGTTGGTGCTTCTCTCTCTGGTAACTAGGTATGTATTGCTATGGTCAGACAGTTGGAAGCTCTGTCTGTTGGTCTTGACTGTTTGTATTTGCTCTGTTTATATAATTTCTGCTTGTAATTTCTGTTTGTATTTTCTCTGAAGTTCGGGGTGCTGACTTTTCACTCGAACTAAGTGAATGAGATATATATGTTTGATTAAATTAAGATTGTTGACCCCTTTAAAGTGGCTTTCCTTTAGAAAAGCAGATTGAGCAGCCCTCTTGTGGGCTGGTGCTATTGGTCTTACACCCCCCACAGCAGCTGCATGTACCGTTGTTGTTACACCCCCTTAGGATCCTAGGGATACCCCTGAGGGCTTGGGTATCTTTTCTCTAGTGCCTTTGTTCAAATCCCATTCTGGATATCTTCTTTCCCCTGTTTGCCACCAATGACCAGCACCCCACTTCCATTTAACCAATTAGCATCTTTTAACTTTTACCAAAGGATATTTACTTCCAAGATATGGCAAGAACATAAGTATAAGCATTTCTCCTCCACACCTCAGGGGCATACTCTCCTCAGTCTCTGGAAAGAGTGGGCTCAGACTTGACAGATTTTTTTTTTACATAGCCTTGGTCCCATATTTACATACAGCGAAGTTCAATTTCCGCCAGCAATAAGAGAAGGATCATTTCACTCATGTCCACCTTGGTTCATCATCAATGGAGCATTGGAATATCTCTACTACCTTTATGAATGCTCAGAAAATACTCATGGTGCATATGGAATCATAGAACATTAGAGCTATGTAAGACTTTAGAGGTCATCCAAGTCCAACCTGTCCTTGTTTTGCAGAACTGAGCCACAAAGATGTTAAATGACTTTCTCAGGGTTACAAAGTTGGTGTGTGGAGAATTCAGGGCCAGCCTGCATCCTAAGGCAGACTTAGGAGGGAGAGATCTAGTGGAGAAAGCAGATACTATATTGCAGGGCTCATTCATCCAGTGACTGGTTTATCTTACCATGAACCCAAAGGTTGTTTCAAAGCCTCCCCATTAGATAAGCACAAGCTACATCCTTCGTCTCTACTTTTTATTTGTGATCAGACACCTTTGTTAGGGCAGGGCCCAGCTGCAATACACATCTCAGCTCAGGCTGACAGATATTAATCAACAGAATGCAGTGATAAACAGCTCCACCTGACATGTCATCAGTTTTAATACCACTAGTTTATGGCTCTCTGTAAGTGCTGTTTTTCTTTTCACCATCCAAGCTAGAGTGAGGTCGAATTTCCCAAGAAGAGAGGAAAAAGCACCATGGCTGCGAGGAAGGACAGTTGGGGAGAAGCAGCATCTGCTGGCAAAGCCTGGACAACCGCCCCGGACCCTGGAGTAGACAAGGGGATGCCCTGTTTGCAGACATCCAGGCTTCTTTTGGAAGCTGAACCCTGATCCCTTTCAGCCATCTGTATTTTGATGTAACCCAAAGCCAACTTTTTAATTTTTTTAATCTAAAAGTGTTTGACAGTACTCTAATGAAAAATATGGGGGGAAATGAATGGGAAATTTTCAGGAAAAATTTGGAAAAGTGTTTAAATAATTTATTTTAAATTACCTTGGGAGCCCAAGAAAAAGTACAATTTTATGTCTCGCTATGATTAAGCACAACTGGAAGAAACATAAAAGAAGCTAAATTTCAGACATGGGACGCACAATTCCCTGTCACTGAACTCAGCCTGACTATTGGTTGTGCCTGCTCACTTTTGAAAGTAAGGGTGGCCCTGAAAGAGACACTGTGTACGAAGCTAGCTCCAGGTACTCATGCCTCCCAGAGGCAGTCAGGCGGCACAGAGGATGGGCCTGGAATCAAGATGACCTCAATCAATGAGCAACCAATTAATAAACATTTATTAAATGTCTACTATGTGCTGGGCACTGTGCTAAGTGCTGGAGTTCAAATCCAGTCTCAGATACTAGCTATGTGACTCTGAGAAAGTCACTTAAACACTGTCTGCCTCAGTTTCCTCAACTGTAAAGTGGAGATAATAGTAGCACCTACCTCCCAGAGTTGCTGTGCATATCAAATGAGATAATATCTTTAAAACACTTAGCACAGTACCTACCTTTATAGTAGGCAATAACAAATAATATATAACAAATATAAAATATAATGATAAAATATAAATTATATGGTATATTAATATAGAATTATATCTAAATATATAACAAATATATAATAAAACCCATTATAAATACATAAATAGAAATTTAAAATTATATAATATAAAAATATTTTATATAAATAAATATAATAAATAATAAATTGTTCCTTCCTTTCTCCCTGCCTGTTAGTTCTTAGTCTCCTTTACTGGATCTCTATCCACATCTTCCCCATCAAGGATGGTCCTAGGCCCTGTTCTCTCTCTACACACACTTCCCTGGAGATCTCATCTGTTTCTGAGGGTTCAATTATCATCTCATTGGATCACAGGATCTTAGATTTTGAACTGAAAGGGAACTTAGAGATCATCTAGTCCAACAGACCTATTTGAAGGCTGAGGAATCTGAGGCCCCAAGAAGTCAGGAGTTGTTCAAAGTCAAACCTGACCAATGACAGGGGCAAGATTTGAGCCTAGATGCTCTGACTCCTAATTCTGCATTGGAAATTGCTTCCTGGAAGTCCAATGGGAAACTCAAACAGCACGCTTTTCCTGAACTCTAGTTCTGTATCACAGCTGCCTATTATACATTTCCAATTGGATATAGGCATCTCAAACAGCTGGGTGGCACAATGGTTAGAACACCGGGCTTGGAATCAGGAAGACTCGTCTTCCAGAGTTCAAATCTGGCCTCAGATACTTACTAGTTGCATGACCCTGGGCAAGTCACTTAACCCTGTTTGCCTCAGTTCCTCATCTGTAAAATAAGATAGAGAAGGAAATGGCAAATCATTCAAGTATCTTTGCCAAGAAAATGGGGTCATGAACAATCAGACACAACTGAAACAACACAATAAAAACAATCTCGATATATCCAAAAGAAAACTAGATATCTTTCCCTCATCTCAACTTACCCCACTAGTTCTTTTTTTTGGAGGAGGTAAGGCAGGACAATTTGGGTTAAGTGACTTGCCCAAGGTCACACAGCTAGTGTGTCAAGTGTCTGAGGCCGGATTTGAACTCAGGTCCTCCTGACTCCAGGGCCTGTGCTCTACTCACTGCGCCACCTAGCTGCCACAACCCCACTTCCTAATGTAGCAGGGATACACTGGAGAACATTCTGGGGAGCTGGACATGGACTCTAACTCCCCTATTTCTGTTGAGCCCACCACCATTCTTCCAGTCATTCCCATATCTGATAAATTGCCAACTTTGTGAATTCAACCTCCACAATATTTCACATCCATCAAAAACCCAAATTTCTCAATCTGAGGTCTGAGCTACCAGTCTCTCTATTAGGAGGTGCCATCTTGAATCCTCTGGAATTGTGATTGGTCATTGCATTGATCAGAGTGTCTAAGTCTGTTCATGTTGGGTTGGATAACTCCTTGAAAGGAGATGATATGGGATTTCTTTTCAAGGGTTGACTTCAGAATTTCTGAGTTAGACTGGACCTCAGAGATCAGCTAGTTCAACCCACACTTCAACCTTCAACAGGGATCCTCTCTGTAATATCCCCAACCAGTGGTCATCCGGCCTCGGTTTAAAGCCTCACTGCCATTCTAAACAGCTTGTTACACTTTTAGACTCTTAATTTTTTTTAGTATGCTTTCTTTATATCAAGCTAAACTCTCTCTCTCTCTCTCTCTCTCTCTCTCTCTCTCTCTCTCTCCCTCTCTCTCTCCCCATCTTCCCTTTATTTGCTCCTACTTTTGTTCTCTAGGGCCAAACAGAAAAAAAGTTCAAACCTTCCATGACATGAAAGCTCATCAGATGCCTGAGGACAGCGGTCATGTCTCCCCTAAAACCTACTGTGCTCTAAGCAAACTACCTCCAATTGATCCTCACATGGTTTCATCTCCAGTCCTGTCACCATCTTGGTCCCCCTCCCATGGCCATGCTCCCATTTTGACAATACCCTTCCTAAAATATGATACCTAGAGCTAAACACAATATTCCTAATGTGATCTGACCAGGTCAAGTTACAGTGAGCTGATGACCTACTAATTCTGGACCTTATGCCTTTCAGTGTAGTCCAAGATCACATTAGCTTTCTTAGCTACTGTGTTTCATTGTTAACTCACATTAACCTTGCAGTCCACTAGGACCATCAGGTCTCTTTCTCATGAACTGTCGTTGATCTCTGCAATCCCCTGCAGCTTTGAGATTTTGTAACTCTCACATGCCCAGAATTAGGGTTAAGTATAATAAAAGAAATGAGATATACAAGTATAAGCTATGCTGTAACTGCACTAAGGAATGTTGGGGGAAAAGGGAGACTACTTCTGGGAACCCCTAAGCCCAAGTGAAAAATCCCTATCCCCCAGTTACTTACATTTTTAGACCCATCCTAACTATTTCTGAAACACCATTAGTATATAATTCCTGAATAAATTTCTGAGTAGAAAATAGTCACTCCCCTTGAGGCACTTATCTCTTAGGCAGATAAGATGAATACATCTAAAGCTTTCAGTTGGATGTACAGGGCAGTATATGCCCAAGGGCCTCTGTAAATAGTGGTTTCACTTTCACCATTTCCACTGGCCTGACAATTCAGGTCATTAAGTCAAATTGATTGGACTTGATTTTTTTTTCCACTGACAACCATGCTGTATGAATAAATTTAACTTTTTTTGTTTCTTACTGAGTTGACCTTCCTATTCCATCCAGAAATCAGGGAGTATAGACTCAACCTTCAGATGAGGAATATTGTTGGTGGAAATTCAGGTTTCAGTACCTATTAGCGTCTCCTCGGTGCCTGAGGAAACAAACGTCAGCCTCATTGACCTAATTTGGAAGACTGGAAAGGCCAAAGATTCATACACATGACTCCATTAGGAGAGAAGACCGCTCTCACCACAACTGACTAATGGTTCGTTTTGGGCCAGGAACCTGTCTCCAACAAAGAAATATATTATTCTATAATTTCCCTAAAATATTAAATGCAGTAAAACTGGAGTTCTGATCAAAGAAAGAAACCAACTTAAACTCACTCTACTTTGGGGCAAGCATGCTTGAAGGACTTTATAAGTTAAACCCCAGAAACAACATGGCACAATGGAAGGAGCAATAGCTCTTCAGTTAGAGGACCTGGGTTCAAATCCCTCCTCGGATGAATAAGACCTATGTGACTTTGGGCCAGTCACTTAACCTCTGGCCTCAGCTTCCTTAGCTATAAAATGAAGAGACTGAACTAGATGATCTCCGATGTCCCTGCCAGGTCTAGATCTATGCTCTTATGAGCCCCTGACTTAGGCCTGGCTCCTAGATATACAATGCCAGGACAAAAAGTGAGTTTCTGTGGCATAGTACAATGCAAAATGAGCTAGACTTGGGAAGGACCTTTGTCTGCACAGTGCCTGGCATACAGTAGGCACTTAATAAATCCTTATGGATTGATGGAATCCCGGATCTTATGCTTACCAGCTGTGCAACCCTAGGCAAGCCGCGTAAAACTTCTGAGCCTCAGTTTCCTCATCTATAAGATGGGGATGATAAGACTCAGACTACTTGCCTCAGGATGGTAAGGACAGTACTTTGTAAATGTTAAGATAAAATCCATCTACTTTGCTGGGTCATTGATTTCATCTATACAGGAATTTAATCCTTTGGTGCAGATTGCAACACACCCAAGCCTTTTTCTCCTGTGTGATGGAATGTGAAGGGTTAAACTCCATGGGCATTGCCACCCCTTTCCCCTCTGCTCATACTGCCATTCTCCTGATTCAAGCTTTCATCTCTGCTTCCCCATATTGTTCTAATAGCTTCCTAACTAGTCTCCTTGCTTCTATCCTTTCCCCTCTTAGAGGCCACTTCTAACCCACAGCTGCCAAAATAATTTTCCTAATGCACAGGTCTGACTCTATCCCACCCCTGCTTATATAGTGGTTGCTCATTGCCAGTTAGTTAGAATACAGATTCCCTGCTGTGCCATTTCGGGCTTTCCATCATCTAGCTTCATCTTTTCTGCCATTTTTCTTTTCTTTTCTTTCTTTCTTTTTTTTTTAACTTTTTAGAGGGAAAGGCAGGGCAATTGGGGTTAAGTGACTTGCCCAAGGTCACATAGCTAGTAAGTGTGTCATGTGTCTGAGGCCACATTTGAACTCAGGTCCTCCTGACTCCAGGGCCTGCGCTCTACTCACTAGGATTTTCTTACAATCATTCTGTTTCAACTGCACTGTGCTTTTTGCTGTTCTCTTAAGTCTGTGTGACCTTTCTTGCCTGTTTTGCTCAGACTGTCACCTATACCTAGAATGTATTTCCTCTTTACTTCCCTTTGTTCAAATCTTTCTAATCCTTAAAGTCTTGTCTCTGGTGTGACTTCTTCTCTGAAAACTTTGCAGCTTCAGTGATCTCTCCTTCCCTAGAGTCCTTTACCTCATTACTCCCAACCTCATATTTTGCTTAGTTTTTTACTGTTATTTGGTTGTTGCAGCCATGTTTGACTCTTCATGACCCCATTTGGGGTTTTCTTGGCAAAGATACTGGAGTGGTTTGCCATTTCCTTCTCCAGCTCATTTTACAGATGAAGGAACTAAGGCAAACAGGGATAAGTGACTTGCCCAGGGTCACACAGCTAGTAAGTGTCTGAGGGTGAATTTGAACTCAGGTCTTCCTAACTCCAAACCCGGCACTCTATCCACTGCGCCACCTAGCTGCCCCCATACTTATACCTAGCTACACATGTATTACTTCCCCCAACAGAATATAACTCTTTGATGCCAAAGATTGTTTCATTTTTCTTCTCTACCTCTCTCCATCACCCAGAACACCACTTGCACACGGCGAGGTGTGAGAGGTGATTTACCGAGGACCCCTCCTCAAGTTCTAATCAGTATTTGTCAGTTCATTATGATTCTATAAGGAGTAATGATTGTTGGCTATTATTTTACTATATTCATCTAGTAATCCATATTTAATCATTTAGTAATAGGTATAAGAATGAGCAATGTATTAATCCATATTCTGTATAAGTCACATAGGAATATAGGTTCTAACAGAAGGGCCCTAAAATAGGCCTCAAGCTTTAATGTAATGTTCACTACTCGTTTACCCAGCCATGGAGCTTATTTGAGTAACAGCAAGAATGCTGACACAGATATCTCCATCCTGTTTTGCTCAGGTTCCATTCCCGAACCAAGCATGGGTGGCAAGGTATGGAAAGTCCTCTCCCCTACCATGTGTTCTTGGAGTGTATGTGTATGTGTAGCTCATACCTTCTCCTCTTGTCCAGTCCAAGAAGGACCCCATCCATCTTGTGACCACCTAGTCAGTGGAGATATTCCCTGCTTCACCCACCCGGGACCCTGCTGACATATCACATTTAGCTTCTGCATCATATGTGCTTTGTATAGCCTCTTTAGAATGCTCAGGTAATAAATCTGGCATCAAGCCTTATAAAAATAAGGCACTGGAAGGAGGGGGTATCTCAGGCAATGAGGAAGGTCTGGGGTCCACTTCATTAGAGGGGGCCAGGCACCTTTAATAAAGTGCTTTGGCACTTTATTGTCACATTCAGGGTGATTTTTGTCCGCATAGAGGGCTAAATAAATGTTTGTTGAATTGTCACTTGTTGGATGGGCAACATAAAAAGTGAAACGGGGCAGACTAAGAAAATCTTCATGAAGCAGAGTAAAAAGAGGCAGAGTCCTTGGTCTGACGGTGTGAGATAAATTTTCAAAGAATCTATAAATCAGTTTCTAGAACCGAGATCAGAGGATGAATACAGCCAAACTCTGGAGCTTGTGGTTACAATTATCAGGAAAAATCCTTGGCAGTAGTATCCCTCCCAGCTGCCCTACCCAACCTAGCTCTGCCCAAAGCAGGGCCAAGGTGGGACCTGCCAGGATCACTGAGTGTCCTCTGCTGTCAGGCTGACCTCTTAATGCATGAGGGGAAAGTCATGGACTAAGTCTATCCTGACTAGCATTGGGACAGAGGATTGAGAGTTGCTGACATGGAAAACTACGGGTTCAAAGGGTCATCAGCTTCACCACTTTCCCCAAAAGTCTTCTTAAGCTGAAGCTCTGAAGTAGGCATGGAGCAGCCAGAAGCTTGATGGGAGCTGTAGGAGTTTTCTCCTTCTACCTTACAGAGTGGATTGAATTCAAAGAACGGAAGGTAAGGTATGAGAAAAGTAACTCAAAAGACCGAATTAATGTTAAGGGCTTTTCTGGCTGGCTGGCTATGGTTATAAATCTGAATCATAAAAGAGCTGATAGCTTCTGGAGCTATGATCTAAAGAATTGAAAGATTTCTTTAGAAAAAGTTTAAAAGAGACCCAGCAAAGAGTTTGCTTAGCTCAAACATTAGCAGATATCGGTGCAGTAGAAATGATAGACCAGCAAAGAACCCTAGTATTATTTAGCAGTGGATATAGCAACTATATTTGGGATATAGTCTAAAGTTACCTCCAGGTCAACAAATGATTTTGCAGGCTTTGAAAAGTGAGTAGCAGCAATAGAGGGGGAGACACATTCTAGTAGGGACCCAGCTATAGAAGCAAAAGTTGCTCTGGCTCTGTTCCCTGGTCATGGGTGGTCCTTATCTATGTGTCTTCTCCAATCAGCATTATGCTAATTTGTAGAAGAGTGTGAATATGCAAGAGATTTTTCCCAATTTATTTTCCTATGTTATTTAAGTATATTTTGCTTTAAATATGTCTTTTGGATGGGATGGAAAAAGATAAACATCAGTGGAAGCTCATGACTGCATGATTTTTGAATAGTCTTAATCAGAAGCACATCTTGAGCTGGATTGCTTTCACAGACCCACAACTGGGTTGCGTTATTAAGCAGTCTTATTGCAAGACAGAAAACAGCATTGGAGAGGGCTTAGGCTCAATCAGGGTCCAGGGGCAAAGTAACAAGTCAATAAAATTAAGATAAATAACGCAGGATCAAAGAACAAGCTTACTGAGTTTAGCCACATGGTGGATTAGAAAAAGCACTAACTCGACCTCAGTAGACCTGTGTCTAAAGTCTAGCTCTGATACTTACTAACTGCATGACCATGCAATTTACCTCAATTTCCTAATCTACAAAATAACAATAATTTTGGCATTTCCTACATCATTGGGTTGTTAAGAGGAAAATACCATGTAAATCTCAAGGTGCCATAAAGATGTAAGCTATTATTATGTAGCTTGGCATGGCCATGGAGATCTCACCCAATAGCCATCATCCAGCAATATGATGGAAATGGAGGATTATGGGACTATTTTGTGGAGAATTCTGGGAGAAAGATAAGGGAGAGAGAAAAGTAGAGAAGTAGATTTGAGTTTCGTATGACATGCTCCATCCTCTATCCACCATCTTGGTGCCATGATGGAAATGCTAGGTACCTAGGTATCTAGACATTTGGCCTCTGCATTTCTCGCCGAGGCCAACGAGGGTGCTTTGCTGCACTGATAAGAACAATGGTTCTTTGAGCAAACTCAAGCATCCCTCAAAGACCTTACTATTTTCCCCTGCTTTTGAGTCAGAGAAAGATGCTACCCTTCTAATCTAGTAACTCTTCCAATGTCTATTTCTCACAATATTCCATTACATTTATACAACATTATTTAGCCATTCCCCAATTGATGGGCACCTCTTTAGTTTCCAAATTTTTTTCCTATTGCAAAAAAATTGTCTTTGTTCACATGGATCTTTTCTACCCTTCTTTGATTTCTTTGGTGCAGAAGGCTAGGAGAGCGTAATGGCTAGGCCAAAAGATGTGCATAGTTTAGAGACTTTGTGGCCATAGTTCCAAAATACTTTCCAGAACGGATAAACCAATTTGTAGCCCCACCAGTGATGGGCACATTAATGTGCCCAATTTTTCCCAAGGCCCCTCAAACGATTTTCCTTTTTTTTGCCATCCTTATTAATCTGACAAATATAAGATAGAACTTCAGAGTTCTTTTAATTTTCACTTCCCTAATTATAAGTGATTTGGAGTATTTTTTCATTTAGTTATTGATAGCTTGTATTTTCCATTTGAGAACTGCCTGTTCATATCCTTTGGTCATGTATCAATTGGGAAATGGCTCTTATTCTTATAAATTCGAAGAGTTCTTTATATATCTTGGAAATGAGACTTTCATCAGAGAAGCCAGGCACAAATATTTTTTTCCAGTTTCCTACTTCCCTTCTAATTTTAACAGCATTGGTTTTATCTGTGCAAAAACTTCAAAAATTTTTCCACAATCAAAATTGTTTATTTTTATCTTTATGATCTTCTCTATCCTTTATTTTGTCATAAATTCTTACCCTTTTGGATGCAGAGATCCAAAAGGTAATTTTCTCCTTAATCCTATAATTTGTTTATGATTAGACCTTTTATATTAAAATCATGTATCCATTTGGAAGTTATGTTATTATATGGTAGGAGATATAAGTCTAAACCTAATTTCTGCTGTATTATTTTCCAGTTTTCCTTTTGAGGGGCATTTAGGTAACACAGTACATGGTGGGAAGGGTTGGTTAAAACCTAATTTCTTCCATATTACTTTACAGTTTTCCTGCTGAGGGGCAATTAGGTGGCAGTGGATTTAGCCCAGGATCTAGAGTTCAAAGCCTCTGGCACTTACTAGTTGTGTGACCCTAGGCGAGCCACTTAACCTCTGTCTGCCTCCATTTCCTTATCTGCAAAATGGGAATAAGAATAGCACCTATCTCCTAAGGTTGTTGTAAGGATAAAATGATATATTTGTAAAGCACTTCGTAAAACTTAAAAGTACTATGTGAATGCTAGCTACTTTATTATTGCATCCTTACCTCAATAGTTGGAGTCTTTGAATTTATCAAAAGCCATGCTGTCTTCATTTGCTTCTCTAAACTATATACCTAATATATTCAATTTATTGACTTCTATCTTTTAACCAGTACCCAAATCATTTTGACAATTATTGTATTTGTAGTAAGGTTTGAAATCAGGCATTGCTAAGACCTTCAGATACTAGAGAACAACTATCTTGTACCCTCCTCTCCCCTCCCCCTACCAGTTTTCTCTTCTCAATACTAAATATCTCCAGTTCCTTCAACATTTCTTATATAGAATGGAGTCAAGAGAGATTCTCTCTCCTCCCTCCTCTCAGCCAGGGAAGCAAAGTTAACTGTCCAGTAGCTACTTGCATCCAGCACAGAGAAAGTCGAATGTAGGGGCAGGAAGCAGCTTCAAGGAGTGTGACATCTGGCATCAGAAAAGAGAACCATGGAAGAAGATAGTCCTGATAGTCAGAAGATGAACTGAAGAAAGGAGCAGGCCCAGGGAACCCAGCCAAGAGACCCACCCAGCAGAGACGCTCAACCTTCCCCTAGAGCATCAATCCAGGAAATGGGCTGCCATTGGTTATCTCTCTCACTATTTATCAGGCAACTTCCCATCTTAGTCTATATTTACCTAATAATAAACTCTGCGTCCTCCATGAGAGTAAGGCCCACCACGTCTAGCCAGAATGCTATAGGCCTCGGTGGTATATAAAAATATGGACAGATAAAATGATAATGACAGACCATCCAGAGCAACTCTATACTGATAATATAGAGGCCGTGAGATAAAATGGAATGAACCCTGTCTCTATAATCAAAGTACCTGAGTTCAAATCTTGTCTCTGAAACTTATTACCTATATGATCTTTGGACAGTCACTTAACCTCTCTGTGCCTCAGTGTCCTCATCTGAAACATGAAGAGGTTGGACTTAATAGCCTCTTAAGATCCCTTCTAGCTCTAAATCTATGATTCTATAAATAACAGGGCAGCTAGGCAGCTCAGCGGATAGACCACCACCCTGGAGTCATGAACACTTCTTCCTGAGTTCAAATTTGGCCTCAGAGACTTATTAGCTGTGTGACCCTGGGCAAGTCACTTATCCCTGTTTGCCTCAGTTTCCTCCTCTGTAAAATGAACTGGAGAAGGAAATGGCAAACCACTACAGTATCTTTGCCAAGAAAACCCCAAATGGGGTCATGAAGAGTGGAACATGACTAAAATGACTGAACAACAAATAAACAGTAACAGAGACTAAAATAATTGTTAAAGCACATTTCATACATTATTTCATTTGTGTCTCACAACTGCTCTTTATGATAACTAGTGCAAGAATAATTATCCTTCATATTAGCAATGAGGCCACTTGAGTCACAGAATGGTTAAGCCATTTACCCGAGATCACACAGCTAATTAAAGAACAAAGCTGGGACTCAAACTCAACTCTTCTGACTTTCAGCCCAGAGCTCCTTCCCCTCCACCTCAAAGCCTAGGACCTAAATGGCAAGAATTACATTTAAGTATAACCAGAATTCTTTTGTTTGTGCCGTGAAATGACTCCCAGCGTTAGACTCTTGGTAAGTGTCATTTCCATCCCCTCCTGCTTTATCACCTCCATAATAACCTACGGTACTCAGGCCACGGGTGCTATGACTGAGTGAGAAGAAATGGAATAATTAAAAAAAACTTCTATTGATTTATGCCAAAGAAGGCTTGCCTGCATTAGACAACACAATAAATATCAGTGGGGCCTAGATGAGTTAAAACAATTACTTGCTTATTAGAGTTTGGCTCCACAAATATGTTTAGAATTAATGCCACCCCCTTTAATCTTATCTATTTTACAAGCAAGCATTCTGCTTTTCCAGTTGGTTGTAAGAATCATAGTTACATCAATTACATTTCTATTAGCATTGTAGATATCTCTTTTGGTGGAGTATTATCAGGCAGAAGATACACAAAATGTCAATATTTTGTTTCACTTTGTTATGTTAATCACCGCATAAGCTCCCAGTCTTGAGTTATTAAAGGAGCCTCCGATAATTATGCTGATGCAACATTTACAAGCATCTAGGCTGACCAGGCAATCCCCTTCCCATATACCCAGATGCACATGGGAAAGGCTAATGGACTGAACCGGAGAATGTGTCTGGCTTAAGTGATCTTCCAATCCTCTGGGCACATTAAGATCTGTCAAGTGTAATCGAAATATCCAGAAGTCATGCTTCTTTTTCATTGCTTCTTTTATCAGCCGGTTCTCTCTGTCACCCTAATTCAGGCCTTCCTCACCTCTCGTGTGGACTGTTGCAATAGCTTCCTCCTTGGTCTTGGTGCATCTGTGTCCGGCCCCTCCTGCTCTCCAAATTGTCTTTCATATGGTAGCCAAATTGTTACTTCTAAAGCACAAATCTGACCATGACACATCCCTCTCTTCTTCCTCTCCTTGAAAGAAGCTTTGGTGTTTACTTCTAGGGATCAGAATTTTTTAAAACCTTTATTTGCCATTTCAAGCACTTCTAACTCCTACCAAACTTTCTTGTCTAGGCTGATTATGCATTGCTCCCTCTCCCACAATCTCTATTCCAGCCCACCTGGCCCTCTTGCAGTTCCCTGTACAGGACATTCAATCTCTGATGTCTCCATGTTGTCTTCCTCCATGTGCAGAACTGCTTTCCCTCCTCACCTCTCACTTCTGTTTCTTGGAATTTCTAGCCTCCATCAAGGCCCAGATTAAGGGTCAGATCCTATAAGAAGTCTTTTTTGATTACCCCTCATTGTTACCGCTCCTCCTCCAAACTGTACGATATGCAGGGAGCATGTCAATATAAACTTGCATTTGTAGCAAAGCATGTATAAATGATGCGTGAAGCTGAGTATTAAACTATCTGGGTAGGGGCTAGGAGAACACTCATTTGGTGACCAGGCACAGTAAACTTTGGCTGAATTGCAGCTATCTATCGCTCCTCATTAACTCAGGCTTTAAAAAGAAAGAGCAGGAAGCCCCCAGTACCGTCAGAGCCAAAGGCCCTCACTTGGCCCTTCAGTTCTCAACATTTTGGGGACTAGGGTCTTGGCTAAATCACTTAAACTCTCCAGGCCTCAATCCCCTCATCCAAGAAAGGCATAAATAACCTCTAATGTCTCTTCTAGATCTAACTCTATGAGCCTATGATGATAGATTCACTTTTTCTCTTTCCTTTGGGGAAATCAGGGGACCTTCCCCTACTCAAATGGATAAGAAATAGTTGTCCATCTATTTTTTTCAGTCATACCATCGCTTCATGGGGTTTTCTGGTTTTCTTGGCAGAGATACTGGAGTAGTTTGCCATTTCCTTCTCCAGCTCATTTTCCAGATGAGGAAACTGAGGCAAACAGGGTTAAGTGACTTGCCCATGGTCACACAGCTAGGAATCATCTGCGCCCAGATTTGAACTCAGGAAGAAGTGTTCATGACTCCAGACTCAGCACTCTACCCGCTTCAACACCTAGCTGCCCTTCCCATCTACTTAAAAGAAGCTATAACTAACCTCTCTGATCCTCCTCCCTCCTCAGCTCTCAACAAGGAAAGTGTCTCTTTAAGAACAAAAGAAACTCTCTTTGTCCCCAGTTTTCCCAGATGCCCTCAACAACCACACAGGACAGGATTTAGTCTTCTTGCTTTGGGTATATACATACATCCTCCCCAACCCCACACACGTATGTATATGTATATATGCATATGTGTATATATAATATACATATATACACACATATGTATAAATATATATGGGGTATGGGGGGGTGTATATTTATGTCAGAGTAGTGTCAAGAATGAAAGGGTCACAGTCACTGTAACAAAATCACAAGCTGGGCTATTGTAGGCTGGCCGCTTAAGAGGGACAAATAACCTGTCTCTCTCCAGCTCTCTGTTCTCCACTGTGCTGGGAAAGAAGCAAATGAGGATGGGGAGACTTGAAGAAATCATCCAATGAGCTGATCAACACTTCATCAAGGAGATGAGCTTCCGGGAGGCTCCTTTTCCGAGGCAGACATCAGTGGGTAGTAAAAGCACCTGACGCTGCCAGAGGCCCACCCCACATGGTTATCAGTTATTAATCCCTACTTTCAGATTTTCATGACTCTCGTTAACAACCCAACAGAGTCTCAATGTTCAGAGGCTTCAGCAGATGGAAGAAGGGTGGGGGAGCGTGCTCTATGCCAGGGTATAACCTTCTAACACCCCAACCTTGCCCTGCATTTCCATGGCACTTGGCAACATGGATTCTTCTCCTCTTTCAATCTTATCCATCTTATTTTTCCCACAAGCCTATTCAAGGATCAAAAGGGAATCTGGTTAAAATTGCCTGTCTCTGCCCTCTGTGGACATGGCTAAAGATAGGCTACATTTATTTTGCATTTCTTTATCTGTGTGCATATGGCTTCTTCCCAGTCTTTTGTATACTTAGTATCGAGTACAGTCCCTGGCACACAGGAGGCTCCTGAATACTTGTTGAACAGAACTGTCAAGATATTCTTAAGACAAATAGCCACAGTTAAAGCATTGGGAGGTAAATTCAAAAGTGCTTCTAAGAATTTCCCCATTATTTTGATGTGGGGTCCACAATCAAAGTCAGGCTTTTCCTTGTTCTGTTCAGAATTCATAGAGAGTAAAGGAGTAAAACCAGTTGACTTTCCTATTCAGTCTCAAAAGTGAATGTCAAATGAAAGATTAAGTATGCCCAGTGTTTCCT